>NC_141143.1:163219716-163819716 GCF_053477565.2 Lygodium microphyllum
CATAAAATCATGGGGTGAAGAAGAAGTTGTTTAGCTTATTGTTCAACCTTCAATAACGTGAAATGCACTAATTGCTCCATGTGGGTGGCTGCCTCAAAGATCAACAAATAACTACTCAATAGCAAGTGCATCAAGTGAACAATACTCATATGGTGTCCTTTTTGGATATGGTAGCTATTATGAGGAGATGAAGATGGTTCTCCCATGAAACATTGCTGAAAATACGAGAAAGAAGAGCGAATAGACTCTTCCTCAAAAGTAACAAGGATCTTAGCTGTCTTTAAACCTTGTTCCCTCCATTTTGTCCACCTATCTCATCAAAATATCATTGAAAAATGGTCATGACTTGGTAAAATGGCAGGAAGTCTCCATTCTCTTGAAAATCTCTTCCAGGAAGTTCCAAAATAGTCATGGTTTGTTGTAGAAGTCCTAGACTAGTCATAGTTTTGAACTAAACAAAGCATGTGACCAAACCTTCAACTCGAGTTACTTGTCTATAATGTTTGTGACTAGATTATGACAATAAAATGATCTTGCAATTAGATCAAAACACAAAGCTCTAATACCAATGTAAAGAAGGGTAGTTCTCACAGTTGTTGCACAAAGGATATATTTATGAAATACTCAAGAAATCAGAAGATGGCCATAGCCAAGGTAGCTATTGGATAGCGATTGCCATGAACAATGTTATCATAGAGAAAAAAAATGGGGAAGATGATGGTAGTTCAACAAGATACTCACTTGTTGCTATGGTAGAGCAAGACACTCATCTCTTGTAATGGTGGGAGGGAGGCATTAATATAATTTTTGATTATTGTGCAAAAAGATGTGCACATGCTTATGACTCAAGCCTTTATACCAAACCCTAGCTCCAATACTTAGACTAATCACCCATTATAAGGTTAGAAGTATATGCAGCTTGTGCTTTATTATAGTGCACCAACAATGAATGCAAGGAGATGAACAATTGAGCTTAAACATGAATTGTGGATATGCAACTTAACAATCAAGCCATGGTGACATGGTAGGTATTGGTAAGTCTATTCAGTCTATGTGTGTGTGTGTGTGCGCGTGCGTGCTAGGTGAGAGGTGGCCATGTACTTCTTGCATCAAAACCCTTGAAATAATAAGGGCTTGTCCATGGTCTCGATGTTGGGCTTGTGAGTGTAACACCCTCCCTTACAACATTTCTTTATTACATGGCCATGGTTTGCACCATATTGATTTGGATAAGCTAAATTCCTAGGGGATTTATAGCCTTGAGCATTACGTCCACATCTTTTGTAGTTAGCACAAGTTTTCTAATATATATATACTTGGGGCATTCTACTAGCAGGCGGGTATCTCTCTACAATAGATTCACTATAGGATGGGTCTATATATGGGTCTTCCCTTAAGAAATTCAACCATCTTTGCTAGTTTTTTACTACTATTTCTTTGATAACAACCCCCTCTTAGGAAATGATTGATTCCTTTACCTTTTTTCTCTCAACACAACACTCTCATTGTCCACTTAAGATCAACTTATCTCTAAGGTTATCTATCATGATGTTTTCCTCTAAGATTAGGCTTAATGAGTTCCTATTCAAGATAGAATTGCTAGCTAGAGTATCATACAATTTCTTGTCCTTGAGGTTGTTG
Organism: Lygodium microphyllum; assembly: GCF_053477565.2. Classification (NCBI taxonomy): domain Eukaryota; kingdom Viridiplantae; phylum Streptophyta; class Polypodiopsida; order Schizaeales; family Lygodiaceae; genus Lygodium; species Lygodium microphyllum. The sequence goes on from NC_141143.1 coordinate 163,221,358, forward strand.
ATAAATACTTTGGCTATGGCTCAGTCGACTCTATGGTTTGGATCCTCTTGTACATGCTTTGGATCTCTGAAACATATTTGCTAGAGAATAGGACCTTATTGGCATTGTCTAAGCTCATGAATAAAGTTCTATTCAACTATTCTATGAAACTATATTAGTTATCCCTTATGTTAGATCCTAGCCTAGACCATAAGATGATGCATTCTAACATTGTGGTCTATAGGGGCTATATTAGATATAGTTGTGTCATAAAAAAAGGTCAATGGATGAGTTCATGGGTGATTTGTCTATCCTTAGTCCCGTTTGCCCTTTGTTATTCATCTCTTTTATCTCAAGAAGCATGAGAAGACCTGTAATGGCTTCCTTCATGATGGTATTGAGGTGTATCATGTTGTCCTTAAGTTCTTGAACTATCTCTCCACTAGTTCTAATTGAGCTAGTGTCTTTTAAACTATTCAATGTCTCCTACATATAATAAAAATATCATTAGTATTCCAAGAGGTCATCTACATGGTCAATGAATATGTGGAGGTCCTCTCTTAGGTTCATCTTGAATTAATAAGGTTTTGCTACAAGGCTCGAGTGTTTCAACATGTGGTAGGTCCTAAACACTAGGTTCATAAAATATTGTCCCAAAATTTAAACCTAGTTGAATGTATTGAACAATTTTGGCTTCAAATGCTCTAAGATCAATGACAATTGCTATGAATAATGGATTTATTAGATCTTGGTCAATTCAGCTACTTTCTTTTCCTGCCCTACTATCAAGGTGTTTAATATTTATTCTCTAACCCCTACTAGCTTTAGGTTGTATTAAATGGTTCACTTTAAGAGGTCATAGTTATCTAATCACAACAATGAACTACTTAATGGATCTTAGAGTTTTCCTTGGAACTAGCTTAAATTAAATTATTTTGAGTTATAATCCAAGTGGATAGTTTTGGTGGTAAAACATTTGGGAAATCATTGTGATGTTACAATGGTTCATTGTGGTCTCAGAATGTCTAATCATTATGATGATGCAATGATCTAGTAAATACGATTTCATAGTGATCAAAAGTGTATTCACACTCAAATTGAGGAGGACTGAGACATACCCAATGTAATATATCCAAGCGAGGAAAAATGGAAAAAAAAGAGGTTAATAATTATTCTTTAAAGAAAAAAGAGAATAACAACACATATATTTAATTTATTTTTATTTATTTTTTTTAAAAAAGAAGAAGATCAAGAACGAAAAAAAGAGCCTAAGGCTTTTGAGGGAGGATAAAGGGGAAAGGGGGCGGCCTTAAAGGCCACCATGTAATGATAGTGCCCCCCCCTCCATTTCACCCCATTGCCTAGCAAGTCCCCTCCACCCCATTAACACATCCTCTCCACCCTTGGATACCATAATCATCCTCAAACACCTTATTGTCCTTCCCTTTCTCCTTGTTCAACATGAAAACTCTCCCCCTTGGCCCCTCGACTATAAAAGGAGCTTCCCCCTTTCCATGAGAGACATAGCATAAATAAGAGGCTGTGAGGTTGTAAGTGGAGAGAGAGAGAGAGAGAGAGAGAGAGAGAGAGAGAGAGAGAGAGAGAGAGAGAGAGAGAGAGAGAGAGAGAGAGAGAGAGAGAGAGAGAGAGAGAGAGAGAGAGAGAGAGAGAGAGAGAGAGAGAGAGAGAGAGAATGTTAATGTCTCTAAAGGGACAATGTGGCCTATGAGATCAAATTGATACATACAATGACGTGCATGTCTCATCTTAAAATGTAAAAGATATACCTGTAAAGACTAGAAATTAGGTAATAATCAATGTCAAAATATGCCCATGATACAACGTAAACAATGATATTGAAATAGGAAAAAAGAAGAAGAAAAGAGAAATGGTAGACATGCGTTTTCCCTTACTAAAGTATCTCTCTTAGGTGTGGAGATGTAGCTCTCTGTGGTCAATATGCCTCAACATTTGCCTCTTGTGGCACTCAGTGATAGCTATAATCTATCCATGATAAGGGTGTCTAGGTCTCCTCTTAGGCGAATGTAGGCATCTCTCTTGACTAAGTGCCACTACTCTATCCAATGAGATATCTTTTGAAGATGAAGTTGCTCTGTGATGTGCCTTTGCTAGCTGTCTATCAGCAATGATGGTCAATGGACTATGTGGTGGCAAAAAAGTTGGTAACAACCCTTTTTTTGGGTGGAGCTAGCTACGGGGGATCTCATAGAATAGCTACTTTATGCCTGTGAAGCCATAAGAGAAAGAATCCCAAACACCATTGGTTCTCAATTTGCATCACCTACCCTATAGGGCCAAAACCCTCTCAAAATAGACAATGGTATCTACCTCAAATATCGTAGTATATGATACATTGATAGATGTAATGTCCTTTGTCTTTGGCTCTCTCTCACAAAGTTGGCACATGCAATCTTTTGTCACCATACCTTCCCATCTACTTATCTCAATTTGAAGATGATGTGTTGAGGTATGGATCTACTCAATAGCTATATGTAGCCCATGTCATAGCTTGGCATCCATATAGATTGATTGGACAATGAACCCATTCTTAGAGAGCTAAAGGAAGTGACTCTAATACTGTTCCATCCTTGTGCCATGTAGAGAAAGGGGTTTAATACAACTCCTCTCAATTTCTAGTCTCAATATGTCTATCCTAATCACATGGTTTACCTCTCATTGATTGAGTTCAAGTATAGGGAAATCCAAGCTGTAATCATAAGGGGGAGTCTATTAATTTGCAAATCATGGAGAGAGAGAGAGAGAGCGAGAGAGAGAGAGAGAGAGAGAGAGAGAGAGAGAGAGAGAGAGAGAGAGAGAGAGAGAGAGAGAGAGAGAGAGAGAGAGAGAGAGAGAGAGAGAGAGAGAGAGAGAGAGAGAATGGGGGAGAGAGAGAACAATAAAAGAGAGAGAAGAGAGAGAAAGAAGGCAAAGGAAATGAAGCAAATAAATGGAGCTAATCCCTCCCCCCGATGAAGACATGTGATGTGATGTAGACCACTTCCTTATCTCTCCTACCCCTTCATTTTTGTAATGATGCCCCACGCAAGCGGATGAATGTGGTAGGACCTTCTACTGTAGCATGCCCATCTTCAACCATCAACATTTTAGTTGCACATACGAATGCTCCAATTAATAACTAGGTGCCCCTAGTACTAAATTAATAGATTATTATGTAGAAACATACAAGGAGAAATTAAACCTAGTAGTTAATAATTGAAAGCAAATAAGGTAGTCCCTAAGAAAAAACTAATCATAGGAGTAAAGTATTAAAAAAAGATAGTCAAAATGCTTTCCTTTCTTTTATTAGTGACAAATACAATACACTATTAAGATAATAGTAAAATAATTGGAAAATTATGAAGAAACATAATACATTAATTGATAGATAAAAATAAAAAGTAACAAATTGTAGGTGAAAATTCTATTTTTAAAAGGATAATATATTTAATGACACATAATCTAAAATATCTACTTAATAGATTACCACCCTTAAGAAAGAAATTGATGAAGAGAAGTTTCTTCACATGTTGCATAAGAGAAAATCCAACCATTCGAGATATCTCAAGAGTGTAGAGGAAAGAGGACAAGCACCAACCAAAATTTGTAAGATAAAGACTTTGTATTTAAAGGGAGTTTCATTGAGTCAGCCCACCATCATCATAGATTTTCACCAAGAGTTACTTTTATGAAGACCCCAGGCGGCACGATTTCCCTTTCGAGCCACCCAATCATTCTTCTCTTTCAATCTCTCAGTCTCTCTCTCCCCCTCCCCTCACCCTTCCAGTATGACCTTCAATCTCTGTCCATATACTTCTCTCACGCTAAAATAAACATGGTCATGTGACAAAATCTCTATTACCTACATCTAAAGCATGCATGGATCTCACCTCTATAGCATGTCCCCCCAAAAATATCATACTGCAAGGACCACTTCATAAAGAACCACGACAAGTGGTTCATTGAGAGAGCTAAATGTTAGGTTAGGATTTAAAAACATGCATGTACACAAATACTCACAGCAAACAAGTGAACATCAAGAGAGAGAAGACAATTGCTAGAATGCCACTTCCATTGTGTGAGAATAATAATGAAAGTTGTTACATCCTTGGAGGACCAAGACAAAATAGCCTAAAAATAAAAAATGAAAGACAGTCCTAAGGTAGGAGAAAGGCACACTCAAAAAAATCTAAAGAGACACTTAGAAAAATATGAAGACATGAAGTGCAGGAAAAAGTCTCAATGTAAAAGGAATCACATAATAATAAGTGCACCCTAACATGCTAGCAAGAAAGGCACCGGGTGCATTGCAATTTATCTTTTAAAAGAGTGCCAGGCTCTCTCTCATGCAATTTGTAAAGAATGAGAGGTGTGGGTTAAGGCCTATGCTAATAGGAAGGAGAAGAAAAGAGATAGAGGAATAGGACAAAAGCCAAACCAAAAATGGGATGTCCATGCAAGGAAGGGATAAGGGCATGTATAAAAGTCAAGAAATGAATGAAGAAGCTCATTCTTATGTGTGGTTAGACTTGTTCTCTTCTTGCTTCTTGCTCTTGCTTCCTTCTTGTGCATCATAGAGGAAGAGAGGGAGAGAGAGTGTGTGTGAGAGAGTGAGGGACTATGGAGAAGCTCATCTTCTCCTCTCTTTTTCATCATCATCTTTTGCTCTTTTCCCTTCTTGTGCACATGGCTATGGAAGGTGAAGCTTAGAGCTTGGATATGGATCTTGCTTGAGGGCGCATCTTGAATCATGGAGCTCTCGCCTTAAACACTTGAAGCAATAAGCAGTTTGTGGATCTTGGTGGTTTGCTCATGAAAGCGATGACATTTTGATTCTATTTCTAGAACCTACGGATTCAAGCTTGAGTGCTTGTGCACTCCAAATTGAGTGATGAGAAGTAAGAGTTCATATCCAAAAATGACACTTGGGTTTAGGTAAGAAGCAAGGGAGTTGGAGGCCATTCGATCTCTTTTGTGGATTAGTTTAGGTTTAGGAAGCTTTCTGTGCATTGGTTAGAGTAGGAGAAGTGTATTTTGATCAGATTTGAGACACTAAGGTTTGGGAAAAAAGGATAAAGAAGGAAAAGATAACTCTTTGTATAACCAAGAAATAGGGGAACAAGGGATGAAAGGAAAAGATAACTCTTTGTATAACCAAGAAATAGGGGAACAAGGGATGAAAGGGAAAAAAAGTTTTATGTCCAAGAAGGAAAACAAAGTGTGAGGGGAGAAAGAGAAAACATAAAATGTAAAAAAGGAAAAGAGAGAGGTCATTTGCACATTGTGAGATTGAGAGAGAGACAAGGAGTGATAAGTCCATAGGCAAGAGCACCTGTAATCTTTGCTTAGACACATTCAGGTCTTCTAGATATGCTTTGAGTTCTTATTGATTGTTGCATTGCTTTAAAATCCTGGGTGCATTGGATAGTGATTATCAAGTCATTAAAGCGCATATTTGTGCCATTCAGTATGTTTTTGTGCGTCACTCGGACAGCTTGTTGAGGGTTGAAATGACTTGATATTTGGCTGATTTTGTTATTTTTGTGGACATAATGGTTGTTTTTTAATGGATTTTATATGATGATTAGTTGGTTTGGAAGTATTTGAGAGTGTTTCGAATGTTATTGGTTGATTCTTAATAGTTTTGAATGGTTTAGTTGAGTTAAAGGCTTTCTAATGACCTTCTATATGGTTCTATGGACCCTTCATTGAGCTTTTGTAGAGCCTCTATTTCTGTTTTGTTATGTTCTATATGCCTCAGCAAGTGTTATATGGGATGGATATGTAGCTTGGAAAAGGTGATCTAACATTGGGAAGAGAGCAATACAAGTTCAAAATAGCTCAAAGAAGTGGAAAAAGTAGCTTGCGAAGACTCAAGTAAAGATTGAAGTGACAGTGACACTGTTGAGCTACGAAGGGACACTATAGTGGCTTTGGTGACCTTTCATATCAAACATACCTCTTGGGAGGGGTATCCATGACTAAAGAGGGGCTATGGATTATTATTCTTAATTATCCCATTATACTATTGATAGAGAGCATGTATGAGAGAGAGAGAGAGAGAGTGAGAGATAGCTAAATGTATGTAAAACAATGTATCTACGAGTGAGAGATTGTGAAAGAAAGCTATGGAACTATCGAAGAAGAATACTATGTGATGATTTTCATTCAAAGTGGTGTATTCTCGTGTTTTTGTAGTCTCTTGATGAATTCTATGAAGAATATGAAGAGTATAATTAATTTTGTTCAAGTTAAAGCCACGTGAGAATTGTTTCTATGAAGCTGCGAGAAGTTTTCTTGCTCTTGGTGTTCTTTTCCTTGTTATCGTCATACAAAATATGAAAAAGATGTTTATTGATGATACAAGATAGATTTTCTTGCAGTATATTCCCTGTTTTCTTGGTGTTCCTCTTAGGGCTCCATGTGTTTGGTGTACAGCCGGGGAAATATACCATCAACAAGCATTAGAAAGTCCCTCTACCTTCATGAAAAATACCACCTTCTCATAGAGAATATAGTGCTTAAATTTCTTTGTTGATGTGAAAACCATTCCAAGGCATAATTTTTCCATATAAGTATAATTAATTTCAGATATCCCTAACTTTTGGCTAGCATAGGCTATTGGATGATACCATTTCTCTTTGATCCCAAGCACTTCGATAGTGGTGAACCTGACATGAAAGCCGGTAGGCATGCGTGTAAAGATGGGAAAATCTACAAGTTCAAGTAGTGGTGATACTTTACAATATATGATTGCTTTGTTGTAGAAACAACAACAAGAAGCAACTGTTGTTACAACAACAACAAAGTAGCTGTTGTTACAACAACAGATGCAAATTTGGCAGGAAGCAGAAATAATTGATTCCTTAGCTGTGAATGTATTGCAGGTAATGGGACAGAAATTGAAGCAGTTTAAGGGTCAAAATGTTTCAGCCTTCATCCGGTTGTATGAAGAAACGATGTTGTTCCATGGGGTACCGTAGTATGCATGGAGTTGGTATTTCTCTTGTTTGGCCATGCATGCATTGCATGATCGGATTGATGAGTTACACAGAAGAGATGTTGATTGGGAAACTTTTAAAAAATCTTTGAGAGATGTTGATTGATGAGTTACGTAGAAGAGATGTTGATTGGGAAACTTTTAAAAAAGTTTTGAGAGAAGAGTTTTTATTGGAAGATGCAGGATTGGTAACTAAAAAGACATTTATAGATTGGATTGAAAAGCCCAATAAAGGGTTGGTTGCTACAGCTTTGCTTTGTGACTTTGAAACTTGGTATGCATAGTTGGATGCTGATGAGCAACAATTATTGGAGAGTCAGAAAATTGATTTGTTTCTGAAGGCTGCAGATCCTTTCTTGCAGGAGAAGCTGGCCGATTGTTTAGAAGATGCCTCTTCTAAAACGAGGTTGAAATCAGATTGGGCTAATGTAACTGAGGCAGTGCATGTGTTGGTAAAGAGAGAGCAGATGAAATTAAGATGGGGTACAAGCACCACACCTACTAGTGCTCAAAAGGAGGTTGAAATTGTAGCCAAGGCACTTGTGGCTATGACAGAACAATCAGCTATACCTGTTGGTCCCTGGCTGTTAAAGGTGATGTTGTGGATGAATCAATCAAAGGCATGCGTAATTTGTGATTGAATTTGACAGAAATCTATGCAAAGGTCAAAAAGTTTGATGTTAAGGTAGAAGAGAAGGGTCGACAATAGCCCAAAGATTGTACAAAGAAGGATACAAGAGGAGATGTATTTGGTGTGACAATTTACAGCATGAAAAGTGAGATTGTATAGCCTACCGTGAAGCATAAGTGAAAATGTTAGTCTTTTGGAAATATGGCAAAATACATGCAACAGAAGTTGGTCTTCCAATATAGCCAAATTTTAAAAATGGTGGCATGCGATAGAAGAGGTTGGAAGATGTGGAAGCAAGGACAGCATATGTTGCCATATGGGTTGAGAATTGAAAGGACTGAAGAAGCTCGTAAAGGAGGCATGGCTGAAGCAAAATCTCATGTTTGGATGTAGGCATTAGATTGCATGGAAAAAGGCAAAACAACAAAGTCTGAATTGGCTGATGCAAGTTAGAGTATACAAGGAAGAACATGATGGAGTATACCAGTGGATTCATTTTCAGCCTATGCTTCTTTGGCTAAGGTTCATAATCAAGAAGCTCTTGTGGAAGAAAAGAGAAGAAGAGATGAGGACATTGCTGGTCCTTCCTCTTCAGGCCCATCTAAATGCATAACACAAAGTAAAATGGAGTAGTAGAAAGAGGTTGAAAAATCCATACTTGAGCATGTTATGGAGGATGCATCTCAAGAGAAGAAACAAGAAGGGAAGAAAAGGGGCAAGCAGCCCGGTTATAGGTTATAATTGGATCTTGAGATTGCCACAAACCTTAAAAAGATCTTGGAAGATTGCATACTTGGCAATAGAGTGGAATTCATGCTTGGCAAAGTTCTTGGAATCATGAAGCGTGAATTTCATGATGCAATCATTGATATGTTGAAACAAAAAAGACAGTTTGATGGTAAAGTTTTGCAACATTGATGTGGGTTGAGACAAAGACATAGAGATATAATAAGCTTGTGGGCTGAAGTTGGTCTTATGGGCAGTAGTAAGCATAGAGAGAAGGCTATGTATAATGGGGATGTCCATCAACAAGTACATGAAGAAGAATATATTTTATTCCAAGCAGTCATTATTCATGAATGCATTGGGTTCGTGCTACAATAGAGACAATTGTTAAAGTGGGAGAAAGAGAGACGCCTTGCATAGCTCTCTTGGATTATGGTTTCGAAATCAATGTTATGGCACATAGCTTGTATGGGAATGGAGGTTGGCCGATTGATGTAGATTCGAGATGGCGCATGCGGGCAACAAACAATTCATCAGGGGATCTTTATGTGGCTTGTCGAAATGTACATGTGATGACTATTAGAGATGTTAGGGATGAATATCATTTTTTTGTGCAGGATTCAAGTAGTTATCCAGTGATTTTAGGGCAGCCCTATATTTCAGAATCAAGGCTGGAAACAAAGGCCTTGGATGATGATTCTTCATATGCTTGGGTTCAGAGTAAAGACAATACAAAGGTGGTACAGTTTCTCAATGTTTGTGTGAACCATCCCCGCAATCGGGATAGGATGTGGGATAATCTCATGCCACCTAATGCATGAGAGTTTAAGGGTTTTTAGACATCACTCTTGTAAGTGGAGGCTATGGCAATGCCTCTAGGAAGATAATTAGGCCTCCAAGAAAGGGAAAAACTGTGTTTCTGTCTTGTAGGAATGGACAACATGTAGTCTTGACAGTTTTAAGAATATTTTAGCCATGTGCAAGGCTGAAAAGAAATATGTAGGATGGGATGAAAAAGAGTTGAAGACATATGGTTTGATGGCTGCAAATGAAGGTATTTCAGGGTGGTTGATATTGATACAATGGCTGAAATTTTTACATCAATTAATGCTAAAAATAGGGCAGAAAAAGAGGTTATTTATGTTGACACTTTAGAGATGTATGAAGTTATGCAAGAATTTGCTAAGCATGAATGTTATGGGTTGCAAAACAGGGATGAAGTAAGGGTGGATATAAAGTACAAAATAATTGCAAAGAAGGTTAAGCCTGTGGCTTTGCCTTTACCACTTGAAAGTGTGATGGGTTGGCTGAAAAAGTGTCTTTGTTAAAATGTGCAGGATCTAGAGCATGGCAGATGCAGAAGCTATGGAGGTTGGAAGAGAAAGAGTGAGTTCATGCAGACACTGACATGACTGACTATTGCACAAGTGAATTAGGTTACAAGATGGAAGCTTGGACTCATAAACACAATCTTGTGTATTGACCGACAATGACACAAAGACTTTATTGAAGGACAAAAGTACTATGACATTGCATTAGAAAAGAGAGCAAGTACAATGCTTTATAGGAAACTGAGTGGTAGCACTTCTCCTACTGTGCATATGGGATTCTAGTCCTGAGCCATCACTGCTCCTTACAAAGAGACTGAAGTAGGTGTAATTGTAAACATTTCAACACCCCTCCTCAATCACAACCAAAAGTACAAAGCATATAGAGGCTTTAGTGAAAGCAACACCTGCAAAGTGTGGGCACACCATAAACATGGCAAAACACCAGAGGCTGTTACAGAAAAGGCTAAGTGTGGGTACCACAAACATGATGGTCATCCACAGGCTATAACTGGGGCCTCACAAAGTGTACAGAGGTTGTAGTACAAGGGTACATGAGGAGTTTACAAGTTTATGTCCAAAGCATTAGGGCTAGGTAGTACAAAGCTAAAAGAGTCTATCTGAATAGAAGGACTGATGAGATTTGTCCTTCTCCTAGTGGTCTTCTTTTTCTTCTTCTTCTTTTGCTCCATGTTCTTCTTCTTCTTTAACAGCAACAACTAGATAGGTGTTTTGGGATCTCTTTCTAGTATGGCAGAACTTCTCAATATGTCCAGTCCTTTTGCAAAAGTCATAGAAAAGCTGGTCCTTCTTACCTTGTACATGTTGCCAACATATAATGCTTGTTCATCGCTAGAGGTGCTTGCTTCTTTCTTAGTTTTTAGCTTCTTTTCCTCCTCTAACTGTGATGCCTGGATATCAACAAGCTTAGGATTTGGCATATTGATTAGAGTTGTTGATACATTATTATATTCAAGAGGCAAACTTTTAAGTAGAACACCAATGCAAACATCTTCTTCCATTTTAATGTTGATTCCTACAAGCTGGATTAGAAGTCCTTCCATGTAATTTAGATGTGTGGCAAGTGATATGTTGGACTTCATTTCAAGCCTGAAAAATTCAATCAAGAGACCATACTTTGATGACTTAGACCATGCACCAAACAAAGTGTCAAGTCTCTTCCATGTATCCTGTGAAGTATCACAGTTATCCACATGGTGGATATAGCAGTCGTCTAGCTCCAGTTTGATAATAGCTTGAGCCTTATCATCATTCTTTTGCCAAGTGACTGCAAGGTCCGCATCACGAGGCTTCTTTTCTTTTCCAGTGGTAATGGCCCAGAGGCCCTTCTTCATCAGGATGAGTTTGATGTGGGTTTGCCAGGTGTGAAACTCGACTCCTTTGAAGCGAGTTGTTGAAGAGTCTTTTCCCATGTTGGATTTTGCAGGCACAACATCAAATCAACTCCAAAATTCTCAGATTTTATCAATGGAAGAGCATATTATAGTGTGTCAAGAGACACAAGTAATGACAATGTGAAAATACACTATGTAAAGACTATGTTTGAGTTGATGTCGAACTCGAATCTTCTTAGTTCGGGGTCGTGGATCCTTCTTCAATTCTAAGTCCTTTCCCTCCTCGATTTGATGTTGGGACAGTAGATCAGAGTGGTAGTGGGTTGCTCCAAGTGGGAGGTGAGAGAAAATGATGAGATTTTTGAGTGTTAGTGAAGTTTGGCTATGACTTTATGGATTAGGGTTTTGACCCAGGCTTCGTTTTTTGCAGATATCAAGAGCTATACTCGATCATTTTTGAAACTTTTTTTAATGGAAATGAAGCTTGAATGATGGGCTATCATGAATGCCCTATAGTGGTCATCGACATCGCGAACTGTAGTGATGGCGACAGCAGTACGAACGGCAGTAGGTGCATTCTAGGAAGTGACAATGAATTTTTGGCAATGTCAGGCTTAAGGTGCACCAATGTTGGGGTTTGATGTGACAAACAAGAAGCACCTTGAGTTGATGGAGATATCTCTAGAAGGAATCTTGCAAAGATCTGGCTTCTATGAAGAGTTCCAAGGGCTCAAAGGAGATATCTCTAGAAGGAATCTTGCAAAGATATGGCTTCTATGAAGAGTTCCAAGGGCTGAAAGGAGGCAGGGTGCAGACTGGCTATGGTTGCCACAAGGTGCAAGATGAAAATGAAGTTAAAAATGAAGTCATGAACTTATCCTGAGTTTGGACTAAGCTGGAGAGGAACTGAGAGAGAGAAAAGAAGAAATAAGCCGAGATGAGCCATGCTCAACTGGGCTCTCATACCATGTTAAAATGTGCGGGATCTAGAGCATGGAAGATGCGGAAGCTATGGAGGTTGGAAGAGAAAGAGTGAGCTCATAAAGACACTAACATGACTGATTGTTACACAAGTGAATTAGGTTCCAAGATGGAAGCATGGACTCATAAACATAATCTTGTGTATTGACTGACAATGACACATAGACTTTACTGAAGGACAAAAGTACTATGACATTGCATTAGAAAAGAGAGCAAGTACAATGCTTTATAGGAAACTGGGTGGTAGCACTTCTCCTACTATGCCTATGGGATTCTAGTTCTAAGCCCTCATTGCTCCTTATAAAGAGACTGAAGTAGGTGTGATTGTAAACATATCAATAATCTCAATAGCCTAGCTTGCGGGATCCACATGGAGTAGGACATAAATTTATAGCTGAAACTTTACAAAAGCTGAAAATTGGTGATATAAACTTTCTTTTACTTGCAGAAAGAGCTTGTTTCTTGTAGATGTTGGCAAGGCATGGGAAAGCCTTTGCATTTTAGCTAGATGAAATTGGATGCGTTGATCCACGATCATAGTTGCACCTATGGTGATCTTTACAGTACCTGGAATTTAAAGCCTATTCCAATGCCTCAGGCATATTTCCCTAAGCTGATGGAGCTTTTGAACGAGAAGATTAGAATGCGGATTTTGGAGCCTTCTTCATCTTCATATTTGAATTGGTGGTTTATTGTTCTAAAGAAGAATAGTGCTTTGAGGTTTATATAGGATTTACAACCAATTAATAAAGTCACCATAAGGAATGTTGGATCAGGCCTGATAGTGGATGAATTTGCAGAAGCATTTGCAAGAAGGAAATTTACTCTACGTGTGATTTATATTTAGGATATGATATGTTCTAGCTTGCATTGGAAAGTTGGGATATCACTACCATGAAGACACCATTTGGATTGGTTAGGATGTGTATGCTTCCACAAGGAGCAACCAATTCAGTGGCGCATATGATGAATGCTATGCATAAAGTTTTGAGGGAGTATATTCCTCAGTTGACCTTACCCTTTCTTGATGATGTGCAGATCAAAGGATGTGATATTTATGAGAAGAATGAAGAGTTGAATGAGCATGGATGTAGAAGATTTGTGGCTGATCATATTACTGATTGTGACAGGATTTTGAGCCATCTTGAAGAAGTGCATTTGACTTTGTCAGGAGAAAAGTCGATTTTTGGAGTGGAGGAAGTATTAGTTGTTGGGCACATGTGTGGACCATATGGGAGAAAGTCCTCACCAGTAAAGATTGATGCCATAAGTAGGATGCGGGAGACATTTTTTAATGTATCCGAGGTGAGAGGATTTTTTGGGTGCATGTGTCTTTTACTTGATATGGATTCCGCATTTCGCTCATGTGGCTGAGAGTTTATATCAGCTCTTGAGAAAAGAGCAAAAGTTTTGGTGGGGTAAACAACATATGAAGGTAGTTTAGAAGTTAAAGAGCTTATTAATTTTAGCCCCAACACTAAAGAGAGCAAATTATGAGAATGGGCAGCCTATTATTCTCATCGTGGATACAAGCCCAATTGGCATTGGTTGGGCAGTGGGTCAGGATGATGCTGATGGGAATAGGTATGCCGTTCGGTTTGGAGCAAAGGTTCTCAATGAATGGCAATGACGGTACTCTCAAGTCAAAAGAGAGCTTTGGGGTGTAGTGATAACCCTTAAGTGTGATAGGGAATATTTTATGGGAGCTCATGTAGAGGTAGAGACTGATTGTCTACCTCTATTAGGCATGATAATAAATTTCTCAACTCCTGATATTGCCATGTTACGGTGGATCGCATATATAAAGTCACTTAACCCTGATTTTCAACATATTGCAGGTAGAGAAAACCCCATGGCTGACATGCTTTCACAAGCAAGGTTTGCAAATGAAGAGGAGCTGATGGAAGATGAAGAGGATGATGTGATAGGTGTTGAAAACGACTTTATAACAACAGGGAATGAGTATGCACTTGCTGTTACTGCATGTATATATCTGAAAATAGCAAGTACATCTACATTAATGCAAGTACATCTATCATAACAACAAATACAACATGTACAACTATTATAACATGGATTTCAACAGTAAGAAAAGAACTTACACCCATGGAGAAGAGATGGACAATAGAGAGAAAGCATCATCGAGGCATCAAAAGTGTTATGCTTTAATGAGAACACAATTTTTGGAAGAGTTGTATGAGGATGATTGGCTAAAAATAGGCCAATATCTCAACCTCATGACAAAGAAGGGTGAGTGGTCTGAAGCTGAATTCAAAAGGATTAAAAGAAAGCCTTTGGGTTTTTCTTGAAACATGGATATTTACAGAAGCATGCAAAGAAAAAGCGAGGAGCTCCAGTACGTGTATTGGGAGATAGGGCTTCTCAACAGCAGGTGATGTAGGACTTTCATGAAAGTTTATGGGCTGGACATAGAGGAGTTTGGGGCACATTTGCCAAGATCAAAGAGAAGTATTAGTGGTAGAACATGTATAAAGATGTGGAGAATCATGTGGAATCATGTAGTGATTGTCAAATGTATTCCATGGTAAAGCATAGAGATGAGTTGCAATAGACCTATCCATTGTCTATGCATTAGAAATGGGTACTTGATTTGGTTACCATGCCTACATATTTATGGAATATGAGATATCTTGTGCTTGCATGAGGAGACTTGACAAATCAAGTGGAAGGTCGAGCTCTTAGTAAAAAGACTACTCAAGTAGTTTGCAGGTTCTTATTGGAAGAATTCTTTTGCAGGTATGGTTGTGTTGGTAAAGTGGTTGATGATAGAGGAGAATTGGATGCAGATGAGGCTTGTGACTTCTTTTCACGATTGAGTATCAAGATGGCTTTAACTTTAGCCTATAATCCTGAAGCAAATGGAAAAAGTGAAAGGAGTCATTAGTCTATCATTAAGGCATTAGCAAAGTCATGTAAGGACATGATGAAAGAGTGGCCAAGAATGTTACCCTTTGCTTTGTGGGCTGATAGGACCACTCATAGTGCAATTATAGGGTATATGCTTGCTGAATGAATGTATGGACAACAACCAATCATGCCTATTGAGGAGACTATTGCTACTTGGAGTGTTCTACCATGGGAAGAGGGTTTGAATAGAGAAGAGTTACTGGTCCTATGCATTAGACAGTTAGAAAGAAGGCATGAAGACATTGAGACAACCATGAAAAAGATGAAGACTACAAGGATCAAGAACAAGAAATGGTTTGAAAAAGCAACACATACTTTGACCACAAGCTATACAAGAAGGGGATTAGGTGCTAGTTTATGATAGCAGCTTGGAGAATCAGCATAGTGCTAGTTGGAAGATGGGAAAGTGGTGGTTTGGTCCATATGTGGTAAGGTTTGTTTTTGACAATGCTACCTATGAATTCAATGAGATGGATGGGATAGCTCTAAGGATTCCAGTGGTCGAAAAACGTATCAAGCTCTTTAAACGTAGGCAGTCTTCAGCATATGAGTTGAAGGAGTTGGATACTGAGCATGAACATGAGAATATGGAAGAAGAAGATGTAGAAGATGAAGACATTGACATGGTAGAGGACACTTCTTCTAACTCTGTAGATCCATAAGACTTTGGTACATGTCGGAGGATGTGTAGGCTAAGAGGGGGTGGATGTCGTACCCCTACATAGACACAATGGTTAAAACTCTAGAGTGCATCATCATTTAGCTTTCTTATTGATTTAGAGAGTCAATCCCTTATCAGTCATTAGTGTCAGTGTCCGTAGTGTGGATGGTTCAAAAATACTGGAATTTTGGATAAGTTTAACCTATTTTTGATATTTTGGATATTATTTCTTATAATATCCAAAAGCTATAGACAACTTCTAGAATAGGATGACAAGTAAAAAAAAGCAAGTGACTTTCATCCATTTTTGAGGGATTTTATGCAAAAAGAAGGATTGGTGAAATCGTGCAACACACGATTGCAATTTATAGGCAACAAACAACACTCCGAACTGGGAGAAGAAGAAGGAGTGATTTGGGAGAATTCTGACTAGGTGTCTTGGTATTTTACTCCCTTTTCAGAGCCAACGGAAGTATCAGATTGGCGGTCTAGGTAGCAGAGAAGAAGCTATTGTTTGATGCACATTTTTGGTCTACAAGGGATTTATCTTCTCAAGATGCAGAAATAAATTGACAAGCTTTACCTCAATGAGTATTCTTCTATATCTTCTATTTCTTTGAATCTCTTCTCTTTCATCAATTGCTCTCCCTGAATCTCCCTTCACCCTATTGTCTCTTACCCCCGTGGTAGACTTTTGACCCCAAACGCTCCGACAACGTGTGTAGCTAACAATGCCAGAACCCCAGAGCATTTGGTTGGCGATATTTCTCGCCAGTTTCAAAGGTGTGGCATTTCAATGGTATGAGAGACAAGCAATAGGAACTTTTGGCACTAAATTGAGGCGTGAAGGTTTTGAAGAGTGGATGCGAGAGGAGTTCATGAACCTAAGTTAGTCCTCTGGTGAATAGATGGAAGCATATGTCTCTAGAATGGAATCCATACTAAAGAAATGGACCAACTATCACTTGGATGAAGGCATCCAGAAGGGAGTTTTCCTTAGAGGCCTACAACCGAAGTTCGTAAATTTGTAGAAATGAGAAGACCAGTCAACTTGCAAGCTGCATTGAAATGTGCAAGACTGTATGATGAAGTTGAAGCAAGGCTGTTGATGATCTCAGGAAGAGGAGTCTTACGCCCTCCCATGCTAGGAATGGTATATCCCCAAATATAGTCCCAAGGACAGTTTCCTACCCTTATCCTTAGATGCAAACAATGTCGCAGTACAGTGCATCGAATCCACAGTGGTCGCAGATGACAGTACATCAAATGACGGTTCAACCACAACAACAATGGCCCCCTATCAACTGTAACCAAAACCCCCTAGTCTCAACAGGAGCTTTGAATTAGAATTAGAATAGAGGATCCTCTGGATCAACCCAACCAGTCTATGTAGTGATTATAGAGGCTTCCCAAAATCCTATTGCAAATACTCCAGGAGGTGAAAATTTAAAGGACTACTTGTCCAATTTAGTCGCAAGCATTAAGAAGGAGTTGATGGATGTGATTACAGAACAACTACAGACGCTGAAGGTGAATACCACCAGCATATCCAGTCATGTAGGAGGTAGAAGAGATGTGATGCGATCTAATACATGATGTGGAAAGTGCCATCAAATGGGACATTTAGCCACTAAATGTACCTGAAAACAAACCATTCCTAGAGCCTTGTGTCCATACTATTTAAGGAAGAACCGTACGATATATGCTCTCTGAAGGAGATGAATGAGATAAGGAAGAAGGATGAAGAAGCAAGATTCAACCTATTGGAATCCAAGATGACCACCCAGGATATTGGACCAAAGCCTAGAGAGTTCAATCCTAATTTTGGCCAAGGAGGTTTCCTATACGAGAATCTTATCACCGATTTTGGTAGTCCCCTAGAGCTAGTAAGAGATAGAGGTAAACACTTCCTTAACAAGATTATGGAATAATTGATCGAGTTGTATAAGATCCGCCATTTCAAGTCCACACCCTATTATCCTAGAGCCAATGACCAAGTCGAAGTTACCAATTGCATCCTTTGCTCGATCTTGACAAGGACGATTGCGGCACATCACCGTGATTGGGATGATTGACTTATAGAGGCCCTATGGGCACATACGAAACCCCCCACAAGACTGCTACAAGACACAGACCCTGATTCCTTCTCCTCTAGTTTCAATTCCTGTTCAGTCTAGCAGTCAACTGCTTGCCTGCTTTGCTCACAATGCCAAATCTTTTCAGAGCACATAGAGATGGTACTCTGGAAATTTCCATCCCTCTGTGAAACACATGGTGACAAGAGACTCAATTCTTTTTTGGTGCAAAGATATCCACAGATCTATTGAACTCTCGGCTATTGCATGTATCCGATAGCTTTATTCTTCTTGTTATGAAGAGGTTCAACAATCTAAGGAGGAGTTGAATAAAGTGAATAATGAGCTAGCTCTGCTCAAGAAAAAGTTTCTAACCTCTATACACAAATGGAGCAAGAGACTAAGATCATTGATGCCTAGAAAGTGGAAATTTCTAATTTGCAAACTCAGTTGGTAGAGACTAAAGCCCATGTGGTTACTATGACTAAGGAGAGGGATAGGTTGTTGAAGGAGTCTCAAGGGCTAAAAGCTTTGATAGCTACCCAGACATAAGCACTTAAATCAGTTGATACCATCCTCAACCAACACAATACTCAGATTCAACAGCTTAAGGAACAATTGGCTCAGTCCCATTATACTTCACAGAGTCCTTATGTGTAGCCTTATGCCATGCAGTTTTAGCTGTCCTTCAAAGGAATGCCACATTATGCCCTTTATTCCAAGCCAAGGTGGAAAGGCTTCAGTCAAGAATGGATTTTTTGTGGTTCTCATTTGAGTAGTTTTAAGAGTTTGTTCATCTTGACCCACTGTTTCTTTATTCATCATCAACAACACAAGCTAGCATTCTATATTAAGCTTTCAACAATGGATTTGCCTCTTCCAGGGGATGATTGGAGTGGAGATTGGTTTTCTGATTTGTTAGAATGTGTTTTTAAATTTCTGTGACTACAGATACTATACTTATGTCTTATATGTACTTGCTTGGTGATTTGTTGATCCCAGATGATGAAGACTTGGCTTGATATGTAGGGGATGTAGTATTATAAGCTGTTTTGTATGTTAGAAATTTGGAGTTGTAGATAGATCATATGCTCTAGAAATATTTCTCCAAAGTGGCTAATTGCTCTGAGACTTCTTAGCATACCATGATTGATTCTGTGATCCTAAACTAGCGCCAAAACAAAGCTTCTGTTCATGTGTAGAATACTAACCAACTGAGGGTGGACCTCTTAGCCCATCTTTCAACACAATATCCTTTTGATTCAACTTTCTTTGATGCCTATCATCGCAGATATGTCTTAGGTCTAGCCTTAGGTCCATCAGTGCCTTGTTTATCTTATTATCAGAGCAGATGGTCCATAGATATGAAACCTATCTTTCCTTTCATAAATCTAATTCACAAGTTATTTTACCTCTTCCATTTCAACCCCAATGTGCTCCTCAAATCCCTATTTTCACTCAGTGCTCTTTTATTGAGGAGGATTGTGTATTTTTCCCTCCTCCTTCTTGTCCTTCCCCATCCATAACTATTCCTTCCAATTTTCCATCATATTTATTAACACCCTTTTTAATTGATTCTCCTAAATTCTTAGCTAATCCCTCTTTAGCTCATTCTACATTTTATGATTTTGCTTACCCATCCCTTCATCCTCTCTCACTTGTTCCTCTTCCCTCTCCTACCACTTATGTCCCTCATCCCCCTTAGTTAGTTAGTGGCTATACATGCTTTGATCAGAAGATTCCTAGATGACATGGATGGAGCTCAGTTGATTCGCTTATAGGACCTTAAATCATTTGGCCATTGATTCTAGGGAAATGGACGATTTCTAGCCAAGCTTTTTAGAACTATTTGTATTTTGCTCAGCAGTATTATTAGTCTTCAGATCCTTCAGTGAGATTGATTGCTCACTTTGCTTGGTATTTGGTGTATATGCATCGGCATTCGCATAATGATCAGAAGTCAATCCCAAAGCTGTGCATGAATGTGAATGTGACTATTGATCCTTAAAAGCTGAATATCTTGTACTTTCATGCCCTTTGTTTGCCTAGCAGATATCTTATCTTGGTGGAAAGGATGTGTTGCTTGCAGTTTTTCCAAAATCCTCCCAAAACTTTTGTAGATGAATCTCTATCTATGGATCTCTTCCGTAATCATCAAGCTTTTAAGAGGGATCATCTTCATTGATACCATGAATGTAATTTTTGATGATTCATAATGATATCTCTCATTTGGAGGTGCCATTAAAATGGTTCTTTTGTGTTAATGTGTGTGTGATGGTTATTTTGTTCTATGATGGGGTCATGGTGGTTGGAAATTCAACATTATTCAAAAAGCTATTTTTTTGAACATTCATGATGGTGATGATGATGGATGGATGGCTAAAGAAGCAAAAGATGTAGAACCTCTTACATCCTTTTAAAGTTTATCATGCTTTTATATTTCTAAGCTGTGTTAATGGATAAAGGTGTTTTCCTTTCATTGTATTCTTTATTAGATACATGTTATAAGTTGGGGTGTGCTTGGATGGTATTTCTTGAAGATGCCAAAGAAGATCGAGTTGAGATATATTTTGAACTTCTATTCTCTTTTTCCAAGGTCGTAAGGATGCTCCTTGATTAAGTGTGGGGATATGCTGAGGGTTAAAATGACTTGATTTTTGGCGGATTTTTGTTGTTTTTATGGAATGAGTGGTTGATTTTTGATGGATTTTATATGATGATTAGTTGGTTTGGAAGTGTTTGAGAGTTTTTTGTATGAGTTTGATTAGGTTTGAGAAGCTCATGATGTTTTTTAGTGGAGATATGATGTTTTTCAGTGGAGATATGATCTTTTCAGTGGAGATATGATGTTCTGTTAGTGTCTGATTAGGTTTGAGAAGCTCATGATGTTTTTGAGTGGAGATATGATGTTTTGTTAGTGTCTGATCGGTTCTATTGATAATCTATTTTGCTTTATTTTCTTCTATATGAGAGGTTGGAATGATGGTTGATGGAGTTTGAGAGTGTTTGGAAGCTTATTGGTTGATTCTTTATGGTTTTTAATGGTTTTAGTTGAGCTAAGGATTTCTAATGACCTTGTATATGGTTATGTAGACCCTATGTTGAGCTTTTGTAGAGCCTCTATTTCTGTTTTGTTATGTTCTGTGTATGCCTATGTAAGTGTTATGTGAGATGGATATGTAGATTGGGGAAGGTGATCTAACCTTGGGAAGAGATGAATACAAGTTTAAAATAGCTCAAAGAAATGGAAAAACTAGCTGTTGAAGACTCAAGTAAAGAGATTGAAGTGACAATGACACTATTGAGCTACAAAGGGACACTATAGTGGCTATGGTGCCTTTCATATCAGGCATACCTCTTGGGAGGGGTATCCATGACCAAAGAGGGTCTATGGACGATTATTCTTGATTATCCCATTGTACTATTGATAGAGAGCATATATGAGAGAGAGAGAGAGAGAGAGAGAGAGAGAGAGAGAGAGAGAGAGAGAGAGAGAGAGAGAGAGAGAGAGAGAGAGAGAGAGAGAGAGAGAGAGAGAGAGAGAGAGAGAGAGAGAGAGAGAGAGAGAGAGAGAGAGAGAGAGAGAGAGAGAGAGAGAGAGAGAGAGAGAGAGAGAGAGAGAGAGAGAGAGAGAGAGAGCTAAATGTATGCAAAATAATGTATCTATGAGTGAGAGATTGTGAGAGGAAGCTATGGAAATATTGGAGAAGAATACTATGTGATGATTTCCATTCAAATTGGTGTATTCTCTTGTGTTTTTGTGGTCTCTTGACGAATTCTATGAAGAATACGAAGAGCATAATCAATTTTGTTCAAGTTAAAGCCATGGTGGGAGAATTGTTTTTATGAAGTTGCGTGAAGATTTCTTGTTCCTGGTGTTCTTTTCCTTGTTGTGGTCATATAAAATATCAAAAAGATGTTTGTTGATGATATAAGATAGATTCTCTTGCAGTAGATTCCTCGTTTTCTTGGCGTTTCTCTTGGGGCTCCATGACTAGGACCATAGGCCTTGGACAGCCAGGCTTGGACATCTGAGCCACTTAAAATGACATGGACATTCGACTGGATTGAGAGTTTGACCACTTAGATATCCAACTTGGTATGACCACTCAGACTTAGACCAAATTTGGGCCTTGGACAACCAAACTTTGGGCCTTAGATGGCCATTTAAATGCTCGGATGGGCACCCCTTGTCTGAGTTTGAGGCAACTGACCACTTAGACAACCATTTATCTTTAGGAGCCCACTTGGACAGTCGAATCTAGGACTTGGACGATTGAATTTAGGACTCAGACAAGTTGTCCAAAACCCTATTCTTGACAGTTTTCTACCACTCTGAGACATGTTAAGGCCTATTGCCATAGTTGCCCAGCAATCACGTTGGAATCTAGAATGGTAGGTGAGACTATAGAGTTGTTTACACTCAAGAACCTTGACTTAGTGATCCAGGAGTGACTAAAAGAACCATCAGCTCGCTATCTTGGAAGACCTAAGTTGACCCACTTGGCTAAGCACCCATCAGACCACTTGTCACACCTCATGAAGGACCCAATTTTGACTGTTAGGAGTGATCAAAACCCACTCAAAAATCAACAATGGCATGAAAGTGATTAGATGTAGTTGACTTCATCAAAGGTTATACTCTGCATTATAGACATCAAAGCAAATGAGAAAGCTAGAAAGCTTGATTTCGCATAGCTCATGTCGAGTTGCACTACTAGTGTATGAGTGTTGTACATATGCAGACTGTTGGATTAACAAGGAACACACTAAGAAGGGTTAAACTAAGAACAAACCCACAAGTAAGAGTGCAATCCTAGGAATTAGACGAGTAACCCAAGACACCAGAAACTAAGACCTAGAGGAGAGAGAACCACCAGATTATTGAGGGAAGGAAAGACTAGCCAAGATTAGGGATACATCTTTAGCTGGCTTAGTTGACTTGATAGAAGCACTGATGGGTTAGGAGACAACCACCATGCTAGGCACTAGCTCGAATGAGAACAATCTCAACCTCGACCTTGAACTTAACGTGGTAGAGTATTGGTATGGCATTTGGCGACTTGTTACACAGTACGACCAACAGACAATGATAGCACACCATGGAAGATCAATAGTCAATATCATAGTTGACCTTGAGGAGAGGAGATTGGAAAGGATAACATTGCAGTGCATTGTGAGTTATAGCCAAGGGTAAAGGGCTTAAAGGTTATGCTAGGAGAGAGAGCTCATGAGGTTCACATGATCCTAGCCATCTCAGGTAGGAACAAAATGAGAGGCAATGCCAATAGGGAGAGAGCCTTAGAGGCCATCCTTACAGTGAGCAAGCTACTCAGGAAAAGATTGCTAGACAATATCAGCACTGAGCAAAGTGGGGCAGCCTTAGCAGCATCATTGCTAGTCGTCACCCTGAATACTAGGAGCCAAATGGAAATATTCATAGTTGCAAAGCAACTCAATAAGTACCAAGCAAGCAATGACCCCCCTACAACTTCATTGAGCAATTTGAGCATGTGTGTGAGGCTAACAACCTCATGGACCCCGCTCAATGAGCACAAGCTTTATGTCTTTGGTTGGGAAACAAGGGATAGACTTGGTTTACCAGTTTAGACAATGTCGAATGTAATAACTTCACCCAATTGAAGGATCTCTTTATCAAGAGATTCTCAGAGGTAGGGTACTTCAATTACCTCATTGTGAAGCTAATGAATGTCAACCAAAAAGACAAGAAGGATATACGAGACTATGTCACACATGTGAGAAGTATCTATAAGAGGATACCTATAACTGAGCATCCCAATGAGAGGGTGGTCTCTACCATATTCATTAACGAGATCCACAATGAATAACTCTATAAGGCTCTAGCAAGCAACTCGAATGTGCTAAGGGATGTGCTTTTAAGAGTCTTTGAGGAGGCCATACGGGTGGATGACTTGCTTAGGGAGAGAAGCTCTTGGGCTATGCATCAAGGGAGTAACACATTTAGAAATGTCAAGAGAATTGTAGAAAATATTGAATGAAAAACCCCCAGTGAACAAGAAAAAGGAAAGCCTATCAACTAGACCCAAGCTATAGTTGATCTAAATTAGAGCTGACTAGACCACATGAGTCAATATGAAGGCCAGTACGACCTCATGTGCAGTGTGTGTACTATGGAGGGAACCACCTGCCATTTGAATGTCCCAATTCCAGATCACGGCCTTGTGCCAACTATGAAAGATTCGGGCATGACACCATGCACTGCCTATTGCTAAGACAGTTGCCTTACTAGCAACCTTACACTCAGCCATACTATCCAGGAGTTAGGCAACCATACTTTGGAAGAGGAACCCCTTTGGCTCTACCTGCACCTAACGAGTCAAAGCTAGCCGCTCCGAGGGTAGACATCAACCCAATGAGAATCCCTAGACTGCCAAGACCTATCATGACCTATCCACCAAGTGATGCTCTAGTGCACTTTGTGGAGGAACCACTGGAGGAAGATTTATACATGAACCCTTATGTCTCTTATGATGAAGAGGGTAACCCTATATTAATGGACTATAGACTTGTGCCAATCATGGCCTTAGACAAAGGGAGAGGTAGAGGCCTAGGAGGAGCTCAAAATCATGAGCCCATAGCATGTTGGATGTGTGGCCATCCAGGGAATATCTCATCTTGCTTCCCTGAAACAGAGTAGGAGAGGTAAAACCACGACATGAACAATGGCATAGGCAGAGTAAGGATGCCATGAATAGGCAAACAACTCAAGAGCACGGCAAGGAGCCCATGAAGCCGAGGAGCGAAAGATGGGTGGCAAATTGCTAGCCACACTAATAGACAACTCCGATGACATTGTTATTGGGAGAGTTGCTTATGCCACACCACGCACTATGGAAGTGATGGGTAGAACGAAGTACTAAACATGAACTGCAAGACTTTCCATATCATGATGCCATAGCACACATACCAAGCCTAACATTGAATCCAATGTCTAAGTCCCACAAGTGAATGCATTTTGGGAAGGCACTGAGATGCATGTAGTCTTACATGTTGTTCCTAGGAGATGCTATGCGAAAGGGGATAGTAGACATAGGAGTACATTAGTGTACTATCATCCATAGTTATCATCATGGAGAAGAATGGAAAGATTCAAGTGTGTGTAAACTATAAGAAGGTCAATGTAGCTACAAAGAGAGACAACTACTCATTACAATATATTGAGCATATGCTAGAGAGAGTGGTAGGAAAAGAAGCCTAAATTTTTTTGGAAGGCTTCTCTGGCTATAACCAGGTGCAAGTCCATCTGGATGATAGGTGCAAATAGCATCATTCACCACTAAATGGGGGGTGTTTACCTATATAGTAATACCATTTGGAGTGACCAATGCTCTTGCCACCTTCCAATGCCTCATGTGTGCCATCTTCAAGGACATGCTCAAAAAATGATTGGAAGTCTTTGTGATGATCTATGCATTGACACTAAACAATTGGGAAGAATACTTGGAAAAGCTGCGAATAGTCTTTGAATGGCGTTGACAATACAATCTCTCACTGAAGCCCTTAAAGTGTCAGTTTTGGGTGAACCATGATTGTATTTTAGGGCATGTTATGTTGAGGAATGGGATAGCCACAGACTTCTCAAAAGTCAAGGTGATTATAGACCTTCTCCCTCCAACC
The DNA here is from genome assembly GCF_053477565.2 of Lygodium microphyllum. Lineage (NCBI taxonomy): Eukaryota > Viridiplantae > Streptophyta > Polypodiopsida > Schizaeales > Lygodiaceae > Lygodium > Lygodium microphyllum. The sequence goes on from NC_141143.1 coordinate 163,246,699, forward strand.
AACTTCAAGGGAGTTCAATGTTTCTTAGGCCACACAAGATACTACTGGTCATTGTGCTGAACTATGCATTAACTGTTATACCTTTTTACAAGCTATTAATAGTATTTGAGTGGGCTGAATAATGTCAACATGCCTATGAAAGGCTTAAATAGGCTCTAACTGCAGCTCCTATCTTAAGAGCCCTAGATTGGTCCATTACCTTCCATGTGCACATTGATGTATCAAAATTTTCCATGGGGGCAATGTTGTGCCAACATGGTGAACATAACCTACACTATTTAGTGAGCTTTGCAAGCAAACAACTCACTGATACGGAAATGAACTATTCCACAACAAAGAGGGAAGGGTTAGCCATGTTGTTCACCATAAATAAGTTTAGACACTATCTTCTAGTGACACTCTTTACTTTCTTTGTGGATCATCAAGCATTGCAATATCTTGTGAATAAACGCTATGCAATAGGACATATTTCATGATGGTTACTTCTGCTATTGGAATTTGACTTCTCTATGGTCATATGCAAGGGTAAATAGCACTATATGGCAGATCATATGTGCCGCATGTCCACAGGTGAAGTCGATGGACATGACATCATTGATGATCTACTAGATGCACATATTTTTAGACTATCATGCGAATAAGTTTTTTTTAGAGCAGACCTCACACCATATTGGGAGGAAGACATAGTCCACATCCTAGAGAACGGATTGTTGGAGCAACCCATAGAAAAAGCTAGGTTAAGGAGACCGATCTTGAGAATCCAACCCTATCAATTGATTTCATGAAAATTTTATCGGTTAGGATAGGATGGACTCTTAAGAAGATGTATTTGCGAACACAAAATGTATGATGTGCTTGTGGGAGCTTTCGCTCAACCGCCAAGACCCACAGACCGCTTATTGTTTCAAGCGTTCCAAGCGAGCTCTAATGGTTATCTCTCACCTAGCCGACGCGCCGTCAATCCTACGAGTGTAGTGAGCTTACCTTGATGCTTGATCGAATACCCCCCTCTCTCTTGCACTCCGGTAGCTCCACGATTCTTGATGCCAGCTCAAGCATCCTCAAGCCTCCTCCATCTCCAAGCTCCATCCTCCATAGCCGCGCACGTAAGAGAAGAGAAGAGAAGAGAAGAGAAGAGAAGAAGAGAAGAGGAGATGGTGAAGAGCTTCACCCTCTTGATCCCTCACTCCCACACACACTCACTCCCTCACACTTTCACACTCCCTCTCTCAAGAGCACACAGAAGCAAGAAGGAGAGAAGAAGAGAGGAAGAAGAAGACTCTTTTTGCCACACACCAAAGAATGAGCTTCTCATTCACTTTTCAACTTTATATACAAAACCCTAAATCCCTTTTGGGCGGTCATCCCCTTTTTCCCATTTTTACATGGCCGGCCATAGGCTAGGCCCTTTTTCCCATTTCCCATCACTCTAATTTCATCCTATTCCCAACTAATGCGTACAATTTGCATAGGAGCGAGCCTGGCGCTCTTTTAGAAGGATTCGGGAGCGCTTCCATATTTGATGGTGCGCTTTTTACTCTTTTGTTGCCTCAGGGCGACACTGATACTTTTTGAGGGTCGTGCTCAATCATTTAAAAATTTCAAGGTCTGGTTATCGGTTAAGGTGCCTTTTTCTGCTTTTATCCTGCACCTTTTTTGCTATTTCCTTTTTTCCGTTTTCTGCTCCTCTGTGCTGCGGGAAACATGGTAACATTACCCCCCTCCTAGCCAAGTGCCAGTCCCATGGCACTGTGATGGGAAGTAGTGGCTAGTTAGGTCTGCTGTGAGGCGGAACTGGTGGGTGGATGACATTGCTTCCAAGGTGGTTGTGTGAATGAGAGTTGATGGAGTTTAGTGACGATGACGAGGAGAGATTCCGGCGTGTTTTAGGCTCCATGAAGATACTCGGCATCTTTCACACAGTTGTGGCATCCGTTATGTAGCCGGTCGTTCCTTGAGCATCAGAAACACTTGAAGCAATAAGCAATCTCTTAGGAGGATGGTATTGGAGGGATCTATTCTGGAGAAGCCCCCCCCGAACTTTGTCTTGACAAAGATATGGTTTGTCTTTGCATTGAAAATTTGTGTCTTTGATTTGAAGGTCTTTGTCTTTGAGTTGAAGGTCTTCAGTACTGCGTTGAAGCTCTTCAACTCTGCATTGGAATTCTTTAGGTTTGTGGAATCAATAAGCGATTCATAGATCTTGAGGTGTTGGGCATGCATCTTTGGAAGACGAGGTTCCAAGATCTATGCCAATGGTAGATCTATCTTGACTTGGTTCAATCATGGTGGCCATCAGGCAGATGGCTGGGCACTGGCACATGGAAAAAGTTTTGGTCATTAAAGGATGCTGTGGGTGATCCTCTTTAGCGGAGTAGCCATTTCTTGAAACTCAAACATAACCTGCAAGAAAAGTTGTGCACTCCCTAAGGGGTGTGTCTGTCTCTCAGTGTAGTGCGTGGTGCCCGTGGCAGTGGAATTGGGAGATGGGTCTAACCTTGGACAAGCCCTTGGTAATGTCCCATACTTGAGGACCCAGTTCGTGTGTCGTTGGAGGTGCGATGCAAGTCTTAGGGTGACAAGTCTGAAAGTCTTGCCCTTGATGTGCCCTAAGTGTGAAGTGGGGAGGGGGCTAGGGAAAACCCTAGGTGCAGTGACTGTGGTGCATTTCTCTCTTTTTTTTTTTTTTGAAATGATAACTAGGCCTAATTTTCTTCATCGGAATGAGAAGGGGAAGGGGGTCGGATAGATTTGCTCAAAAACTGGTGACTTTGCATGTAATCTTTCAGATTCATGTGGACATGAAGAGAAGTGGTGGAGAGGAAAGGGTGATTGCACCTAGTGAATTGGCTGTCATTCATACCTTCTAGGAGGGCTAGGCAAAAAGAGGGAAGGAGACTAGCCCTCATCATAAGACGAGCCATAACGCAGTTGTCTATAGCGTTAGGGTCAAAGAATAGGGGAGGTAGGCCACGCTCTTGTGGAGTCGGGTCCTGCTTAAGGAGTAGCCTAAGTAACCTAAGATAATTACAGGTTGTTACAAAAGAGAGGTCAGGACATGAGGAGAAATCCACAAGAAAGCATGTCATAGACGCATCTAGGCTTTTGGTGGTAAAGAGAAGGGCATGCTCGAAGGATACTACAGTGGAGTTATAAATAATAGGGAAGTCGTACTGCCCGTGGATGGTGGCATCAAAATCCACCCCTACCCTTCGAGGGTATGCCATGTAGGTAGGGTTGTTCTGCTCGAATGGCAGGGTGTTACAAAACACCATCCAAGCGAGCATGCTGATGTCGCATACTCGCCTCCTCCATAGGGGTTGGCTTTTGTAGCCCTGTACAGTGTGTGGGACTTCAAAAACTTTATTCTACTAGTAGTCAACTGCTTCTGTGCCCCAAGAGGTTGGGGTCTTTTCTCGCTCTTCTAGCCATCTTTGCCCCAATCGGCCACCGACCGCGATTACCTCGTCCATCACCTTGAGCGGCAGGACCCTCCGCAGACTGTTGGGTAGGAGGAAACTAAAGGTGAATGGATATTTTCATTGTTCCTGTATCTCCCACAACACCAGTTCTGCATGGAATCTCGCGGGGAGATCATCAAGGCACAGTGGGAGAGGTGCGGATGGTAGCACGGCTGGTTTGGCTCTCACCTGTTTCTTGGCTTCCTCTACTAGCTTCCTACGTCTTTCCCTAGAGGTGGCTTTTCTTTCCGCAGAAAGGTCCTCTTGTGGTGGCTCTTGAGACTGAGGGGGGTTGTGGGACCACATCCTCCTTGAATCGGTTCATGTCAATTTCCAGTTCTGCTTCCTTCCCCTGCCGTTCTCCCTATGCTACTTCCTCCCTGAATCCGAGGGCGTCGATTTCCTGGGGGGTTAGGCCGGCCAGCAATAGATATTTTCGTTGCTCATCCAAGCTCAGCCCAACCTCTGCAGGTAAGGGTGGCATCTGCAATCTAGCGTGTAAGGCTCTCCGTGCCATGCCGAGCTTTCTCTGCGTCACCTCCAATGACTCTCGTGCTGCGTGGGTGGTGTCCAGGATGGTGTCGAGGAAGGCCTTCTGTTGAGCGCTGAAGGCCACTTGGGCCTCTTCTACCTTGCTCTCTGTGATGATTTTCTCCTTTTCTGCCAGAGCAAGGTACCACGCCAGTGTCTTCACCCTCTTTTCATTGCGCGTAGCCCACTCCTATGCTCTTTTGTTCGTCACTTCCAAGCTCTCTCCTTGCTTTAGGGTTAGCATCACGAGTTTCTGCTCATAGTCTTCCAACTCCCTAACGAGCCTCTCTTGCTCTTCTTTTCTCGAGGTTAGTTGATCTGTCAGGCACTGATTCTCCTCTTGCTGCTCCTTTATGCCTTGTTTTCTCTCCTCATCCCTGGCGTTCAGCTCAGCCACAAGCGCATCCACCTGAGCAGATTTCGTAGCGAGCTCCTGATATTGCACTATCAAGAGCTTGTGCTCTCTTTGCATTTTGACTAGTTCCTGTGTCTCATTTTCGAGATGTTGTCTCCAGTGCTCCTCCCTCTCATCCTTAGCCTTCATTTCTTGTTTGAGATCTGCGATCTCCCTCTACTGCATGGCTATCATTATTGTTTTATCTAGCTGGAAGGCAGCCATTGATTCCTTCTGGGCTACGAACTCAGCCACGGCTATCTTGCGTTCCTCCTTAGCTTTCTCCAATTGGGAGAGCAGCTCGGCGACGTATTCGTCGTAATTAGCTGATGGCGTCATCGTTGTGTGGATGGGCGAGGTTGAGGCTTCTACCTTTTGCCTTTTGGGCTCTTGCTTGGATTCTGCATCCGTAGCTGGCCTCTTTTGTCCTGTGGCCGTGGTTTCTGTGCTCTATCCCTGGCCCATCTCTTCGATGGGCGTGGTCTTACTGCGATATTTTATGCTCCTGCCATAAATTGTAACTTTCATTAGTATTTTCCACATATCAATTCGCTGATTGCGGGAAAAGAAAAACTCTATGCTTTTTGAATGAATTCCTTAGGAAGCCATGTAGATTTTCCTTTTTAGACTTGGACTTTTGCCCTTTACTTCAAAGTTTTTCCTACCCATTTTCCTACCCCATCCGTTTTTTTTTTCATACTACATGTTTATGCTTTTCACTAACTTTACTTTACTGTATCCCTTTTGATTCATTTCTCATCTGATTCATTTCACCTTACCCTCCCCTTCCAACTTGAAAAGAATCCTTCCTAGGATTGAGGGTCAAAAGGTTAAGGGCTTTCGGCATGTTGGGGTAGGAGTTACTTGTGAAGGAGCCAAGTATAGAAATTTGGATTGTATTCCAGTTGAGCTGCGCAGTCAAAATCAAAGGGTCGAATTCCTACGTGCGTGATGTATGTGGGAACATCTGTGAAAGTCACCAGAGTCGACCCAACTCGCAATGTGGAGTTCTTCCTCTGTTAAGAGGCGGTCAAGGTAGGGATGCCCCTTGATATGCTCGTCCATGGGTCGGCCCCGAAGAGTGGTTAACACTCTATACAAGGTGGGAGCGACGTAAGTGGGATCATACTCTGCCGTTTTGATGGCTCGGCATTGCTCGGCGTTGGTCAGTATGCGACATCCTTCAACTTTGCATTGCAACCTAAGAGCGTACCACTGCCTCAAGAAAGGTGATCCACTGTCAGCAAGGTGTGATAACTTTGCGATCTCTTGGTCAGTGATAGCAAAAGTGGTCCGTGGATTGTACGACGTGATGAGGCGCTGTCTGATGGCTTGCTCCTTGGAGATCTCGCTTTTGATCAACTCAACGGCGGAGCGAGAAGCTTTTGCAAATGCGAATTCAAAGGTCTCCCAAGAGCAAGGCATGTTGCGCACTTCTGTTGCAAAGGGTTCTTCCAATAGACCTAAGTCCAAGCGGTCGTAAGCTGAGGGCTAGCGATACGAAGGTGGCATCGTGTCGTTTAATGCATTCCACCACATCATCCCCAGTGTCCTCCACAAGGTCAGCGGCTAGCGCTAGGAAGGATTTTCATTCGTAGAAGGGCGTAAGACCGATAGGTGGTTGCGGTTTGACAGAAAAAGCACTTTTGACAATGAAGATGGGCGGTTGGGATTTTCCTTGAGCTTGCAATTGGGCTGTTTGGAATATGGGTGGATTAGGGTCAGCCTCAATAGATGGACTGCTACATTCAGCTTTGCTTTGGGGAGTCGGATTGACTTGGTCGGATGATGCCTCCTGTGACGGTGGCTGTTGCTTGGGCTGATAGGTTTGTGTGACTTTCTTGGGCCGACGCATAGATGAGTCGGATGGCTGGGGCTCTGAAGAGCACTGCAGCTTATGGTTTTGAGGTGTTACAAGATGTGGGCTGATCAAGCTTGAGGGTGGCATATGAATAGTGCCTTTGGCCGTGGGGGCCTTAGGGATCCACAGTGAGGTATTTCCCTCGTAGTAGCCTTGCGCATGCAAGAGGGCTTTAGGGACCCATCTTTGCTTGATCACGTGGCTCTTCCTGTGACTATGTCTTGGCCTCCTAGGTTTAGAGTTCTGGGTCTTATGAGGATAGGCACGTCGACTCCTAGGCGGTTGTTGCGGCTGTTTAGGCACCCACTGGTAGCGAGGCTGTTGGGCCTTCGCTTTGGTCGCTGCGGGCTACGGTTTATGGAAATCGGGGAGTGGCAGCCGCGCACTACCCCCCTCCTTAGTCTTGCCTACGGATGTTTCTACCGGTGGCTTTGCGGATGGTGATGGTGTCGCACAGCCCTTGCTGAAAGCTGTGACAATGCATACGTTGCCTATTGCTAGGTGGATGAGCTGCGACTCATAATCAACATTGCAGTGAGTTTGCTTTTTGAAGGTTCGCCCCAGCAATGACTCCGTACCTGCGTCTATAGCACTTGGAAATATGTAAAAGAGCATTGGAATAGTCTCAGACTCGATAGAAACGGTGACTCTGCACTTGCCGAGAAGTGCGTATGATTGGGCCCCATATGGGTTTAATTTGGCAGTTGTGGGTTGAAGTAGTGGTTTGCCAAGTTGGATCCAATGATTGTGGGTTAAGACATTGAAGTCTGCTCCCTCGTTGATCAAGGCATTGAAAGCGCATGTTTGCTTGGCAGTGACCGTGACATGGAGGTAAGCGGGTTCTACGGCTTCCTCATCTTCTTTGTTGATTTCGGCGATTGTAGCTACTCGTACTTTGACTAGCGGTTCTAACAATGGTGGCTCATGCCAAGGATGTGTGGGAGGGTAGTACTTCTTGACACGATTGCCATTGAAGAAGCCTATTCCCTCACCATCTAGTGTCTCAAGCTCGACATTGCTAGTTCGGCTGATTGCACGAACCTTGAAGGGTCCGAGACCTCTGAATTTCATTTTTTGCTTATGCCCCTTAACTGAATAAAGGAGCACTAAGTCACCCTGTTCAAACTCATGCTGCTTAACATGCTTGTCAAACCAGCTCTTACGTTGGGCTTTCTCACAGATAAGCGCGTGGGTGGCCAGAAGACGAGTCTCTGATAGGCGTTCAAGTTCGACCAGGCATTGCGGCCATGCCTCCTTCCCTTCCCATCATTCTTGAAGTGCTATTCTCAAGCTAGGAACGAAGAATTCTAATGGTAGAATTGCCTCAGTTCCATAGTTCAGTCTGAAGGGGGTTTGGTCGACAGCTATTTTATAAGCTGTGCAGTAGGCCCACAAGGCTGCCATCAGCTTGTTGTCCCAGTCGCTTCGTGAGGCTGAGACTACTTTAGTCAGGATATTGATAAGAATCTTGTTAGTTGATTCTGCTTGGCCATTAGCCTGAGGGTAGTATGGTGAGGATTTGCGATGGATGATGAGAAAGGTGGATAGGAGATGTGCTATCACTTCGTTGATGAAGTGTGTGCCTTGGTCGCTAACCAGTTCGATGGGGCAACCGAAGCGCGAGATCACTTGCTCCCATAAGAACTTGGTAGTTGTCCTAGCGTTGTTTTTTCATGTGGCTCTTGCCTCTGCCCATTTCATGAGGTAATCTGTGGCCACCACGATGTACTTGGCTTGTGAGTACTACACCGCAGGACTGATGGGTCCTATGAAGTCAATTCCCCATTTTTCGAAGGGTTGGCGAGCAATAATTGGGGTTAACTCCATTTGATCTTTACGAATCAGGACTTTTGTCTATTGGCACTTGTCACAATGCTTGACGAATTGCTTGGTGTCACGGAAAAGTGCGGGCCACCATAGTTGAGACTGCAGTACCTTTCGTGCTGTAGTGTCTCTATTAAAGTGTCCTCCCGCAATGCCGCTGTGTGCCTTCAAGAGCACATTGTGCATCTCATGCTCATACACGCACCTACATAGCAATCCATCTTGCCCCAGCCTATAGAGTTGGCCTGCAATCAGCTGGTAGGGCTGGATCTTCAGGATCAAGCGTCTAAATCGGGCCTTTTCTATGGGTCGCTCAGGTAGTCCGTGCTTGAGCACTTGGACTATGTCATCCGCCCAATATGGTGTTAGATCAGCCTTAAATAAATCTCTCTCCACGCTGGACAGGTGGAATAAGGGGGCATCAGGTAACTCGTCAATGATGCCTTGTTCAACGGCTTCTCCTGTGGGTATGCGTGACATGTGATCAGCCATGTAATGCTGTTTTCCCTTTCGTACCACCACGGAGAAATCAAACTCTAGAATTAGGAGGAGCCATCAAGCTATGTGCCCTATAGCACACGGTTTGTTTATTAAATAGAGCAGGGCTTGATGGTCCACAAAAAAGATGAAGGGTGTGGCCAATAGATAATGTCAGAATTTCTTCACAGCGAACACCATGGCTAATCCCTGCCTTTCTGTTGTCGAGTAGTTCATCTCCATCTCAGTGAGTTGTCTGCTAGCAAAGCTCACCGAATAATCTAAGTTGTGCTCACCAGGTTGGCACAACACTGCCCCCATGGCAAACTTAGAAGCATCGATGTGCACGTGGAAGATAATGGTCCAATCCGGGGCTCGTAAAATTGGTGATGTTGTTAGAGCCCTTTTCAATTCTTCGTACGCTTGTTGGCATGCCTCGGTCCACTCGAAGACAATCAGCAGCTTGTACAATGGTCTGGCAATCAGTGCATAGTTCAGTACAAACCGCCGATAGTATCCTGTATGGCCTAAGAAGCATTGAACTCCCTTGTAATTAATTGGGGGTGGAAGGTCAACAATAACCCTGACCTTCGAGAAGTCAGTGGCAATGCCGTTCTTCAACACCACGTGCCCTAAGATGCATCCGTGCTTTACCCAACACTGACACTTCAAGGGGTTCAAGGAGAGACGATATAAGCGAGACCATTCAAAGACTGCGCGGAGTTTGTCTAAGTGCTCGATATAGGTCGAATGGACACACAGGTCGTTGACAAAGACCTTTAACTCCTTGCGAAGCATGTCCTTAAAGATAGTGCACATGAGACGTTGAAAAGTGGCGGGGGCATTGGTCAACCCGAAGGGCATGACTATCTATGCGAAGACGCCCCACTCAGTGGCAAAGGCGGTCTTGTGCCTATCTGCAGGATGCACTTGCACCTGGTTGTACCTTGAGAAGCCATCTAGAAAACTGTAGGCTTCCTTGCCTGCCACCCTCTCGAGCATGTGCTTGGTGTATGGCAATGGATAGTTGTCTCTCTTCGTAGCAACGTTCACCTTCTTGTAATTGACGCACACTCAGATTTTTCCGTTCTTCTTCATCACAATGACTATGGGTGATACCCAATCTGTGTGCTCAATTTTGTAAATGAATCCAGCTCTCATCAGCTTGTTAATTTCCTCTTTGACAGCATGAGCATGTTTTGGATTCATAGGGTACGGTCACTGCTTGACCGGCGTCTCGTTCGACGTCATGGGTATGTTGTGAGTCATGACGCTTGGATCTACCCCCTGTAGCTCCTCTAAGGACCAAGAAAACACGTCTATATACTCTCGCAAGAGAGCGACAAGACTAGTTTCTTCTTCACCAGTCAGGTCGTCGGCAATGAACACTAGTCAGGGTGCTTCCCCTTCCTGGGCTAAGTCTACCTCCTTGACTTTGGCTGGTCCCTCGATTGGTTCGCTTGTTTGCCCTTGACGTTTGGCACCTAACAGAACAACTACCCTATCCCCTTTTTTGAATTTCGTGAAGCGTTTAGGGAGGTCCTGCGGCTTTCGCTGTTCTTCTGATCGTGTATCCTTGGGTTGCTTTGCCTTTTCCTGGCTTACCCATCTATGCCTCAGGTGGACGGGTAGGTCCCCCTTGGTATGTCTGGTCATGGGCGGCCTAGGGATCTCTGGATCACTATCCGAACTAACTTTCGATTCAGAGTCAAATCCTCCATCTTCGCTGGAAGAGGTGGTCTCCCCTGGTGGCCGCAGTTCAGATGGCGATTTGGTCCTAAGTATTGATGTCATTCCTGACTGGGCTAGGCCTGCTTGCTCAAGGTCTATGGCTCCTATGCATTCCAGCCAAGCTCGATCACATTCCATGCGCATGACTCCTCGCTCTACTCTAAGGGCTCGCCTTTTCTGCGGCTTGGCATCTGCTTGTATCTGCTCAATTTCTCGTCCTTCAGTATCGTATTCTATGGTATCTCTACTTCACCCTCGCTCTCTTCATTGAAGGATTGGCAGTCTTCGTATTCGTCGCTGGAATCTTTGTCATCCGACTGCTCGTCGTCTCCTAGGGCTTGGTATGCCTCGTGCCGTTGGTCATGAACTAGGGCCCAGTTATACATGAGGTTCAAATCGTGCACCCTGGTCCATTGCCACTTGGGATCCTCTAAGAGATCCTGGAGTGGTTTAAAATTTGCAGCTGGGTTGCCAGCTAGCTGGTCCATTAGGTATTCCATTACCCCCTGGAGTTCCCTTTTGTTGGATGGCACCTGGAAGGTGACAGGCTCAGGCTTTCCCTGGCAGCTCCTTGCCATCATGCAGACTGGTGCAGAGAGTGCTTCGTTAGACTTGCCGATTGTTTTGATGGCCTGCTCATATGCCTCATGATCTAAGAATGGCAGGTCGATTGTAGCAAGAACGTGCATCCAATCCCACTCATCCTTTGGGCATGGGATATACTTGGTCAAGGACCCATAGGGCTTCTTGACCTGAGTGTTCCCCTTGAGCATAGCAGAGATGGCGTCTAGGTCGACTGGTGAGGTCTTCCAAGTGTCCATCTCTATTCTTACGGTGTCCATTCTATTTCCAAGGAAGATCAAGCTGTTATCCCAATCTTCGATGACTCTAGCATTATGCATCCAGGGTCGGCCTAATAGGACATCGTAGTCCACTCCCTTCATGACTATAAAATCGACAGAGAACTAGACACCTGCGATCTTCACTGGCCAATTCTTCAGTACCCCGAATGGCTTCACTCTCATACCATTTGCTAGCGTGACATTAAACCTAGCAGCTTTGACAGGCGGGTTTCCCCAAGTCTGAAGCACTGCGTGGCTAAGCACACTAACCCCAGCTCCCTTGTCTACGATTCCCTTTCTTGTTGTGTCACCCAGGGCTAGGACCAGCAAGACCGTATGCATCTCAGAGCCTTCCCAAAAGGCATTGACATGCAAGGATTTAGGCACGGAGTGCAGTGTCAAACTTGGCAATTGTGTTTCTGCATCATGGTCTTGAGGGTCTGCCGTGACCTGCTCTTATGATCCTTCGACCCACTACTTAAGATCTTGCCATAGGGTAGGATGCTGCTTAAGCAGATCTCCCAAGCTAAGTGTTACAGGGGTGGTCACTAGCGTGGTCAAGAGATCGTTAGATACTCGTCCTTCCCCTAACCTAGATTGTCCGGGCCAATGGCCGCGGCTGATCTAAGGCTCTGTCACGTCTAGGCTTGGTCTTAGCGGCACTGCTTGTGGCGCGGTTTTTTCTGCCGACTTAGGTTGAGGCGGTGATATCGATATGCTTACACTGGAGAGGTCATTGATCTCGTCCTTTACGATGGGCTCAGCGTCTTAGAGGTGCTGTTGAGCCTCCTTCACCCATTCCTTCACCTTTTCTATGGCCTCTAACTGTCACTTTTAGTGTGACTTTAGCTTCCCATCTCTTCTTCTTCCTCATGTGGCTTTTCTTCCCTATTGAGGTTGCATCGAGATTGCTAGGTCCTGGCAGAGAGATGCCGGCCTGCTTCGTTTGGGCTCGGGTCATGACCAGCAATGGAATAGGTGTGGCCTCCCCATCGGGGTTTTCGACACCAAATAGCCCCAATGGGACAGATGGCAAGTTGGCTAAGCTAGAGGATGGATTTCGCTTTGGAAAATCCATGAAAAGATGAGTGATTCCGCACTCTACGCACCTTTGGTTGTCTCTGTTTTGCTGCTTTCTTTCCGGGCAGTGCGATGAGACATGACTGGGGTGACCACAAGTCCAACAAGTGATTGGATCCTGCGGCTGCCCTCCTAGGTCTCTATCTCATCCTCGTCCTAATGCCATCACTAGCACGGGTCGATAATCCATGAGGACCGCGTTGCCCTCGTCGTCGTGCGAGATGTAAGGGTATATGTAGGTCTCTTCATCATTCGGCTCCTCCACATAGTGTACTGGAGCGTCGCTCGGTGGGTGGGTCACGTAAGGACCGGGCGGTCTAGGAATGCCTGTAGGATTTATGTCCATTCTAGGGATGGCTGGTTTCATATCATTAGGCGCGGGAAGAGCCAATGGGGCTCCCCTTTCGAAGAATGGCTGTAGCCTGTTCGCTATATAAGGGCGGCAGTAGGGTTGCGATTATGGAAGTCTTCTTGGTAATCTACAATGCGCGACATCATGGCTGAACCTACCGCAGTTAGCGCAAGGTCTTGACCTAGGGTCTTGACACTCGGCCTGGCAAGTGGTTTCTGCCACAGTTCACGCATTGGACGTGCGGGCGCATTGGTCATCTCAACATGTCTTGTAACTTGGCTAACTCCATCTTGACCTCAACCAAGCCTTGGTCTGTCTCGGTGGCCTTCCCCTTATCTTGGGATGATGGGATTGACTGCTCATTAGAGGCTGACATTCTTTCTAAGCTTTGCGAGTTGGTTTCTTCTAGATTTGAGCTCCTAGAGCTCCACTCTTTCAGCTGGTCATCGACTCTGATGGCTTCCTCAAACATTCTAGCCACCACGTCCCGCTGCAAGCTTGAATTGCTTGCCAAAGCCTTATATAACTCCTCGTCTCAAATTTTGCTGATGAATACAGTCGAAACTGCTCTTTCAGTCGGTCGCTCACCCAGAGGGATTCTCTTAAAGAGACTCCTCACATGGGTCAGGTAGTCGCGGATGTCCTCCTTCTCTTTCTGCTTGACGTTCATCAAGCGTACTAGCAGGTTATCGGAGTATCCGAGCTTGGCGAATCTCTTGACGAAGAGATCTTTGAGGTCATTGAAGTTGGCTCGCTCTGCAGCATCTAGGCTCGTATACCACGTCCTACCCTTGTCATCTAGGCAAAGCCCGAATGCTTGCGAGCATTGAGTTTGGTCGTTGAGGCCATTGGCTTCGCAGACTTGCTCAAACTGCTCAACAAAGCTGTATGGATCGTTATGCGGTTGGTACTTATCGAGTTGCTTGGCAACAATCGGTATTTTGGCTTGGCTTTTTGAGCCTTGGTTCGCCCCTAATCCTGTGAGTAGTGATGTCGCTAGTGCGGTGGCACTCTGCTCTACTACTGTATTATCGAGCAACTGTTTCATGAGAAGCTCGCTCAACGTCAAGTCTCCTTCTAGTGCTCTCTCATGGTCAGTTCGGTTTCGGCCAGCCAAGTTCAGCACTCGCTGCACCTCATGCAGCTCCATGCTTTGCCTTTGGCTCCTAGCCTGCTGATCCCTATTGTACTCGACTATGCCCTGCAATGCCTTGCGGGCTAGCCTTCTCTCCTCCTCTGGATCTGCAATAATTGCGTCTGCTATCCTGCCGCGGTGCTTGTACTGGGTGTGCGCGTCATAACTGCTCACCACTGCTGAATAGCATCCGGGAATACGTTCAAATCAAGGTCCTCGTTAGACCAATGGTCTGAGCTCTCTTCCGTCATGGTCGAGTTCTCGTGCTCCACTACGCTGTCGATCAGATTGAATGGACTTGACAGATCCTTGTCGTTGGCGCTCCCTGCTTGGTCCTATTCTGCGCTTGATGGTTTGTCTATATCTTGGGTCCTCTCCTATTGGTGGGTTCCTTGGGTGGTTTATCTGAGTGAGTTCCTTTGGTTATTGAATACAACCCTCAATTTATGGTCACTCAGTGCATGTGTCGCTTCTCGTGCACTTGTGCCCAGTCGGGCTTTTAGCTTTCTTAAGTGTACTTCAAGTGCAAAAATTCAATGTGAGTGCAGCAAGCAATTCCTCATCGTCTTACACGCTCTCGCTTGTTTCGGGCCTGATAGGCTTGTAGATCCATTTTTTGGCCGTTTTGTCGGGGTTTAGGGTTTCCTTGTATGTTGCCTTGTTCACTTTCGGTCGATCAGGTTTTACGGCTCAACGGCTCGCGTCTAAGTCCTTGGGTCTCGCAACTGTCCACTTCTAGCCGCTAAGCGACTGTGCACTACAATTTCTCTTATCACGTGTGCCAGAATCAAGTTCTGAGCGCCCGAAGGGTTTCGACAGTTTGCGCTGCTACGTATTTGCCGGGTCAGGTCAAATTTCTGACAAATTTGACAAAAAGTTACACTCGGACCAACTGGTCCAAATTGCAGGGTCCGGGTAGGTCACTCGGACGGACCGAGGCATAGGGCCAAGGGCCGAATTTCTGGGTTTGACTCGGACGATTTTGAGTTGGACGAGCCGAATGGTGAATTTGGATAGGGTGATTCGGATGGGCCGAACGGCACTTGGCCGAGGGCGGAAATTGGGATGTGGCCGAGGGTTGAATTTGAGACTCGGACGGGTCACTCGGACGGGCCGAGGCCGGATGTGCCATGTGGCAAAAAGCTTTGACTCAGACGGTTGCCTCGGACGGCGGTCCGAGGGCCGACTTGGCCGAGTGGGCCGAGTGACAAGGGCCGAGGGCCGATTCTGGGACTTGGCCCAGGAGAGGCTACTCAGACGGGCCGAATGCGGTGCGCGTAACCCGCGTGAACGCGATTTTGATCGTTTCACCAAATGTAGGCCGACGCCATGGTCATGCACTTCCAGATCCTATCTAGGGAAGTAGAAGGAGAGATTCGTATACCTGAACGGGCCGGTAAGTGCGTCGGTGATGTGATCGAATCGATACAGGCTGGAGCTCTCTATCTCTCTCTCTCTCTTACACACACTGAAATGGCACAAATGAGCTCTTCCTTGGCCTCTTGGCTCTTATATGCCTTCTCAAATGTGGCGTTGATGCCCCCAATCACTCACTTGCCAATCTTAGGCATCACTAGCGAGCATTTTACCCATTTTGCACGATTTTTGCCTTGTTTTGCCTTGTTTTGAAACAGTAAACCCTACCCTTTTTTGGTTCAATTTCCTAACTCTAACCTACGCTAAATGCAACAAAGATCAAAGGCAAAAAACTGAAATATGCTTTCCAATCATCAAACAACCAAAATATCCCTAAATACTTACTTGTTTTGAAGGTCAAAAACACCCAAACTTCCTACCTATCTTAAGCTCTGTTTCGGGGATGAATACCCTACTTCGATGCTCGATATGAGGCGCGCAAGTGCTCAAGGTTGAATCCGTTGGTCCCGGCAACAACGGAACAAAAATGTGGGAGCTTTTGCTCAACCGCCAAGACTCACGGACCACTTATTGTTTCAAGCGTTCCAAGCGAGCTCTAATGGCTATCTCTCACCTAGCCGACGCGCCGTCGATCCTATGAGTGTAGTGAGCTTACCTTGATGCTTGATCGAATAACCTCCTCTCTCTTGCACTCCAGTAGCTCCACGACTCTTGATGCTAGCTCAAGCATCCTCAAGCCTCCTCCATCTCCAAGCTCCATCCTCCATAGTCGCACGCGCAAGAGAAGATAAGAGGAGATAGTGAAGAGCTTCACCCTCTTGATCCCTCACTCCCACACACACTCACTCCCTCACACTCTCACACTCCCTCTCTCAAGAGCACACACAAGCAAGAAGGAGAGAAGAAGAGAGGAAGAAGAAGACTCTTTTTGCCACACACCAAAGAATGAGCTTCTCATTCACTTTTCAACTTTATATACAAAACCCTAAATCCCTTTTGGGTGGTCATCCCCTTTTTCCTTTTTTTACATGGTCGGCCGTAGCCTAGGCCCTTTTTCCCATTTCCCATCACTCTAATTTCATCCTATTCCCAACTAATGCGTACAATTTGCATAGGAGCAAGCCTGGCGCTCTTTTAGAAGGATTCGGGAGCGCTTCCATATTTGATGGTGCACCTTTTACTCTTTTGTTGCCTCAGGGCGACATTGAGACTTTCTGAGGGTCGTGCCCGATCATTTAAAATTTTCAGGGTCTGGTTACCGGTCAAGGCGCCTTTTTCTGCTTTTATCCTGCACCTTTTTTACTATTTCCTTTTTTTCGTTTCCGCTCCTCTATGCTGCGGGAAACACGGTAACAGTGCTCAAAGAAGCTCATGCTGCGATTGTTGGAGGACATTTTAGTGGAGACATCCTAACATGCAAAGTGCTCTAGTCTCAATTGTGAAGGCCAATGCTATTCTGCGATGCAACTAATTTTGTGAAGCACTATGATGAGTACCAATGGACCAAAGTCCCTATTCGTAAAATGAAGTTGACCCTTGTAATAGCATGCCAACCATTTGAGAAATGGAGAATCGAATTCATTGATCCAATCAACCCTGCAACATAGTACTCACAAGCCAAGTATGTTGGCATAGGCTACCTCACCAAGTGGGCAAAAGCTTGAACAACTCACAAAAATGATGCTAGGACCACGGCCAAGTTCCTTTGGGAGCAAGTAATCTCACGATTTAGTTGTCCCATAGAATTGGTTAGTGACGAAGGCACACATTTCATCAATGAAGTGATCCCTTAGATGTTATCCACCTTCTTAATAATCCACAAAAAATCCTCACCATAATATCCTCAAGCCAACAGTCAAGCTAAGTCCACGAACAAGATCTTTGTGAGCATCCTAACAAAAGTAGTCTCACTGCCTCGCACACAGTGATTGGGAAAAAAACCTCCTGGTAACTTTGTGGGCATATAGGATGGCCTACAAAACAACCATAGGATAGAATCCATTTAAATTGACCTATAGAACCGAAGCTATTCTACCAGTAGAGTTCTTAGTTCCTAGCTTGAGAATAGCAGCCCAAGAGAGATGGGAGGGCCAAGAAGCATGGGCAAATCGGTTAGTAGAGCTAGAATGCCTATCTGAGACTCGTCTCATTGCAACCCATTCTCTAATCTGTGAAAAGGTATGATGCAAGGGTTGGTTAGACAAACATGTCAAACAACAAGACTTTGGCCAAGGATTCCTAGTCTTGTTGTACTTTGTCAAGGGACACAAGTAGAGAATGAAATTTAGGGGATTGGGACTTTTCAAGGTTCACAATATCACTAGAACGGGGAATGTGGAACTTGAATCCCTAGAAGGAGAGGGCATAGGTTTTTTCAACAGAAGTCGCATAAAAAAAATATTACCCTCCGTCACATCCACTTCACTCCACTTCACAAATCCCCAATGATAGATCCACAGATGAATGTGAGGGTTGCAACCATCACTGAACTAGAGGAGGAGGATGAGGAAGTAGTAGCATCAGCCTACCTGCAAATAACTGCAATAGCCCAAAAGACATACACCCTTGATGCACTAACTGATGAGGGAGCCGACTAAAATATCTTAATGTATGAACACTAGACCACTATGGGTCAATCACAATTGTAACCAACCAATGCGAAACTTCCTACTGTCAACCCTAAGGAGGGAGGTAGTACACCATAATGTATGCCCATTGCAAAGTATTACTACCCTCTAGAAACCACACCTAAAGCTATGACCCAAACACTCAAGTTGGTCCCCAAGCATAGACCACAGTCTCACAAATGCCAATAATTGGGAATTAAACCAACAAAAATACCGCAACATCCACAATCTAGAAGGATTGGTGATATCTAAAGAGGCCATTAGACAGATGATAGAATGATGTAATCTTGCCAAGTACCTAGAGAAGGTGGAGTAGGATATCAATCACAACAAATACATAGAGTTCCTAAGAAATTTTGATGCCCAAAGGAACAATGACATAGTAACCATCAGGCAAGGCCCTGGGATTAGTAGAGATAAATCGAAGAAGAGGCCAAAGAGAGACATCTATGGGATGTTGGGGATGGACAAAAAGAAATTCTACATAAATGATGAGACCAGCTTGGTTGACATTCCTAACCCCACCATCTGATTGCAAGCAAAAATGGTCCATACCCTCTTCTCAAGCTAGAGATACAATGCTCTTATAAATAGAATAGGAATATCATTACTAGAGAGCCTTGCAGTAAACACACTGGATGAGGTAAATTGGAATGTCTACATTTGAAAAACACTACAAGCATCAGTAAAGATACTAGCAACAACACCAAGGGCAGTAGGGGGAGAGTCTTTGGCTTGCTGCCAAGGCTTCAACCATAGGATTTGGAGGAGTACTAATGGCCATAATCGAGAGGTCCTAGAGGAGGCATAAAGAGAAGAAGTGGTGGAGGAAACCTTGAAATTGTCGTTGACCCAAGAGGAGCATCGCTCCCCCACCCTAGCAAGACCGCCTATTTCACTCTTAGTGGAAGAATAGAGGGAGGTCAAATTCAATGGGGATCAATAGTACAAAACAAAAAGAGTTGCTAATAAGAGGGAGGCTAATTGATCTCTGTTCTCTTCTCATGCCAAACCATTCTTTCTCTTGGTTGTTGAACAAGCTTAGGTGTCTCTTTCTTGGCTTTTACTTTCTTCTTTGGTATCTCTGCCACTAGCAAATTTTAGAGGATCATCTTCCACATTAGGATTAAGGACTTTATCCTCTTATCCTTTTGTTTAGGGTTTTCCTCAACAAGGTTTATATTATCTCTAATGCCTTCTTTAGCCTTTTGTCCTCTTTTTATGGCTTGTAAATTGGAAGCCTCAGTGGTGTTGATATGCACCACTTCAACAAGGCTGATATGACTACCACTGGGAAGCTCTTCTACAATAGCTTTTCCTCTATGCAATATTTGCTTTGGTCTCTCATCCTGTTGAAGGTTATTCCCTTGTTGTTGATGATTAATTGAACCTAGCTACTTACTCCCTTGTTGAAGAGAGCTGATCTTATTCTAGAAAGTACTAGCTAGATTGTCGAACTTCCCACATATGTAGCATCTGACATTAGGGTAGTTTCTTGAAAAGTGCTAACCACCACACCACTTACTGCTAAATCTTGATGGGTTACCCTCTTTAGGACATCAACTTTCTATCAAGTTTTACTACTTTTTTAGGAAATTAACATCTATGACTATTTGTCTATATTGTTCCATTATTATATCGATATAATGCTTCATCATGTCCTTAACTTTGCCAATAACATTTGATGCACTAGACTCATAACTATGATTGTTTGCTTGTCATTTAGTTGGCATGACATTACTTAATGGCATGGCATTATGATTTGTCATTTGGTTTCCACTACTTAGTGGAACCATTTGGCTAACCACTGGCATAGCAACATTAAGAGGAGTCGACAACATGGACACATTCTGCATTATGTTTCCTCTTCCATTTGAATTGGTCATAGGTGTACTAGTTGCACATTGACTTTTGAATTATTTCCACGACATAGACTCGAATTTAGGTTTGTCATAGATGCATAGGTCACTTGTAAGCAAGACTCTACCTCTTCTGCTCATGTAATAGTAGTATCTATATTAGTAAGAGCAATACTACTCAAATGCACTTGGATATTGAAGTCTAATTCATGTAAAAAGTAATGTAATTGGGCAACATGTGGAATAGGCATAGAGATTTGCAATTTGCAAAACACCTCTTTTAGTTTCTTGGCATATGCTCAATCATTCTCATGGGGCTCTTGATGTGTCACATTCAAAACATGCAGCCAATACTATCCACCTCTCTCAAGGGAAAACTCTCTAAAAGTTGGTTGATGGCTTCAGAAGGCTCAAAGAATAGACTGGTCGTAATTATAGTTCCGGCTTCCAAGTCATGATACCACATTGCAAATCTTCCTTTTAGAGTCATGTTGAAAAACATCATGAAATGTCCTTCATCCCGAATCTAGGAATTGAACATTAAGTTTTGGAACTCACAAATGTGTAGTTTTGCATCTTCCTTTGCTAATCCATTAAAGATGGGTAAAGGAAAACCTAGGATTTTTGGCAAATCTGGTGTTCTTGCACATATTCCAATGGGTTGCACCATCATGACAATCAAGTTTTCTCTAAGAGTTTGTATTGATGGGGTTGTACCTTTGCTCGAAGTAGATCAACTTTTTGGGGAAAGGAGAATGCTATAGCTTCCTCGTCCCCCTGACGAACTGACTGGGATATTAATATGGTCAACAACACCTCTCTTTCTTAAACATATTTGACAACTATGATTAGGAGAATATCCCCTAATAATTTTAGCTCACCGTCTAGCCCTTTTAGCTCTTTCTTGTCATTGAACCTCAGCTTGATAGTGTCTATCACATGAATAATAGATCTATCTCGATGCTCTTTGGCATAAACTAACGGACTAGTCCCTATTAACCAAGATTCAAAAACCACCACTTATTTTAGCAGCTCTTGCAAAATGCACCACCTGCTGTTGGGACCTAAAATGGGCCAACAATGGCTCTAGGGCTCTAATCGGTGAGCCTCCTATGTTGCTAGCCTTGTGGTCAGGAGTGTCTAGAGGTCATACACTACTCTAAATAAATAACATGTGTGCATGGATTGTAGTCCAATGGTACTGCCCTTCCCGACTCCATAGAGGGAGTATCCCAATATACAGGTGATCAACACCTTGATTCACATACATAAAGAACTCCCCCCAACAGAATGATGTGGCTCTTATGGCTCTCCTATACCCTAGGAATTGGTCCTAGGGTGTGCCATCTTATACATAGAACATAATCTAATGTAGAAAATCTTTCACTCTCAATGTTGATAGTTAACTGACATACAATTGCAATGCATTTAGGATTTTATATTCTGATATCATATTTGAATTGCATGTGCAAAGTGTATGGCATTGTGTGCTCAAACAACTTAACTAAAAAACTAGCCGACGTGAAGTACGTACACAATCTTGTCATGATTTCTTTCTAGCACACTATATTGGAAAATTTGGAAATCCTCATATAGTTTGGGAATTCCCAATAGAGTTAATATTTGGCCACATGATCAAATCTTGTCCCCTTACTTGAAAGTGGAGTCTACCCTAATTACTATATAGGTTGTCTTTCAAAGTCCCACTTTGAAGCATGGGTTAAGATTTAGCCACATGACTAAATCTTTACCCCTTATTTGAAAGTGTTACTTGGGAGATTCCCAAATTCTCTAATATGGTATTCTAATCGCGTCATGCGATGTTGCTAAGGAACAACACCAGGATAACCTATGCTACTAAACCTCTTAATTTACATTTAGATTAATTGCATGAATGTAGGGAGATTTTGTGATAATTTTCCATAGAAAGAGCCCTAAAATACATACTTTAACATATAAATAAAGGCAAACTAAGGCAAACCCTCATGCTTTACCTTCATTATATATTCACAAATATTCTTCTAAATTTTTATAATTTTCTATGTACAAAAAAAATATTTCCTAATTTTTTTTCTTTATTTGACTATTTTTCATAACTTTTTTCATTTATTTCAACATAAGTTATTACTTTTTATGATTTTTATGATTTTTATGACTTATGAGAAGTGTGATCCATTAGCATATTCAATTTCATGTCATACAAACATCATTTGAGCCCCAAAACCCCAAAATAACTCAATTTACCATTAAATCTCATATTTTGGATTTTGCAGCTTTTTTATATGAAAGAAAAAATGAAAGCTTTTTCGACATTGCAAACATCAACAAATATATTTCAATCATTTGTAACCATTTTCTCATCATATGCACTAAACGATTCATATAATTTAAATAATGATCACTTACTCAAAAATTCACACATGTACGTCTCGTAATTCGAAAAAACTGCTTGTACTGATGCACTTTTCCAGCTGCCATTGATGCTTCCAAATCACCCTATCTATTTCCCATTACGCTTCTAAACCGTCGTCCATCATCGATTCATCATGTTAGTCCGCCCTCTCTCTCATAAACGGCCATGTGAACGAGGAACAAGGAGGAGAGAGAAATACTAGTTTTTATCTTGCTAAATACTACATCTTTTCTCACATAGATTGGAGCATTGAAGAGTGAAAAATTGATGCATCCAATGTCTAAGAGAAGTTGGAGAAGATGATTGCATCTTAAAAAATCCATTTTTTGGAGGAATGGAGGCACAAAAAAAAAGCCTCCCCCCCTTCCCCATGGCGTTTTATTTCTTGCATTTTAGCTCTTCTTTTTAAACAAGATTACCACTAACCTCTCAAATAACTAGTTCAACCTTGGATTTTCACACTTGCATGAAGTGATTTTGGCTCGGTTGAGGTGGCCAAGACTCTTGGAATTGTGATTTGATTGGATAGCTAACTTTTTAGCATCGACATCTATCACCTAGCCTTTGTCACATGCTTTTCGGCTTTCGAATCTAGTAGCTACTTCATAATGCTAAACTTTGCTATCATTAAATGGGGATCTAATGGACTTTGATTGATGAATGGGCACTTGCATTGGATTCTCGCCATCGAAATGCATCTATCAAAAGTCCAGCTCCTTGATTTGCAACAGTTTCATTTTGCACCAAAATGCCTCTTTTATGGGTCTAGGGGTTCTTTTGCACTTAAATCCTGGCTTTAAAATTCACTCTCACCAAGGAATCTCATCCCTAAGCTATCTTGCCATAGAGTACCTCTTTGAGTACATTCAACTCACACCTCTAGAAGTTGTATATTCTATGCAAGGCTTGAGCATAGGGCCAAGCTCTACTTCCAAAGAGAGCTCCAAGATAGAGTAGGAACTATCTTGCCCTCACAACTAGGCTTGATCATAAGGCCAAGCTCTGGTGCATCATGGATTGTAGATGATGACCAAGGAGTCCCATCCCTAGGCTAACTTGGCTTGGGCACTAAGCTTGAGCATAGGGCCAAGCTCTACTCCTAAGGAGATGCCCAACATGGACTGGCTCTAGAGTACATTGAACTCACATCTCTTGAATTTATATCCTCATACTAGAGACCACAAATCAAGACTGGCGAGATATAAACCTCAAGTAGATGATGAGAATGTGGATCCATATCCAAGAAATAGTAGAAACTATTTTGTCTTGTGGGCTTTAATGTCGAGCTTTAGAGCATAGGGCCAAGCTCTTCTCAAAGGAGAGCTCCAAGTTAGGGCAAGGTTTTTCTTTGTCCCCTATGGGAGGCTTGTGCACAGGGTCAAGCTCTACTTTCAAAGGAATCTCCATGATCAAATGGGAATTATCTTGCCCTCACTTCTAGGCTTTAGCACATGGCCAAGCTCCGGTGGATCATGTACTGTAGATGATGACCAAGGTCTTCCATCCATTAGCTATCTTGACCTTGGTGCTAGGCTTGAGTGCAAGGCCAAGCTCTACTTCCAATGAGATATTCAACACAAAGTAGATCTAGAGTACCTTGAACTCACATCTCTAGAATTTATATCCTCATACTAAAGACCACAAATCAAGAGTGGCAAGAGATGAATCTCAAGTAGATGATGACAATATGAGTCCATATCCATGATACAGTAGGAACTGTCTTGTCTTGTGGGCTTTGATGCTGACCTTGAGAGCATAGGGCCAATATCTTCTCAAAAGAGAGCTCTAACATAGGGTAGGATTTGTGTCCTCCCCTATGGGACACTTGAGCACATGGCCAAGCTTTACTTCCAAAGGGATCTACAGATAGAGTGGGAACAATCTTGCCCTCACTACCATGCTTGGAGCTCTAGTGGATCATGTCTCATAGATGATGACCAAGGACTCCCATCCCTAAGCTATCTTGCACATAGTAGCTCTAGAGTACATTGAACTCACATCTCTTGAATTTATATATTCTATGTGAGGCTTGAGTATAGGGCCAAGCTCTGCTTCCAAAGAGAGTTCCAAGATAGAGTGGGAACTATCTTATCCTCATGACCAGGCTTGATCGCAAGGCCAAGCTCTGGTGCAACATGTACTGTAGATCATGACCAAGGATTCCTATCCCTAAGCTATCGTGACCTCGACACTAGGCTTGAGTGCAAGGCCAAGCTCTACTCCCAAAGGAGATGCCCAACATGGATTAGCTTTAGAGTACATTGAACTCACATCTCTTGAATTTATATCCTCATACTAAATACTACAAATCAAGAATGGCAAGATATAAACCTCAAGTAGATGATGACAATGTGGATCCATATCCAAGATGCAATAGGAACTATCTTGACTTGTGGGCTTTGATGAAAGAATTGACCATAGCACCAAGCTCTCCTCAAAAGAGAACTCCTAGAGAGGGTAGGATTTGTGTTCTCCCCTATGGGATGCTTGAGCACAAGGCCAAGCTATGCTTGCAAGGGATCTCTAGGATATAGTGGGAACTATCTTGTCCTCACTACCAGACTTGAGTGCATAGCCAAGCTCTGGTGGATCATGTACTATAGATGATGACCAAGGACTCCTATCCCTAAGCTATCTTGACCTTGGTATTGAGCTTGACAGAGGGCTAAGCTCTACTTCCAAGGAGACACCTAGCAGTGAGTTGCTCTAGAGTACATTGGAATCAAATCACTTGAGTTTATATCCTCATACTAAAGACCACAAATCAAGAGTGGTAAGAGATACACCTCAAGTAGATGATGAAAATGTGGATCCATATCCAAGATACAATAGGAATTGTCTTGTCTTGTGGGCTTTGATGCCAAGCTTGAATGTAGGGCCAAGCTCTCCTCGAAAGAGATCTCCAAGTTAGGGTAGGATTTGTGTTGTCCCCTATGGGAGGCTTGAGCACAAGACTAAGATTTTCTTCCAAAGGGATCTCAGTGATAGAGTGGGCACTATCTTGCCCTCACTACCAAGCTTCAGCACATAGTCAAGCTTTGGTGGATCATGTATTGTAGATGATGACCAACGACTCCCATCCCTAAGCTTCAACACATAGTCAAGCTTTGGTGGATCATGTATTGTAGATGATGACCAATGACTCCCATCCCTAAGCTATCTTGACCTTAATGCTAGGCTTGAGCATAGGGCCAAGCTCTACTCCCAATGAGATTCCCAGCATAGAGTAGCTCTAGAGTACATTGAACTCACATCTCTTGAATTTATATCCTCATACTAAAGATCACAAATCAAGAGTGGAAAGAGATGCAGCTTAAGTAGATGATGACAATGCGGATCCATATCCAGGATACTGTAAGAACTATCATATCATGTGGGCTTTGATGCCAAGCTTGAGAGCGTAGGGCCTAGCTCTGCTCAAAAGAGATCTCCTTGATAGCGTAGGATTTGTGTTGTCCCTTGTAGAATGCTTTGAGCATAGGACCAAGCTTTGCTTCCAAAGGGATCTCTAGGATAGAGTGGGAACTATCTTACCCTCACTGCCATGCTGGAGTGCATGGCCAAGCTATGATGGATCATGTACTATAGATGATGGCCAAGGACTCCCATCCCTAGGCTACCTTGCACACAGAGTAGCTCTAGAGTACATGGAGCTCACATCTCTTGAGTTTTTATCTTCTAAGTGAGGCTTCCAAGCTTTGCTTCCAAAGAGAGCTCTAGGATATCTTTCCCTCACCGCGAGGCGCAAGCCCAAGCTCCAATGGATCGCGTACTATAGATGGTGACCAAGGGCTCCCATCCTAAAGTAATCTTGACATGGACTCTAGGCTTTAAAGTAGGGCCAAGCTCTACTCCCAAGGAGACATCCAACATGGACAAGATCTAGAGTAAATTGAACTCACATCTGTGGAGTTTATATCATTGTACTAAAGTCCACAAATTAAGAGTGGTAGGATATAAACCTCAGGTAGATGATGAGAATGTGGATCCGTATCCAAGATACAATAGGAACTATCTTGTCTTGTGGGCTTTGATGTCAAGCTTAAGAGCGTAGGACCATTCTCTCCTCGAAAAAGAGTGTCAAGCTAGGGTATGATTTGTGTTGTTCCCTATGGGAGGCTTGAGCACAGGTCTAAGCTTTGCTTCCAAAGGGATCTCTAGGATAGAGTGGGAACTATCTTGCCCTCACTAATAGACTTGAGCCCATGGCCAAAACTCTATTGGATCATGTACTATAGATGATGGCTAACAATTGTCAAGAATCGCGTGGTGGGGGGACTTGCTCAAGATGCTGCTCCAAACACCCACAGAATGCACAAGGAGAAGCTCACTCAAGAGACAAGGAGAGAGATGGAGGAAAAAACGTTTTCTTGCTGATTTCTTCTTCTTCTTCCACCCTTTACAATGTACACAAAGTATAGATAAGATACAACATAAAGGAAAGTGGCCTACTAAGTCAAACAATGCATAACCGACTACACTAGTCGACTGACGCTATAACTATGCCAGCTATAAATAGGTGTAACAACCTGAATATAATAAGTAATGAGTCAGTGGCCATGTAAGAGTCATAATGACCACTGACATGCTAAGTGTAGACGTGTGGACCCATCTAACTAGGCGGTCCATCATCAATGTCCACATGTGTTGAGCTTGTCATCTCAACACTCCCCCTCAAGCTCAACTGCATCTCTGCAACTCCAACTAAGCTTTGAAACTTTTGAAGCTTCTCTGTACCCAATTCCTTTGTGAAGATGTCAGCTATCTGATCTTGTGTGCTAACATACACCAAGTCAATCTCACCTGCTAGTACCTTCTCTCTCACAAGGTGGTAGTGTACCTCAATATGTTTTGTCCTGGCATGAAACCCAGGGTTCCTAGCCAACTGTATACTGCTCATGTTGTCACAATAAATGAAATGATAATGCACTTCTATGTGCTTTGATCTAGTATGATACACATGATTACTTGCCAGAAGCACACTACTCATGTTGTCACAGTACAGCTTGATTGGTTTATCCACATGTACTCCCAAGTCATCTAACATCTTAACAGTTAAACTGCTTCACATGTAGCTAAGGTTGCACCTTTGTATTCTATTCTAGTTCACTACTAGAGAGAGCCATCATGGGTTTTTTTAAAAAACTACTCTAGCTAATCATGCTACTGCCAAGACCAAATGCATACCCACCTGTCAATCTTCTATCATATGCACATCCAGCCCAATCTACCATCATTGTAGCCTATAAGCTTAAGAGGTTTACCATACTCATAGAACAATTGATAGTATAGTGTAGCATTCACATACATCATAATCCTTCTCACTGCATCTAAATGAGGTTTCCTTGGCCTTTGCATGAACTGCCTAATCAATCCAACTGAATAATTGAGATCATAATCCTTCTCACTGCATCTAAATGAGGTTTCCTTGGCCTTTGCATGAACTGCCTAATCAATCCAACTGAATAATTGAGATCATAATCCTTCTCACTGCATCTAAATGAGGTTTCCTTGGCTTTTGCATGAACCCAACTGATTGATCAACCCAACAGAATAACTGAGATCTTGTCTAGTGATAGTAAGGTAGATCAAGCTTCCAACCATCTGCCTGCACATGGTTACATTTTCAATCTCATTTATTGTATCAACTATTAACTTGACATTTTGTTTTAATGGAGTATCCATGGGCTTACACTCCTGTATACCATACTTTTCTAGCATATTATGTGCATACTACTTGTATAACCTCTCGATTCCTTGAGGTGCTTATATACCAAGGAAAATTTTTAGCTCTCCCAAATCTTTTATTTGAAACTATTTTCGCAATATAGATTTGATCTCATCAATTCCATATATACCATCACCTACAATGACTAAGTCATCTACATAAATCACCAAAATTATATATCCTTTCTCTATCTTCTTAGTAAACAAGCTTTGATTAGCTTTACCCATTTGAAAGCCAAGTCTCTAAAAATATGAGCTAATTTTTGCATTTTGTGCCCATGGTGCATGCCTCAATCCCATACAATGCTTTCTTCAATCTACAAACATAAGACGGATATTCATGATGTACATATCCTTCTGGCTGAACCATGTAGATTTCTTCCATCAAATCACCATTCAAAAATTCATTATTTATGTTCATCTAATATAATTTCCAACCTTTGGATGCAACCAATGCAACAAATGTTTGTACAATTTTCATCTTTGCAACAAGACTAAATGTCTCTTCATAATCCAGGCCATACTATAGAGCATAACCCTTCACAACTAAACTTGCCTTATATCTATCTTTCAAGTGAGCCATCTGATTTGCATTTGAATTTGTAAACCAACTTTCATCCAAATAGAGATATTGCCTTCAAGTAGCTCAACTAAATCCCAAGTTCCATTTTTAAGCAAAGCATCATACTCTTCATCCATTGCTATATAGCAGTTCTCATCTTTGATTGCTTCTTTAAATGACGTGGGTTCTTTATAACTCATTACCTTTGTCATGTATGCATAGTATTTAGCTGAGTATCCACTGTAAGTAAGTCTGTCAACAAGTTTTTTGTGATCTTTATAGCTATGGTGCACTCTGAGATTCTGCTCTCTCATGAGGCAGTACATACCTCTGCTTAACACCAAGTGTAACAACTATGAGTATTCCAAATTCACCATCTAAGCTATTAGTGGAATCATATCCTGATCTCAACAAACATGCTACATCATCAAATGCCTTCTCTTTCTCTTTATCCGTGTCCAATCTCCCCCTCACTAACATATCTATGTTAGCTGAATAAGAACCATGACTATTTAATCATCCTATCCAAGGACTCACACTAGCAAATACATCATGTGTAGGTCCATTAGCAATAGCACTGTCTTGCACCTCATTTTTAGCATATGTACCTTTTGAAGTATCATCGTGAACTATTACCTGCTTAGAACCATACCATGATGCTAGCTCAACAAAGACCACATCACATTGATCAAAGTCTCATGAGTAGATAGGTCATAACACTTATAAGCTTTCCATTCTTCTGAGTAACTAATAAATACATACTTCACTACTTCTGGATCAAGCCTCTTTCGTTTCTCATTAGGTACATGCACATATGCAATGCTGCCAAACACTTTCAAGTGTCTAATTCAAGGCTTGTAGCCATAAAGCTGCTTAGACAATATCTTCTCATGTATGCCAGCTATGGGTCTCTGATTCATGACATAAACAATAGTAAGAACTGCTTCAGCCCAGTAAGAAAGTGGCACATCTTTCTCATTCAGTATTGCTCTAGTTGCTTGCATAGTGACCCCTTTTTTTCCTTTTAGCCACTTTGTTTTGCTAAGGAGTATAGCTACCTGTCAATTGTCTTCTCATCCCATGCTTAGTCAAGTACTTGTCAAAATTCTTTGATACACATTCACTACCACTATCAAATCGTAGACATGAGATACAATAGTTGAACCCTTTCTCTACATGACATTTAAAATCCATAAAGCTTTCAAGAACTTCAAGTTTATGTTTCAAGATGTATACCCAAGTATACTTATTGAAATCATCCACAAAGGTCACCTAGTATCCATACCCTTCAAAAGATATATGAGAGCGGATTTTTAAAGCCCATTTTTGAAGTGGAAAAGTGCCCAAGAGGCATAAAAGACCAAATTTTCATGGAAAATGAAACGGTTGTGGATCGATGAGCTGGAGTTTTCCTAGATAGAGTTCGATGTGAGTAATGCAATGCAAGTCTCGGTTCATTGATGGGAGTCCGTTTGATGCCCCATTTAATCCCCATAAGGTTTCACATTATAAAGTAGCTATGTGATCTAGGAGCTGAGAAGTGTATGACGGAGGCCAGCTCAATAGATTTCGATGCTATGAAGCTGGTTGTCTAGTCCATTTGTGAATCAGAGCCTGTTTGCCTCTCCAAAATGCAAAAAACCACATGATGTTGTGTAAAATCTCAAACATTGAACTAGAAATTGTAAATTTTAAAGCCTTAAGCTTGATTAAAGAGGTATAACCCATAAAAACTAAATCTAGGGGGGCCGAGGGGGAAGGAGGAGGGGCGCCATTTTTTTCAGTGCCCCTTCTTGATTTAAAAAATGATTTTTGTGCTTGTTGGCATTAAGGGGAGGTAAGAGGGCATCAAGATGCTAAATTTTGACGCCTTCCATTGCTTCAATCCACGCAACAAATGATGCAATAAATGGAAAGATTAGTTTTTAGTCTTTCTCTCTTCTCTCTCCTCTCTCTTCTTGTCGGGTGTTTCCATGATTGATTCTATGAGAGAAGGGGGTGGGGGGGTGAGATGAGAGATTTTGATCATGGGATGATGTTGGAGGATGGAGGAGCATAGATCGAGGTTGAAAAGATTGTCAGTGCCTGTTGAAAGTGTTAATGGGCCTCCAATCACAAGATGCATATGATAGAAGGCGTGATTCTATGAGTAAGTCATAAATCTAATTGTTTTATGATAAATTCTGGTTGGTACATGGCTGGAAATTGTTGCATTTGGTTGTCAATGCTGTAATTGATTAGAAATGTTAAATAAATAAAAAAAAATTCAGTCATTTAATAATTTCTTTATAAACATGCAAAACTTGCAACATTGTGATTTTAAGGAAAATCACACCTTTTTGGGCTTTGGTCGTGCATATGGTGTTTGTATGGGATGGAATGTGATAGAAAAATAATTCTCAATAAGATCAATCATTCTAAACTAGTAAATTAAAAAATACTAATATTTATCAATAATATTAAGCAAAAAAGTAAGAAAAAAAGAGAAAAATAGGGATTTTATGTCCAAAAAATAGGAAAAAATCATACTTGTGTCCCATTTAGGTTCCCTAAAATGGCATGAATCGGGTTCTAACCTAATCTTATCTAAGGGTCAAATGATGGTAAAACCTTGTGAGTAGCCTCCCAGTTCTTTGGGACCACCCGCGGACCCATTGGGGATTCCGCCCACCCGCTTCTCTTGATAGCTTTAGTTTTCTAATTAGGTCCTACCACAATTATGTGTGACATTTAAAATCAGCTTCATTAATTAAGCCTTTTAGGGAACAGGATTCGTTCACGTAACTTATAGCACAGACACGAAAACAGTGCAAGTAGTCCTTTTGACAAACAAGTTCCTTAACTTATTTTCTAGTTAATATTTGTCTCCTACCCATACAGGAGAATTATGTATCCCTTCTGTCCAATAGAAGTACCCGGTCCAAATCACATGGCACCATAATTTCCATCTAGTATCTAGAATAGGATCTTCCAACGCCTCTAGGTGTTAGGCTCACGACAGTCCACAACTTCGTTCCGGTCTAGGCAAGGGGTGTCCAGAGCTCCACTGACCCCAAGAGACCTAGGAATGAGACACAACTTCCATGGTTGACCTTTCCACCACTCGAACTTCGGCCCATGAATCGAGCATTTCCCTCTCAAGGTAAGCCGCGGTGCGATCTTGGAGATGACCCACCCTTGCAAAATATCATTCCTTAATTAATCCACTTAGGAATCAAACACAATCAAGGCAATCGGCCTAATATCATTTTCCAGGGAAACATTCCTTTATTTCCCAGTGGCTACTTGTCATTACTGACCCTTGCCATGCATTTTACCATCAAACACAAGCACTTGAAATAATCCAAATCACATCCAACAATCAGTTTAATGCAAAAAGCATTTAGGACGTTATTTGATCAATCATAAAAAACAAAGGTATCCTTTTCCAACAATTGCAGGAATAGTTGCGATAACCTTTCCATCGTGTGTTTGCTCTCCCCCTTGGGATCAAAGAGCAATTCTGCGTAAGAATTACTTAACACTCCCTTCTTTCGACTAAGGTTTCATTTCCTTAGGCTAAATCACTTATCATGCCTTCCATCAAATGTGCAAGCTATGTCATACCAACGGTGTGGTGGAAGCACACCTATTATTGTGAGGATGGGAAGATGGCAATGCTTGAAGCCTTACATGCTGTTTATAAGTTTATCGCATGGCATCCAAATACAATTAACTTTTCTTAATACACGCATTTGGGGAATTCAATCCTTCAAATACTTACGATGCAGTTTATCCTTTTCGATGTCCTATTCTTGAATGGCATAATATGGCCCTAACGTCTCCCATGCGGCGATAATCGAGCAAGCATCCAATAATCCGGAAATACATTACTTACGACTGGTATCGCATGTAGATTGGCAGTGATGCCCTTGTCCAAGGCTTTGTTGCTTGTTGAGGGATTGCCATCTTGGTGCGACAATTTCCACTTGGGTGCCATCTCCGACCTCTTTTCTTTTAGATGTGCTTTGCACAGGACTTCTGTCTTGTACTCAATTAGTGAGGGCCAGTTGGGGAATGATATGAGCTAGCAGTCGAAGGATAACCATGTGGAAACGGGGTATGGGTGCGCGGCCAACAGGAGAGAAGGAATGCGTGTGTACACCCTCTTTCTCTTTCTCTCTTACTCCCTCTTTCTCACCTTCTCTATCCTTCTCTTTCTCTCTCTCTCTCTCTCCCTTCTCCTTCTTCCCTTCTTCTTCTCCTCCTCTCTTTCTCTCTCCGTACTCTTCTTCTTCTTCTTCTCCTCTTCTTCTCCTCTTCTTCTCTCCCTACTCTTCTCCCTTCTCTTCTTCTTCTTCTCTCTTCTTCTTCTTCTTCTTCTTCTTCTTCTTCTCTTCTTCTTATCTTCTTCTTCTCCACTCTCTCTCTCTCCCTACTCTTCTTCTTCTTCTTCTCTTCTTCTTCTCCTCTTCTCCTCTCTCTCTCTCTCTCCCCCTACTCTTCTTCTTCTTCTCCTTCTTCTCCTCTTCTCCTCTTCTCTCCTCCCTTCCTCCCTCTTCCCTTCTCTCTCCCTCTCCTTCCTTACAGCGTCTTGGCCCCCTTTAAGGCTTCCTCTTGATCCTATTATGATTGGGGGGTTTATATAATAAGAGGGGGGGTTATTTTTGGGGGGATGTGAAGTAGTGGTGTGATGTTTTCCCCCCCACCCACCACTTGTGGTCGAGCATGGTAGTAGGGAGCTTGCGCAATGGCCGAGGGAGCTATGTGGCCTCCCCTTCATCAGCATCATCTCCTTCCTTCTCCAAGTTGACTGTGCCTCTCCCTTCCTTGTCAGCATCAACAGCTCCCCTTCGTCCTTTCCCTTCCCCCTATGTCATCTGCAATGGCGTCGTCATCCTTTCCCTTCCCCACCCGCCACCTGTCGGCGACAACAGGGGGAAGGTATACATTAAAAAAAATTCGTTTTATCTTTAAAAATTAGGGGAAGGGAGGTTCTATGTGGGGATGGGCGGGATATTACAACATTAGAGGTTAGGGTAGTATACCCCTTAGATGCTCCTAGTCATGAGGCCTCGAGGGGTGGATTGGGTGTGTAGTAGAGGCTCGGCTAGTGCCAGAAAGCCAGCGTTGGGCTTGTTTTAGGTCCCAATATGTGGTTCATTTTTTGGGAGCCACTAATAAGTGGAGGTATCCGAATCTTGGTTGATAGGACCGGCTTATTAGTGTATGCCAAAAGGCAGTAAAATAGATCCAAAAGACCATCAAGTCGAGCTTCAAAAGTAAAAAAGAGCTGAATAGGCTAGACGCCAGTTTGAGATTATTAGGAGATGTTCTCCGCAAAGGAGTGGTCCAATATCCCTACAAGAGAGGGGTCTTAGTAACCCTAGACCCATCCATAATCCGTTAGGAGGAGGAGAATGTTCTAGTACTTCCCCTCTTCTAGTTAGTTAGTCCACCTCAAGTGGAGTAATAGTTCCCATTGTTCAAACTCCTTTAGAAAATCTAGTTGTCACCATGGTGCAACCCATTCCAATCTCGATAGGAACGCTGGACTTGCCAGCCTTAGGATTTTCTCTACCCATTTTTTATGGGTTAGTAGAGGAAGATGTAGAACTTCATATTAATGAATTCCAATTAACTATCGAATCCGGAATGAAGGACACTTTATGATGTTCTTTAATATGACTCTGAAAGGACGAGCTACAGTATGATATCATAGCCTAGAGGCTGGAACCATAACTACAATTGATTTATTCTTTACAGCCTTCCAAAGGGAGTTTGCCTCTAAAAGGGGAGGTCAATACTGGCTACATGTTCTCAATGTAACACGTCAAGAACCTCATGAGAATATTCAAGGGTATGCCAAGAAATTGAAGGAAGTATTTTATAAGTTGCAAACCTATATTCATATTCTAGCTGCTACTTAGTTGTGCGATACTTTTTGCATGGGCTAGATTTTAACATTCAAGTGTAGTTGAGCAGTGTTGTTCTTGTCGACATTGATATGGTTGTTACACGAGTAGAGAAGGTAGAGTCACGATAATAAGCAGCCTATACCTCTAGGGCAAACTAGAATCTGAGTCTAGGTGTTGGAAATACTTTGTCATTGAGACAAATGGAGGTCAAGGGACACCCATGAGTACTACTAATGGGAGAGGAAGCATGATTCAAAATGTGCCCATGTTGCTAGCTCCTCCCAGTGTGATCATGCCTATGGCTAGTCAGATGGCTCCACCAAGTGTTGGAGACCAAATAATAAATCCTAATGTTGTTCCATGGAATCAAGAACCAATTCCCAATCAAGTGGTTAGGCCAATGAAACGACAGGTAGATGATTGCGGCTGAGTCAAGTGCTTCGAAATGTCTTTGGCGAAGTTAAGGATATGATGAAGTACTATATTAATATG
This sequence comes from Lygodium microphyllum, assembly GCF_053477565.2. NCBI lineage: Eukaryota > Viridiplantae > Streptophyta > Polypodiopsida > Schizaeales > Lygodiaceae > Lygodium > Lygodium microphyllum. Next base: position 163,281,341 of record NC_141143.1, read on the forward strand.
ATCACTCAAAAATATAGGCAAATAATTGTTGATGTCAATATCCTTAAGAAGTATTAGAATTTGATAGGGAGACGACGCCCTAAAGAGGGTGCCCCCTTAAGATTCAATTGTAAGTGGTGTGATGGTCAACATTTCCCTAGGAATTGTCCAAATGTTAAATGTGACATATGTGGGAAGTGCGACCACTTAGCTAGTACTTGTTGGAGCAAGTTTTGCTCTCTTCAATAAGGAAGTAGACAGCCAAGTCTAGTCAACCATTGAGCACAAGGGAATAGTCTATAGCAAGACGAGGGACCGAACCAACTACTCCAAAGAGGGAAAGCTATTGTAGAAGAGCTACCTAGTGGTAGTGGAGTCAGCCTTATTGAAGCTATTTATGTGAATGGCACTGAAGGGGTAAAGATGGTGACAAAGACAAGGTAAAACTTATCGAGGGAAACCCTAAGCAAGATGATAAGGGGAGGCAAGTCCTTAATCTTGACGTGGAAGGTGGACCTCTAAAAGCCATTGATGGTAAAGCTGATGCTAAGAAGAATAAGGAACTGCCAAACAAGAAGAAAAAATCAAAGAAAGAGGCACCAAAGCCTATTCAAAGACTAAAGGAGAGAATGGTCTGGTAGGAAAAGAGAGCTATTGCTAGCTATCATGAAATTGATTTAGCGAGTTTTCTTTGTGAAGTTAAGCTTGATATAAACCTCCTACAATCAATTAAGTTGTCTCTAGGAGTGCGTAAGGAATTTAAAAATATTCTTCCCATAGGTTATATTGTGGAGCCCTTGGGAATAGTGCAGGTAGGAGATGATTAGTTTGAGCATGTTAAAAAGCATTGTCCAAGGGTAGTAGCATATGTTGATGGAATCTTAGTAGAACATGCTATTGTAGACACAGGATCTCCCGTCAACATTATGAGTTTGAAATTAATGGTGAGACTGGGATTAGAAATAAAAAAAGGATGCCTCCACGATTCTTTGAATGGTTGATGAAAGTTTAAGATGACCTGAAGGGTGCGTAGGCTAAAGTCCACATGACCGTTGCCAATGTGGAATGCATTCTAGACTTTAGGGTGATTAGGTTCATAGGGCGGCCTAGCTATCAAGTATTGCTAGGAAGACCATGGATCTTACACATGGATTTCCATGTTGATATACTCGCTAGTCGGTTGATCTTTGGTAGACATGATAGATGTGTTAGATGTGTAGTAGTAGATGCCTACCTTGAATCTCCTCAAAGTGAGAGAGTTACTTTATCCTCTATAGAGATAGATACATTAGAGGATGCAACTAGTAGTGAGACGTCATCAAGTGACGAATCCAACGAAGGGTCAAAGCATATCTATGAAGTAACTTTGAATGAGCCAATAGAGGCTTAGGAAAGGATAAGATATGAAGATGTAATTGAGTTAGACCTTGGGATGATGAATGATTCACGACTAATTAAATTAGGGTCCATGTTCAATTTGGAAGAAAGGAAGGACTATGTGTCCTTGATTTAGGAATTCTATGGCACCTTTGCTTGGAGTTATGATGAGCTGAGAGGTATTTCTCCCAGATTGGTTGTTCATACCATTCCCCTAAAAAAAGGTAGCGGCCCTGTGTGACAGAAAGTAAGGCATATGCCTTTTGAACTAAGGGATGGGCCATTCGAGGAGTTGACAAAATTATAGAAAGCTGGCCTAATATTTTTGATACAACACACGGAGTGGTGTTCGCCAGTTGTTATCAGGAAGAAGAAGAATAATCAAAATCGACTTTGTGTAGGTTTCAGATAGCTTAGTAAGTAGACGATTAAGGATTACTATTCATTACCATTTATTGCTCAAATTTTGAATCAATTAGCGGGTAGTGAAATCTATTCATTTATGGATTGCTTTACTGGATACAACCAAATGGCTATTGCAGAGGAAGATAAGCTAAAAACGATGTTTATCACTGTTTTTGATACCTTTATGTATCATGTGATGGCCTTTGGGTTATGCAATTCGTCGAGGTCTTGGCAATGTATAACTGATAGAAATTTTAGTGACATCTTCCCAGAGGAGTTAAAAGTCTCCATGAATGATCTGGGGCCACAGCCACCACAACAGAAAGACAACTGATTTTTTAAAGGAATTGTTTTGAGTATTGCAGACAATTCTGCATTGCTCTTAATCCATGAAATTGCATCTTTGTGGTACCCTATGGGTTGTTATTGGGCCATGTGGTTAGCTTGGCTGGTATCATGATCGACTGACCCTAAAAAGGTAAAGGTTATAGTCGCTATAAGTCCACCACACACTCCAAAATAGGTGCACAACTTTCTGTCTCATCAGCGGGATATTATTAGAGATTTATCAATGCATTGGCAGAAAGAACGTTGCCATTGACGAACTTATTATCTTTTAACTATCTATTTTATTGGAGTGAAGCTTGTCAAGTATTCTTTGAGGATGTGAAGTAGAAACTAGAAAAAGCAACAATCCTAAAGGCACCCAAAAGAGGTGAGGCCTTTTATGTATTTTCAGCAATAACAATGTATAGTATTAGTTGTTGTTTAGCCCAAGTTTGAATGGGGGTTAATGTCAACCAATATGATGAGTTTTAGGACTAGATATGATGCATGCACACAAAGGGGATTGAGCTACTAAACCTATGCAATCTTGAATCTCTCTAACAAGGGATTAAGCTCAAAAAGTGGCTAAATTAAGATCAGATTGACATACCTCTTCAATGCTTGGAAGATTGTTGAAGTATAGCTCATCATTATGCCCGTTTGCTCCATCAATCAAGCTCGATTGGTTGGGGCATTCCCATGGAAGAAGACTTCAGTATTTGAATGCTCCCAATGATGATGATGGCTCTCGTGCTTGTTCCCGAGCTTGAGCTTCAAAGAAGGAAAACTTCAAGTGAAGCTTTCATGGTTGCCCCAAAAAATCTCTGCATGATGCGTTATGTTACCCTTCGAAAAATGGGATATCGATTTTGTTGGACTAATATACCCTTCATCAACTATGTATAAGTGTTATATCATTGTAGCGAAAAATTACTTTACAAAGTTGTCTGAAGCTCGAGTAACAATGAAGGATAACGCTAAGGAGACGACTAGTTTTATTATGATGCAGATTATTGCTATTTTGGTCCACCTAAGGAGTTAGTGTTTGATTGAGGGACACACTTCCTGAATGAGGTTATAGTAGCCTTGAGGGAAGCTTTGAAGATTAAACACAATAAAACTACCTGATATAATGCGCAAGCAAATGGTAAAGTTGAGAGTATGAATAAGCAGCTTGTAGGGATCTTATCCAAGATAGTGTTTGAAAGTAAGTAAGGTTGGGATAAGAAACTATATGTGGCGATTTGTGCTTACAATACGACATTCAAAAGAGCTACTAGCCACACCCCGTTCAAGATGGTATATGGGGAAGAGTGTGTCTTACCATTGGAAATAGAGCCACCTACTATGTGATTCACTCTCAATCATTTGTTGGGAGAGGCAAAATCATTGGAAGAAAGATTTGTTTCTCTTGCAAATCTTGATGAAATTCGATTGCAGGCTTTATTACATTAAGAGGTAGGGAAGAAGAGAATGAAAGCACTTCATGACCTTCAGACTAAGAAATATAATTTTGTAAAGGGTCAGTTTGGTGTTGTACTATGATGCTCAGTCGTGAGTTATTTCTAGGTAAACTAGAACCAAATGGGATGGGCCATATAAAATTGTCAGTATAGGAAAGAATGGCTCTACAACCCTTTTATCAAACTTGCAAGGGGTAAAGATTAAAAATAAAGTTAACTTTAATAAGCTAAAGCCTTACTACATGTAAGGGTTGACGTTAGACTTGGTACCTGTGCAGGTCCTTTATGATTCAACTTTAACTTGCAGTAGTAGTTACCAAGACAATTGGATGGGAAGAATCATTCATTATCTTGAGCATCCGTATTTAGAGCAGTGTTGCTACCAAGGTCGAGTGATCTGGTGGAGTAAAGGTTATCAGGTTACTGAGTGGTAGCACGAATCTTTCACGTGAGATATTAAGGTCTACTACCACCATTGTAAAAGGATTCTTACGAGTATTCCTATCAAGTTCAGCAAGGAAGGAGGGATTGTACCTATTATACATCCTCTCTCTTCACTCAACTTTGATTATCAAAAGTATGAGTGAGCTAATCAGTATGGCATGGGCTATCAATGAAGACTAGTTACTTTGTATTTCGACAGAGCTTGTAGAGGGTCTGCTAAGCAAGCGAGCATTGGTGTGGTCATAAAAGATCCCTGACATAGGGTTGTTATGAGAATGGGAGTATATTTAGGACATTCTTTTACTAATAATATAGCAGAATACAAGGCCTTGATTATGAGGCTGAATGCAGCCCGATGTGATGGTATCCGCCGCTTATTGGTGAAAGGTGACTCGCAATTAGTGATCAACTAGTTGAATGCGATCTATAGTGTGAAGGATCCCATCCTATGAATATATCATCATGCAACCTTGGATATGTTGTATATTTTTGAGATGGTGACTTGTCAGCTAGTTCCTCTAGAGTGGAATCACTTTGTAGATTCCGTGGCCAATTATGCTTTTGCTGAAGATGTCTCTTTCAATTGTGGTCCGACAGAGCTCTTACAATTACCTTTTGACATTAGCCCAAGACTACTTTGGGGCCTCCTTGGTAACATGTCCTATTTTGGCTGCCAATGGCTAGCTTGGGTATCGAATCACCTCGAGGGAGCTTGGTAGGTTCTTAAGTATTGAGTCAGGACTTGAGGCCAATGCCTTGTTCTCCTTGGGTCACTACTCTCAGCTCCCTCCTTTTTACACACTTGAGTACGGAAACTTGAAGAAAAAATATTAACAAATGAAAATATATGATGACCAGGCTATAGGATTCCTTGCCTAGTAGGAGTTCCTGGTCCAGTTGTCTTAAGTTAGGTAGGTAGTTCTGGCCACCACCTAGGATGACTTATTTGATGGTTCTTTTTAGCCAGTCTGTGTTGAAATAGTTGGTTAGTAACTCACTCTTGATTTCTGTTGGATTATGCTAGGCCTATCCCTTGAGGATTTTCATAGCTTGATTTTGTCAGGGGATAGAGTGAGATCTACTCTTGTGTTTTATTGAGTATTCTATTTTGTGGTAGCTTGATGCTTTTTTTGGTTGTTGTTTGTGCAAATCAGTTCTCGTGGGATTTAAGGACCGATTGCCTTATCCCATGGTTACCAATGAGAGCGGATTTTTAGAGCCCTTTTTTGAAGGGAAAAAGTGCTAGAGAGGCATAAAAGACCAAATTTTCATGGAAAATGAAACGGTTGTGGATCAATGAGTTGGAGTTTTCCTAGATAGAGTTTAATGCTAGGAACACAATGCAAGTCTCAGTTCATCAATCAGAGTCCGTTGTTTATTGACCCCCCATTTAATCCCTGCAAGGTTTCATATTATAAAGTAGCTATGTGATCCAGGAGAGCTGAAAAGTGCATGACGGAGGATAGTTTGATAGATTTTGATGTTGAAGCCGACCGTCTAGTCAATTCACAAATCGGAGTCCATTTTCCCCTGCAAAATGCAAAAAACCACTTGATGTAGTGTGAAACCCCAAACATTGAACTAGAAATTTTAAAGTTTAAAGCCTTAAGCTTGATTAAAGAGGCTTAAGCAAAAAAAATTGAATCATAGGGGGAGAGGGGCACCTTTTTTTAGGCCCCCCTTGATTAAAAAAATGATTTTTGTGCCTATTGGCATCAGGGGGAGGCAAGAGGGCAACAAGATGCTGAATTTTGAAACCTTTCATTGCTTCAATCCGCATAATAAATGATGCAGTAAATGGAAAGATCAGTTTTTAGTATTTCTCTCTCCTCTCTCCTCTTATTGTATGTTTCCATGGTTGATTCTATGAGAGAAGGGGGTGGGGGTTTGAGATGAGAGATTTTGATCATGGGATGATGTTGGAGCATGGAAGAGCATAGATCGAGGTTGGAAGGATCGTCAACTGTTGTTGGAAGCACTAACAGGCCTCCAATCACGAGATGCATACGATATAAGGTGCGATTCTATGAGTAAGTCGTAAATCTAATTGTTTTTTGATAAATTCTAGTTGGTAAATGGTTGAAAATGGTTGCATTTGGTTATCAATGCTGTGATTGATAAAAAATGTTAAAGAAATCATGAAAAATTAGTCATTTAATAATTTATTTATAAACATGCAAAACCCACAACATTGTGGTTTTAAGGAAAATCATGCATTTTTGGGGTTTTGTCGTGTGTATGGTGTTAGTATGGGATGGAATGTGATAAAAAAGCAATTCTCAATAAGATCAATCAGTCTAAATTAGTAAATTAAAATATTGAAATTTATCAAAAAATAATTAGTAAAAATGAGAAAAAAGAAAAAATAAGTTTTTACATTCAAAAAGTAAGAAAAAATCATATTTGTATTTGTGAATGCATGATAAGACTGAGGCATGAGGTTGATCCTCAATTCAGCCCTATCTTTATGTTAAAGTGGGTATTTACTACCTTTATGAAAGAAAAATACATTAAAAAACCCTCTCTAAACCTGTTACTGAATGCACAACCCTAAGTGGTAGGGAGAAGAGGGGGTGTTAAGTGATGAAAATATGTTAAATTCTAAGAGGGTCTAGTAGTGCGAGCACACTCAATGTTGGCCCCAGGCAATGCATCAATCTCGTTTAGAGTAAAGACATGAAAATTTTTTTTTTCACCTTCACAATGCTGGTTGATTATGGAAAACATGTTTGAGCACTATAAATCACACACAATTGCATCATGCACAACAATTGTTTTCATGAATAATGACCTATATTGAGGAGGTGAGGTACCCTAAGCTGTAGGGTTAGTGGTTCGTTTCTTTGGGGAGTATTCAGTAAGGAACATATTACATCTCTTGGAACAACTAATTAAAAGAGAGGATTATGTGTCGTACATGCTTTATGTGTTTCATGGCACATTGTGGGGCCAATCCCTGGGATGTAGGAGAGCCGTACTGGGGTCATGGCAATCAACTGAGGGGCGCTCCCTTTGTCTGTGCTTACGTGGTGTATTACACTGATATGTGTAGGGACTCCCTTTGAGGAGTGTGGAAAGGGTTATCCGTTGGATTACAATCCATACAAACGCGAACTTCTACATTAGAGGTTAGGGTAGTATACCCCTTAGACACTCTTGGCCGCGAGGTTGTGAGGGGTGGTTTGGGTGTGTAGTAGAGGCTTGGCTAGTGCCATAGAGCGAGTGTCGACACGTTTTAGGTCTCGACAATACATTATGAGCGGGTCCACATACATTTGAATGAACAAGCTGTAAGGGTCTACTATTGTTCAGTGTATGTCAAGCAAATGAAAATGGGGCTTGTTTCTTAAATTGACAAGATGTAAGGGTCTACCATTGTTCTGTGTATGTCGAGCAAATGAAAATCGAGCTTGTTTTCCAAATTGACAAGCTAAACATAGCTATCCCAAATCAACATATTTGAATTTTGGCAATCTCGAAATAATATTCTTTTGCTACATATTTTTCAACCTTTGTACATTTATGTGTCCAATGCATTTATGCCAAATACAATGTATCTAACATTTGCATCATCATGAGCAAATATTGCAGCTTTCAACTCAGGAATGTTTGCATCCAAAGTAAATATACTTACATGTATTTTGCCCTTTTTAATAAGCTTGTAACCTTATTCCTCTATAAAATACCCATCTTTATTAACCCATACTTGCAAGTTTTGTTTAGCCGTCTGGCCAACATATAACAAATTTTCTAGAACATGCAAAACATAATTTGATTTCTTCTTCTTACCATCAAGCATAACCAATGGAACAAATCCTATATGAGTTATGTCATGCTGTAAGTGTCATCTATTGTAAATACATAGCCATTTGTTTCTTTTTTCATTTCATCAAGCCACTTCCCATGTGGTGTCATATGGTTTGATGCTCTTGAATCAATATACCATATGTCATCTAACTTTTCCTACTGAGTAGCCTTGTTCTGTACATGTCATAGCAAATAACCTGCCACACCACTCTCATGCACTACATGATTGGACAAAAAATAGTGACTTTGTTGCCTACCTCTTTGATTTTCTTGCTTCTTCCAGCATCTTTAGCAATGTGCTCGTACTTTACATAGTAGTAATTGACCTGATCCTTTTTTGCATTGTCATGCATAGTTTGTGACTACTAGGATCCTTTGCCTCTAGAATTGGATCCCCCACTCACTCAGGAGTATCCACCACCTCTAGCATTATGCATTTGCTAATTTTTCATATTTCAAGATGCATTCAATTGAACCCTCGACCATAAGGCTACCATAGCCTCTCTGATTTGAATAAAATATGGCATCCTTGCCTTTCGAGCTACTTGAGCTAGTAGCTAAACCCAACTTAACCTCTTCATGAATAAGAAATGGGACTAGCTCATTAAAGTCATGCATCTAAGATCTCATTGATATAGACATGCCAAATGACTTGTATTTTGATCCAAGACCATTTAGGGTCACTACAACCAAGTTCCCATCCTCTACTTCAGCAATGGTTTTCATATCTATTACATACTCTTGAATGGAGAGCGTCCTTTTCTTTCCATGGTATTGAACTTCTGTTTCAATTGTATTTTACTTGCACTAGTAGTAGTACCATAATATCTCATTAGGATAGTCCATGCATCTTTCAATGTCTTAGAGTTCATAATCCACATTACCATGGCATATCTGAGATACACTGTGAGAGCCAATGCAAGATTCTGTGAGCTCTTTCCATCCAAGCATGATGTGTTCTCAGTTGTTCAACAATTGGACTCTTCTCTCGAAGCTTGGGTTTCATTTCAACACCTGTAAACAAGGTTCCAATATCCTTTTCAACTAAGAAAATTTCCATGTGGAATTTCCATATTGCATTGTTATTATTGTTCAACTTCTCACCCACTATCTATGTAATATTGTCAGATATATCTGTATTTTCCATGGTTACAACTCTATGCATTTGCTACAGTATTTAAACAATCAATGCTTGACTCCTTGCATACCAAGTTGATCTCTTACTAATCAAGATCTTGTATAACATCCAAGTACCACATGTACATCTATTAGTACCCTACAGCCAGTTCAGTCCAACTCATCTAAACATGTTGCAGACATCAGTTCACTAATGAGAATCCCAAAAGCCTTCCAATCAAGTGGTACAACTGCGCCACAACTCAATAGGACAATTTAAGTCCAAGAAATTACAAGAGTAAAATCTACCATGGTATTTCAACTTACAAACATGTTAATCATCTCTAGTACATATGTCATAGCATCTAGGGTTAAAAACATTGTATGTAGATCCCATTAATTGCATAGTAGGCATGTAGCTGTGCCTCAATTTCAATGATAGCCAACAGTCTGAAATGACTAGTAGCATAAACTCTACACAAACCAAAGTATTCCTAGTTCAAAAACCCTTTTAGATCATGTGATAGACATGTGCCAATGCATCTTGGAGTCAATACATAACCAGAAAAGCATCAATGCTTGTATTGTATTCAAGTGACAACACTAAGGAAGCTTCCCACAGACAGTCAATAGCCAACACTTGACATAACCAACTAGAAATTAGTTCAAGACCGAGCATTCAATGCTCATTACATCACACAAACCACTTTGCATCCATGTAGTAAGATACAACTACCAGTAGGCAACAACCAAGCTTGAATAAGCTTCAAGGAGTCAAGTGCACTTGTCTAAAATTTCACAATAATTTTTGGCCTTCAAATACATCTTTGAACAAAGCTTCAAATGCTGATACTATTAGAAGACAGGCATAGGAATCCACTGCAAGGGTGTATGAGGGCAGATAGGTGTGAATAGACTAAAGGGCAAAGAAAAACCTAACCCTAGCCAGGCAGAGGCTATATAAATAGCCTATGGGTCACTATCAAAGTTGAGATAGAGTGTACCCAAGTTGTACCTTGAGCAACTTAGTAAACAGGATTTTGTTCTTGTACTTTGAGCTCCTATCTTCCTCTTGTGCACACTTTTTCCTACTGCAACTCTAATTTTCCACATGGTATTAGAGCCTTCTTTGATCCCTTCAGCTTCCTCAAACCTCAGCTCCACTAAGTGCACAAGACAATCTCCATTTCTCTCATTTTGGACCTTCAAACTCCATAGCTAGCTATACCTCCTGACCTTGGAGGAGCTGGTGTGTGCAATAGAAGCAGTTTCAGCTCCTGGTTTCTTCTGGAGATCTTCTCCTTAGCTCTGGGTAATTCAGCATGGCATGTCAATCCCTGACATTGGACATCATGGTGGGTAGCATTGTCACAAATGCAGAAAACAATGCAGTTCTGATAGTGTGGCATTTCATACAGTAGCGTGGCCTGCAGTAGACGTATTAATGGCGGCCAACCATGGGGCTTTGATAGCCCCCCAAATGGGCTATCTCCAGCCAAGAGGGTTCTCAAAAAATCTTCCTCTATTGCTCCCACAGAGTTAAACCCTAACTGTGGGTCTTTAGCAGCCATAGCTAGGAAGCTTCGAGGTTCTTCAACATTCAAATTTTTCAATGTTTGGTCATTAACAGTGATTTTAATCATTGAGTCAACTCTTTCTAAGTCAATTACTAATCTGGGAACCTTATTTTAGAGGTTATTGTACTTGTAAAGTCATCAAGCTCATCAAGACCGACATTTACCATCTCTAGCAACATGAGCTACAGATGAGTGCTTGTAAGCACTAAGGCACATTATTCAATCATTATTTTGTTGCTGATATTTACTCAATCTGAGTTGGTTTCATCAGAAAAATAAAATCATTAAGTGCTCTACTTCAGTTTGTAAGGCTATGTGTACAACTGTAAACACATAGACCACCATCCTATCCTAAACTTGTATCGCATATCATTTGTGGTTTTTTCAAGTACCTTGGTCAATGAAATCAAAGGGATGAGTGTCATTGTACTCTCCTTGGAGTCATCAGCCAACAAGCATTGAAATCATAGACCATCCTTGTCCAACACAAGGTTCATCTACTAAGCCATACCACAAGGAGGAGCTCGAAGTCCAGTCCAGGTTCACATCATTAAAACCTAAAAAGACTATTAAACCTCGAAAGACGATTGCACATAAGAAGGGACCACCAAAGTCATATTTTGAAATATTACATATGTATGATTTTCAGCCTTTCTCCTCATTACAACTTTGATGTCAATTGTTTGATTTGCTTCCGCATTCAGTGGCAAGTTTGTAAGGGACTAGACACTGCCCTTGTTCTAGCAAGTGGTAAGACCTTCCCAATGGCCACAACATATGCTGATGTCCATCCTCAAATTTGAAAATTTGATAGCAAAGATTTCCACCCATGGCAGGTACTTATCAAGTACAAGATGATGGAGAGAGAGTATTGGCCTCTCATTCAAGGCACTAGAGCTATAAACTCTACAAATCTGGTTGATGTAGAGGATGACCAATGTGCCCATGAAATCATCATGTTACACTTATATGAGTCCTTGATTCATCATGTTGATCAACTAAATACTGCTAAAGAAAAATGGGATGAGCTTGAAAAGCTCTATGGAGCCACTGGTAAAAATACTAAAATCTTTCTTAAAATTGAATTCTTTAGCTTGGAATATAGATTAGGAGAAGACTTGGGCAAATTCATTTCTCACATGAAGGGACTTATGGCACAACTTGCCTCAGTACAAGCTCCAATACATGAAGAATATGCTATTGCTATTCTCCTAAAAGCTGTAAAAAAATGTGTTTCCTACCCTTGTAAAACCACTCTTACCAACATTCCAGATCCTACCTTGGAAAGTACCATCCAATCCTGTTTAGATGAAGAAAAGAGGAACCATAAAGAAGGCAGCACTAGTCAGGCATCTTCACCTTCCCGTGATCAAGTATTTGTACATACAGTTATCACTAGATGTTCTTTCTGTAAGAAAAAAGGACATATTGTAAACAACTATTGGAAGAAGTATCCCAAAAAAATCAAATGTAACAAATGCAAGAAGACATGGCATATCACTAGTAAATGCCCCAACATTCTTGAAGTACCCAAAGAACTGGTGGCCAACTATGCCTCCAATCCATCTAAAGATTGACTTTTTTGAGTCTCTAAACCAGCTACCTAAAAAACACTCTTGTAGCATGATTTATAAAGGCATCCCATTTGTTTGAGGGGGGACACCTTACATGCTTTGTAATCCAATGCCACCCTGGCATTGAGGGGGGGGGGGTGTTAGAAGATAGGCATAGGAACCCACTGTAAGCAAGGGTGTATGAGGGTAGATAGGTGTGAATAGCCTAAAGGGCAAGGGAAACCCTAACCCTAGCTAGGAAAATGCTATATAAATAGCCTATGGGTCACTATCAAAGTTGAGATAGAGTGTACCCAAGTTGTACCTTGAGCAACTTAGTAAACAAGATTTTGTTCTTGTACTTTGAGCTCCTATCTCCCTCTTGTGCACACTTTTTCCTATTGAAACTCTGATTTTCCACATATACTAGTACCCAAATCATACATAAATGATGCCATACTAATTGCCAACTATGCACCTGATGTTGGACATGCCAAAGGCAAGCAGTGATTGGCTAAAATTCTTTGATCAAGTCAAATTCCTTGTTCCATTTTGATTTCTGAGTAATGCTTATGACCTGCAATTGATGGAGTCCCAAGGGGAACACCAAGGAAACGTGGAATCTACCACAATAAAATCTATCTTGTATCATCAACAAACATATTCTTCATATTTTATGTGACCACAACAAGGAAAAGAAAACCAAGAACTAGAAATCTTTACACAGCTTCATAGAAACAATTCTCCCATGGCTTTAACTTGAACAAAATTGACTATGATATTCATATTCTTTAGAGAATTCATCAAGAAACCACAAAGACACAAGAGAATACACCACTTTGAATGGAAATCATCACATAATATTCTTCTTCAAAGGTTCCATAGCTTTGTCTCACAATCTCTCGCTCATTGATACATTGTTTTGCATAGATTTAGATATCTCTCACTCACACACTCTCTCATACATGCTCTCTCTCAATAACACAATGAGATAATCAAGAATAATAATCCATAATCCCTATTTGGTCATGGATACCCCTCCCAAGAAGTAAGTCTACTATGAAAGGTCACTAGGGCCACTACAATGTCCCTTGAGAGCTCAGTATTGTCACTGTCACTTCAGTCTTTACTTCAAGCCTTCAACAACTACTTCTTCCACTTATTACAGCTATTTTGAACTTATATTCATCTCTTCCCAAGGTCAGAAAACTTCCCCAAGCTACACATTCATCCCATGTCACACTTATAGAGGCATATAGAACATAACAAAATAGAAATAGAGGCTCTACAGACTGTCAGAAGGCATTAGAAAGCCTTTAACTCAACTTAAATAATTCAAAACCATCAAGAATCAATCAAGAAGCTTCCAAACACTCTCAAACTTCATTAGTCATTATTCCAACCTCTCATACAGAAGGAAAATAGAGCAAAATAGAAGCTCAACAGACTCCATCAAAACCAATCAGACACTTATAGGACCTCAACAACAGAATATGTTAGAACATCATATCTCCATTAGAAAACATCATGAGCTTCCAAAACCTAATTAATTCTCATCCAAAACACTCCTAAATACTTCGAAAACAACTAATCGTCATACAAAATCCATCAAAAATCAACCATTCAATCCACAAAAACAACAAAAATAAGCCAAAAAATTAAATCATTTCAACCCTCAACATATCCCCATAATCAAAGAGCATCCTTGTGACCAAGAAAAAAGAGAATGCAAGTTCAAAATATAGCTCAACTCGATCTTCTTCAACATCTTCAAGAAACACCATCCAAACATGACCCCAACTTATAACTTGTATCTAATAAAGAATGCAACGAAAGGAAAACAACTTTATCCATTATCATAGCTTAGAAAGATAAATGCATGAAAAACTGTTAAAGGATATAAGAGGTTGATTTTCTTCCACCATAAGCATCCATCCATCAGATAAAACCACGAACCACCATCAGTCATCTTCTAAATTAGCATATTCAAGAAACACCATCCAAACATGACCCCAACTTATAACCTATATCTAATAAAGAATGCAACGAAAGGAAAACAATTTTATCCATTATCACAGCTTAGAAAGATAAAAGCATGACACATTATTAAAGGATATAAGAGGTTGATTTTCTTCTGCCATAAGCATCCATCCATTAGATAAAACCACGAACCACCATCAGTCATTTTCTCAATTAGCTTCATCTTCAACTCCATGTAAGAGGGATAAAATATGACATATACACCATAAAACATATACAAAACTCACATGGACACAAGACTATGTAGTCTAAATGGCACATACTCCCAAAAATTGAAGAGCAAGGAGAAATATTTTCATTAAAAAGGATCAATACATCTAAGAGTGTCCACATGCTATATAGGATGAAGATATTCTTTCTTGAACTCAGCTCGAGACGTTCCAGACTCTTGTTCTCATCCACAAAATGTAGATGCACATTCTGAAGAAACTGTAACCAACACATCCTTTCCAATAGGATAATAAACCTAGTAGGAAAAGCTTATGCAAAATAATGCAGAACATCCATCTGAGCAACAGTCGCATCCTCATTCAGATTAATCATCAAGTTTGTAATACTCTTCCTAGTATTTGGGTGAGACTACTGATGCATAAAAGCAAGATACCAACAAAAATGAGATGCCAAAGCGTACCAAAGTATCCTCAGAAGAAGCATGTGATCTAGCAAATTGCTGATAAAAAGTGGAACAGTGTGCTGAAATGTCCCAGGAATCACGAATGATAGGCAAGTTAAACACTAGTCATGTCAAATGATCATTCAATGTCCACTCCCATCGATGGAGGATATCACTGTTATACCCAGGAGTATCCATTGTGGAGGAAGATTAATATAATCAGAGGGAGATGGTAAAGGGATAATAGGAAATAGTGAAGAGAGGGGTAAGTTAAATCATAGAATGAAGATATTTGAAAGGATAATGAGGATGGAAAAGAAGGGAAAGAAAGTAGAAAATTTTGAAGGGATTCTACTAGAAAAATAGAAAGAATATGTTGAACAACAGAAGTAGATTTAATAGGAGTAGGCGAGGATATAGGATCGACAATAAATGGGCATGTAGTAAAAACTGGAATGGGAGGGGAAATGATAGGGGTAAAAGATAAAAGAGGCATACTATCTAGATTAGATTGGAGGATGGCAATATACAATGGTAATCGATAGGAGATTAAGAAATATGATAGGATATCATGAGGATCATATGGATGGATAGATGGAACATCGAAAATCAAAAGTGGAAAAGAAATCCTCAGCGTGAATAAAGGATTGTTAGCAATATGGTTTAGTAGTTCGGATCTCAAGGGCTGAATATCTGACATGTGAAATACACTATGTCGGGCGAGACTCCAGAACATCATCCTCCAAAGGAAGATTCCAAGCATAGCCTTTGCACCATAATGTTTGTTGATGATAATTCTTCATGCCATATCCAAAGTTATTTTAGTTAAATGGACATACACGATTGCTTGTAAAATCACATCTCCTACATAAAGCTTCATATCCTCCTCATCAGGGATGTGTAGATCTCCTTGGAGATACATAAAAGATAATAGTTGAGTCATCAACAAATCAATCAAATACTGCTTTGAGTAAATCTAGTAACCACATATTTTGCTACCCATCCTTTGGAGGTTCTAAGTCCACAATACTCAAGGAGATGTAAACACAAAGTGCTGTTGTTGATACTGAATCCAAAAGGATGATGGAGGCGACACCAATTCGGCATAATGGACAAAAACTTATTGGACACAATTCATACGCTGCTGAAGGCACTCTACCTTGGTAGAAAAGCCATCACACATTTTAGCATTTTGTTGCAAATGATCTAGCTCTTCCTTAGACAATAAAGAAGACATCATGGGGGCTAGAGGAGAAATAGAAAGAGTAGCAACTTTATGATTAAGTTAATCAATAAACTTCTTTTGCAACTCTATAGTCTCTCGAGAATGCTGCAACTAGCCCTCATAGATACCAAGCTTACGAGTTGATTCAATCATTTCCTCATGGGCGGCATTCTTCTCTTTGGTTAAGGACACATTTTCTTCCTCTAAAGTAGCAACCTTAGCTTCTAATTCCTTAATGATGACTTGCTGTGAATCCATCAAAGTCGTAGCTATAGTCATTTGTGTATGGATATCACTCAAAGCAATCTTTTCAGAAGCTAAATCTGCAACAGCTTTGTTAAGTTGACTAGTCAAAGAATCCACCTTGTCTTGCAATGAAGTATACACTCCTATATAGATTCTCTGAAGACATGAAGTCATGGAAGTCTCCATAGAATTCTAAACACCAGAAACTAGCTATGATAGCATAGATCCATACAATACTATTTGCAATGAAGGAGGAATCTATGGATCCAGTTGTTTTCTTCCCGTTGTGTTGCAAAAAGATTGGGACAAGACAAGAATGAAGGAAGGGAGCTACCAAACACCTCAAGGATTAGAATCTGTACCACAAGGGTTGGAACATGTAGAGGATTAGAAGGACCCTATGTGCGGCACTTCTTTTGAATGATTTTGGTAGGGGATACATTAGCTAGATTTGAATTGACTTCCATAGGAGGAGAAGGAACAGGTGGAGGAGACTGCTGCGGAAGTGGTACAGGATCATGCATAGGAATGCCACCTAGGGGAGGTGCCAATTGAATGATTTTTTATAGAAAAACCCCATAGGACACATTATTGAGTTGACCTTTTGTGATTGGCACTGAAAATGTTGATCCATTTTGGCCAACAAGAAGGTTGTCCAATTAAGCTTAAACCCTTCCAGGATCCTCATAGAGGCCGTGAAGAGTTCTATGGACAAACACTTTGAAGCAAGCTTTCTCGGTCTTGGAGGAATCGACATAATTGCTTCCATAAAGGAGAAGAAATATATGTGCCATCGATACTCTTGAACTAGTGATAACTTTATGTGCTACTAAAGGAGCAGCAAGGCAAGGATCTCTGTAGTGGATAATAATCGATTGCCACTAGGCACATGAAAAGTTGCAAAAGGCAGGAACAAGCCCTCATTGATAGTAACACGGGACAAACAAAAGCGACGGCCATAAACCAAGGCTAAAAGCTTCTTGTAAATCTCTAGGAAAGAGTAATAGAGCTTTGCATCCACTGGAGGGAGCTTCAAGGCCACAAAGAGATGAAGGCTAGCCTTTCGAATATAGTCAATATCCAAGAGAAGAGAATAATCATGAACCAGTAACAGTACATGCTGGGTCACAAGTGGGGGAGTGGAAGAAGATGCCATTTAGACCACACTAGAGTATCCACACACACACAAAACCACAAAAAGGAGGAAGGATTCTTGTAAAACCCACACATAACACCACTGAGATAAATAATAGGAGAAACAAAAATAGCAAAATCAACACATTGACTGAGCTAGTCCAAATCTCCCCAAACATTCCACATCCTACAAAAATTTTGATATGACCTACACACATATGTGACCGAAAGCTTCATGCGATGCATTCATACATGCACCAAAAAATTACGTAATCAAACACTCAAAAGAAAATAAAATTCCACGCATTCCGTATCCTAGACATAATACATAAATCAAGACCAAACCATAGACTCCAACCATCACAATAAATATAAACATACAAGATCTTTATCTTTGATCAAGAAAAATCCCAATCCGCATAAACGTAAGGCGTATACCTAGGGTGCGGTGAAGTGGGTGAGTGAAAACTACACGACTCATTGTTATTAGATGATCAATTAATCACAATTCATTATTAAATTATTCTATTAATGCATGGCGAGTGGTTTGCATAACCCAACCCTAACTTATACTGAATTGATTGGATTGAGGTCTCTACAAATGTAATTCATTTTTAAAAGTTGATTTTTAATTACAAGTACTTGTGTATGTGACGGTGCATGTGAAGGAGAGAAAGAGAAAAACCTGGCGGTGTGTGGACACTCACAAGGTTTGACGTGCAAAATCCCACTTCCAAACAATCCAGAAAATAGGAAAATCCTCATACGCAAACAACAGGGCAACTAAGTGGTAGTTGGCCTTCTATAAGTTACGAAAAATCAAATACTAATATAAAAAGAATGGGGACAAAGAAGGGTTTGGCACTTGGATAATTATGTGTTGGGTTTTTTTTTTTGTTTTGTTTCTTTCTTAAAAAAAAAATGAAGTTTCATAAATATGTCGTTATGTGTGGTGAGTTGAGTTTGGTTTTGTTTGTTTTTTGTGTTTTTTAAAATGGAATTTGATCTTTACTTTTTTTTCTTGTGAATAAATAAATAAATAGATAGATGAATGTGAATACCCAAATGGTAACACAAATAGTAGAAATATAAAAAAGATTTTTTCTGGAAATTTTAAGGCATGAAAAACAATCATTTTTGGAAATTTCTACAACATCTCATTGTTGAAGTTTTTTCTTCAAATAAATTAGTTCAGATATGTTGTTTAATTTTTATGTATTTTTAATGAGTCATAATCATAATGAAAATTTAATTGGATTCTAGAATTTTTTTCTAATTTTTATTTTTCCCAAAATTTTATGAAATTTGTAGGACATATTAAAGTTTTGTGAATTTTTAAAGTACAATATTATATTTTTAATTTTTTATTATCGTTTTCCATTGATAAGAAATATTATATTTTTTCAAAAATTAACATTTTTTTTGTGTGATTGTTTTGTAATTTTCTTCATTTTATTTGAATTTTTATTGATTTTAGAAAATTTTGAAATGTTTTTATTGTGTTTTTCAAAAATTAAAAAAAGGAGGGAAATATGGTACATGGTCATGGACGGCATGGATTGCATGTGAACAACTGCAAGCTCTCCATCATGCGGACAAAACTGCACATGGGTCCGCGCATGTGAATGATTGCAATCATGAACGCACTCAATGAGGTTGAAAGACCCCGCACATGAACAAGACCTTAGAAGGGGGCACACGAACAACATGGTGGAAAAGGGGGCTTTCACGCACGAAAGAAGAAACAAGGGTAATGGGAAAATTGATAGAAGGTGGAAGGTGAATTTGAAAGTGGGGTGTGTATGTTTGAATTTGTGTTTTTTGTTTTTGTTTTGTTTTTTAAATAATTAGGTGAAAGATAAGTAGACAAAGATATATATAAATGTGTGGGTGTGGGGGGTGGTGTTGTTGGGCTTCCTTTTTTTTTTGTTTTTGTGATTTGAGTGTTTATATATATATATATATATATATATATATATATATATATATAGTGTGAAGATAAAATTTAAATGGTTAAATTGGAAAATTGGTAAGGTTGGTGAAATGGGTAATTGATTTTTTTTGTTAGAAGTAGCTATTGGATCGGTTTATTTTTGTAATAATTTTTAAATATTTTGATGCTATTTTATTTGAAAAAAAATGAAAAGGGGGGTACTTATTGAAAGGGGTTGGGCGGAAGAAAAGGTCCTTTGTGGTGGGGTGGGGGGGATAGGGGGTGACTTGGTGGCCGGGGGGGGTAAGAGAGGAATGGGCGGGCGAGGGGATCCACGTGGTGGGTGGGGGGTAAGGGAGGAATGGGTGGGCGGGGCGATCCCAAGTGGCTCCGGTGAAATCGCAAGTGGCGATGGCAGCTCCAAGTGGCAGTGCGACGGCGGGGACAGGAGGAAGCGAGGAGAAGGGTAGGAGGAGGAAGATGGGAGGCGGGGAGGAGATGGAGGAAGGAGAGAGAAGATTGAGGAGGGAGGGCAGGGTTGACACAGTTGACGGGCCGGATGCACGGGAGAAGGTCAATGGCATGAATGCATCGATGTGTGGAAAATCACGAAATGCAGGCATTCGTACCAAAGCACACAAAACGACAAAACATAAATTACGGAAAATTTAATAACAATTAAACTAAGCACCGAATGGACAGATAACAAAAAGGAAAAATATATTGGAGGACGAGAGGAAGAGGGCGAAAAAGTGAAATGAGATGTCTGTTGACAATTAAGGGTGTTCACGTGGGACAAAGGTGAAAATCGGGCCGTCAAACACACACGGAAATTAATATAGAAAAATTTGTCAGCCAAAACAAAGGATGGTCAAAAGGAAAAATATCCAAGATGATGTGACGGACTAGTCTGTCACATCAGAACACAGTTTTGACAAGGATAAGATCAGTTCGCATGGGAAAAAGGAAAAAAACACACTTGAAAATAGGAATAAAAATTAATACAAAAAAATCCTACAGTCAAAATAAAGCAGAATGAAAAGGAAAAATGTATGTAAAAAAGTGACAGATAGGATGGGTAAGGTAGAACACAGTTCTAAGGGTGATAGAGTACATTCACATAGAAAAAACGGTAAAAATACAAATGAAAACGGAATCAAAAATTAATACAGGAAAATTGGTGCATCAGAATGGAGGGCAATGAAAAGTAAAAATGTTAGGGGAAACCTGTGGGACAAGGAGGTCAGGTCAGAATGCATTTTTGGTGGCGGTAAGGGGCATTCACATGGGAAAAATAGGAAATTAAGGCACGAAAACTCATGGAAAAATTAATATAATAAAATTGAGGGCCAAAAAAAGATAGGAAAAAAAGGAAAATTGTGCAAGAGAGCAAGCCGAGAAAGGCTATGTAATCAGAATTGAATTTGGAGGTATTTAGGGTAGGTTCACATAATAGAAAAAGGGCAAAAAATCACACATGAGAACTCTCGAAAATATGAAAAATTTAATAGCGGACAAACTGTGCATTGGAATAACAGGCAATAAAAAGGAAAAAGGCAAAGGCAAAGGGGTAGGTCAGGGTTGTCACATCAAATCACTGTTCTGAAGAAAAAAAGGTATGCTTGCATGGAAACACGTCAAATGGACTGAAAATTCTTCAAAAATTAATAATGCAAGATCAGTGGCTCGAAATTGAGGATTGTAAAAAGGAAAATGGCTTGTTCAAAGGGACGAATAGGGTTGCAAGATCAGATGTGAGAACGTAGGGTGCATTCGCATGGACAAGCAGCAAAACAAAGGAGAGAGCCAAATGATCAAGGAACGGCCCCAAGATGGGGTGAAAATAGGACGGGTGGGTGGAGAAGGGACCTTGTTAAGGCAAAATCAGGATATGGTATCCAAGAATCGTTCGATGAGGGAGGTTTCTAGGAGGGTATGCAAAGTGGACGGGTACGGACATGCCCCCACACTTAAAATCTTAATAGATCGGATGGACTAAGCAATAGGGGCCTAACACTTAGTCACCACTCATATCCGTACATCTCCACACTTAGAACATGACTAAATCTTGTAATCCAAAGGGGTAGGTAGGGTTAGAAAAAATTGGCCCGATTTGCAAATGGTCGAGGTGAACCATCGCTGTCATGTAAATGATCATAGTCGGCGACAAGAGGTACCATGGCTCACCATGTCACAACCCATCTAGCATAGCACGGACCATATAGCAATACCTAAGTAGATAGCTTTGTTGATGAAGCGTCAATTGAATTGTCGATGTGTAGCGAAGTATTTATCACTTAATCTCAATAGTCACTCATGTTGGAATGTTAGATCAGTCACTTGCCTCATAACTTACATCACTCAAGGGATAATGATTGAAACCCATGGCTCACACCCAGTTTAGAAATCGATAAGGGGAATGATTAAGAGAGAGTATGCCAATGTGCATAGTGGATGGTGCATCAATGCATCCCAACCCATTTGGCATAGGTGCAAGAAGGAAGGCCAAGGAGCCTTGTCGTACAGTGCACCAAATAGAATGATGTGTATAGTGATGGTGGAGGAGGCATGTCTCGTGTTGCATAGGGAAATGAGAACATATCTGTCTCCAATTGTCGAAACGTCCCTCAATTCTCACCTCTTGGTTGATGAAGGGAAAATCAATCATGCTCAACCCCCACCTCTCTCACACACTTTGTTGATGATTATGGGAGGGCAACCAAGTTCCTCTGGCCCATTGATTAAATCCTTACTGCCACTTGTGAGAGGATTGTATGCCTTGTGCGCAATTGATGGTGCAATAGTGTATCCCGCCCTGTGCTAGTATACAGTGCAAGAAGGAAGGCTAGGGAGCCTTATAGTGCCGTGCACATGAATAATTTGTGATTTGTGCATTGAGAGGCCCATCCCATGCGTGTAACACTCCATTCACATATCTCACCTCTCAATTGAATATAAAGCAGGGCAAGGATTGGTTACTCACCCCACCCTCAATCTCATGCTCTGTTGATAATTACAGAGGGCAACCCATACTCATATCCCCATCCAGTTAGGATGAACACTCACATCACTCAAGGTTTGTCGATGAAGATTAGCTTTGTCGGGTTGAGGATGTCACTTGGATTGGCTGATGAAGAGGCGTACCCAGGGAGGTAGCCAACAAGTCTTGTACTTGGATTGCATATTGGAAAAATCGTCTGTTGTAAGAGTCAGAAGCACTAATGGGGTTATAGGATTCGGCACACCATGGGAGGCAACTTTGGAATTGCTTCTGAAAAAGTTTTGCCAGGGATTCAGCTATCCTGGAATGTCGGGTGTTGCCACCTTTTCCATAGCCAACTTCCTGTCCAAGGGGGTGTGCCAACGAGGCCTGTTATGATAGGGAATTTCTTCCTTTTCTCCCATAATAATTTTGATTTTTTTTCTCTTTTTTTTTTCTATTTTCCTATTCCTAAGGGTGTTTCTACCCTTTTTGGAAAAATAGGTCAGCATAATAGGGAGGACCGAAGTCCTTTTCTCCCATTCTTTCTTTTGTTTCTTTTTGTTCTTTTGCTTCGTTTGAAAGAGGAGAATGACAATCATAACCATCCTCACCACTTGTGTTGGATCAGATAGAAAGGAGCAAATGAGGGGTGGAAGGTGGCTGTGAGGGGTTGACTGAATGAGGCCACCTCATCAAGATAAGTAGAAGGGCTATCAATAGCAATAGGTAAAGTCGTACCGACCCTTGCACAAAGAGTGAAGGAGCTATCGGTGGCGATTGTCAGGATCCCCAAGGAGGGTAATACTTCTTGAGGTGATAGCCATTAACGAAGAATGGGTTATTAGAAGCATCGATTGTTTGTACTTGGATAGAGCCATTAAGGTTGATGGCAAATACCTTATAGGGGCCCATCCATCATTGTTGAAGCTTTCTTGGAAACTTGCCAAATCTTGAATCATAAGCAAGGACTAAGACACCTTCTTTGAACTCCTTTTACTTGATGAAGCTATCATGGTAGGCCTTTCTGTGAACTTGCGTGGCTTCCATACACTGTAGGGACATCCTGTGAGACTCATCTAGAAATTCCAGGTGCAAGAGATGGCATTGCAAAGATTCATTGTCTCCCAAACGCTCTTTGATAGCCATGTGCAAAGAGGGTAGCTTTAATTCAACAAGAAAGACGGCTTCTGTACCACCATACACCAATTGGAAAGGGGTTCTCCTCATGTAGCAACCTTATGGGAGGTTCTGTATGCTCAGAGGGCCTCTGTAAGTTAATCATCCCAATCACGATGATGTGCAGTAATCGTTCTTGTCAAGGTCGAGCAAAGGATGCAATTGGTAACTTTGACTTGGTCATTTGCTTTGGGATAATAAGGTGTAGACTTGCAATGGCAGATCTTGTACAACTCTGTCAATTCTTCCATAATCTTGTTGAGAAAGTGTGTACCTCTGTCACTTATGAGCTCGAGGGAATGTAAAACTGGGTGATGATATTCTCATACAAAAACATAGCTACATTGTTGCCATCATCTTGCTTGAGAGCTTTGGCTTCACACCACTTTGTCACATAGTTTATACAAACCAATATATATATGTTCTATTTCCTTTTGGTTTTTCGAATGGTTTTAGGGAAAGGATGGCTTGCAATGGCATAGCACTAGATTTGGTAAGCTTTCCCATTCATTGACAAGCATCACAATGTTTATAGTAGTCATAGGCATTCTTGTGGAGGGTTGGCCACTAATATCCTGCGAGAGCAAAGCCTTTCTGGCTGTCACTTCCCTGCAAAGTGTCCTCCACAGGGCTCGTCATGGCATGCTTTTAGTACTATTCCAATATTGTCATGGCATGCTTTCAGGTGTAGGGGTTGATTCCAACAGAAGCTTCTTCTTCTCATGGCTTGAGATACTAGGGGGATATTGTTGGGTTGCCAAGAGGTTGGCTATGTCTATGTACCATGGGGTAATAGTTTCGACTAGAAAAAGGGAAGCATCTGGAAGGTCTAGGTCATCCTGCTCTTCTTCATCGCTCTGAGGGATTCGTGACAGATGATTAGCCAAGACATGGGAGCGATCGGGTTTGGTAACTATCTCAAGGTTGAACTCCTGAAACAGAAGAAGCCATCTCATTATTCTTTCCTTCACATCAGCTTTTTTCATTAAGAAGGATAGGGCCTCATGGTCCACATAGAATTTGAAGTCGACAGGAAGTAGTGTCGAAACTTCTCCAAAGGCAAATACCATTGCCAAGCACTCGAGCTCTGTCACTGTATAGTTCCTTTCTCGATCAATTACTTTTTGGCTTGCATAATAGATGGGTTGATCCAACTTTGAGGAGCCTTTTTGGCATAAGACTGCACCTAGGCCTTCGATTGATGTCTCAGTATGCACATTGAATTTCTTCATCCAATCAAAAGGTTACAAGATGGGTGCTTCAATCAAGTACTATTTTAGGGTGTTGAATGCCATGTCACAATTAGTAGTCCATGTAAACTCTGCATCTTTCCTCAAGAGTTTATGTAGGGGAGTTGCCTTTGTTGTGAGGGGTGCAATGAATCTTCTGTAGTATCCCACGTGGCCAAGGAATCCCATCAATTGTTTATAGTTGGTTCGCACTGTTAAAGCTACAATTTTCTCGATCTTGGCGAGGTCTGTTGCGATCCCTGTGCACAGACGATGTGGCCCAGAAAAACCCTTGACAAGACTACAAAGACACATTTGTTGGGGTTGAGAGAAATCCCATACTCTCGACATCTATCAAAGCACTGCTTTACGTGTTCCCAATGCTCATGGATTAGACTATAGACACAGAAGTCATCTACGTACACATCAATGAAGTCATGTAGATGGTTTTGGAATGTGGCCATCATTACTCATTGAAATGTAGCAGGAGCATTGCAGAGCCCAAATGGTATCACTCTATAAGTATAGGTTCCCCATTCTATTGTGAAGGTTGTTTTGGATTGATCTTCTTTTGCAATCTGGACTTGGTTATATCCACTAAGTTCATCCAAGAGGGAATAAAGTTCACAGCTTGCCACTGCGGCCAACAATTGTTGTGTGAAAGGGATAGGGCGATGATCATTCTTAGCCTTGGAGTTTAGCTTTCCAAAGTCCACACATATTTGTAGCTTTCCATTTTTCTTGGCTACTACGATGATGGGTGAAACCCATTCACTATTGGCCACTGGATAGATAAACTTAGCTTCAAGGAGTTTTAGCAATTTGGCTTTCACTAAGATAGAGTAATTTGGATTCATGCATCTCTGTCTTTGCCTCACTGGTTTGGCATTAGGCTCTAAGTCAATGTGGTATTGACATACACTATAGAATCAATCCCTTTCAAATATTTGTACGACCATGCAAACATGTCCAAGTTCCCTTTCAATAGGTCAAGTAGGACCAACAATTCTTCTTCTAGAAGACTGATATCCACCTTCAAGTGACGTTCAATACCATTAGTATCCATGAACGTTAATTTCTTTTCCCCTTCCACTTCACGGATGAAGGTTCCACTGATGATTGCTTCTGGGTAGAGATCTGACTCCTTCAAGAGAGTGGTCTCCTCTTTTGATGCTCCACTAGAAATGACTTCCTCTTTCAGTGAGGACTGGACTTGCTCCTTGGAAAGCTGGAAGGGTATCAAGGCAGTTTCGGGTTTGGTGTGGGGATTAGTTACCTCTTGGCTTGAGAACTCATCTTCTGAAGATGCATCCAAGAACGTGACATAATAGGAACCTTCTGAGTTTGGTTTGAGTTGCCACATTGGTGGTTGTTGGCAAGGTGCATCATCATCATCCTCTCTTGAGAAGGGTGGATTAGGAAAACAAGAGCCATTGCTAAAGGAAGGCTTATTCTTCTTAATCCATTTCTTATGGATATTTTGCATATGACGTGACTCATTAATCAGTCAAAAGGGTACCAAATTCATTATGTCTAACAACATGGGGTTTTTTGCTTTTGTAGCTTCTGAGACTTCTCCCTCATTTTTGCCATTTGCAAATAGGATAGATTCTTCTAGTTTACTTTCATAGCTTTCTTCCTCATTGTTATCTTTATCCTCTTTAGACTTTTTTTTGGTCTCTGTAGGGGATCTATAAGAGAAGAACATACTCTCTATTGTATCTTTTGCCTCTGCTTCTGCGTCTGTCTCTGTCTTTGTCTCTGCCTCTGGTCTTTGTCTCTGCTATGGCCATGTAACAGGGAGAATAGTATATCCATGCTTCTATCTTGCTATCAGAGGTGACTTCCAAAGTCATTTCGAGTTCAAGCAGGAGGTATTCACCCATTGACAATGACTTTGCTTCCTTCGACAATTGGCTTACATTTTCCATTATCAAGGACTGTACCTCTATTTTCTTAGGAAATATATGTTTGATGACCTCTTTGTCTCCTAATGTGCTGTTTGTTACTTCTTGCAAGAGTCTGTTGGTACGACTTCAATGGAAGTGGATCCATTACCTTTTTGCAATCTATACAACTTCAGCACCACTTTGTTGGGTCCTTTGCCTAGGGTTAGGGTTCCTTTGAACCAATCTGTCCATGCTCTTACTTCAAAAAGCCATGATCTTCCTAGTAGCAAAGGGTATGATGTCCTGTAAGAATTTGGTTTTACCACCAAATAAATTAGCCAATAATCCCTTTCTGCAAGGGTTGTCTTCACATAGGGAAGAATGCCCAAAGGCTTGATTCTGCTTTGGTCTATCGGTTTGATAAGCCACTATGTAGGCTGTATTCCTTGCAAGCCTAGATTCTTCATTATCACGTCTGTCATTATGTTCACTGATGAACCTCCATCAATCAATGCATCTACAATAAAGCATCCTTCAATCCACACACCAATATTTTGGTTGCCAAGATCTAGGAAGGCATCAACCACATCCCCTTCTTTCATAAGCTTTGGGCTTTGTTGGACTTGGTTGATGTTGAGGGAGCAATCCTTAGGCCTCTTCTTCTTTTCAGTATATTTTTGAATTTCTTTCGACATCTAGGAGACAAAATCAGCAATTGTCTGAATGTTAGATTTGTTCTGAAGGTATCTAGGTCTTTGACCAAGTCATATTCTTTGATAGGATCCATAGGCTTTTCCAATAGGCTAGGGAATGGGGCCATGCCCACTTTTATCTTCCCTTTTTCTTCCAAGAGCAGCAACATTTGCACTTCTTCTATTCCTAGAGGTACTTCGGCACCCTCTATCTCTTGGACCTCTAGTCCTATCTTTGTAGCTCTTTGTGGTAGTGCAATGCTCTGTACTAAATCATTTTACTCTGCACTATTCTATTTCTCCTTGGGAAGATTGAACTTCACTGATTTAGTAGAGGGAGTGTTCTCTTTTGGAATCGTGGGTTCTCTTTTCTTTGCTAGAGCCCCAAGAGAGACACCAAGGAAAAGGGGATTCTACTGTAAGAAAATCTATCTTATAACATCAACAACCTTTTATTTTATTCTTTTGATGACCAAAACAAAGAAAAAAACAATTCTTCACACAACATCATAGTAGATATCTCCCATGGATTTGATAGAATCAACCATAATCTTCAACATAGTTGAGAGTAGAAAAAGACTAAAATTTTGGCTGATTTTTGTTGTTTTTGAGGTCTGAATGATTGATTTTTGATGGATTTACAGTGATGTATGGTTGTTAATGAAAGTGTTTGAGAGTGTTTTGGATGATATTGATTATGTTTTGGAAGCTCATGATAAGTTTTAGTGGAGATATGAAGCTCTGTGATGTTATGATACGTTCTGTTGAGGTTCTGATTGGTTCTGATACCTTTTGTATAGCTTCTGTTTTGTTCTGATATTCTTCTATATGAAGCATGGATTGATGAAGATTGAAATATTTTGGAAGCTTATTGAATAGTTTTTGATAGTTTAGAATGGTTTTAGTATGAATTATGAGGATATTATGTTCTCTGATGACCTTTTGTAACCCTCTGTAAACCTTTTGTAGACCCTCTGTCTCTGCTCTGTATCTGTTCTATAACTGCTCTGGTCCTGTATTGTACTATTTTGTAGATTTTTTGTAAGTGTTCTGTAGAATGTATTTGTGACTTTGGAAAAGTTTTCTAAATTTTGGAAATGATAAATCTAAGTTCAAAAGAGCTAAAACAAATGGAAGAAGCAGCTGCTGAAGATTGAAGAGAAGATTGGAGTGACAGTGACAGTAGTGAGCTATGAAGAGACACTGTAGTGACTCTAGTGCCTCTTCACATCAGACATACCTCTTGGGAGGTGTATCCACGACCTAAGAAGGATTATTGAGAGTCATTATTAGAGTATTTTAGTGAGAAGATGATGTATTATTGAGAGAGAGAGAGAGAGAGAGAGAGAGAGAGAGAGAGAGAGAGAGAGAGAGAGAGAGAGAGAGAGAGAGAGAGAGAGAGAGAGAGATCAGAGATAGACAATTCTATCAAAACAATGTAACTGTATATGAGAGATTGAGAGAGAACTATGAAGACATTGAAGATGAATACTATGTGATTGATTTCCATTCAAAGATGGTATATTCCTTTGTGCTCTTTGTTCAATTGATGGATTTTATGAAGATGTTGAAAATTATGGTTGATTCTATCAAATCTGTGGGAGATATCTACTATGATACTGCGTGAAGAATTGTTGTTTTCTTTGTTTTGGTCATCAAAAGAATGAAATAAAAGCTTGTTGATGTTACAATATAGATTTTCTTGCAATAGAATCCCATTTTCCTTGATGTTCCTCTTGGAGCTCCATGTTTTTGGTGCGCAGCCGCGGAAACTTGCCATCAACAAGCATCAGAAGAGGCTGAAAATGAAGGAAATGGCATTGCCAAGAAGAGGAGAATGCAATGGATGTTTGAAAAGTTCCTTCTTCCACTGAAGAGTTGGAGATTCTCATTATCAAAGCCACTTTCCATAAGAAGTTCATCCCACAATGGCAGAAACATATCACCATCATGATGCATGCTCTATGCGGTGGACTGTTTCCTCTTCCTGTTGAAGCAACAGAAACTTGCATATTGGTGGCAAATTGTTTGGGAACAAACTGAAGAGCAGAAACAGAGAGAATGACCATCCATGGAAGATTTGGCATTCATTGAGAAGTTTCCAGACACCATCAAGTGGGAGATTGTGAAGAAGCTCCAAGAGTCGTGGTCTGTGGAGGTTCACGAAAACAAGAAGGAAAAGAGTTAGAATTTGTTCGTGGATGCTCAACAGCAAGATACGTGGGATGCTTGGTGCACTGTTTGTCCAATTAGCAACCCATTGGAAGTTGGTAGATAGAGTGTTTTTCACAACATACACTGTTGAAACCCTCAGAAGCTAGCATTATTATAATGACACAACAACGATCCTAAAAAGAATGAGTTTTGATATTTTTAGAACCGAATATCTCCCCCTCTGTAGTGGTTTGAAAGCCGAATTTAGAGATGTTGAAAAGAAGGAAGTAGAGGAGATGCTGGCCAGAGAATCCCCCAGAGACTGAAGCCCTCTCTGATACTATCCTATTGAGTACATACCAATTGGTTGGAGCCAATCCCCTGATGAATGATGCAATCAAGAGGCAAGCATTAGAACGAGTCTAGAGGTACGTGAGAAGAGAGAAGGCAAAAATCAAAGCTGAGAACGAGCTCGCAGTAGAAGCTTCCTTTGACGCCCTAAAAGCACTCTTTACAGAAGTCCCCATGGCAACTCAAGGTCCCCTTCCAAGTCAAATTTGTCCTAGAAATATTGATGATAGGCTAGCAAATGTAGTCCCATTGCTAGTTTTTAAGGAAGAATACAATGAAGACCCTAATCTTCATGTAGCAGAATTCATGGTAGCATGTGTGGCTAAAAATGTAAGAACCCTTGAGCATTGGTTAGCAATCTTCCCCGCCACTTTTAAGGTGCGGTGTTTCAGTGGTATGAGGGACAAGTAGCAAGAACTTTTGGCACATGGGACGACCTAAAGTTGGCCTTCCTCACTAAATTCAGGCGTGAAGCTTTTGAAGAGTGGATGCGAGAGGAGTTCATGAACCTAAGTCAGTCCTATGGAGAAAGAGTAGAAGCTTATGTCTCGCGAATGGAATCCATCCTGAAGAGATGGACTAACCATAATTTAGACGAAGGCATCTAGAAAGGAGTGTTTCTCAGAGGCCTACAACCAGAAGTTCGCAAGTTCATGGAATTGAGAAGATCAGTAAATGTGCAAGCTGCAGTGGAAGGTGCAATATTGTATGACGAAGTTGAAGCAAGGCTGTTAATGACTCCAGGAAGAGGAGTCTTACCTCCTCTTATGCCAGGAATGGTATACCCACCAAATGCGATCCTAGGGACAGTACCTCAAATGATAGTTCAACCACAACAACAATGGCCTCAAACAGTTCCTCCAATGGTGACTCAACAATAGTGGAACCCTACCAACTAGAATCAACAATCCCAAGTCTCAACAGAAGCTCTGAATTAGAACCAGAACAGAGGACCTTCTGGATCGACCCAACCAATGTATGCAGTAATTACAGAAGCTTCCCAAAATCCCACTACAAGTTCTTCAGGAGACGAAAACCACTGATTGTCATCAAGCGAGACATTTAGCCACTGAATGTACCCAAAAACCAACCATTCCTGGAGCCTTTTGTTCCTACTGTTTGCAAAAAAACCATACAGAGGATATTTGCTCTCTAAAAGAGATTGTAATGAAGGAGACAGGAGAGAGAGAAGGAGAGGAGAGAGAGAGTGTAGAAGAGAGATAAAGACTGCAGGAAGAGAGAGAAGAATTGTAGAGAGAAGAGAAAGAGAGAGAAAGACTAGGAGTAGAGAGAGAGAGACAAGAAGAGGAGAGAGAAAATGGCTGGCAGCCATGGAAGGACAGGGAAGAAGGTGAAGAAGGTGAAAGGACATATGTATATTTGTCAAATGGTACCATGCTAGTGTCCTTCACACCTTTTATACCTAGGTTAGTGTGACACTAGGTATTTCCCTCCATTACAATCCATCCTTGCTTGGATGTTTTTGTCCCAAAAACAAAGAAATAAGGGACTTATTACATGGGTAAGAAAATTGTAGTGGAGAGGATATGGGACTCTATGCAAGTGTACAAAGATATTACAATCTCCAAATCTTCATATGGTAGGTTATGTATATGGCTGCAAGCATACTATCATATGCATACATCAATTGTGGAACCATAGGATGATGACTTGATGCATTCTTCTGCAATCATGAATTGCAATCTGATAGAATAACCATGTTGTCCTGTAGACCCTGCTGTAGAAAAACTACCATAAGTTTGGGTAGGCTGAACCAAACCAAGCGTTTAATAGCTCTGTAGAAAGCTCTTTTAGTGTACTAATAGCCGATGTAAGTGGTACATATCTGTAAGCAATTAAGAATTTTAAAGAGCTCAAAACAAAGAGCTAGCAGGAAGCAGACTGCAGTGAGACAGGGCACTTAACTTGCATCCTTTGCATCCAAAGATCATCATGAAGATATGAGGATTAGCCAAGATGCTTACTGACCTACATATAGTTTTTAACACCCTTTTGTCCACTCGGATCAAAGGGAAAAGTGATATCACTGCCATGCATTGGATCAGCTTCCATAAGGTCAAAGTCAAGTACAACTAGAAGGATGATCGGCATGGTGGTATTCGCTAGCGCTTCCATAAGCCTCTCAGGCATCACCATGCTCTATATGACTGAAGCATATGAGGCTGAAATCACCATTGCATGGACTGCATCAGCCCCTAAGTGCTACATATTCATGGACCTTGCATTCTTAGTGATGTCCAAGAATTTAAACTGCAGGTCTGTGGACTGAAGGGGCTCCTGCATGGGGTCATGATCATCCAAATCTACATGCTACCCATGATCTTCTTTCTTGAATTGAAGGTCTTGTTTTTTTACCCGCACCAAAGTGGTCCTCAGTAAGATTTTCTCCATCCTTTGGATCATAATATTCTAATACCAAGAGTATTTTTGCTGTCTTTGCCCTGCATGTGGCTTGATGATCACAAGATATCGGCTTAGCACATCGATAGCATAAGCCCGCAGCATGTAGTTCCCGTATCATATCACTAGTAAGTTGTCTAATACGTTTAGCCTTAGATAGCAATCTACACACATGCTCATCACCATTGGTCAACTCAGTAATAGTTCTGACATGCTGCTCATAGTCATCTTGCTGCTCAGGTACAACAGATGGTTGTCCATGCCCATGACCATAATGCTCATATATGGATGGTCATAGCAATGTGGCTGCTGCTCATAATGATACTCATGCTGTCCATACTGCATGTGGTGATAATAGCCCTGTTGCGCATCACACGCATAACCATCATAAGCATGCTGCCTTTGATCATTGATCCCACAGCATTGGTCATGCTGTCCATAATCTCTATGAGAATGCATGTCACAAAATGTTCATGCTGCTGCCCAAACACATCTATTTGCTGTTGCCTACTACCAAAACCTTGGCCATATTGTTGCCCATAAACATGCTGCCCAAGATTGCATGATGATTGTCCAACATGACTACAATGGTGTCCTTGCATCCTAGGCCGACCATAAGTATGATAAGTGGCAAGTCCATGAGCATAGGTAATGGCATGATGCTGGTCATAATCACTGGTTTGCTGCTCCTGCATTGCATAAGAATCTCCATATGCATGCTGTTGATCCTTAAAGTCATAGGGTTCTCGATGATTTCCATAGTAATACTTCCCAGCATGTCTATGAGAAGGCTCAGGCTTCTGCCCATAATAATCAGGCTATCCATATCCGTGGCAAGGTACACAACATGTATGACCAAATTCGGCATAAACATAATCATTATGTTGCTATCCATACTCTTGATGCAACTGTTGTTGCTTGTAAGGTGCTAATGGTTGTTTAAGCTATTGGGTAAAAGGCTGCCATTGCACCTCAAAAGGCTGGTGTGATTGCATTGACTATTGCTGAATTACCTTAGAAACTTCCTCCATCTTATGCATGTTACGCATGGTGTCGCCTCAACCTAGCATAACTCTTGCTTCTGCTTTAGCCTCAGAACTGCTGCTCTATTGAATTTGCTACTGCTGCTAGTACACTACAGCTAGTGTTGATGGAACCAAGACTGAAATCTAGAGTATTCCACTGCTACCACTTGCATTCCACTACATTCTCTACCACTTGTGTTGCTGCTGTTGCCCTTGTATGATAGGTAAGCTATGACTTGGCAAAGAACCTGAAATCTACCAAGATAATGAGCTTCCCAATGTTTGTAAATAGTACCGCAAGTGTCTCCTCTAGAAGATACTATGGAAAATCAAGCAAATAAAGAAGGAACTACAGTTCACAGCCCAGTAAGTTCTGGAAAGGAGCCTGAAATCAGTTCTCACACTCTGGAACAATATTGCTATGATCAAGCCCTGAATGCAGTTGAGAGCAAGGCATTTGTCTCAATACAATCATCCAAATCCCAACCTTCTAGACCAGTCACAGAATGTTTTTATAAATTCTCCCTACCAAAAGGGGTCTGAAATCAACTCTTTATTCCAGTCTGCACTTTACAATGCACTGAACTGAAGTCTGCACCTTGGCTTGAGGCAACTGGCAAGTATCATGATATGAAGTTCATGTCGCAGAAGCTCCTCTACTGGTCCATTGTCTTCAAGCAAAGAAGGCTCAGGAAGCTGTCAACATCATCGGTGCACGGGAGACCACCTAGTGTTGGATCAAGAAGTAGGTATGGCGCAGTCTCAAGGTGTAGTTGGCGCTGTTTTGCTGGGGCACTCAAGCCACATGTAAGATCTTGAAGAGGTCAAGCAACTGATCCCCACAGTATTGCTGAGCGGCTCCGGCGGGAAAGGATAGCAGAACAAATGAAGGCACTTCAAGAGTTGGTTTCGAATTCTAATAAGACTAACAAGGCATCAATCCTTGATGAAATTATCGAGTATGTCAAGTTTCTGCAACTGCAAATGAAGGTCCTTAGTATGAGCAGGCTTGGGGGTGCTGCAGCAGTTGCACCACTTGTTGCAGATCTACCCTGCTGAGGGAAAGAACACATTGGTAGCGGTAGCATTGGGCCAAAACTCAAGGTCTTCTCAAGATGCCATGGCAATTTCAACTTGGGAAGCCCCTCACGGTGCCATCGCTAATGAAGTAGATTGTGGATCAAGATGCAACAGTTGTCACTTGTGGTTCTGTACCATCGTCAGTCTTGTCTGCAGC
This sequence comes from Lygodium microphyllum, assembly GCF_053477565.2. NCBI lineage: Eukaryota > Viridiplantae > Streptophyta > Polypodiopsida > Schizaeales > Lygodiaceae > Lygodium > Lygodium microphyllum. The sequence goes on from NC_141143.1 coordinate 163,315,737, forward strand.
TTTGGAGCGAGCTTTGAAGAAAGTGTTGGCTTCTATAGGCCCTTCTGTTGCTAGTTTGGTGGCATCAAACCTAGAAAAGGGTATCTCTACATCTGTAAATGATGCTTTTCAGAGGGGTATTGGTGAGAAAGGTGTTGCCCAACTTGAAAAAACTGTTGGTGCTAAAATAGAGGCCTCATTGTCCAGGCAGTGCATGCTCAATTCCAAACTACTAGTAAACAGACTTTGCAGAAAGCATTGCGGTATTGTCTTGAGGCATCAGTGATTCTTGCCTTTGAGAGGGCATGCCAAGCTATGTTTGGGCAAGTGGATGCAGCATTTTAGAAGGGCTTGTCTGAGCATCACACTCATGCACAACAACAGTTAGCTGCTTCTCATAGCTCTCTCACCTCAACTCTCCAGGAGGCATTGGCATCAGCATCTTCTCTGGCTGCATCCTTAAAGGGAGATTTGGCAGGTGGGAAAAGGAAGCTGCTTGCACTTGTTGAAAGTACGGGTGTTACTCGTGGGACCTATAAACCTTCAAATGGCAGTCTTCTTGACAAGGTTATGACTGTGCAACAGTTAGAAGAGTCTTTGGATCCAACTAACGAATTAACAAGATTAATATTGGAGCGGAAGTTGGAGGAGGCTTTCAACAAGGCACTCTCACTTGAGAATGTTGGAGTAGTCTCTTTCGAAGAGGGCATCGCTGCCTCCATTTTGAACAAAAAACTAAGTCAATCGGAGTTGTCTAGCTCTAGTTATAGCCAAAACAGTGATAGGTGGTCTCACGGGACTGCACCTAGACATGGCGGGTAACAGGGGGAAAAACAAAGCAAATGAAGATGTTCAGCAACAAATAAGGGATGTACGCATCTCGAGGGATGACACCAACTTTGAGGTTGAAGAGGAAGACCTCTCCCACTCCATGGGAAGTCTTAGTGCACTCAATCATACCCTCAGCTCGCATGAGACTAGACATGCGGAGAGGCATAGGGAAATAATGGAAGGTCAAGCTCAAATGGTGATGGAGATGCGCCAAATGACCTCTACCATGGAAGCACTTGCAGCCAAGTTCTCAATGTGGATGGAGTCCCAAATGAAAGGCAAGGAAAAAGAGGATAGACCAAGCATGCAAGTTGAAAGAGTGACCATTCCATCCGTAAATGTAGCCTATGCAAGTACCCAAGGTATTTTGGGAAGAATGGGCATTCCCAACATCAGCTTTGAACAAGGAGAGCCCTCACAAAGGCATGAAGAGCCCACAAACAATGGGATAAGAAGCAATTCTTGGCCACCAACCACGCCCATGCCACCTATGCGTGCTCAGCCATCTTTTGGAAGGAATCACTCAAACAATGGGTCATTTCTTGGCAGCCCAATGGATCAGCCCCATTTTGGGTATATGGGACAGCCCCCCAACCATGAAAGGGAGTTGAGAGACAAGATCATTTTCTCAAAGTTCAATGGCCAGTCATCCTCCCCAGCTGAATTAGAAGAATGGCTCTCGAAGCTTAAAGACTACTTTGACATAATGCAAGGAAATGACGATCAAAAGATACACTTTGCCACGATACATTTAGAGGGCTTTGCCCACACGTGGTGGCGGTACATAAAGAGGGAAAATCAGTAGCTTGTTGACACTTGGATGCATTCGAAGCCCTTATGATTCAAGTCTTTGTATCTTCGGTTGAGAAGGAGAAGCTTGCAAGGCAATGGTATGGTTTAGAGCAACGTGGGATGATGGTGCGTGACTACACAAACCAATTCCTCAATCTCACAATGTATGTTGAGTCCATTAGTGACGATGCAAAGCTTCACAAATACATTTATGGTTTGGATCCCCAACTCTCGGCTGATGTTTTAGCCCAAAGCCCATCAGATTTATTCAAAGCTATTGAGTTGGATGAGAAGTACTCTCGTAAGTACCGTCAAGATGCTTCATTTCAGCATAGGCAGCAAAGAGGGGCATCTCAGCCACTATTTGGGCAGCAAAGAGAACCTATGTAGTCACATTTTGGGCAGCAAAAGAAGTGCTGTAAGACCCGGCAGTTTGGATCAGGTTATGGTGGTGGAAATATGCCATTCAGTACCCTGAAGATCCCCACATACCCTACCTTTAATGCCTCTAGGCAAAACAGTAATTTTAGGACTGCAAACCAAGGAAGAGCTGAAAATAGACAAGGGGACAGCAAGGGGAAAAATGTCTCAGCTTTTGGTGGTCAACACTCTATCCCGATGGACCTCTACAAAGAGAGGAAAGAAAAAGGACTTTGCTTTAAATGTGGTGAAAAGTATATAGCCGAGCATGCATCTAAATGTGCTTACAAGAATGCAAAAGCAAGGGTGCATAGCATATTAGTCTTTGATGAATCGGACAAGGATCATGAGGATGCTAGTGCCTTTGCAATCACAGCTGAAAATGATGAGGTTGAAGAGGAATTTAGGCAAGAAGAATTCTTTGACCCGGCTGACACCTTCCCATTTGACCCAGGCGGTCATGTGGATGTGAAAATAGGTGATAAGAATGATTCACATGCTGCTGCCACTGTTTGTACTATCTCCCTAGATGCTTGGACAGGATCTAAGAGCCCCAACACTCTTTATCTTCAAGGCAAGATTCACAAGAAAGATGTATTTGTCTTGGTAGATAGTGGTAGCGCACACAGTTTCATAAATAGAGCAGTCATGGACAGGCTGAAATGTTTTGTCTCTAATTTATAGCAACCAATGAGGGTGCAAGTGGCCAATGGGAGTGAGGAAATTAGTACTCATGTATGCCCAACTGTACCTATTAAGCTTGCTTCAAATTATGAGCAGAAAGTGGATTTGATTGCACTCAATATGGAGCCGATAGACATTGTGTTGGGCTGCCATTGGTTGAAAACTTTGGGTACCATTTCCATGGATTTTTCATTGCTGTACATGTAGTTTTTCAGGGCTGGACAGCTTGTTCACCTGCAAGAAATTAAAAACAACAATGAATTTCAGCTTATTACAGCCAAGCAGCTCAAGAAAGAGTTCAAGAAACGCTCCCAGATTTTTGTGCTGCAATTAAACAAGGAAAACACAGATCAGTCCCGGAAAATGTAGGATAATTCAGCCCTTAAGGCTCTACTTGCAGAGTATGTTGACTTGTTTCAGCTACCTATAGCATTACCTCCCAAGAGAGCGGTTGATCATCCCATTGATTTGGAGCCCCATTCCAAACCCCCTTATAGGCTGTCCAAATGTGAAAGGGAAGAAGTGGCCAAGCAAGTCAAAGATTTAGTAGATATGGGATTCATTGAGCCTAGCTCATCCCCTTTTGCATCACCCGTCTTGCTGGTCAAAAAGAAAGATGGCACTTTCAGGATGTGCATTGATTACAGAGATCTGAATAAGATCACTATCAAGAATAGATACCCTATTCCTAGGGTGGATGACATGTTAGATGAGTTGAAGGGAGCTAAGTATTTCACAAAGATTGATTTGAGATCCGGCTACCATTAGATACGCATGCGTGAAGGGGATGAGATAAAGACTGCATTCAGGACCGATCATGGGCTCTACCACTTCTTAGTCATGCCCTTTGGCTTGACTAATGAACCAGCCATGTTTCAGAGCCTCATGAACAAAATACTTCAGCCTTACTTATTAAAATATTTATTAGTATTTTTCGATGACATCCTCATTTATAGTCGCTCAAAGGAAGCTCACCTTATGCACATGAGGCAGATATTTGATATACTCAAACATCATAGACTCTTTGCTAAGGAGACAAAGTGTTCGTTCATGCAGACTGAGGTTGAGTACTTGGGACACATTGTCAGTGAAGTAGGCATTAGAGCTGACCCAAAGAAAGTGTAGTGTATCAAAGATTGGCCCACACCTGCAAACACTACCTCCTTGAGAGGATTCTTGGGTCTCTCCTCATTTTACTGCAAATTCATTCGGCACTATGCCACTATTGCAGCCGCTCTCATTGATAGGCTGAAGAAAGAAGCATTTTTTTGGGATGCATTGGTAGATAGAAGCTTTAATCAGCTGAAATATTTTCTTACTTTAGCCCCTATCTTGGTATGCCCTGATTTTTCTAGGGAATTCACCATTCAGTGCGATGCTAGTGGGAGAGGAATTGGTGCAGTTTTGCTGCAAGAACATGGGGTCATAGTGTTTGAGAGCCGAAAGCTGGTTGAAAATGAGAGGGTTATGAATGTCTATGATCAAGAAATGCTGGCCATCCTTCATGCCATCAAGAAATGGCATCACTATTTGTATGGCAGCTGATTTAGAGTGAAAAGCGACCATAGAGTACTCAAGTACTTCTTGTCTCAGTCGAATCTGACTCCGAAGCAAAGGAGATGGGTAGCCACCTTACAGAACTATGACTTTGACATCACCCACACTCGTGGGAAGGACAATGTAGTGGCTGATTCCCTATCTAGAATGTGGGCATGTAAAGTCTCTGCTATCATGGAATTACACAGTGATTGGACACATGAGCTTCAGGAGGCTTACCTACTAGACGCTGATTTCAACAATGCATTTCAGAAATTACAGCAAGGAAAATGTGTGGAAAACTCTTCGTATTAGCTGAAAAATAGGCTTTTATGGTATAATGGACGAATTGCCATCCCCCATACCTCCCCATTCAAGCAGAAAATCATGCAGGAGATGCATTCAGCCCCCATAGCTGGTCATTTGGGAGTCTTTAAGACCTATGACAAAATTGCTAAAAGCTTTTACTGGAAGGGCATTTGGAAAGATGTGAAAGACTTTGTCTTGGGATGCGTGCCTTGTTAGCAAAACAAGGACAACACCTTAAAACCAGCTGGTTTACTTCAACCATTGCCTATGCCTGAAGGCAAGTGGACACACATCACTATAGACTTCATTACCGGCCTACCGGTGATCAAGAAAGGCTGGGACAACATCTACGTAGTTGTGGACAGACTCACAAAGACAGCCCATTTCATTCCCATGAAGACTCAGTATAATGCTTCTCAAGTAGCCAGCCAATTCATGGAATATGTTTTCAAATTGCATGGCTTACCACAGGTCATTGTGCATGACCGAGATGCTAAGTTTATGAGTAACTTTTGGCGGGAAGTTTTCAGCTCTATGGTCACTCAGTTAGCACCTTCCACTGCTTACCATCCATAGACAGATGGTCAGACAAAAAGGGTCAACAAATGGCTGGAAACTTACTTGAGGCATTTTTGTCATGATGTGCAGCATGCTTGGGACTCATGGTTGCACTCAGCCTGCCTATAATAACTCCACACATGCTAGCATTGGAGTTTCACCTTTCGAGGCCTTGTATGGCTACAAGGTGCCCCTTCCTATGGTTATCTTCAATTATAAAATAAATCCACAAAGCAAGGAAGAATTGGAGAGAATGTAGGCCTTACTTCAATAGTGTAAAGCTAACTTGAAGAGAGCCCAAGATCAAATGAAGCTTTATGCTGATGACAAAAGATGGGATGTGGAGTTCCAAGATGGGGATTTAGTGCTCTTAAAAGTGCCTAAGTCACGATATGCCTCCCTTAAAGATGGGTCTAGCAATAAGTTGGCACACAGGTTCTATGGACCATACCGGATTATCAAGAGAGTGGGAGACTTGGCATATCAATTGGAATTACCCCCATCTACGAAGATCCATAATGTCTTCCACGTGAGTCAGTTGAAGCCCTTCATTGGCTTAGCCGTGGACTATGTTGAGGAACTCCCGCAAATAGATGAAGAAGGCATCATTCAATACATACCCGAAAAAGTCATAGGACAAAGGGAAAAGAGGCTTCGCTCTCACTCGATCATGGAATACTTGATTAAGTGGCAAGGTTTACCACTTGAAGAAGCTTCTTGGAGGCTAGCTTCAGTTTTGGAAGAGTTCCCACACCTTTTAGAAGAAGATTTGGTTGAAATCTAGCTAACTATGGCCCTATTTCCCCCCCAGAGAGATTGCAGACAGCACTCTGTTTTAAAGCAATTTTTTTCTGCACTATGGACAGCAATGCACACCATACATGGGCTGAAAGTAATTCTCGAGAGCTCCGTTTTGATGTATAGCACACCTCCTTTGGAGTTCTCCCACAGAAAGTTATGACAGATTTACTACATCAGGGTCCTGTAGTAAACAACATGCTGTCCATTGTATGTAGCCCGCATTTACTCCAGATATTTGGGTCAAAAACTCATGTTTATAACTCTCCAATAAGGCCCATGCATCATATATATCCCATGGCCCATCATACACAATAATACCTCTTCATTCATCAGTATACCCTTGTAATAATGCCACAGAGTGGTACTCTGATCGGCCCCTCCCAGTTACCACACGTGCCCAAATTGTTTTTGAGGGCAAAAACCTTCGGGTGGGGATGGAATGTAAGAGAGGGGGATTTAATAACGGGGAAATACTAGCTACACGGCTGGTATATAAGGTGAGAGAGACTTACTTTTTCATTATCTAATAAATATACAAGTCTTCTTTCTCCTTCACCTTGCTCTCCAAGCTTTCATGTCTTCCTTCCCTCTCTTCTAGTCTTTCTCTCTCGGTATTGAAGTTGTATGGATTGCAAAATGGCAATGGATCTACATCCATCGAAGTCATAATTGACTTCTCCAACGAGGTAACATATGGTACATCAGGAGATGAAGAGGCTGTTAAACATATCTTTCCCAAGAAAACAGAGGCACAGTCCCTAACAGTGGGCACTGTAAGCTAACTACCAAGGGAAGCAAAGTTCTTGTCCATGGGAGAATACCTCTTGCCTCAACTAGAATTAACTTCTGAAATCACCTCTGATAGTGAAATAGAAGCATGGATGTACTGTTCTCCCTGTTACATGACAGTCACGGAGACAGAACAGATACATAGCAGTAACAGATATAGAGACAGTCACAGAAGCAGTAACAATCACAGAACCAGAGACAATCACAGAGACAATGACTGTAACATAAGCAAAAGCAGAAGCAGATGCATAGGTAGAAGATCTGTTCTTCTCCTACAGATGCTCTACAGAAGCACAGAAAAAGCCTCCAGAGGAAGATGATGAAAATGATGAGGAAGAAAATGAAGCACGTTATGAAAGTGCAGATGAAGAATTTCCTCTGATAGTGGATGATCTTGTTGATGTCCCTACAGAGACCTCAGAAGCCAAAGATCTCAGGGTACTGGATGGAATGACCATGGTTCCATTTGGGTTGGCCAATGGACCACAAAGTATGCAAAATTTGTATAAGCAATGGATTAAAAGCATAAAAATTAAGTTCACTAGTGGCTTCTGTCTCCCTGACCGTTTAGTCTAGAGAAAAGACGATGATGATGCCCCCTGCCAACAGAAGCTAGAGCTATCAAAGCCTCGGCTTCTAGAAGGTCCGTGCTATGTGACATTCTTGGATGCATCCTTTGAAGATGAATCCCTAAGTCCAGAAGAAATTACCACTCACACAGAATCAAACAAAGCTCTGATACCCTTCCAGCAACCTCAACAGACAAATGAGTCATCTGTTCAAAAGGAGGACACTGGTTCTAGTGGAACATCAGATGATGACACTACCCCCTTGAAAGAGTTAGACCTCTATCTAGAAGCAATCCGTGGGACATTTATCCGTGAAGTGGAAGGTGAAAGACAAGTGACATTCTTAGATACTGATGGTACTGAACATCACCTGAAAGTGGATCTCAATCTTCAAGAAGAAGAACTAGTGGTCCTGCGAGACTTATTAAAGGAGAACTTAGATGTGTTTGCTTGGTTGTATAAAGATCTAAAGGGGATTGATCCCACAATATGCCAACATCACATTGACCTAGAGCCCGATGCCAAACCTGTAAGGCAAAGACAAAGGCGTGTGAATCCTAATTATTCTGCTTTGGTGAAGGCTGAGCTATTGAAACTTCTTGAAGTAGAGTTTATTTATCCCGTGGCTAACAGTGAATGGGTTTCACCCATTGTGGTAGTACCTAAGAAGAACAGGAAACTTCGAATATGTGTGGAATTTCGGAAGCTCAATTCGAAGACGAAGAAGGATCATTTCCCTATCCCTTTTATAGACCAACAATTGGACACAGTGGTGGCAGGCCATGAGTTGTATTCCCTCTTGGATGGATTCAGCGGGTATAACCAAGTCCAAATTGCAGAAGAGGACCAATGCAAAACAACCTTCACCACAGAATGGGGGACCTATGCCTACAGAGTGATGCCATTTGGTCTCTATAATGCTCCTGCCACCCTCCAATGAGTAATGATGGCTACCTTCCAGAATCATTTGCATGATTTCATTGAGGTGTATCTTGATGACTTCTGTGTCTATAGTTTGATCCGTGAGCACTAGGGATACCTAGAGCAATGTTTTGACAGATGCCAAGAGTATGAGATTTCTTTCAACCCCGACAAATGTGTCTTTGGCGTCTCATCAGGAGTTCTTCTGGGCCATATTGTATCTGCACAAGGGATTGCAACAGACCCGACAAAGATTGAGAAGATTGCCGCCTTGACAACTCCAACAAACCTCAAGCAATTGAGAGGATTTCTTGGCCATGTGGGCTACTACAGAAGATTTATTGCACATTTTGCAACCAAGGCAGCCCCCCTGCACAAGCTACTAAGGAAAGATGTTGATTTCCTTTGGACTGATGATTGTGAAGAAGCCTTAAATGCCCTAAAACAGTGCCTTATCCAAGCACCTATCTTGCAGCCTCCTGACTGGACGAAGGAGTTTCATGTGCAGTCAAATTCATCAGTTGAAGGGCTAGGTGTTGTCCTATGTCAAAAGGGCCCCTCTAAATTAGATCAACTAATATATTATACAAGCCGAAAGGTCAATGATAGGGAACGGAACTACACAGTGACAGAGCTTGAATGTTTGGCAATGGTGTTTGCACTGGAGAAGTTTCGACACTATAAATTGTCAACACATTTCAAGTTCTATGTGGATCATGAGGCCCTGTCCTTTCTGATGAACAAAGCAGGTATTAAAGGACGATTGATGAGATGGTTGCTCCTATTCCAAGAGTTTGATTTTGAAGTAGTCACTAAGCCTGGCCATTCCCATGTCCTAGCTAATCATCTATCACGGATCCCTCAAACAACAGAAGAGGAATAGGATGATCCTGACCTTCCTGATGCTTCCTTGTTTCTAGTTGAAACAATTACTCCCTGGTATGCAGACATAGCCAACCTCCTGGCAACTCAAGAGTATCCTCCTAGCATCTCAAGCCATGAGAAGAAGAAGCTTCTGTTAGAATCAGCCCCCTACACCTTGCTAGGCGGTGCATTGTACAAGAGAGGCAAAGATGAAGTGCTGCAAAGATGTATTGCAGGGGATGAAATTGGCATAGTATTAAAAGCATGCCATGATGAACCATGTGGTGGACACTTCGCAGCAGAAGCGACAACTAGGAAGGCTCTGTTAGCAAGATACTGGTGGTCGACCCTCCACAAGGATGCATATGACTACTGCAAGAGATGTGATGCTTGTCAACAAATGGGGAAACCCACCAAAACAAGTCCCATGCCACTGCAACCCATTCTTCCCCTAAAGCCGTTCGAGAAGTGGGGGATTGATTTTGTGGGTCCCATTGATTCACCCACCAGAAGGAAGCAGAACAGATACATCTTAGTATATACGAATTATGTCACAAAGTGGTGTGAAGCTAAAGCTCTGAAGCGGGACGATGGTAACATCATAGCCCTATTCATGTACGAGAATATTATCACCCGTTTTGGCAGTCCCCTCAAGCTGGTAAGTGACAGAGGTACTCATTTCCTTAACAAAATCATGGAGGAGCTGACAGAGCTATATAAGATCTGCCATCGCAAGTCTACTCCCTATTACCCCAGAGCCAATGGCCAAGTTGAAGTCACCAATGGCATCCTCTGCTCAATTCTGATAAGAACGATTGCTGCACATCGTCACGACTGGGATGATTGACTTACAGAGGCCCTCTGGGCATACACAACCTCCCATAATGTAGCTACAGGACAGACTCCTTTCTAGCTAGTGCATGGTACAGAAGCCATCTTCCCTGTTGAACTTGAATTGCCTTCTTTGCGAGTGGTAGTTACAGAACGCTTGGGAGATGATGAGTCACTGCAATGCCGCCTCCTGCACTTGGAATGCTTGGATGAGATACGGTGGATGGCCCTACAGTGAATGGAAACCACTCAAGCGCGACGCAAGGCCTATCATGAAAGTTTCATCAAGCACAAGGAGATCAAAGAAGGTGATCTTGTCCTAGCCTATGATTCGAGATTTGGCAAGTTTCATGGCAAGCTTCAACAACGGTGGATGGGCCCGCACAAGGTACTTGGTGTCAATCCTAGTGGCTCTGTTCAGGTGCAGACCGTTGATGCCTCTGATGATCCTTTTCTGATCAATGGCTATTGTTTGAAGAAGTACTTTCCTCCCTGGGGATCTTGACAATCACAGTCAACCTACTCTCTCCCTTTTGGGCCGTGCTTCTGATAGCCCTTATGATTCTCCTCATAAGGCGGTCTCGTTCTGCTAACCCCTCACAGATACCTCTCAATCCGACCTTGTGCTCTTCTCGTCTGATCTAACAATAGTGGCGAGGTTGGTCCTGACACATGGTATTTCTACCATTCTCTTTCTTCACAAAAAAAAAGAAAAAGAAAAAACAAAAAAACAAAACTGTTATGGGAGAAAATGAAGAAATTCCCTATTATAACAGGCCTCGTTCCAAGAAAAGGTGGAAACACCCTTGGGCGAGAAGCTGACTGTGGAAAAGGTGGTAACACCCCGCAGTTCAAGATAGCTGACTCACCAGCATAACCTTTTCAACAAGAAATTCGAAGCCATCTCCCTTGGTACACTGTCTCTGCAATATCAGACCATCTGTCCTTCTTAACAAGACGACTTTTCTTACAAATCATTGAAGTATGAGATTTGTAGGCTGCCTCCCTGGGTACGCCTCATCTTCAAGATCTTGATGACAACAACAGCTGACATGATCTTCATCACCAACTCTTTGAGTAATGTGAGCTTTCATCCTAACAAGATGGGGATGTGAATATGGGTTGCCCTCTGTATCTATCGACAGAGCGTGAGACAGAGGGTGGGTTGAGTGACCAGTCTTTCCCTTCAAATCAAATGAGAGGTGAGATGTGTGAATAGAGTGTTGCATGCACGGGATGGGCCTCTCAATGCACAACGCACGATCTGTTCCTGTGCATTGCACCATAAGGCTCCCTTGCATTCCTTCTTGCACTATATGCCAGCACCGTGCGGGATGCACAATTGCACCATCAAATGCGCACAAGGCATACAACCTCTGCACACATGAGGATTACATCAATGGGTTTCAAGAATGGGCTGCCCTCTGTATCTTTCAGTAGAGCGTGAGACACAGGGTGGGCTGAGTGTGACTGGTGTTTCTTCAATCAATTATCAAGAGGTGGGGATTGAGGGATGTTATGACCATTGGAGTTAGGTACGTTTCTGTTTCCCTATGCACTCACGGGATAGGTCTATGCCATCAGCACAGGATACATCACTCTGTTCTGTACACTGCACTACAAGGCTCCCTGGCCTTCTTGCTTGCACCTATGTCAGACGGGGTTGGACGCACTGATGCACCATTAATTGTGCACCCTGGCATACTCCCTCTGCACCATTCCCTTGTCGATTCCTAAACCGGGTGTGAGCTCTGGGTTTCCATCAATATTACCTCGAGTGATGTTAGTAATGGGGGGGAGTGACTGTTCTTTCATTCCATTTGAGTGATCGTGAGTTGAGTGCAATATCCCTCGTCATCAACGAATTTCCTGTGATTCCTTCAACCAGCTACCTCCTTGGGTGCTCCCGCGTGGTCCCTACCATGAAGGACGAAGGACATGTGCTGTGAAGACACCTTGTTACCTCCTGCAGTCGACAACGATACAAGACGCAACCTCGATAGTCGACATTACTCCTCGGCAATATGGGCCAAGTTTTTCTAACTCTACACCTTCTGTTTCGCAGTGAGACGGTCATGTCTTAAGTGTGGGGACCTTCATGGTTGGTCTGATGTGTGGTACTAGGTCCTTGATGCTCGGTTTACCCTTCCTGCTAAGGTTTTAAGTGTGGGGACGCGTCCCTGCGCATCTATGTTGCATACCCCCATGCATATACCCTGCTATGATCATGTATCTATGCCATGACTTCATTTCACCCTGATGGGGTCCCTTCGCCACTCTTCTGTTCTATTTCACTCTGTCCCTGGAGTTGTTCCTTGACCGTTTGCCCTTATTCTTTGTTTTGTAATTTTTCCATGCGAACACACCCTATGTTCACTAAGAATTACATCCAAGCTTAAATCTGTGTTCGTTCCTTTGAACTATCCATTTTTTCTTTTTACCAACCCCTGTTCTGACAGATGGTTCTTGAGTTATTAATTTTTGAAGCAATTCTCGTAAATTGGCCGGTTTTTCATGTGAACGCATCTTTCTTGCTACGAAAACCTGATCTGATGTGCCAGCCCTATCCTACCCCTTCCCTCTAACATTTTTCCTTTTTACTTCGTGTCATTTTGATACACGGTTGGTCTATTATTAATTTGTGTGGATTTTCTGGCATTTTTCGTATCTATTTTTCATATTTTTCCATGTGAACCTGCCCTATTTTTACTGGAATTCCAGTTTAACTTGACAGTCGTGTCTTGTCAGCCTTTCCCCCACTTTTTTCTTTTTCTTCCCCCCTCTTCCGACTGTCGGATTTTCAGTTATTAATTTTTTCGAGTGTTTTCGGGTGTGTTTTTTGTGTTTTTCCCATATGAACCCCTCCCAATTCCCCCAAACTGAGTTTTGATGCTCCATCCCTGTGAATCCCTTTCTTTCAAATATTTTTCCTATTTATCGCACTTCATTCCAATAATTAGTTCTTCCCATATTAATTTTCGGGTCCATTTTTTGGTTTTTCCCATGTGAACACATCCTATCTTGATCGGAACTGTGTTTTGCCATGGTAAGGTTGTTGGACACATTATTCTACACATTTTACCTTCTTTTCACACTTCATTCCGATGCCTTAATTTTGCCCTGGAACCCGTGTTGCAATTCGGGTCTATTTCTTGTGTTTTTTCCATGTGAACACCCTGATTTTACCCCGGAACCCGTGTTGCAATTTTTAATCATCTTCCCCTCATCTGCCGGCGTATTTTTTCCTTTTTACAGTTTTTCGATCCGACGTACGGTTTGGGTTTTATTAAATTTTCTTCCTTTTTGCCGTGTGACCACATTTCTCGTGTCACGCGTGAACGCACCTGGTTTTGGTTTTACGCGCCTCGAGACGCCCCTGTAGCCTCTGTGACTCGTGTGTCACCGTCCCTGCCCCGTCTGATCCCGCCGTTGTAAATTTTTTTTCCCCCCGCCCCACGCATGTACACGGGACGGGAGTGCGCTCATTTTTTCTAATCATCATAACCATAAAACCCACAAATACCCACAAAAACAAAAATAAAATAAAAAAAACAAAAACAAAACAAAACAACAAAATAATAATTTAAAAGATATTATAACAACTCATAACATTTTAAAAACAAAAAAAGCACTCCTAATACAATTTTTTAAAAAAAACAAAAAAACAAAGAATACTAATAATACATAATTAAAGAACCATTAAAAAAATTAAAAAAACCCAAAGAAAGAGAAAAACAAAAATGAAATTAAAAAGGAAAAAAAAGAAAAGAAAACCCAAAGAAATAGTATTTTTTTAAAAAACCGACGTACCTATTTCTCCTCGCGCGCTTGTGTTATTCCTTGCTCCCTCTCTCTTGGCTCCATCTCTTGCACCTCCCCTACCCTCGTCACCATCTTCATCGCCCTCTCCTCTTTGCCTTCATCTCCTTCCTGCGCCCCCCCACGTTCTCCTTCCCCTCCTCCACCCTCTCCTGCCTTCGCCCCCCCACACGTCCTCTTCGCCTCCCCCACCCTCCTGCCGTGCCGCTTCTTCCCTCCACCGCCACACTCCCTCCTCATCGACCTCTGCCCTCTCCTCAACTTCCGTGACCCCTGCCTCGTCTCCCTCCACCATCCTCTCCTCTGCCTCCCTCTCCTCCGACGACTCTCCGCCCTCTCCTTGGCCCCTCTCTCGCCTCCGCTTCCTCTCCTCCACCACTTCTGCCTCCCTCTCTTCCACCATCCTCCCTCCTCCCGCCCATGCCATCTTCTCCACCACCTTGCCGCCTGCGCCACCTCCTCCTTCACCTCTCCTCCACTCTCCTCTGCCACCTCCTCCTTCACCTCTCCTCCCTCTCCTCCACCACCTCCTCCTGCGTCCCCCTCCTATGGGCATACTCCCCTCCTACCTGCCCATCCTCTCCTTTGGGCCCCACCCTCCTATCTGCCCATCACCTAATTTGGCCCCCTCCAGATTAGACCCCCTCCCTATTTTCACTCCCCCACCCACCCACCCCCCCCCCCCCCCCAAACCATTTTTAGACCCCCCTTCCTATTTTCACTCCCCCACCATTTTTAGCCCCCTCTCCCTATTTTCACCCCCCCATTTTTACCCCCCCCCCCCCACCACATTGGCCCCCCCCAAATTTGGCTACCCTACCCCTAGTTCCCTTAACCCACCCCCGGTTACCCTAAACCCTAACTAACCCCCAGTTACCCCTACCCAAGCCCCCTTTCCCACCCCTTTCCACTTATCCCCCTCATAGCCCCTTTTCCCACCACCCCTCTTCACCCGCAGCCAACCTCCCCTGTTCCCACGCTGTGTGACTGTTCTCGGGTTGCGTGTGTGTACAGGTGTGGTTAGCGGGCGTTCACGCGCGAGGATGCGCCTTCGACTTGTCAGTGCGGTGGTATGTTGCAGTCAGCCGTTCATACGCAGTCATTTTCGGTTGTTCACACGCAGTTCGGGTACTGATTTGGATATTTTATAAAGTGAGAATTCAAGAAAATAAATTGCAAAAAATTCAAAAATTCAAAATTCTTTCAAAAATACATGCAAAATGAGCACAATTCATTACAAATTAGTAAAAATTCAGAAATATTTCCAAAAAAATTTCAAAAAATTCCACAAATCCCCTTGTCCCTTTTGCCAATAATTTCTCAATTAGAAATGCTTCCATAAATGGTCAAAGTATTATTTGAAGCCAAAACCCTAAATTTAATACTTCACCTCATGAAAATTCATTTTAAATTCCAAAAATTAACTGACAAATCATGGATACATTCACACACATTGTTGACACTTGTTGGATTGCTGAAATCCCACCCTTACACTTCACAACATATTCATGTATCCTATATCCGTTTTAATCATTAAAAAAAAGAAAGTTAAAAAAAATATACAAAATACAAATACACCTAAATTACAATTTGAAAAAAAGAGAAAAAACAATAATTAAAAAAATAAAATAAAAAAACTAAGGTGCTTTTTTTTTCCAGTCAGTGGTTTTTGCTTTTTTGATTGGATTCCTTGTATTTGGAACTACTCAGTGCGCCTTCAGTCTATTGCATATACACCCCTACCAGGTATTTATTTTGGTGCTTTATTTATTTTGATCACCTCTTAACCATAGTTAATTGTTAGAATAAACTTTATTCACCCACTTTTTCACGCGTGCTCATGCTAAACACACATTTTTCTAATAATTAAAAAATCAACTAGCCATTCACTTTGCACGTGCTATGTGCGCTTCAGAGACACTTTAATTTTTTAATAAAAAATGAACCAGCCGTCACAAAAGAGCACGCGCTAGAAAAAAAGCGCTCCACATCACCATTAATTTTTAATTAATGAATTTGCATTTAGAGACCCCAGTCTAGGTATCGCAGTCCGAGTTTCGTAAAAGCACTGTTTCACTCTAATAAATTGTAATTAAAATTTTAAGAAGAAACCACCGTTTTCTTATTAAGGTTTATAACCTAATAAAATTTTACCCATTGTTAATAATTTCTTAAAATGAACCCTTCATTAAAACCATTTCCCCTCACTGCACTTTTTTTCCCTTTTTAATAAACACGCTTCGTGGGATGGGCACGTAAAGTCCTTTTAGTTGACATTGTTGGTCAAAGTTATGGTTAGGTCATGATTAGATTTTTATGGTATGATGGTTTGCTTATGTGATACGATTATGGATGCGGTTTGTAGTTTTTTTTCTTTTTTTTGCTTGATACGGGGTCTTGGGTGCATGTTTGTTGCATCGCATCAAGTTTTTGGTCGCATATGTGTAGAGGTCATGCCGAATTTTTTCAAGGATGTGGGTTGTTTGGGGGTGGTAAATTGGTTAGTTACAACTGTGTGTACTTCTTTTGATCGATTTCTTTTTTATAGCTATTTGGTTGTTTTGCAAGTATTCTTTGTGATTGTCTGTGTTTGTGGTGTGTGTGTTTTCCATCTGAATGGCGCCTCATGCTCCTCCTCCTATCCAGTATGTCTTGTTGATCAGTAGGGATTATTTTGCCCTACTAGCTTTTGAGCCTATAGCGAAAGCAGGACTTGCAACTTTCATGGCTGCTTCACTCCCATTGATTCCAGACGATCCATCTCTGTGTGATGAGTTTCTTGCATCATACAGTGAGAAATCGAGCCTGGTTCGTGGTGCTTCCATGGTATTGACACCCCGATAGTTAGGGAAGGCTTTGTCTCTTCCCTACAAAGGAGAACCCTTTGTTACAGCCAAACAATTATTTTCCAATGATGAGATTCTCAAGCTATTACAGAAGCAGACCAAAGAGGTTCTGGATGTCAAGAAAGTGATTAACACTTCAGGAGTATCTTTTTCCATAATCACTGATCCTCTTTGGAAGTTAGTCTGCCAGTTCCTCCAAGATAAGTTTATGCCTTCCAAAACACCATCTCATTATTTTTCCAAAGAACTCTTCACAACTTCCAGGATGGTGTTAAAAGGGGTTGCTATTGATCGAAGTACTTACCTGCTTACGAAGATGGACCAACATTTTGTCAAAGTGACCAGAGGGAATGTCACAAATGTCACCTATGGTTCCTACTTATATGCTTTCTTGACATACTCAGGCCTTAAGAAGAGTGTGCTACCACCTCCTCCATCTGATCCAGTTCCTCCCCCTCCACCTTCAGAGGAGTCAAAACCTATTGACATAGAGGATCTTGATTCCCCTCCATTGTTCATTCAGCAGAAGCGCTTGAAGCGTGTGGCAGATAAAACTCCCTCAGTCCTTCCTTCAGTCACAATTCCTGCTACTTCTGGCAGTGACCTCTCTGCCTACCTCACATGCAACAATTTGTTCAAGGCACATAGAGAGGGTTCTTTGGATATATCAGTTCCTTCACTGAACAGTTTAGTGTTAAGAGATGCCATTCCATTCCTTTGTAATGACATCCAGAGTTCGATTGAACTTTCAGTGTGACAGCTTGTGTTCAATAGTTATATGCTTCTTTCTATGAAGAATTGATGCAGTCCAAAGACTAGTTGGATAAGGCAACTACAAAATTAGCCTCTGCTAAAGACACTCTTGCAGATCTATTTAAACAGATGGAGCAGCAGACCCAAATGATTGAGACCCAGAGAGAAGAAATATCTTCTTTGAAGATTCAGTTAACAGAATCTCAATCAGAGGTCACTAGGGTTTTGGAGGAGAAAGAGAGAATGTCCAAAGAAGCTCAAGAGTTTAAGACTCTTTTAGATGTGAACCTGTTAGCTTTGCAGATTGCTCACCATACATTGGAATCCCAAGCTTCCCAGATTAAGCAGTTGCAAGACCAACTGGCACAATCACGGTCCATTCCTCCAAGCCCCAATGTTCCTATGATTCCTTCTATTTCTAAGCAGGACTTGGCAGTTCTCCAGAGACATGCCACATTATATCCGTTATTTCAAGATAAAGTGGAAAGATTACAGTGCAGGATGGATTTGTTATGGTTTACATTTGAGCACTTTCAGGAGTATGTTCCTCCGAACTATTCCTTCTTTGTCCACTATCAGTTAGAAGTTGACCTTCTATATGAAACTTTCAACGATGGATCTCCCTCTTCCAGTGGATGATTGGAGTGGGGCTTGGTCTTTTGATTTGCTGTGACAGAAGTTGTCCGTATGGTTTTTGAAGATTCTGTGACGACGGATACCATGTTGCTGTCTTACATGTATCTACGAGGTGATCTGTTGATTTCAGATGATGTAGATTTGGCTTGGTATGTGGGGGATGTGGTTTTGCAAGTTGTCTTATATGTCAACTATTTGGATTTGATGATAGATGACATGTTCTAGTGTTATTCTTCTAAAGTGGCTACTTGCCCTGACACTTCATGCCATTCAATGATTGATTATGTGGTCTTGAATCAATGTCAGAATACAACTTCTACTTATGTGTAGAGCACTAACCTATTGAGGGTGGATCTCCTATCTTATCTTTCTAAGAACCATCCATTTGATTCATCCTTCTTTGATGCCTACCAGAGATGATCTTTTTTAGGTCCCTCTGTTCCTAGCCTATTATACTATCAACAAATGGCCCATCGCTATGATACTTATCTTTCCCTTTATCAATCCAACTCAGCAACTATCTTACCTCTCCTTTTCCAACCCCATAGTTTTCCTCAAATTCCTATATTTACCTATTTTTATTTCATCGAAGATCGAGTTTTTTTCCCTTCTCCACCATGCCCTTCTCTATCTATCCATATACCTTCTACTTTTCCTGCTTATCAATTGACACCTTTCCTAACTGATTCCCTTAAATTTTCAGCCACTCCTTCTTTAGCATATTCCTCCTTTTATGATTTTGTCTACCCATCTCTTCATCCTCTTTTACTTATTTCACTTCCATCTCCTGCCACTTCTATTTCTCAACCCCCTCAATTGGTTAGTGGGTATGAAGGATTTGATCAGCAGATTCCGAGAAGACGAAGATGGAGCTCGACTGATTCTCTCACAGGACCACATATTAACTGGCCATTAATTCCAGGGGATTGGACCACTGCTAGTTAAGCATACCAGAATTACCTCCATTTTGCTCAGCAATATTCACAATCTCTAGATCCTTCAGTGAGATTGACAGCTCATTTTGCTTGGTATCTAGCATATATGCATAGGCATTCCCATAATGATCAAAAGGCCATTCCAAAGCTTTGTATGAATGTCAATGTGAACATTGATTTCCAACAGTTGGATGTCCTATATTTTCATGTCCTATGTCTACCTAGCAGATACCTTGTTTTGCTGGAAAGGATGTGCTGCCTGCAATTCTTTCAAAATCCTCCAAAGACATTTGTGGATGAGTCCTTCTCCATGGATCATTTTCGAAACCACCAAGCTTTCAAATGGGATCACCTTCATTGATGCCTTTGTAATGTATTTTGGATGATTCTTAATGATATATATCTCTTTTTGGAGGCATCATTCAAATGGTTGTGTTTAGTGTTTGTGTGTATGTTGTAATAAATTGTATGTGATGAGTTCGTGCTGGTTGAATAATTTGATTCGAGAGCTCTTTTCAAACTATTGATGGTGGATGGAAAGCTTATGGTGCAAAGCTGAAGAAGAACCTTTTTATATCCTTTACAAATTTGTTATGACTTTTAATTGTTTATCAGATGTGTTACTGAATAACGAAGTTTTCCTTTAGTAGTATTCTTTTCTATCAGATACAGATGATAAGTTGGGGTCGTGTTGGAGAGATTATTGAAGATACTGAAGAAGATCAAAATTGAGCTCTTTAATGAACTTATATTCTTCTTTCCCTTAGGATGCGAGGACGCTTTCTTTCTAAGTGTGGGGATATGTTGAGAGTGGAAAAAGACTAAAATTTTGACTGATTTTTGTTGTTTTTGAGGTCTGAATGATTGATTTTTGATGGATTTTAGTGGAGATATGAAGCTATGTGATGTTCTGATAGGTTCTGTTGAGGTTCTGATTGGTTCTGATACCTTCTGTATAGCTTGTCTTTTGTTCTGATTTTCTTCTATATGAGGCATGGATTGATGATTGATGAAGATTGAAATATTTTGGAAGCTTATTGAATAGTTTTTGATAGTTTGGAATGGTTTTAGTATGAATTATGAGGATATGATGTTCTTTGATGACCTTTTGTAACCCTTTGTAAACCTTTTGTAGAGCCTCTGTCTCTGCTCAATGTGTCGTGAATAAATTGTTACATTTGAGGTAGGTTGGGAGGTCACTTCCAGAGGTAGCAGGAACTTGTACTGAAGGAATGACTGAGGGAGTTTTATCTACCACACGCTTCAAGTGCTTCCGTTGAATGACCAATAGAGGAGGGGAATCAAGATCCTCTATGTCAATAGGTTCTAACTCCTCTAAAGGTGGAGAGGGAGGAACTGGATCAGATGGAGGAGGGGGAAGCACACCCTTCGTAAGGCTGGAATATGTTAAGAAAGCATATAAATAGGAACCATAAGTGACATTTGTGACATTCCCTCTGGTCACTTTGATAAAATGTTGTTCCATCTTCATAAACAGGTAAGTACTCCAATCAATGGCAACCCCTTTTAACACAATCTTGGAAGTTGTGAAGAGTTCCTTGGACAAATAGTGAGATGGTGTCTTGGCAGGCATAAACCTATCTTGGAGAAATTGACAGACTAACTTCCAAAGAGGATCAGTGTGATCATGGAAAAAGACACTCTTGAAGTGTTAATCACCTTCTTGACATCCAGAACCTCTTTGGTCTACTTCTGTAATAGTTTGAGAATCTCGTCATTTGAGAATAATTTTCTGGCTATAACAAAGGGTTCTCCTTTGTAGGGAAGAGACAAAGCCTTCCCTAACCCTCTAGGTGTCAATACCATGGAAGTTCCATGAACCAAGCCCGATTTCTTACTGTATAATGCAAGAAACTCATCACATAGGGCTGGATCGTTTGGAATCAAAGGGAGTGAAGCAGCCATGAAAGTTGCAAGGCCTGCTTTTGCTATAGGCTCAAAAGCCAGTAGGAAAGAATAATCCCTACTGATCAACGAGACATACTGGATAGGAGGAGGAGCGTGAGGCGCCATTCAGATGGAAAACACACACACCACAAACATAGACAATCACAAAGAATGCTTGCAAAACAACCAAATAGCTATCAATAAGAAATTGATCAAAAGAAGCACACACAGAGATGTAACTAACCGATTGACCACCCCCAAACAACCCACATCCTAGAAAAAATTCGGCATGACCTCTACACATATGCGACCGAAAACTTCATGCGATGCAACAAGCAGTCACCCAAGACCCCGTATCAGGCAAAAAAGAAAAAAACAACTACAAACCGTACCTATAATCGTATCACACAAGCAAACCATAATACCTCAAAAACCTAATCATGACCTAACCAAAACTTTGATAAACAATTTTAACTTAGAGGACTATACGTGCCCATCCCACGAAGCGTATTTATTAAAAAGGGGAAAAAAGTGCAGTGACGGGAAATGGTTTTAATGAAGGGTTTATTTTAATAAATTATTAACAATGGTTGAAATTTTATTAGGTTGTAAACCTTAATAAGAAAATGGTGGTTCCTTCTTAAAATTTTAATTACAATTTATCAAGGTGAAACGATGCTTAAACGAAACCCGGACTGCAATACCCAAATTGGGGTCTCTAAATGCATATTCATTAATTAAAAAGTAATGGTGATGTGTAGTAATTTTTTGTTAGCGTGTGTTTTTTTGTGACGGTTGGTTTGTTTTTATTAAAAGTTAAAGTGCATCTGAAGCGCACATAGCGCGTGCAAAGTGAACGGCGGGTTGATTTTTAAGTTATTACAACAATGTGTGTTTAGCACGAGCGCACGTGGAAAAGTGGGTGAATATAGTTCATTTTAACAATTAACTGTGCTTAAGGGATGACCAAAATAAATAAAGCACAAAAAATAGATACCTGGTAGTAGGGGTGTGTATGCAAGAGACTGAAGGTGCACTGAGTAGTCCCAAATACAAGGAATCTAATCAAAAAAAGCAAAAACCACTGACTGAAAAAAAATGAAGCACCTTGGTGTTTTTGTTTTAATTTTTTTAATTTTATTTTATTTTATTTTGTTAAATAAATATCAAAGCAATATTAAAGGGATCACATTTGGTTTAGGTACTATTCATTAGTGTTTGGGTGAGATTGTTATTTTATTTTTGTTTTTTAATTAATTGTAATTTAGGTGTGTTTGTATTTTGTATTTTGTATTGTTTTTTTGTTCTTTTTCTTCATTTTTTGCTTATTTTTTAATGATTAAAACGGGATGTAGGACACATGAATATGTTGTGAAGTGTAATGGTGGGATTTCAGCAATCCAACAAGTGTCAACAATGTGTTTGACTTTATCCATGATTTTTCAGCCGCTTTTTGGAAGTTAAAATAAATTTTCATGAGGTGAAGTATTAAAATTAGAGTTTTGGCTTCAAATAATACTTTGGCCATTTATGAAGCATTTTCAATTGAGAAATTATTGGAAAAAGGGGCAAGGGGATTTGTGAAAAAATTTGAAATTTTTTTGGAAGTATTTCTGATTTTTTGCTAATTTTTAATAAATTTTACTCATTTTGCATGTATTTTTTAAAGAATTTTGAGGTTTTGAATTTTTTGCAATTTATTTTCAAGAATTCCCACTTTAGAAAATAGTGCAAATGATTTCAACCATGCTGGAAACTTTTTAGGAATTTTTATGCAATTTATTTGGATTTTAAATGAATTTTAATGATTTTTTGAAGTTGTTTGGAGTTTTATGTTTGTTTTTATGTATTTTTATGTGTTTTTCGGGTTTTGAAATTAAAAGTCAATACCCGAGCTGCATGTGAACAACTGAAAATGACTGTGTGTGGAACGGCTGACTGCAACACACCACCGTACGGACAAGTCAGAGACGCGTCCTCGTGCGTGAACGCTCACTAGCAGCTCACGAATGCGTGGAGCGGGAGTAAAACAATTTGCATAGGCGGGATCAAACAGGGCGAGACGGCGACACACGAGTCACAAAGGCCACAGGGGCATCCCGAGGCATGTAAAACCAAAAACAGGCACGTTCACGCGTGACACGAGAAATGTGGCCACACGGCAAAAGGAAGAAAAATTAATAAAACCCAAACCGTAAGTCGGATCGAAAAAGTGTAAAAAGGTAAAATGTGCTAGGAGACGAGGAGAAGATGATAGAGAAATGCGACACTGGTTCCGGGGCAAAATCAGGATGTTCACATGAGAAAAACACAAAAAATAGACTTGAAAACACATACGTGTGTTAATATTGGAAAATCCGCTCGTTGAAACGAAGTGTGGAAAGAAGGAAAAATGTGTCGAATAATGTGTCCAACAACCATTCACAGAAAAACACAGTTCCAATCGAGATAAGACACGTTCACATGGGAAAAACCCAAAAAACAGACTCGAAAATGGACTCGGAAATTAATAGGAGAAGAACCAATTGGTGAAACGAAGTGCGATAAACATGAAAAATGTCTGTGGAAAGGGGTTCACAGGACTGGCACATCAAACTCAGTCTGGGGGGAATGAGAAGGGGTTCATATGGAAAAAACACAAAAAAACACCCGAAAACACTCGAAAAAATTAATAACGAAAAATCTAGTAGTCAGAAGAGGGGGAAGGAAAAAGAAAAAAGTGGGGGAAAGGTTGGTGGGACACGGTTGTCAAATTAAACTGGAATTCCGGTGCAAATAGGGCATGTTCACATGAAAAAATGTGAAAAATAGGCCCGAAAAGGGCCCAAAAACCCGTAAAAATTAATAATGGATGAACCGTGCATCGGAATGATAGGGAGTAAAAAGGAAAAATGTTAGGAAGAATGGGTAGGGCAGGAGTGGCACCTCAGATCAGTGTTCTGAAGCAATAAAGATGCATTCACATGGAATTGCTTTAAAAATTAATAACTTTAAAACCATCTATCAGATCGGGGGTTGGTAAAAAGGAAAAATGTGAAGTTCAAAGGGACGAACATGGCTATAAGGGTGGATGTGAGTCTCAATGAGAACATAGGATGTGTTCACATGGAAAAATCGTAAAACAAAGGATAAAGGCAAACAGTCAAGGAACAACTTCGAGGACAGGGTGAAATAGAACAGAGGAGTGGGGAAGGACCCCATCAGAGCATAAAAAATGAATTTCCACCTTTAGAGGTGGATAGATGTATTTCCATGATGATATGCAGAACTGATGCGCAGGGACGCATCCCCACACTTAAGACCTTAATAGGAAGGGTAAACCGAATCAACAAGGACCTAGTACCACACATCAGACCAACCACGAATGTCCCCGCACTTAAGACATGACTGTCACTGAGAAACAGAAGGTGTAGGGTTATAAAAACTTATTGCCGGGGAGTAATGTCGACTATTGAGGTTGAGCCTTGTATCGTTGTCGGCTGCAGGAGGTACCAAGGTGTCTTCATAGCACAGGTCCAACATCCTTTGTGGTAGCACCCAAGGAAGTAGCTGGTGGAAGGAATCACAGGAAATTCATCGATGACAAGGGATATTGCACTCAACTCACGATCACTCAAATGGAATGAAAGAGCAGTCACTCATCCCATTACTAACATCACTCGAGTGAATAATGATGAAAACCCAGAGCTCACACCCGGTTTAGGAATCGACAAGGGAATGGTGCAGAGGGAGTATGCCAGGGTGCACAATTGATGGTATATTAGTGCGTCCAACCTGTCTGGCATAGGTGCAAGGAGAAAGGCCAGGGAACCTTGTAGTGCTATACAGAACAGAGTGACGTGTCATGTGCTGATGGCAGAGACCCATACCATGGGTGCATAGGGAAATAGAAACATACCAGACTCCAATGATCGTAACGTCCCTTAATCCTCACCTCTTGTTAATTGATTGAAGAAACACTAGTCACACTCAGCCCACCCTCTGTCTCACGCTCTGTTGAAAGATACAGAGGGTAGCCCATTCCTAAATCGCATTGATGTAATCCTCGCTATCACTTGTGCAGAGCTTGTATACCTTGTGCGCAATTGATGGTGCAACTGTGCATCCCACCATATGCCGACATACAATGCAAGAAGGAAGGCCAGGGAGCCTTATGGTGCAGTGCACAGGAACAGATCATGCATTGTGCATTGAGAGGCCCATCCCGTGCGTGCAACACTCTGTTCTCACATCTCACCTCTCATTTGATTTGATGGGAAAAACTGGTCACTCACCCCACCCGCTGTCTCACGCTTACTGATAGATACAGAGGGCAGCCCATAGATACTCACGTCCGTATCTTGTTAGGATGAAAGCTCGCATCAATCAAGGGGTTGATGATGAAGATCATGTCGGCTGTGGTTGTCATGAGGATCTTGAAGACGAGGCATATCCAGGGAGGCAGCCTACAAATCTCATACTTCAATGATTTCTAAGAAAAGTCGTCTTTTAAAAAGGGTAGACGGACTGATATTGCAGAGACAACGCGCCAAGGGAGGTGGCTTTAAATTACTTGCTAAAAAGGTTCTGATGCTGATGAGTCAGCTATCCTGAACTGTGGGGTGTTACCACCTTTTCCACAATCAGCTTCCCGCCCAAGGGTGTTTCCACCTTTTCTTGGAATGAGGCCTGTTATGACAAGGAATTTTTTCATTTTCTCCCATAATAATTTTGTTTATTTGTTTTTTTTTCTTTCTCTTTCTTTCTTTTCTTTTTCCTTTTTTTTTCGTTAAGAAAGGGAATGGTAGAAATACCATGTGTTAGGACCAACCTCGCCACCATTGTTGGATCAGATGAGAAGAGAACAAAGTCGGGTTGAGAGGTATCTGTGAGGGGTTAGCAGAATGAGACTACCTCATGAGGAGAATCATAAGGCCTATCAGAAGCACGAAGAGAAGGACAGTGCGATGCCCAAAAGGGGGAGGGTAGGTTGACTGTGATTGTCAAGATCCCCAAGGAGGGAAATACTTCTTCAGACGATAGCCATTGATCAGGAAGGGATCATTAGAGGCATCAACAGTCTGCACCTGAACAGAGCCATTAGGATTGACAGCAAGTACCATGTACGAGCCCATCCACCGTTGTTGAAGCTTGCCAGGAAACTTGCCAAATCTTGAATCATAGGCCAGGAGAAGATCACCTTCTTGAACTCCTTGTGCTTGATTAAACTGTCATGATAGGCCTTGCGTCACACTTGAGTGGTTTCCATACACTGTAGGGCCATCCACCGTATCTCATCCAAGCATTCCAAGTGCAGGAGGCAGCGTTGCAATGACTCATCATCTCCCAAGCATTCTTTAATTGCCACTCGCAAAGAGGGCAATTCCAGCTCAACAGGGAAGATGGCTTATGTACCATACACTAAGTGGAAAGGGGTCTATCTTGTAGCTGCCTTATGGGAGGTTCTCTATGCCTGGAGGGCCTCTTTAAGTCAATCGTCCAAGACGCGACGATGTGCGACAATCGTTCTTGTCAGGATCGAGCAGCAAAGGATGCGATTGGTAACTTCAACTTGGCCATTGGCTCTGGGATAATAAGGAGTAGACTTGCAATGAGCGGATCTTATATAGCTCTATCAGCTCCTCCATAATTTTGTTAAGGAAATGAGTACCTTTGTCACTTATCAGCTCAAGGGGACTGCCAAAACGAGTGATAATATTCTCGTACATGAATAGGGCTATGTTGTTACCATCGTCCCACTTCAGGGCTTTAGCTTCACACCACTTTGTGACATAATCCGTACATACTAAGATGTATCTGTTCTGCTTCCGTCTGGTGGGTGGATCAATGGGACCCACAAAATCAATTCCCCACTTCTCGAATGGCTTTAGGGGAAGAATGGGTTGCAGTGGCATGGCACTTGTTTTGGTGGGTTTCCCCATTCACTGACAAGCATCACATCTCTTACAGTAGTCATATGCATCCTTGTGGAGGGTCGACCACCAGTATCCTGCTAACAAAGCCTTCCTAGCTGTTGCTTCTCCTGGAAAGTATCCACCACATGGTTCATCATGGCATGCTTTCAATACTATACTGATTTCATCCTCTGCAACACATCTTCACAGCACTTCATCCTTGCCTCTCTTGTACAGTGCACCACCTAGCAAGGTGTAGGGGGCTGATTTTAACAGAAGCTTCTTCTTCTCACGGCTTGAGATGCCAGGAGGATACTGTTGAGTTGCCAGGAGATTGGCTATGTCTTCATACTAGGGAGTAACTGTTTCAACTAGAAACAAGGAAGCATCATGAAGGTCTGGATCATCCTGTTCCTCTTCTTCTATTTAAGGGATTCGTGATAGATGATCAGCTAGGATATGGAAGCAGTCCGGCTTAGTGACCACTTCAAAATCGAACTCCTGGAATAGGAGCAACCATCTCATCAGTCATCCTTTAACATCTGCTTTGTTCATCAGGAAGGACAATGCTTCATGATCCACGTAGAACTTGAAATGCGTTGACAGTAGATAGTGTCGAAACTTCTCCAGTGCAAAAACCATTTTGGCTTGCATATAAATTGGTTGATCTAATTTAGAGGGGCCCTTTTGACATAGGACAACACCTAGCCCTTCAACTGATGCATCTGTGTGCACGTGGAACTCCTTCGTGTCTAGTCAGGAGGTTGCAAGATGGGTGCTTTGATAAGGCACTCTTTTAGGGTATTAAAGGCTTCTTCACAGTCATCAGTCCAAAAGAAATCAGCATCTTTCCTTAGGAGCTTGTGCAGCCTTGATTGCAAAATGTGCAATAAATCTTCTGTAGTAGCCCACATGGCCAATAAATCCTCTCAATTGCTTGAGGTTTGTTGGTGCTGTCAAGGCGGCAATCTTCTCAATCTTCACCGGGTCTGTTGAAATACCTTGTCAGAGACAATATGGCCCTGAAGAACTCCTGATGAGATGCCAAAGACACATTTGTCGGGGTTGGGAGAAATCCCATACTCTCAGCATCTGTCAAAACATTGCTCTAGGTGTCCCCAGTGCTCACGAATCAAACTATAGACACAGAAGTCATCAAGATACACCTCAATGAAATCATGTAAATGATTCTAGAAGGCAGCCATCATTACTCGTCCGCTGGAAGGTGGCAGGAGCATTACAGAGCCCAAATGGCATCACTCTGTAGGCATAGGTCCCCCATTTTGTGGTGAAGGTTGTTTTGGATTGGTCCTCTTCTACGATTTGGACTTGGTTATATCCGCTGAATCCATCCAAGAGGGAATAGAGCTCATGGCCTGCCACTGTGTCCAACAATTGGTCTATAAAAGGGATAGGAAAATGATCCTTCTTTGTCTTCGAATTGAGCTTTCAAAAGTCTACACATATTCGAAGTTTCCCGTTCTTCTTGGGTACTACCACAATGGGTGAAACCCATTCACTGTTAGCCACGGGATAAATGAACTCGGCTTCAAGAAGCTTCAATAATTTAGCCTTCACTAGAGCAGAATAATTAGGATTCATACGCCTTTGTCTTTGCCTTACAGGTTTGGCATCAGGCTCTAGGTTAATGTGATGTTGGCATACTATGGGATCAATCCCCTTTAGATCTTTATATGACCAAGCAAACACATCTAAGTTCTCTTTGAGTAGGTCTCGCATGACCACTAGTTTTTTTGCTGGAAGATTGAGACCCACTTTCAGGTGACGTTCAGTACCATCAGTATCCAAGAACGTCACTTGTTTTTCACCTTCCACTTTGCAGACAAATGTCCCACAGATGGCTTCTGGATAGAGGTCTGACTCATTCAAGAGAGTAATGTCCTCGTTTGATGTTCCACTAGAACCAATGTCCTCCTTCTAAACAAATGATTCGTTTGTCTGTTTTGATTGCTGGAAGGGTATCATAGCTTTGTTTGCTTCTATGTGAGTGGTGATTTCTTTTGGACTTAGGTATTCATCTTCAGAGGATGCATCCAGGAATGTCACATAGCATGAACGTTCTAGAAGTTGAGGCTTTGATGGCTCTGGTTTCTGTTGGCAGGGGGCATCACCATCATCTTTTCTCCAGAATGAATGGTCAGGGCGATAGGAGCCACTGGTGAACTTAATTATGCCTTTGATCCATTGCTTATGCAGATTCTGCATACTTTGTGGTCCATTGGCCAACCCAAATGGAACCATGGTCATTCCATCCAACACCCTAAGATCTTCGGTCTCTGAGGTCTCTGTAGGGATATCAATAAGATCATCCGTTATCAGAGGAAATTCTTTATCTGCACTTTCATAACCTACTTCGTTTTCTTCCTCATCATTTTCATCCTCGTCCTCTGGAGGCTCTGTCTCTGCTTCTGTAGAGGATCTGTAGGAGAAAAACAAATCTTCTGCCTCTGCCTTTGCATTTTCTTCTGCTTCTGCTTTTGTCTCTGTTACTACTTTTGACTCTACTTTTGCCTCTGTGTCTGGCTCTGTGACTGTCTCTGTTACTACTTTTGTGATTGATTGTCTCTGGCTCTGTCTCTGCTCTGTATCTGTTCTGTCTCTGTTCTGTCTCTGCGACTATCATGTAACATGGAGAACAGTACATCCATGCTTCTATTTCACTGTTAGAGGTGATTTCAGATGTCAATTCAAGTTGAGGCAGGAGGTATTCTCCCATGGACAAGGACTTTGCTTCCTTTGGTAGTTGGCTTACAGTGCCCACTGTTAGGGACTGTGCCTCTTTTTTCTTGGGAAAGATCTGCTTAACAACCTCTTTGTCTCCTGATGTACCATTTGTTATCTCATTGGAGGAGTCAGTTATGACTTCAATGGATGTGGATCCATTGCCTTTTTGCGATCCATACAACTTCAACACCACTTTGTTGGGTCCTCTGTCTAGGGTTAGGGTTCCTTTGAACCCAATCCGTCCTGGCTCTTGCTTTAAAAAGCCAAGGTCTTCCCAACAACAGAGGATATGAGGTCCCATAAGAATTTGGTTTGACCACCAAATATGTCATCCAATAGTCTCTTCCTGCAAGGGTTGTTTTTATGTATGGGAGGATGCCCAACAGTTTAATTCTGCTTTAGTCTGCCAATCTGATAAGCCACTCTGTAGGTTGAATTCCTTGGAACCCTAAGTCCTTCATTGTCACATCCATCATTATGTTTACTGATGAACCTCCATCAATTAATGCATCTAAAATAAAGCATCCTTCAATCCATACACTAATCTCTGGGGTTCCAGAATCTAGGAAGGCATTAGCCACATCTACTTCCTTCAAGCTCTGGGGCCTTATTGGTCTTGGTCACTGTTGAAGGAATAATCCTTAATCCCCATCTTATTGTCAAGATGCTTTTGAATTTCTTTCGGCACAGCTGGGAGACAGCATCAGCAACAACTGCTAGAATGTTAAGTTTGGTTTAAACATGTCTAGGTATTTTATCAAGTCATAATCTTTGATAAGATCCACTGGCTTCTCTAGCCTACTGGGGAATGGTGCTACACCCATTTTCATCTTTTCTTTTTCTTCTAACAATGGTAGCATCAGAACTTCCTCTGTTTTTGGAAGTGCTTCTGTCTCATCTATCTCCTGGAACTCTCATCCTGTCTCTGGGACTGTCTCTGTAACGCTATGTGGTACTACAGTGCTCTGTCCTGCATTATTATGTTCCGTACTGCTCTGTCCCTTTGTTGGTAGGTTGAACTTCACAGTCTTAGCAGGAGAGTTGTTCTCTTCTTGCACAAATAGTCCCTTCTTCTTGGTGCGCATGTCAGCGGCAACTTCCAACTCTACCAAATTGGAGGTAGGCTCTTGTATCTTCTGTTGGTTATCAGTGCCATTGGCCTTTACAGGGCCTGGACTTGGACAGTCCTTTGCAGTGTGGCCTTCTCCTTTGCATCGGCTGCATAAGGGCTTATAATCCATAGATCGTCTAGGTTTTGGACAATTCGGGGAGATATGACCCTTTTCTCCACATCTATAACATTCCACCTCTGATCTCTGACCACCGCCAGACTGTTGTCCTCTATAACTTTGAGAGGGAAACCTCCTTGGACCAAAATTAGGACCAAATTCCCTAGGCTTTGGTCCAATATCCTGTGTTGTCATTTTGGACTCTAGCAAGTTGAATCTTGCATTTTCATCTTTCTGTCTTCATTCGTGCATCTCTTTCAGAGAGCAAATATCCTTTGTATGGTTCTTCTGCAACAGTAGGAACAGAAGGCTCCAGGAATGGTTGATTTTTGGGTGAGTACATTCAGTGGCTATTGTCCCACTTGATGACACTTTTTGCACCATGTATTAGAGCGCATCACATCTCTTCCAGCTCCTGTAACGGTGGATATATTGGCGGTATTTACCTTCAGCGTCTGTAGTTGCTCTGTAATCACATCCATAAGCTCTTTCTTGATACTTGCAACTAAGTTGGATAAGTAGTCCTTTAGATTTTCACCTCCTGAAGTACTTGTAATAGGTTTTTGGGAAGCTTATGGAATTACTGCATACACTGGTTGGGTCGATCCAGAGGGTCCTCTATTCTGATTCTGATTCAGAGCTCCTATTGAGACTTGGGGTTGTTGATTCCAGTTGGTAGGATTCCACTGTTGTTGAGTTGCCATTGGAGGAACTCTTTGAGGCCACTGTTGTTGTGGTTGAACCATCATTTGAGGCACTGTCGCCTGTGGCGACCATAGTAGATTAGGTGCATTATATTGCGGCACTGTTTGCATCCGGGGAGAGGAGTAGGGAACTGTCCCTGGGACTGCATTTGGTGGGTAAACCATTCCTAGCATAGGAGGAGGTAAGACTCCTCTTCCTGGACTCATTGATAGCCTTGCTTCAACTTCATCATACAATCTTGCATCTTCCACTACAGCTTGCAAATTGATTGTTCTTCTCAATTCCACAAACTTGCGAACTTTTGGTTGTAGGCCCCTAAGAAACACTCCTTTTTGGATACCTTCATCCAGATGATGGTTAGTCTATCTCTTTAGGATGGATTCCATTCGCGAGACATAAGCTTCTACTCTTTCTCCAGAGGACTGACTTAGGTTCATGAACTCCTCTCGCATCCACTCTTCAAAACCTTCACGTCTGAATTTAGTGAGGAAGGCCAACTTCAAGTCGTCCCATGTGCCAAAAGTTCCTGCTGCTTGTCTCTCATACCACTGAAACGCCGCGCCTTTGAAAGTGGCAGGGAATATCGCTAACCAATGCTTAGGGGTTTTGGCATTGTTAGCCACACATGCTACCATGAACTTTGCTACATGAAGATGAGGATCTTCATTGTACTCTCCCTTAAAAACTGGCAATGGGACTACATTTGTTGGCCTGTCATCCATATTTCCACGATGAATCTGACTAGAAAGGGGACCTTGAGTTGCCATAGGGGCTTATATAAAGAGTTCTTTTAGGGCGTCAAAGGAGGCTTCTGCTCTGCAAGCTCGTTCTTAGCTTTGATTTTTTCCTTCTCTCTTCTTACGTACCTCTGGACTTGTTCTAATGTTTGCCTCTTGATTGCGTCATTCATCAGGGGCTTGGCTCCAACAGTTGGTTTGTACTCAATAGAATAGTATTAGAGAGGGCTTCAGTCTCTGGGGGATTCTCTGGCCAACATCTCCTCTACTTCCTTCTTTTCAACATCTCTAAATTCGGCTTTCAAACCACTACAGAGGGGGAGATATTCCATTCTGAAAGAATTAAAACTCATTCTTCTTAGGATCGTTGTTGTGCCATCATAATAATGCCTGCTTCTGAGGGTTTTAACAGTGTATATTGTGAAAAACACTCTGTCTACCAACTTCTAGTGGGTTGCTAATTAGACAAATAGAAGATTGTCAGTGCACCAAGCATCCCACGTATGTTGAGCATCCATGAACAAATTCCAACTCTTTTCCTTCTTGTTTTCGTGAACCTCCACAGCCCACAACTCCTGAAGCTTCTTCACAATCTCCCACTTGATGATGTCTGGAAACTTCTCAATGAATATCAAATCTTCCATGGATGGTCATTCTCTCTATTTCTGCTCTTCAGTTTGTTTCCAAACAATTTTCCACCAAGATGCAAGTTTCTGCTGCTTCAATAGGAAGAGGAAACAGTCCACCGCATAGAGCATGCATCATGATGGTAATATGTTTCCGCCATATTGGGATGAACTTCTTGTGGAAAGTGGCTTTGATAATGAGAATCTCCAACCCTTCAGTGGAAGAAGGAACCTTGCGAACATCCATTGAATTCTCCTCTTCTTGGCAATGCCATTTCCTTCATTTTCAGCCTTTTCTGATGCTTGTTGATGGCAAGTTTCCCTGGCTACGCATCAAAAACATGGAGCCCCAAGAGATACACCAAGGAAAATGGGATTCTATTGCAAGAAAATCTATCTTGTAACATTAACAAGCTTTTATTTTATTCTTTTGATGACCAAAACAAAGAAAACAGCAATTCTTCATGCAGTATCATAGTAGATATCTCCCACAAATTTGATAGAATCAACCATAATCTTCAACATCTTCATAGAATGCATCAATAGAACAATGAACATAAAATAATACACCATTTTTGAATGGAAATAAATCACATAGTATTCATCTTCAATGTCTTCATAGTTTTCTCTCTCAATCTCTCATATATAGTTACACTGTTTTGATAGAAATGGCTATCTCTGACTCTCTCTCTCTCAATAGTATATCATCTCCTTACTATAATACTCTAATAATGACTCTCAATAATCCTTCTTAGGTCGTGGATGCACCTCCCAAGAGGTATGTCTGATGTGAAGAGGCACCAGAGGCACTACAATGTCTCTTCATAGCTCACTACTGTCACTGTCACTCCAGTCTTCTCTTCAATCTTCAGCAGCTGATTCTTCCATTTGTTTTAGCTCTTTTGAACTTAGATTCATCCTTTCCAAAAGTTAGAAAACTTTTCCCAAGTCACACATACATTCTACAAAACATTTACAGAAGATATACAGATACAGAGCAGATACAGAGGCTCTACGGAAGGTTTACAGAGGGTTACTATAGAAGGTCATCAGAGAACATCAAATCCTCATAATTCATACTAAAACCATTTCAAACTATCAAAATATATTCAATAAGATTCTAAAATATTTCAACCTTCATTAATAATCAATCCATGCTTCATACAGAAGAAAATCAGAACAAAACAGAAGCTATACAGAAGGTATTAGAACCAATCAGAACCTCAACAGAACCTATCAGAACATCACATAGCCTCATATTTCCACTAAAAATCATCATGAGCTTCCAAAACATAATCAATAACATCCAAAACACTCTCAAACACTTCCTTTAACAACCATACACCACTGTAAATCCATAAAAAATCAATCATTCAGACCTCAAAAACAACAAAAATCAGTCAAAATTTCAGTCTTTTTCCACTCTCAACATTTGCACACGTTATCATTAGGGCCAAAAACGCTTCAAAAAATGCACTTTTGTTAATCACGGGATTAAGAAAAGGGCCAAAGAGAGTTCGCCACGTGTGCAAGAATATGGTATTCTTGTCTCCTCTTTTTTAGAGATAGTGGAGCCCATTTCGTGATTCTCTCTTCTTTTTTAGCCAAAACC
Source organism: Lygodium microphyllum (assembly GCF_053477565.2). NCBI lineage: Eukaryota > Viridiplantae > Streptophyta > Polypodiopsida > Schizaeales > Lygodiaceae > Lygodium > Lygodium microphyllum. The sequence goes on from NC_141143.1 coordinate 163,350,066, forward strand.
CCTAAAGTCTGACATGTTTTGGAGTCCCAAAGACGTTATTTACTTACAAATCTGACAAAATACGTGACAGAGATGTGATGAAATTAATAATGAGTTTTTTGAAAGTCGGGAGATCTTTCAATATTGTTTTTGGCGCCCAATACATACTCATTTGTATTCTTGGCGCTACTTTTTAGTTCATTCACCCCTCTTTGAGCTTCTTTCTCTGCGCTTTCATTCTTTTCATGGCTTCCTCCAGGCGCCCTTCTCGTTTAATACACTCTTGCACGGTCTATAGCCAGGGAGCAGATGGAAATTTTGAGCCCAAAACCTTTGCTGTAAACGATTGGGTTACCATGCTGCCATCTTGCAAGGGCTCTCATAAGGTGAAAAGAAGAAAATGAGATGATATAAAACATCACTGGAAGGGGCGTATCATTGCCTTCAAAATTATGCCCGAAGGCTGGTTTGTCAAGGTGCAACATGTTTACATGGCCAAGGATATGCACTTGCCTCCAAACGAATGTGTTCCCCAACAAACACATTGTAAGTTATTAGTTGAATAACGTATATAATTCTTTTCCATTTATGCAAGTTCTAACAAACGGTTCGTCATTGTAGATATCTTTCCATCAACAAGTATTGAATGGCAACCTGTGGAAAGCCTAAGTGGGACTTTCCATGCCATTCATAAGGTATTGGCAAACATTATTTATGCCGATCAAACTGTGTCTTTTTTTAGTGAATGCAAGGTTTTTATATATTATGCACAGTATGTGGTTCCCTCTAAAGCGGATAGGTATGGGAATATCCAAGATTTGCCATTGCCAAGTCTTTCATCTCTAAACTGGGAGATTCCTGACAAGGTAACGGTGCAGAGTTTCAAATTCAAAATATCTCAGGATATTAAAAAGTCCATGACAGCTGGAAGGATCTCAAGAAGAATACGTTTATCATGGTTTGTACCCCTCCATATCTTTGTGGCTTGCTTCAAAACAGCAAATTTACAAAGAACGAAGGTATCTTGGCTAAGTAGAAACTTTTCGGAAGAGGAGCCTGCCAACACTGCGAGAAAAAATGTAACAAGTTGGTAAAAAGGGGTCCCTAAAAAAACCAACAATATGAAAGAGACTTACATTCACTCCATCTATCTTGAGTATCTTTGAATCTATTGTCCTGCAAACATTTGAAAAGCACTCTTTTTCCATAAGTATATGTATGACTTTGTGACTTTGCAATGGTACTTCTTGCTAGAGAGAGTTATATGGTTTTCTAGGATCAACAATATCCTCATATGTGGTGTACAAGAAGGTAGTCAGGAGCTTGCCAGCACTACAAATGGAAACATGTAACTAAAATAGATAATCAAATAAAATAAATAATTAACCAAAAAGCAAGCAGTATTCCATTCAACCCACATTCTTCCTTGGCCATGGATACCACTTAGAGAGTTCATGAGGATAATTTCTCTGGTGAGTGTATTCAATGTAATAAAAAAATTTATGGTAGTTGTGATGGAATCAAAAGCTTTGAAAGACATTGTTATATTTGAACTAAATCTCAAAAAAAATACATTGTTATATTTGAACCAAATCTAAAAAAATTTTCCATTAATAACAGTGGATCAACAATACACATAATTTTAGAGATTTATTGGCTAAGAGATGCAATCAATGACCTAAAGCTAATAGCAAAAATAAAGGAGTGTTATTTGCAATCAATAGCATAATTATTCTATATACTAAAAATTTTTAGAGTCAAAATGCCTTACCTTATGCAATAATAAACTACATAATCTAACAATTAAATATCCTTTTTACAACTAGCATGGACTTGTCCTCATGAGATATACTAAGATAGTCCTCTTCCTCAGAAGTGCAAGAAACATTAATAACCATTTGCCCATACACCTCACCCATTCTCTTATAATTAACAGGTCCAATTACATCGATTTTTCTCTTGCAAACATCATCATCGGTACCTTATTCTGCTAATCATATTAAAATCTTTATTCATTAGGGTGATCTTATGAGCATGAGCAGCAACAACGTAAGGATAATTCATAAATTCATAAAGTCAACCATGTGAGGATAAGTTGATATGACGCGAGAGCAGCAAAGTCAAATTTTCGCAGGGTCATATTCGCACCGTATCGTGGAGCAGTTCATACGGCGCGAGCGTGGCAAAAAGCATAATGTTTGGTACTATACTTTTCACTGCATATCATGGATGACTTGATATGGTGCAAGAGTGGCACAACGAAATCTCCGTAGGGGTCCTCCTCCCTCAGTATCATGAAGGAGTAAACATGCGCGTGCAAAGTACATCCCCCTTGTAATGACTTATTTTTTGTGAGATCTTAAACCTATCAAAAAAATTTCCATGAGTTTATTAGGCTTTGAAAAAATTTTAGGGATTTTTTCAGATTTTTTTGAGCTCATTTGCTATTTTTAAAAATATTCGCGCCGTATCGGCAATGCTATTTTTTGGTCATATTTGCCTCGGATACCCATATTCGCGCCGTATTTGCCTCGGATACCCATATTCGCGCCGTATCGGCAATGCTATTTTTTGGTGGTTTTTTTTTGTGATTTTTAAGGTCTTTTTTAGGCATTTTTTGCTTAAAAATATTTTTAAAAATAGCAAATGAGCTCAAAAAAATCTGAAAAAATTCCTAAATTTTTTTCAAAGCCTAATAAACTCATGAAAAAAATTTTGAATTTTTTGAGCTCTTTTGCTATTTTAAAAATATTTCTAAGCAAAAAATGGCCTAAAAGAGACCCAAAAAATCACAAAAAAACCACCCAGAAATAGCATTGCCGATACAACACGAATATGGTACCCCCTCGGATTCATCAAATTTTAACTTTCTTCTACCCCCACTGTCCTTCCCATCTAGATACACTCTTCTTGCAGTTTACTTTGTCCTTGCCATCCAGAAAAAGCAATAATAACAACCAGAAGGACAATAACTGAAAGAGAAATTGGCGAGGAAAGTGATGAAATAAGCAAATCCGATACGGCGCGATATGAACAAAGCCAACACAATGGAACAGCGCCTTCGCTCCGTATTGGAGATCACATGCCGATACGGCGCGATATGGAGGAGACGAGCAGACCGTTTGGACGCTATCGCTCCGTATTGGAGATCACATGCCGATACGGCGCGATATGGAGGAGACGAGCAGATCGGTTGGACGCTATCGCTCCGTATTGGAGGTCAGATGCCGATACAGCGCGAAAAGGAGGAAACGAGCACACCGTTTTGAAGCTATCGCTCTGTATTGGAGATCAGCTGCCGATACGGCGCGATATGGGAAAAACCAACACTGCGTAAGGACGCCCTCGCTCCGTATTGGCACGATATGGAGGAAACTGCTGATATGGCGCGATATGGAGGAAACGAGCACACCGTTTGGACGCCCTCGCTCCGTATCGGCACACCTCTTTATGGTTTGTATGCCACGTGTCAAGTAATGACCGGTCCACTTGTTCACCACGTGGTCATCTGCCACGTGTTGCCCAACAGCTGCTGCCACGTGTATGAGAGTAATGGATACTGCCAAGTGGCATAATCCGCGCTTACATAAGGGTGTGTTTCTTATCTATACGGTTTTTTTTTGTTTCCGACCTCTGTTTGTATTGCTGATACGGTGCGAGAGCGACTGTTGGTTTTCTTCGCTTTCCTCTCTTCGCTTCATTTTGGAGGTTTTGCACAGTCTTCTTTCAGAACTCCTCAAGCTCGTGTGACCACCTTTGTTGTGGCTCTAGCGCTTCTTACTGGGAACACCGATACAGCGCGAGGGGGCCTATCCGTCTGAATCGTTTCTCTCTTATCGCGCCGTATCATCAGAAGTTGTAAACATGTCTGAACCCATAGAATTCCTAGGGTCCAAGGTTTCTTCTCCAGGAACTGGTAAAAGAAGAAGGCTTTCAAAACGCTCAAGTCCATCAACATCTGATCAGCCTGTGCATTCTTTTTCCTCTCCATCCTCTGCCACCAGTGTGAGAAAGCCAAGTACATCTCCAGGGAAGCGAACGTCGATAGTGAGAGGTCAAGGAGTATCAAAGCTCATTGATATCACTCCATCAGAGAGGCTACTTGATTTTATGCTTCAGAATGGAATGGATCTCTCATTCTATGGAGTTGTGAAAAATATTTTTAATCCTGATTGGGAACTTCAAAAAGTTCTGAAATCTTGTGAAAAATATATTGAGGAGGCTTTTTTGGAGTTTGAAACTCTTGCAGGTCCTTCTGTTGAAGTTGGCACAATTGAATATGTCCATGTTCCCATTGGGTCAACAGGAAATGAAAAGGCAGTATTTTCTAGAAAGTGCAAGGCCCACTCTCTGAGAGGTTTCATTCAACAGACATATTTTGCTGCACTCATTCCAAAAACTGCAAGATGATGAGAAAATCTGATGCTTTTATTGTTTTCACCCTTGTCAAATACCCTATGAAAGCTGAGGAGCAACAGTTGGAAGGAGCAAAGTCTGCCAACTTTTGCATGTTAGATGATCTTGTAGATGAAAGGGAAACATAGGAGGTTGTAGATACATATTTTGAGGCTTCTATTGTTGAGAATTTGGATGTTGCTCACTTCAAAGCTGAGACTATCATTGAGGAGAGCCAAGGAGATACAAACCCTTAACCTGATGAGAGTTCTCACCATATTGTTCCTTCCCTGCCATGTATACCTTTCAAGGACAAGGAGTATATTTTACTATCAGATATTCAAAAACTTTTTAATCTCAGGGAAGATTATTGTCTTGCAATTATTGCAGAGGCTTCTGATGCTGCAAATGGGATAAGTTTATTGATGCTGGTGAGGCCCTCTCTCTTTGTTTTAAAAAGGCCAAAGAAGTTGAGAAAGAGTTGAGTATTACTGATGAGGACTTCGATCGCATTCAAAGCGAGCTCGGCATTTCCAATTTTGGAAGAGAGGAGTCTGAATATGTTAAAGAATTGACTAACACCAATGAGACAACATCATCAATTAATTTATGGAATCCGTTTAAATTGGAGTACGATGAAAATCAAGTGGTAAGATAATTTTGAATTTGCTTTTACACATTGGTAGGTTTACATTTCATGCTCATTCAGTATGGGTTTTATTTGCAGTTGGAGATTGCTGATACAGATAACTTCTTGGGGCATGGCAAAGGATCGAGAGCTGCTAGTAACACCACCAAAGACATTGCACTCGGCCACTACTTGGCTAGGATTGACCCTGAATCCTTTTTTGTACTTCATAGTAGTTTCTCAAAGGATGCAGCATGGCCGATACTTTGTATTAAAGCTCTTACAAGGCTTCTAGGTTTCTCAGGATTACAATATAATGCCAACAAAGTAATGTTTTTGGAAAAGACTGCAGCAATTAGGATTTTTGGCTACGGTCCAGGTTACTCTGCTTCTAGAGCAGGATACTTTTTGGCGTTTTCATCCTACGCCTTAGCTGCAGATAGAACTGATGCAAAATCTATAGCTGGCTACAAGAGAAAAAAATTTCTACGTTATAGAGGAAAGATTCCTGAGGAGGAAGAGAATGTGAGAGTTTTGGAAAACTAGCTTTGTATATATTCTTTCTTATATATAAAAGTGTGATTGCTCATGTGTCATTGCCGTCTTTTATTTGCATTCTTTGAAGTTGTCGTCGAAAAAACCAGTTGAATAGCTCCTCCAAAGCATTGCTTTTTGTAACTCCTCCCCCATGCCTTGTGCTTCGAAAATAACTTGTGCGTGCTTGATAGTGGGATTTTTCCATGCCTTGGTTGCTATAAGTTGCTAAGGGGCCATGCTCCTCCACAAAGAAAGGTCCATGAATATGAAGAATATGCTGCAATACAAAGTAACACAAATTTTATACCAATTGAAAAACCTATCAAAATAAGCCGATATTAAATAATTATTACTTTACCAGATAAAAAGTGATATCTTTTTCTCCCCATGCCTCTTTAATCGCTTGAACAAGCTTTGTGATTGATCTTTTGAACTCTTCCGCATATGTATATGTTGCCTGAGGAGTTTCAGAAAAACATCAAGGTGTATCGAGACCTCTATTCTAAGAAACGCAAGCCTCAGCGTGCTTGCAACATTTGTTGTGATCTCACATAGCTCTCTCCAACACTCCCAAGCCGCATTCACCTGCCTTCCTGAATGGTTTCCTAAGAATCATCTAGCTTTTGAGCCTCCCATAGAGACATCGGCCAAGATATCTCTTGTTTTTCCTGAAAGTATTGGATCCTTTCTCAAGTGAACTTGGCCCCCATGAAATCCCATTTTCGATAGCAATGCCTCGCATTTATCAATACACTCATCTGATAAAGATAATGGCTTAATGGAATATGCGTAGTCAAGATGCAACCTGAGAAGCTTATCGATTATTCTAATCTTTGCATGCAAAGTATAAATATGAACATTCTTAAGAGAGATGGAAAGAATGGGATCCCAGATGTCTTCTATGTTTTTAAATTTACTCAAATCTATAGAGTCTCTATTTGGGGCTCTTCTTACTGGTCGCAAACTACTCCAATCTTTGGATCCAATACTTTCCATGCAATAAATGCAAGGATATTTTGCATTTGCACCATTACATATTCCAAGCATACATTTGATAGTTTTCAAATCAGCACTCATATCCCATTCCACATTAAATTTACCAACCCCATCAACTACCAACATTTCTCCTTCACTTTGAGAATTAATGATATTTGGAATACCTGTATGGTTGAACAACCATTTCAACATTTGATGATTTTCAATTGGTACCTGGGCTGCACCAATCCATCAAATCTCCATCTCGGATTGGATCTTATGCAATGGAGCTTTGCCCTCGCCATTGCCATGGTCCAATGCCATGTTCATGAGGCAAATGCTAATTCTTTCCATCTTCTGTCCCTTTTGAATCTGTGCTTCATCCAACTTCAAGGCAAACTTTAGAACACCATAACTTTCTTCTACTGTGATTTTATACATATGAACCATTGCAATTTGCATCTTTTTTAGATCAACCCATATATTGTTAAACTCATTGTAATAAAAAATTGCCTGTTTTTTTGTTTTTCATAGGACATAGACCTTTTGATGTGAAAGTAATCTCCAAAAACATGTGGAATCTTGCGATTCATGGAAATTCTTGCAGTGGAAACTGCAAGGGCTCGGGGCAATCCAAATATAGTTACCCTATTGCGTTTAAGATTTTTAAACCATAATCCATAGATAGCACGGTAACCTTTTCGACTTATACCCACAGTACACATGTCTCTACGATTTCATTTGCTTTCACTGTGCCTTTTAAATCCTTCACTAACTCTCACAGAGTTGGACCTCTCAAATCCACATTTTCTGGTGACTTAAGAATCCTCAAAATGTCTTTCTTATTCATGGTTTCCTTCAAAAGTTTGATTCTTTCCTCATTCTCTCGGATATTTATGCCTAGTATGTTAGAGACATATTTCTTTGTAAGATTTAGTCTCCTTTTCTTTGCTCTCTCACACAAGCTGGTTATATTTTTTAATGGTCTCTTCCTCTCTCTAAATCCTACTGAAGTTTCTCTCAAGCGTATTAGCTTATTCTGCAATGAATTGTTAACATTTTTCAAAATATCAATCTGACTTGTCAACTCTAAAATTTTTGTTTGTGTAGTTTCTAGTGCTTTTTTCATTTCGTGCACTTGAGCTATATATGTGTAAGATGCAGAGTATAACCTCATACAGTAGCCAAGCATTCCATTGTAACCTTCTCCAGCATATCTTATATAGTCATGGACATTCAAAAAAGGAGGTGGTTTACCTGTAGAAGGATCCCTGGGATAGATATTTCCATCCACCCACAAATCTATATGCTTCATTCCTTGTGTTCGCAACCTGTTGGCTTCAATCTCATCTATCAATACTCGATGATGTATACTTCTCCAAGATGTGTAAGTCGGATCTAGCTAAATAGATAGCTTGTATTTATGTGTGCTTGCGCCTGTGTTATTTGAAGTAGTATTGCTAGACATTCTAGCAAATGAACCGAGCAAGAATCTCACAGTGATAGAAAGCAAGTGCAGCAAAAGGAATGGTAAAAGAGAATAGTGTATAGAAAGAAAACGCGGGAGCAAACAAATGCGAAGTTCGTACAAAAATCTCGAAAATACAAAATCTCTCGAGTTCCAAGACAATAAACGGCCGAAAAGGTGACCCCTGACCTGGATTAAAAGATGAGGGCAATTAATGGCCGACCTCTTCAATGAACCAAATATTCTCTCATTAATCACATCTGGACAACCAAATTTAGAGGTTTTATTCTTCCTAAACCTCAACTAATTAGCAACTTAATAACTTTCTTACAAGTGCCATTTTTGAAGCGTTTTTGGCCCTAATGTTGGGGAAACCTCCAATTCCATCAATTTGGAAGCAATTTCTTGGGTCTTCTTTTGGGTATCATGAGTAGCTTTCACAAGAGCTGGACTAGTCTTTTGCAGTGTGGCCTTCTCCTTTGCATCGACTTCATAAGGGCTTGCAGTCCATGGACCTTTTAGGGTTTGGATAGTTCGATGAGATATGCCCCTTTTCTCCACATCTGTAACACTCCACTTCTAATCTCTGGCCACCACCACTAGACTGTCGTCCTTTGTAACTCTGATAGGAAAACCTCCTTGGGCCGAGAAATTAGGACCGAACTCCCTAGGCTTTGGTCCAATGTCCTGAGTGGTCATCATGGATTCCAACAAGTTAAATATTGCTTCTTCGTCTTTATTCCTCATTTCATGCATCTCCTTCAAAGACCATATATCTTCAGTATGGTTCTTTCTTGAATAATACAAATAGAAGGCTCTAGGAATAGTTGATTTTCGGGTACATTCGATGGCTAAATGTCCCACTTGATGGTACTTTTGGCACCATGTATTAGACCACATCACATCTCTTCCACCTCCTTTAGGACTGGATATGTTGGTTGTAGTCACCTTCTCTATTTATAGTTGTTCTGTAATTACATCCATCAGCTCCTTCTTGATGCTTGCGAATGAATTGGATAGGTAGTCCTTTAAATTTTCACCTCTTGGAGTACTTGCAGTAGGGTTTTGGAAAGCCTTTGTAATCATTGCATACACTGGTTGGGTTGATCCAGAGGGTCCTCTATTCTAATTCTGATTTAGAGCTCCTGTTGAGATAGGGATTTGTTGGTTCCAGTTTGTAGGGTTCACTGTTATTGTTGGGTTGCCACTGGGAGAACCGTTTGAGGCCATTGTTGTTGTGGTTGAACCATCATTTGAGGTACTTTTGTCTGCGGCCACACGTCTGTGGCCACTATGGATTCGGTGCATTGTTTGCATCTAAGGGTAGGGGTAGGGAATTGTCCTTGGGACTGCGTTTGGTGGGTATACCATTCCTGGCATGGAAGGAGACAGGACTCCTCTTTCTGAGGTCATTGACAGCCTTACTTCAACTTCATTGTACAGTCTTGCACCTTCCACTGTAGCTTGCAGGTTGACTGGTCTTCTTAGTACCACAAACTTACGAACTTATAGTTGTAGGGCTCTAAGGAAAGCTCCCTTCTGGATGCCTTCATCCAAATGATGGTTGGTCCATCTTTTCAGTATGGATTCCATTCTAGAGATGTATGCTTCCACTCGTTCCTCAACCAGAGGACTGACTTAGGTTCATGAACTCCTCTTGTATCCGCTCTTCAAAACATTCACTTTTGAATTTAGTGAGGAAGGCCAACATCACATGTGCCAAAATTTCATGCTGCTTGTCTCTCATACTGCTAAAACACCGCACATTTGAAAGTGGCAGGGAATATCGCCAACCAATGCTCGGGGGTTCTGGCATTGTTAGCCACACATGCTACCATGAAATATGCTACATGAAGATCAAGGTCTTCATTGTATTCTCCCTTAAAGATGCGCAATGGGACTACTTTCACTAGCCTGTCATCAATATTTCCAGGACGGATCTGACTAGGAAGGGGACCTTGAGTCGCCATGGGGACTTCTGTAAAGAGTGCCAATAGGGCGTCAAAGGAGGCTTCTCCTTCTATCTCATTCTCGGCTTTGATTTTTACCTTCTATCTTCACATGTACCTCTAGACTCATTCTAGTGCTTACCTCTTGATTGTGTCATTCATCAGGGAGTTAGCTCCACCCAATTGGTTTGTACTCCACAGGATAGAATTAGAGGGGGCTTCAGTCTTTAGAGGACTCTCTTGCCAACATTTCTTCTACTTCCTTCTTTTCAACGTCTCGGAATTCAGCTTTCATTCCACTACAAAGGGGAAGATATTCGGCTCTAAAGGTATCAAAACTCATTCTTCTCAGCATCATTGTGGTGCCATCTTCATAGTAATGCCAGCTTTTGATGGTTTCAATAGTGTACATTATGAAGAACACTCTATCCACCAACTTCTAGTGGGTTGCTAATTGGACTTTGCTAATTAGACAAACAAAAGGTTGTCAAAGCACCATGCATCCCACGTATCTGGCTGTTGTTATTTCAACCTCTCATATAGAAGGAAAACAGAGCAAAAACAGAAGCTCATTGATCCCATCAAAACCAGTCAGACACTAACAAGACATCAACAGAACATGTCAGAATATAATATCTCCATTATAAAACATCATGAGCTTCCAATTTCTAATCAACCTCATCCAAAACACTCCTAAATACTTCCAAAACAACTAATCATCATAGAAAATCCATAAAAAATTAACCATTCAGTCCACAAAAATAACAAAAATCAACCAAAAAATCAAACCATTTCAACCCAACAACTGAGCACTCAGAAGTGCTGAATATCTTGCTATTAATTGATGAGCTTCAAGTGGTTCTTAGTAATGCCAAGTATTGCCCATCCATTTATCATGGCAAACACTTGTTACTGCTACCCATTAAACCCAAAAAAAGGTGCAAACCAACTAGGTCACATTGATTTTTTTCTCCTTATGTTGGCCACAAAAGAGTATTTCCAAGATTCCAATATAAGTCACGGATCCTTCCTACCAAGCCTCAATAGGCTCCAACAAGTATAGACTTCAAAAGCACTGATATATACCATTCAAGTATTGGATATGGCTGCCAATGTCTTTCTGTAGAGATTCAAACACTAGCTCCTCAATTTGGCTCCTACTCATTGCGAGATTGAGCTAACTTGCTCTAATACCATGTTGAAGATGTAGAGGGAGAGAGAGAGACAGATACATAGAGTGAGGCAAGCTTAGAGAGCAAAGAGCTCTCAATAGTATTTTTTCATTACTTATTCTCTAACTCACTTACTACTCACTCACACTACAATAGAGATCAAAACCACATTGCTAACCTAACTACACTCCTAACTAGAGTTAGGTCCTGACTCATTTATTGAGCACACATGTTATCCAAATAACCTAGACAAGGAGTTGGATAGATGAGATGATCTTGATTCTTCACACAACATTAAAAAATGATTTAATTTCTTCTCCATTGTCCCATCCATCCTCTTCTCTATCCCATTTTGACTACCGCATCTCCTGTTAGCCTGTCACATTATTCTTCAACGTCCATAGCATCTCATTATCTGAATCCGCCATTAAAAACCACTTTGAAATATACACCAATGCCTCCAACACTAGCCAAAACTATCCAATCCTTCATCCATATTGCACTTTAGACAAGCCCATTGTCGCACAAAGCCTTTCAGGATTTTCATGGAATGCTCTAAGAAGAATGCCTATCGAGTATGGATGATCCTATAATCTCCACTTTATCCACAAGATGTACTAGGAGATGATTCTATATCATGAACATGCTTGTGGGTAAGTACTTATCAAAGAGATAGACTATCTCCACCATTGCTCATTGCCTTGCAGATTCAATGGAGGATGTCCTTATCTCCTTCTACAAGATCCATTGTAGTAAGTTTGATAACTTATAAATTGCCAAACTTATCTCTAGAGTGAGATACCCCACGATCACAATCGGTTGTATGAACTACTAGATATTTAATTCATTATAAACTATAGATTGACTCAAGGTTTAAAAATACTAGTAGTACTTGAAGTCAAGTACTATCAAGGCCATGACAAACTGGCATATCTTGTGTCAATCATGGGATTCTAGTCTTGTTAGTTGGTCATCTTTAGAAAATGTGGACTTGAAAGAATGCATCATACTCATTGGCATGTAGATAGACTTGATAATTTGCTTTACCATACACTTCTCTTCTTTAGTGGGGATAGGACCCAACAAGCACGAGGTAGTTACACATGACCATTAGAGCTCGTTTGTGTGGCCAATATGCCTCCATCTTATCTATCTCCTTCAAGTCTATCCATGGCCCCAGAGTGTCTCTCTTTCTTGTGATATGGTTCCACAACAAGCTATAAATGTTCTTGAATATGTGCATGGGATCCAAAAAAATGGTTGATCTATAAATGGATCCAATATGGCAACTCATAAAAAATTGAGAACCATTGCATTCTGCTTGGAAGCGACTCCTCACGGACCATCTTCCACTCATAGTAGCTTTGGGCATCCATTCATGTGGGGGCTGTCCAAGGAAACCTTCTCTCAAATAATGGCCCTTCAACAAGAATGTGGCATGCCTCTAATAACATGCCCCCTGATAAACCATCTTCTTCATTGTGTGCAACTTTTGAGAATCAACTTTGGTCCATACAATGGATATGTATGGTAACCTAAGGTGACCAAGCCTGCCACAATATCTAAATTTTGGTCAATATAAATATAAGAAAGTGATGTTAGATGCCAACTATGAGAACAAAAGATCATTTACCTGAGCACTCCTCGAAACTTGGAAAGTCATGCATGGTCCATATAACAATAGCTTGTATATTAATGGACCACCTCTCCCAGTATGCTTGTTCATGTCTTCCACACAGTAATCCCCTGCTCCCACAAAATATTAAGCTCATTAACTAATGGATAGAGATAAATGTCCATATTCTTGACTTTATAGTGCCTAAGAACAAGCAAGCTAAGGATCAGGTATCTTGTAGAAAGCCATGGCAAGATGTTGTAGCTCACAAAACAAGGACTATTGACCCCACATTATAAGAAGTCAAGCTGAGTTTGAATAGATTCACACCATCCATAGTAAAACTAAGCCAAAGATTCCTTGCGTCTTGTGTAAAGCCTAGAAACATGGAACCAATGTGATCCCATGCTTGTGAGTTTGTTGGTATTTGTTGGATTCCATCTATGGATCTATTTTGCATATGCCATGTGGAACCAATGTGACCCCATGCCTATGAGTCTATTGATATTTGTTGGACTCCATCTATGAACCTAATTTGCATATGCCATGTTATCAAGATCACTATGTCTGATGTGAGAAACATGTGACAGGTGTGTGGTATGAGTGAAAAGTGTCTAAGAATCTTCTGAGAGACAGTTTGCCCGTATAGTCTTGTTAACACCTATGAGCACCGCACTTTGGGCATGTTTTCATGGACCCTTGTTGTTCTTGAAAAAGCAAACAATCATTGACACATGCATGAATGTTGTTATAATCCATGCCTAACTTTCACAACACTTGTCGAACATATTGCAAGACTCAAGCATCGTGTTTTTAGATGGTAGTATATGACATTTTATGTAATGTCCCCATTACTTAGTTTAATGTATGTATACATTCTAAAGAAAATTGATCTAATTATGAAATTGACTCTCATTATGAAGATAATTATTATTTTAATGAGGTATCATATGACAATTCATAGAAGAATGACTTGGGAGACCCTCCCAAGACTAGCTTATTAAAACTATGTTTGTAGTATAGAACAACAAAAAAGGAACTAGCATAGTGGATAGTCACTTGACAAGTCACTTAACAGTTAAGCACACCTGGGTGATGACACTGCCGGGATGGGTGACCTCCTAGGAATTATTTCCTATAAGGTAGTGGGAGCTTCTCAGGAACAACCAATGGCGCCAATGAAGCCTTCGTAGCCCATTGCCAAGTATACCAAGGCCAAGATGCCAAGGTCTATGCCTTGGTTGCTGCCTTGGTCACCGCCTTGGAGTGGCAGCCGCCCAACGATGCGCCACGCAGTGCTTGCCCATAGATTTGTAAAATTTTATCTTCGTGCTATAAAAATGGAGCTCCCTCTCTCTGACATCATCAATGATATGACATCATCAATTATGTCACAAGAAACACTAAAAGAAGGCATTCTCTCTTTGTCATCGATGATGTCATCAAAAAACACTAAAAAAGCAAGCGTCCTCTCTTTTACCCCCCGCAAAACTATAAATTGAGGGCTTGGAAACGACCAGGGAGGGGAATGAGAGCAATCTTGATGAGGATAAGACACTGATTAAGAAGGAGGAGACTCTATTCTGTGAGACGAAGAGACATCATTCCATTCAACCCAAGGAAGGAGATACGCTAAAGGTCTCTCATCCTCTTCTACTCTAATTCGAGAAGAGAAGACATTGAAGAACTTTATCCTATTCTATCAATCCGGTTAGAATTCATAACTCTACTCTCGCCCTTATTCCTTCTACTAGAGAGAGAGAAGTATTGCTCTCCATAAGGCAAGAACCATCCACGAGGCCTACATCATTGAATCTCGCAATATCCACCATCATCATTGAGATTGTTACACCCTTGCCAACCAGTATTACTACCGTGTTCTTCTTCTTGTATGAATCATATTTCTGTCATGGCCTCGAAGGAAAAGAATTCAAAAGCAGAAATCGTGAATGACCCTACTAATGTGGAAGCAATAGTTGGAGTTGCAAGCACGGAAGTCACTAACGAAGTCATGGGTGCGGATAACAACCCTTTACCAATCGCGATACCACATGTTTTTCTAAAAAGTTCCTTTCGAATTCAATAGAAATAAGATAAGTCTCTTGAGAAATAGTGCGATCTTAGAGCATTCACTTGGTAATTTATTAGAACATCTTATAGGCTAGAAACTGTTAGGGGAACTATGAAAACCTAGAACTCAAGAGAAATCATGAGGAATTTAATGTTAACCCCATAGAAAAGAAGACTAGTGAATTCAAGATGAATTTACTAAGAATGAAACCCTGAAGAAACTAGCCAAGGATATAGTTTTAATCTAGAAGCTTTGATAGATTTTTTTTATAAAAAAAAGAAATAACTCTAAGTTAAAGAAACTAACTTAAGGCCAAGAAACTTGCTTACAATAATAAACCTTAAACTAGGAAGTTAGAGACCCCAAAATCTAGATACCCTTAGTTAAATTCCAAGGGGAAGAGTTCGTTATGTGAAATTCAAGTATCGATTTCTACTAGATTAATCATCACTTGAAAGTTACATGATTGATTGAAGTCATAACTGATTGAAGACATCAATCTTGTTTGTGATTTTCTAGATTAGATCCTGATTGAATTAAGTATTAGAACAGATAAAAATTGAGAAGCCTTATACCTCCCCCAAGGATAGGTGTTGAATCCCCATACCAAAAGGGGATGTTTTTACTATCGTGGAAGCATGGAGCAGCTCCAATAGTGAGAGGTTTCCCATCAAGGATCATATTAAGTAGGAGGTGTTTAAGGTACCAGGGGGGTTCTGGCCAGTAAAACCTTTACACACCTAGGAACTACTTGGTCCCCTGTATGGCCCAAGTTCTACTGATAGGACCTAAAATGGGCCACCATTGGCTATGGCACTAGCCAGACCTCATGCATGCGACAGACAACCCCACCACATGGCCTCGTGGGCCAGGAGCATCTAAAACTCACTTTTCACTAAATGATTTTGTGTTTGTATCCAATATGTAGTCCAACGTTCATCTTCCCATCTCCTCAGAGGGAGATCCCATAACATATAGGCATAATGTCTTGTAATAAACACATAGGGAAGCACCTCTCGGTGGCTAATTGCCGCGGCTCCACTGTGACTCTTCTACACCTCGGGGATTAGCCCCAAGATGCATCGCTAACACATATAACATTCGCACAAACTCCACTCTTTCATAATTCAACGTTCTAGGAGATTTTTATTTACCTCACAAAACTTTCCCCAACGGAAGCACCCATCTAAACCTACAGCTTGGGTTTCATGTCCTCTCAGCGTTGGTCAAAGTTTATCAATCAATTGCAATGCATTCCAAGAGATACCACGTGGCATGCTTGATGCAAGGTATATGATGATTGTGCACAACCATTTTATGATTAAAAAACCAGCCATGTGAGGTGCGAAAAACAGCCCTTTCATGAATTTTAACTAAGTGTTACGTGTTGCGCTGCTTTAGGGACTAGCACCGGAACTTCCGTGCTACTAGTCACCTATATTTAATTATGGAACTATCCCTAAATGCTATGCACAAAGAGGAAAATCAGAATTTGTATCTTTTTAACAATTAGATCGTCGTACAAACTTCGTCCCCCCTCACCGTTTAGGTGTTGCTGCGTTGCATAGGTGTAAATGGTGGTTTTGTATCATTTTTGTATGTAAAAACCAATAAACACATACTATAACACAAGGAAGAGGCCAAAATGAGGCTTTACCTCATGCTTTAACCTCGCCAAGCATTCATGCACGTAAATCTTATTTTTTCATATTTGTTTAGCGCTAAAATCCCAATTTTTTCAAATTTTTACTATTTTTTCCTATTTATTATTCATGAAAAATATTAATTTTCTGATTTATTTGTGTTGGCTTATTATTTTGACTGAAAATTAACATTTTCTCTGAGTTTATCTAATTTCCATTCCTTTTTTCCAACTCAAAATCGAAAAAAACCACTAATTTCCATTAAAAATGACATTTTGCGGGTTTTAAAGAATTAATAACAGCTCTAAATCATTAAGGGTTCTACATTTCCATAGTTACAGCCCTCAAACATGATGTAAACAAGGTTCAATAAAAAATTCATCACATATGAACAACATTTGGACCATGAAACAACAAAAACAAGCAAATTTCTTCATAAAATTGGAGCATACTGCGTGTCTTGCATGTTGCGGGTTTTTTAATAATTATTTTGGGCAGCCCATAGACTGACCAGCAACCATGCTTCAATGCTGAACCTCTTTCCTCAGCCTTCGCTTCATCTTGCAGCAATCCGATCACATCCTTCAACCCCTCTTCTTCTTGATTTCTTGCACATGAATTGTCTCTATGCAGGAGAGAGAGGGAGGAGAGAGAAAGACTGGTTTTCGATCTCCACAACCAAGCAGCCAATTGACACGCGGTCCGGAGCAATGGAGAGCAAAGATCAAGGGTAGAACAGCCATGAGATCAGTTTGGGGGGTTTACTTGTAGGTGCCATAGTCCCCCTCCTCCACAAATAGAAGAATGGCGCCCTCTTCTTCTTCAGGCGGCGAAAAAATACAAACCCCCCTCCCCCCCACGTTTTGGGATTTTGGGCTCCCCAAACGGAGCCCCAAAGGGTCACACCCTTTGGGCTCTCCTAAAGTCCATTCTCACACTTGCCATTTTGGCCTTTGGCCTTTCGAGCACTCCCTTTTCCACGTCCGGTGTTCGATTCTTGGCTTGAAAAATCCTGGGTGTCCATCTTGAAGTCTTCCACTGCTGGGCATCTCCCAGGGTCTCATCTGTCATGCCAAGAAATTATGAAAATTCTCCGATCGCCATCTAGTGGCTCTTTTAAGCACTTTCCGGGCATTGTCGCTTAAAATCGTACTGATTGCCACCGCCGCCTTCGACAAAGTCTATTTTTCCCCTGAAATTCGTAATTTTTGGCTATTTTTAAGCACTTCTTGGCATAAAAAATCATCTGTGATTGGCAACCACGGGATAGAGCGACTCAGCTCGTCGAATCCTACGAATAGATCTGCACATAACCAACAAAAAGGAGCATCAAGCTGACACAAAAAATACCCAACACAACATAACACAACACATCACAGCTCATACCCTACCCCCTGACAAAACCAAGGCATAAAATCCACGAGGAGTAGGCCCAGCACAATCTGATAGAAAGTCTGAAGAAGCCAGCCGCTAACTAACTACTACAGCACAGCCAAGCTAAAAAGAACTATCAAAGAGGTCATCCTAAGTGGTGGTCTGAACTACCTACCTAACTAAGGACAACTCAACGAGGAGCTCCACCTAGGCGAGGACTCCTATAGCCTGATCAAGAAATAGTTTATTTTAGCACATTGCTCTTTTAGCATCTTATTTTCCATACTCGGGTGTGTAAAAAGGAGGGAGCTGAGTGTAGTGACCCAAGGAGAACAGGGCATCGGCCTCAGGTCCTATATTAGTACCCAAAAACCTACCAAGCCCTCGCGAGGCGACACTTAATCCTTTTCTAATGCTCACTTTTATTTTCGCTCCAACCTTCTTTTATTTCCTTTTTTTTAATGGCAAGATGTCACCCCAAGGAAGACAAGGCATCGGCCCTGGGTCTTGTCTTGTCCCCAGGAACCTACCAAGCCTTCCCAAGGTGATAAACAACAGCTCTAGGATTTTTCTTTCTTTCCTTTTCTATTTTTATAGGGGTTAAAACTCCTTTTTACACATCTTCGTATATATATACACTTTCTTTTAGATATTCAGGGTTTTTTCTTCTTTTTAGCATCATTATTTTTTATGGCAGGCTTCTCTAATAACTGCCTCACAACTAAGCAATAACTCCTAGAACGGCTGCCTAGCAGGTCAGCAAAACAGGGTCACTAGAACTCCCATCTAAAATAGGTCTTTCAATGCCTGACAATGCCTTGCGGGAGGCAATGATTACTCAGACCTCCCCCAGATATACAAAACCTAAACCTGGGACTTCATGCCTCGAGTGCCGATCCCCAACAAACAAAAGAAAGTAACCCTTACATGCACATATATCATTAATTGCTTAAGGGAAAAATCGAGGAAAGGGGGCGAAACCACCTGGAATGGCCACAAGAAGCTTCTTCACAGCAAAGGCTCCCTCCAGCGACTTCGTCGACCTGTATGGTGCAATCACTAAAACAACAAAACATTAAATGTACCTGCACTAAATAAAGATAGGGCCCTCTTGACCTAAAGAAATAGCACATTTTACTGCAAACTAACTAGCCCTCTTGGCCTAAAGTGATAGATTATTAAAACCCGAAAACAACTTGCTCTCTTGGCCTAAAGAAATCAGACATTAACTACTTAAAGCTACTAGCCCTCTTGGCCTAACGCAATCAAGAAAAACAGCTCACAGAGATCCCTCCTTGGAAAAAGGTAGATATACGCAAATACACTTCATTCCAAGGGGAAAAAATAGGGCACTCAGCCCTAAACTAAATGCATCAAATTATGGCCCATACCTCCTGCATATGTAGCAAGAGGCGTACGCTCGGCACTCTTTGCATTACCCATATCAACCATCACCTGCCATATAATGTATGGTCTGATAACATTCCCCATAAGCGACCAGGTCCTGTCTCAATATCAATAGCAACATCCGGACTAGGACCACAGTTGAAAAAGAGGTCCTCTTCATAAGCAAAATTAGCTAACGAATCCGCAAACTAATTCCAATAACGTGGAATTAGCTGAAGAGATATGCTCTCAAATTCATCAAGTAGGGTTATAGCAGTTCGATGATACATATGAAGGAGAGGATTCCGGACTGTGTATGTCCCATTGAGTTGATTTAAGGTCAGCTAGGAATCCCCTTTTATTAACAACTGCCTAATGCCACCTTTCTTGGCAATATTCAATCCCATAATCAGGACTTTATACTCGACCATGTTGTTAGTAAATCCTTCCCCGAGATAAGCAGCCAATTTCATTGTAACTCTACGTCGGGGATCTCAGATAACTACTCCAACACTTCCTTTTCTATTAGGGTCTATGGACGCTCCATCAAAGTATAATGTATACGTCCATAATGGGTTTACACAGCCAGTCATCAAGAACTCCCCTATTCGTAATTATGATAATCAAAGTTCAACATATTTAGAGAATGAACTAACGGCTCCATCTCACCTTCTTCATTAAATTCAACAGGGATACTTGTCAAGATTTGTAAGCAGTGATGGCAGAAAACTTTAATTTCCCACACAAAGGTACCATCTTCTTGCTCAATCACTTTATATCCCTTGCTCCACTAGATAAGCCTCCCTTGATGATATCTTTGCTCGAGATATGTGTGCTCCAAATAAGGGATTAACTGCCCCATCAACCAATTTAAGCTCTCCTGTAGGTCTCCAATCAGCCCCAGCATGGACCTGCAATGCATTTTTTCGTGTTAGCATACTTAGAAATAATAAGGTTTAATCTTATTAAGATTAACCTTATTCTTAAATTCCACCCCTTGTAGATCTACTAATAGAACTGTGGACTTATTTTTACCTATCCAAACTATCTTGTAAGGGCCATCCCATCAAGGTTCCAGCTTTCCTGGAAATAGCTCCCTACGTGCATCGTAATATAGAACTAACTGCCCCTTTTTAAAAGTATATTTCTTCGCTTTTAGATCATGCAACCGTTTCATCCAACGTTTAGCTACCTCCTAGTGCAACAAACTCTGCAATTTGAGTTCATCCAAGTGGGCTATAATTGTAGACCCCTCAAATAGGGCATCTTCATCACCCAAAGAATGATTGATTGCAAATCTAATGGTCGGAAATTCAATTTCCAAGGGCAAGACACACTCCTCCCCATAAACTAATTTGAATGGGGTGTGGCCAGTGGCTCGTTTAAACATCATATTATATGCCCAAACCGCCACATATAATTTTGTATCCCAGTCCTGCTTCTTTTCAAAGACTATCTTGGATAGGATACCCACAAGCTGCTTATTGGTACTTTCGACTTGTCCATTTGCTTGCAGATTATAGAGGGTCGTCTTGTTGTGCTTGATTTTCCAAGCTTCAGTCAGACTTTTAATCACTTTATTTAAAAAGTGAGTTCCATGGTCTGATGCTATTTCTTTTGGCATACCAAAACGGCAGATGGTTTGCTCAAATAGGAAACTGGCAGTCTCTTTTGCATTGTCCTGCCTTGTCGCCCGTGCTTCTGACCATTTGTAAAATAATCAGTTGCTACTATAATATATCTCTTCTGAGTAGTAGACGAGGGGGTAATAGGACCCACAAAGTCAATGCTCAACTTCTCAAATGGAAGGATAGCCATGATAGGCGTAAGTGGTCCCTTCCTATTCTCTCTGCTGTCACGCCTTTGACAGGTATCACATCTCTTAAAGTACTCAAAGGAATCTTGGAAGATGGACGGCCACCAATATCTAGCTCTTAAAGCCTTCTGTGTCGTTAACCGCCCAGCAAAGTGCCCTCCACAAGCGGAATCATGGCACTCTTCAAAAATAAAGGAAACCTTGTCAGGCATCACACATTAGCGATAGATATCATCAACACCTTGCCGATATAATGTGCCTGTAATCAAGGAAAATTTCAATGCCTGCTGTTTAATTTTCCTCTTCTCCGATTTTGATAAAGTAGCTCAAGTCTCTCCTGTAGAAAGATAGTGCGTTATAGCAGCATACCAGGAGGGAATAGACACCGTACCAAT
This sequence comes from Lygodium microphyllum, assembly GCF_053477565.2. NCBI lineage: Eukaryota > Viridiplantae > Streptophyta > Polypodiopsida > Schizaeales > Lygodiaceae > Lygodium > Lygodium microphyllum. The sequence continues at coordinate 163,371,469 of NC_141143.1, forward strand.
CTTGAAAAAAGTTTTCATGTCACTTCCTTCAACCATGACCTATTTTGGCTCTTTGAAATCCACAAGACACTCTACAATGCCATGAAGCTTCGGTGGCTTGTTCTTAATCTCATAATCAAATTCCTGCAAAGTGATTAATCACTTTGCTAAACGGTCAAGCGGCTGTAACTTATTCAACAACAATCGAAGCCCTTCCGCCTTCATATAAAAACCACCCTCTCATAAAGAATATAGTGCCTGAACTTTTTGGTCGCAAATACCATCGCAAGGCACAACTTCTCCATATAGGTGTAGTTAATTTTTGATATGTCCAACTTTTGACTAGCAAAAGCTATCGGATGGTACCACTTTTCCTCCCAAATTTGGGCCAAACAATAGCTGATACTATACATGGTTATTGCTGAAAATATATAGAACATTTCACCCCTTTTTGGTGCTTTTAAAACAAGTGCTTTGGCAAGCTCCTGCTTCACATCATCAAAAGATACTTTGCAAGCATCACTCCATGTAAACTGACAGTTAAAGGACAATAGATTTGTCAACAGAAACGTTCTTTCTGCCAAGGCATTGATAAACATGCGATAATACCCTACTGATGAGAAAGCTATGCACTTCCTTTGGAGTACGTGGCGGACTCATGGCAACTATGACCTCAATCTTTTCAGGATTAGTCACAATCCCTACGGAACTGACCACATGGCCTAACAAGAGCCCATAAGGGACTCCAAAGACGCACTTCTGTGGGTTAAGAGCTATGCAAAATTGTCTGCAATGCTCAAAACACTTCCACAAAATGATCAACTGTCTATCCCTTATGGTGGCTGCCCCCAAATCGTCAATGAATACTTTCAGCTCCTCTAGGGAGATGTCACCAAAGGTCTTGTCGGTTGTTCTTTGCCACGAACGAGGTGCATTACACAACCCAAATTCCATCACATGGTATACAAAGGTACCGAAGACTGTAATAAATGTCGTTTTAAGCTTGTCTTGCTCAGCGATCGCCATTTGGTTATACCTTGCAAAGCAGTCCATAAACAAATAGATTTCCCTACCTGCTAGTTGATCCAAAATTTGGTCAATAAACGGCAACGGGTAGTAATCTTTAACAGTCTGCTTATTCAACTCTCTAAAGTCTACACAATGACGGATTTGATTGTTCTTCTTCTTCCTGATCACTACTGGTGAACACCATTCTGTTTGTTGAATAGGGAAGATCAAACCTACTTTGCGCAACTTCTGTAGTTCCTCGTACAACCCATCCCTTAATTCAAAAGGCATACGCCTTACTTTTTGACTTACATGGCGGGTACCTTCCTTTACAGGAATAGTATGCACATCTAGACTGGGAGGAATACCCCGAAGTTCTCGTCATAGCTCCAAGCAAAGATATCGCAGAACTCTTAAATTAAGGACACATAACCCTCTCTTTCTTTCGAACTGAGCATGGACCCTAATTTAATTGGCTGCGAATCATTTAGCATACCAAGATCCAGCTCAATAACATCCGCGTCTCTTATTCGATCATGAGGCTCTATCGGCTCATTCAAGGTTACCTGATAAATATCCTCTATAGTGGACCCTTCCTTAGTTCCATCACTCGATGACGTCTCACTACCAGATGGATCATCTACTGTTTCTAGTTCAGTGGAGGATAGTGGAGCTCTCTCACTCTGAGGAGACTCAGGGTAAGCATCCACTATTACACTATGGGCACCTCGACCTAGAATCACTCGACCAGCGGGTATGTCGACTTGACAGTCTGTCCGTAGAATCCATGGCCTACCTAGCAAAACTCGATAGCTAGGACGTCCTGCAAACCTTATCACCCTAAAGTCTAGATAGCATTCCACACTCGCAACTGTAACGTGGACCTTAGTAATGCAACCTTCTAGTTGTCTTAGACTATCATCAGCCATCCTAAGAAGTGTGGAGCCATCTTTTTGGATCTCTAGACCTAACCTCTCCACCAAGTCTAAACTTATGATACTGATGGAGGATCTAGTGTCCACGATAGCGTGCTCCACTAATATTCCATCCACATATGCTGGAACCCTAGGGCGATGCTTTTTAGCATGATCAAACCAATCCTCCCCCACTCTAGCTATGCCCAAAGGTTCTACTATATACCCTATACACAGGATTTTCTTGAATTCCTTGCGTACTCCTAGAGAAAGTTTAATCAATTGCAGGAGATTCATGTCTAGTTTGACTTCGCAAAGGGAACTTGCTAGATCAAAGTCGTGGTAATTAGCCAAAGTTCTCTTCTCCTGCCAAACCATTCTCTCCTTTGGTCTTTCCATCAGCTTTGGTGCCTCTTTTTTAGCCTTTACCTTCTTTCTTGGCAATCCTTTATCCTCCTCGGGATCGACTTTACTACCAACATGTCTTAACGGTCCACCTTCCTTATCAGGATTCAAGACTCACTTTTCCCTAGCATCTTGTTTAGGGCTTCCTCGATAGGTTTTACAATTCCCTTGTCACCCTCTTTAATCTTTTGACCTCTTGTTATGGCTCATAGATTATAAGTTTCAGCATCATTGACACGTACAACCTCAATAAGGCTAACTCCACTACCATGAGGTAACTCCTCTACAACAGTCTTTCCTCTTTGCAGTATTTGCCTTAGTCCATCGTCTTGCTGGAGATTATTCCCTTGTGCGCGATGGTTAACTGGACTTGGTTGTTTACTCCCTTGTTGGAGAGAACTGATCCTACTCCAACAGGTGGTGGCTAAGTGGCCAGACTTCCCGCAAATATCACATTTGACATTCGAGCAATTCCTAGGGAAATGTTGGCCACCACGCCACTTACAGCTGAATCTTGAGGGGGCACCCTCTTCAGGGCGTTGGCTCCCTATCAAATTCTGTTGCTTCTTAAGGAAATTGACATCCACTGCTATTTGTCGATACTGTTCAGAGATCATATCAGTGTAGTGCTTCATCATGTCCTTAACTTCACCAAGAACATTAGAAGCACTCAACTCATAGCCGCGATCGTCAGTATGTCGCCCCATGGGCCTAACCACTTGATTAGGAATCGGCCGGCGCTAACCAACTGGGACAACATTAGGATTCATTGTTTGGTTTCCACCACTATTTAGTGAGGCCGCCTGACTAGCCATAGGCATAGTCATGCTAGGAGGAGCTGGTAATATAGGCAAATTTGACATAATACTACCTCTGCCACTCGTATTTAGCATGGGGTCCCCTTGACTCCCATTGGTCAAGGCCAAATTATTACCATTCCAATTTATCCTTACTGCATAAGCCGCTTGCAAGCGCGACTCTACTCCTGCTTGGGTAATGGCAGTGTCAATATCGGCCAAAGCAACACTACTCAATTGCACCTGGATATTAAAATCCAATCCATGTAGGAAATATTGCAACTGTACAGCCGTTGGAATGGGAATATAAGCATTAATTTTGCGAAGAACTTGCTTTAGTTTCTTGGCATATGCCTAGACATTCTCATTTGGCTCTTGGCGTGTTTCATTCAATGCGTGCAACCAATATTGTCCACCCTTCTCATGGGCAAACTCTTTACGGAAAGCCGTAAAGAATTGGGCATTGCTAGTTATGGTTCCGGCTTCTAGACCGTGATACCACACTACCACTCTTCCTTTTAACGTCATGTTGAATAACATCATTAGGTGTCCTTCGTCTTGGATTCAATAGTTGAACATGAGCGTTTGAAACTCCTTAATGTGGAGTTCTCCATCTTTTTATGCTAACCCATGGAAAATGAGCAATGGTGCTCCTAATGCCGATAAATTCGGTGTACCTATTGGAAATGCGATAGGTTGTGCCATGGCTACAACTGGATTGACAATAGGAGTTTGTGTAGGCAACACTACACCCCCACTTATTGTGGGTTGATTAACTGGAAATAGGGAAGTACCAAGACTTCCACTTGCACTCAAACAGCTACTCGTAACACCTAGGTTACTAGAACCACTGCCACTGATGCGTAATGGGCTGCTCCTTTGAGGAGAATAGCGTCTTACGATCTCCAACCGCCATCTAGCCCTCTCAGCACGTACTGCTTTCTATATTTCAACTTGACGGTCCTTGTCAGAGGACATAAACCAACTATTTGGTCCCTAAAAACCCTAGATTCGAGAACCGCCACTTGTTGGCGGCTCTCGAAAGATGCACAACTGATGGGACCTAAAATGAGCCGGCACTGGCTATGGCACTAGCCGGACCTCATGCATACGACAGACAACCCCACCACACGGCCTTGTGGGCCAGGAGCGTCTAAAACTCACTTTTCACTAAACGATTTTGCGTTTGTATCCAATATGTAGTCCAATGTTCATATTTCCATCTCCTCAGAGGGAGATCACATAACATATAGGCATAATGCCTTGTAATACACACATAGGGAAGCACCTCTCAACTAATTGCCGCGGCTCCACTGTGACTCTCCTACACCTCGGGGATTAGCCCCAAGATGCATCACTAACACATATAACATTCGCACAAACTCCACTCTTTCATAATTCAGTGTTCCAGGAGATTTTGATTTACCTCACAAAACTTTCCACAACGGAAGCACCCGTCTAAACCTACAACTTGGGTTTCCTGTCCTCTCAGCGTTGGTCAAAGTTTATCAATCAATTGCAATGCATTCCAAGAGATACCACGTGGCATGCTTGATGCAAGGTGTATGACAATTGTGCACAACCATTTTATGATTAAAAAACTAGCCGTGTGAGGTGCAGAAAATAACCCTTTCATGAATTTTAACTAAGCGCTACGTGCTGCACTGCTTTAGGGACTAGCACAGGAACTTATGTGCTACTAATCACCTATATTTAATTATTGAACCCTAAATTCTATGCACAAAGAGGAAAATCAGAATTTGTATCTTTTGAGCAATTAGATCATCGCACAAACTTCATCCCCCCTCACCGTTTAAGTGTTGCTGTGTTGCATAGGTGTAAATGGTGGTTTTGTATCATTTTTGTATGTAAAAACCAATAAACACATACTATAACACAAAGGATGAGGCCAAACTGAGGCTTGACCTCATGCTTTAACCTCGCCAAACATTCACGCACATAAATCTTATTTTTCCATATTTTTTGAGCGTGAAAATCCCAATTTTTCTTATTTTCACTTTTTTTCCTATTTATTATTCATGGAAAATAGGTATTTTCTGATTTATTTGTGTTGGCTTATTATTTTGACTGAAAATTAATATTTTCTCTGAGTTTATCCCATTTCCATTCCTTTTTCCCAACTCAAAATCGAAAAAAATCACTAATTTTCATTAAAAATGACATTTTACGGGTTTTAAAGAATTAATAACGGCTCTAAATCATTAGGGCTTCTACATTTTTGTAGTTACAGCCCTCAAACATGATGCAAACAAGGTTCAAATAAAAATTCATCACATATGAACAACATTTGGACCATGAAACAACAAAAACAAGTAAATTTCTTCATAAAATTGGAGCATACCGTGTGTCCTGCGTGTTGTGGGTTTTTTAATAATTATTTTGGGCAGCCCACAGACCGACCAACAACCGTTCTTCAGTTCTAAACCTCTTTCCTCAGCCTCCTCTTCATCTTGAAGCAATCCAATCACAGTCGGACAAGCATCCTTCAGCCCCTCTTCTTCTTGATTTCTTGCACATGAATTGCCTCTATGCAGGAGAGAGAGGGAGGAGAGAGAAATACTGGTTTTTTATCTCCACAACTAGGCAGCCAATTGACGTGCAGTCTAGAGTGATGGAGAGCAAAGATCAAGGGTAGAACAGCCATGAGATCAGTTGGGGGGGTTGCTTGTAGGTGCCAGAGCCCCCCTCCTTCACAAATAGAAGAATGGCGCCCTCTTCTTCTTCAGGCAGTGAAAAAACGCAAACCCCCTCCCCCCCACGTTTTTGGATTTTGGGCTCTCCTAAAGTCCATTCTCACACTTGCCATTTTGTCCTTTGGCCTTCCGGGCACTCCCTTTTCCACGTCCGGTGTCTGATTCTTGGCCTGAAAAATTCTAGGCGTCCGTCTTGAAGTCTTCCACTGTCGGGCATCTCCCAAGGTCTCGTCTGTCATGCCAAAAAATTATGAAAATTCTCCAGCCGCCGTCGAGTGGCTCTTTTAAGCACTTTCCGGGCATTGCCGCTTAAAATCGTACTGATTGCCACCGCCGCCCTCGACGAACTCTATTTTTTCCTTGAAATTCGTAAATTTTGGATATTTTTAAGCACTTCTCGGCATCAAAAATCATCTGTCATCTACTTGGGACACCTAAAAACACTAGCTATAGGTGGATTTGATCTTGGTGACGTGCAGATATGATGGACGAGGCAGCACATGAAATTGCAATTTTTCTCCTGTATGGACGGGAGAACACACATTATGAAACATAATCAATGAATTTGTTTTATTCTGATTGTATGTCCATGAGTAAATTACACAAACGAAAAACTATGCATAAAATGATCTTTTTAATTAATGAAGTTGTTTTATATGTTTCATGTAATGTGGTAAGTAATTAGATAACTAAGAACTTCCATAGAGGGAAGCGGGTGGATGGATTCCCGACGAATCCAATCCTATGGCAAGATAGTCTCGGTTAGCCAAGAGGTTTCCCCAAAAACAAACGTTAGGGGAAAACTCTAGGAAGGGCCGATTCACTAACTTATCTAGGGTTTGGTCTTAGAATCCAAACTGTAAATTATCTTAGGGGAAAGGTACGGCGGTTGTGCCAGAGCACTGTGAGGGATTTCATAAATCCTTAGTCTGCTACTGGAAAAGTGTTGTACTCCATGAACTAAGGGTAATGGTAATCGCTCCTTCTAGAAGATAAGAAGCCTCTCAAAGGACACCTCTGGATGTGAGCTATTTGTTGATAGGTGACTGTTAGGTCAATTAGGAACCTTCAGGTCGGTCCTCCGTGGGTAACAGCAGGACGCTTTCCCTACGGGGTAGACCTAGGGTTATAAAGCCCAATCATTCTGGTTAGAGTACAGATGGCGACAATGTAAACTTTGGGTGACTACTAAAACATTACTCGTCATGTAGTAAAGGCCGGGTATGTTACATTTTAGTAGCCTTAAAAAAACCCAAACACCTTGAAGAGATAAAAAACCTTTCTTGTTTATGCAACAAAGACAAAGGAGTATACTATATACCTGAACAACTTGGTCACACTTGCATCGCTCCATCCGCACTTTGTCTATATACTCAAGAGTGCAAGGAGAGTCTTTAAGGGAGATACCTAGAGCCCATCATATAATGGTATGGACGTCTCTTCTCTCAATGGATCAAATGACTTGGCATCCATGGGTAGTAATGTATCAATCAATGCTTCCATCTCAGGCTCCAAGATTTGAGGAAGGTCCAGAAGGTCCCAAATATCTTCTACTATTGAGGGTGCACTAGATGAAGTGCCCTCTAGTGGATTTATCTGCTTGGGTGCTCCTTCCATTGTACACCCACAAACTCTTATTACTGGCCACAATAGATGAATTGCTTGGGATGAACTAGCACCTCTCTGTGGATATTTTTAATGCATATTTAATAGTATTAAATTTTATTTTGATTAGATTTTAATTAAAAAGCATGATTGATACACACATTGCTCACCATTGGCTCAAATTCCAAAATCTCTTTGTCAATGATTTCCGGTTGAAACTTGCCGAAGCGTCGCATATGGTCTATAAATAAGTGCCGAATCATGGACCTAGGACTAGATGAGCTATGGTGGACGCAAATCAAATACACAATACATGACTAGAATGAGAAATAGTAACTCAAGTGAATTAGGTTCCAAGGTAGATTAGCTTGGACTCATAAACACAATCTTGAGCGACTCCAAATGATTATATCATCACATTGAAATGAATGTCAAGTACATGCCTTTATAGCTTTTTGGATAGTACCACTTTTCTTCTCCATGCTTATGGGATTTTTGACATCTCTTCCTAGAGCTTCTAGAGCATACATCTTTGTCATATCTCTTATACAAAGCCACTTATGGGCAAGTATCATTTGCTATTCTCAACACAACCCCCTCAAATGATGCCTACTCCTGCTGGCATTTCCCCCCCTACATGCAGACATGGACTAGGAGATTAGCTCTTTGGTAGCCTTAGTCAGGTCAAGCTTGAAACTTTACATTTTGGTAAGGGTTTTTACATCCACTGTGACAAAATCCACTAAGGAGAATTTTTGTTGTCAACACAATAGAAATTTCTTTATTTTCTTCATTTTTCTTTTGCTTCTTTGGCATCCTTTGGTTTTCTCGATCTTCTTGGTCTTATGCTCTTTATCTTCGCTCGACTTGTTCTTCATTATCTTGTGCTCTAGTCTTCTTTGTGAGGCCCTTTTGGTTCAATGCTTTTGTGATGCATATACATAGGTACATTGCTTTGACGTCTCTTAAAGCTAAAGTTGTAAAAGCAGGTGCAACATTAGCTGTCAAATCATACTTTTGATTATCTTTGTACTCTACATGCTCAACTTCAACCAATCCAGCTAGAAGAACCTTCATTGTCTTCTCCAATTGAAACCTTTTATCCACTCTTCTCAAAGAATATCCATAAATTACTGATGTTGTATATACTTGTTCCATGCACAGTTTGCTAATTTGAGCCATAGTAGCATGATCTAGTGTATCAAGCTCTCTCCCTCTCGGCCCCACAACGATGAACTGAAAGGGTGCTATGCAAGCATTGCAAGGATTGCCATGGTTCTCATGTTTATCAAGGTGTGTTGGCTCGTTTTGGGAGCGCGGGATTCATAGGTGCTCCTTCTCACAAAGGTCATGGGGGAAACTCTCTGCACATGCAAAGAAGCCCTTGTCTTAGCAGAGATGCAGAATGGAGGAGGAGAGGCTAGCCGGCAAACTTTGGCATTGACATGTGAGATTGGGGTCGTTTTATCCGCTTCTTTGGACCATGTCTAGGAAGCTATGGCCGCTCTGAGAAGTGGAAAAGTCATCGCCGTATCGACTGACACCCTCTATGGCTTAGCTACGGATGCCTGTTCTGAAGAAGTAATCAAGAGGATTTATGCCATCAAAGGAAGGAGCAATAAAAACCCTCCCCTTATCATTGGTAATCGCGATCTTATTCTTCTGCCCCGTCATTTTATCCTTGGCAGAGACATTTAGAATGCCATTCGCATCAATATCGAAGTAGACAGTGATTTGAGGCACACCACGAGGAGTAGGGGGAATGCTCAAGAGCTCAAATTTCCCCAGCAGGTTGTTGTCCTTGGTCGTATTGTTGTCCGTGGTGCTTGTCCTCTCTCTTTCTCTTTCTTTGTTGTGCTTCTCCAAGCTTGACAAGCATTGGTGGTGGGTACAATAGATGAGGTTAGGAAAAAACCATATTGTGAGAAGGATTGATTCTGGATGGTTTCCCAAGGATTGTTGTTCAAGCTAAAAAGCTCGATGTTAGCTTGGATCTTTGAGCTCTTCTTCTACCACTCCACCACCCAAGGTAGTAGCAAACCTATTGCTCCCCTTCAAGGTGAAGACCAATCCAAGCTTCTTGATTGCCTTGAGTAGAACATCCTTCCTTGAGCTTCTTCGCCTTGAACACACACTTGATATTGGATGGCTTTAGAGATTGGAATGAAAGTGGACTTGTATAAGGAGAAGAATGAAGGAGGGACAAATCGTAGAGCTTGCAAAGAAGAAATCACACCACTGGCTGCCTAGCTCAACCATGGCTCTAATACCATGTTTAGAATCATGGACCTAGAACTAGATGAGCTATGGTGGATGCAAATCAAATACACTATACATTATTAAAATGAGAAATTGTAACTCAAGTGAATTAGGTTCCAAGATAGATTAGCTTGGATTCATAAACACAATCTTGAGTGACTCAAAATGATTGTACCATTACATTGAAATGAGTGTCAAGTACATGTCTTTATAGCTTTTTGGATAGTACCACTTTTCTTCTTTGTGCTTATGGGATTTTTGACATCTCTTCCTAGAGCTTCTAGAGCATACATCTTTGTCATATCTCTCATACAAAGCCACTTATGGGCAAGCATCATTTGCTATTCTCAAACAAAGCTTGCACACTAAGTGCAAGGACATGGAACATGCTCATTGAGATACTTTTCTTGATTCTGATATCATGGCCCTCATCATTTTCCATTTCTTTTATGTCATGATAGGCAATACATTTCTCTCTCTCGATTCATCACTCCCTCTATTCCTCTCTCTCCTTCTTTTCCTCCCTCCCTCTCTACTTCTCTCTACTTCTCTTTTTACCTCTCCCTCTTTCTCTACATATATCTATTTTCCTATCCTTCTCTCCATTTCTCTCTTGCTACCTCTCTCTCTCTCTATTTTTATTACTATCCCTTTCTCATTCTCTCTATTTTTATTACTATCCCTTTCTCTATTTTTATCTATATCTCTCCCTCCCTCTTTCTACCTCTCTCTCTCTCTAACCCTTTTCCTTTTCCTCTTTCTACCTCTCTCGCTCTCTCTATCTCTATCCCTTTCTCTCTCACCATCTCCATGCCTGTGTGTGTGTGTGTGTGTGTGTGTTAACCGTCAGACAAACAAGGTGGAAAATCTGGAAAATCTAAAGCGGAGGACAAAGGCCAATGCAAAAGTGAAACGGAAGACAAAGGCGTGACAAGAAAAATATGGAAGCACAAGGAATGCAGAAAAGTCCTAAATAAAGGAAAAAGATGCACAAGGAAAAGCGCAAGTCAATACTTTTGTAAAAGAGCGCAAGTGCATCATGATTTAATTTAAGGAGTGCCGGGCTCTCACTCGTGCAATTTGTAAATGTAGACGGGCAATGGAAAGGAAGCTAGGAAGATAGAAGGACAATGGGAAAAAGGGCCTAGGCCATGGCCGGCCATGTAAAAAAAGGGGATAAGGGCATGACCGCCCAAAAGGGATTTAGGGTTTTGTATATAAAGTTGAAAAGTGAATGACAAGCTCATTCTTGTGTGTGGCCAAAAGTGGCTCTCCTCTTCTTCTTCTTCTTCTTCTTCTTCTTCTTCTTCTTCTTCTTCTTGCTTGCTTGCTTGAGCTTGTGCTTGAGAGAGGGAGTGTGAGAGTGTGAAGGAGTGAGTGTGTGAGGGTGAGGGACCGGGGAGGAGAATCTCTCCATCTTCTCCTCTCTTCTTCTCTTCTCTTCTCTTCTCTTATCTTGCTCGCGGCGATAGAGCTTGGAGCTTGAGGATGGAGCTTGCTTGAAGCTTGCACTTGGATCGTGGAGCTATCGGAGTGCACGGGAGAGGAGGTAACTTGATCGATATGGAGGTAAGCTCACTACACCCGTAAGGTAGGCATTGCACATCGGCTATGTGAGAGGTAGCCATGGCCGATCGGCTTGAAACGCTTGATCAATAAGCGGTCCGTAGGTCTCGGGGTAGAGCTCCGTAGCTCCCCTCCACTCTCTCTCTCTCTCTCTCTCTCTCTCTCTCTCTCTCTCTCTCATTTTTAAAAAACTCTCCTTCCCTCTATTTCTCTCTTTCCATTTCTCCTCTTTATCTCTATCTCTTCCTCTCTTTCTCTTTTTTCCTTCTCTCTATTTTCTTTATTTCTCCTCTTTCTCTCTCCCACCTAGCCTCTCTCTCTTTCTTTGTCCCCCCCTCTCTCTCTCTCTCTCTCTCTCTCTCTCTCTCTCTCTCTTTATGTTTCTCTCTCTATATACACTTTTCTCTCTCCCTCCTCTCTATTTTCCCTCCTTTTTTAATTTCTCCCTCTCTCTATTTATCTCTCTCCCTCCCTCCTCTTTACCTCTATCCCCCCTCTTTTTCTTTCTTTCTTTTTTTATCTTGCTCTTTTTCTCTCTCTTTATTATATGTTTATCTCTCCCTCCCTCGCTTTATTTCTCTCTCTCCCTCCCCTCCCTCTCTTTGTTTCTCTCTTCTCTTCCTCCCTCTACACACACACACATATCAAGGGATTTACTATATACATATCATTTATATTTTGTGTGTGTGTGTATACTCTCTTGCTCTCTCAATTTTTATTTTTCTTTATTTTTCTCTCTCCTCTCTCTCTTTGTTTCTCCCTCTCTCTCTCTTTATTTTTCTTTTCTTTTCTCCCTATATATATATATATATATATATATATATATATATATATATATAAGTATAAAATTTAAACATAAATTTTCTCTCTTTTTTCCTCCCTCTCTTTATTTTTCCTTCTTTACTTTATGTTTGTCTCTCTCTCTATTTTTCTCTCTCCTTTCCTCCCCCTCTCTCTCTTTATATATACATACACGCACACACACACACATATATATATAATTTCTCTCTCTCCATTTTTCTCTCTATTTTTCCTTCTTCTCTATATTTTTCTATCTCCCTCCCTTCCTTATTTCTCTCTTTGCCTCTCCCTCCCCCTATTTGTTTCTCTCCCTCCTTCTTCCCTCTCTCTCTCTCTCTCTCTCTCTCTCTCTCTCTCTCTCTCTCTCTCTATGTGTGTATGTGCATGCGCGCTTTGAGCTCTCTCCCTCTCTCTTTTGCTCTCGCTCTCTCTCTCTCTCATTAGTTCATTGTAAAATTCCACGCTCAAGTTCTAAATGCCTTTTTTTCTTAGTATACCATCGCTATTGACATCACAATATGCATCCCTATTAGTGTCACAAAGCATTGCTATTTGCATCACTATATATAGCAATGCTTCTAGCAACCAACCATCGTCACTATGCATCCATTTCCTTGTAGTGGCTCTACATAACTATAACCCTCGATTCCCTCACTTCCACTTGGTTATTTAATATGACCACAACCACTTTGAGTTTGACATTGAATTTTGGCATGTTCTTGTTTATCACTAGCTTCTTTCAAAGGCAACATCTTTGTTTGGGAACCATCACAGCCTTCATATTCTTCTTGTAGCTTTCTTGGATACTGATTTAAAACTTGGAAATTCCTTTGCGGGTTGGCATTCGAAAGTTCTTCTTCAGAGCCTTGAAAATACTTGGACTTCACATTACATATTGTGTTATGCTAAAATTTTATTATTTCTAGCTATCACCTCCTTTGGAGCACTATTTACAAAGCTTGTAGAAGAAAGCAAGCTTATCTGGTGGGGATAATAACAAATCAATCGAAAGACAATAGGATAAGCTTGAAAGCTTGTAAAGTTGTCTTTCTTTCCTTATCATGAATAAGGTAGCAAGGGAAAGAAGACCAAAATGGGGGTAATGATAAGTGACTTGGGAGATAAGATAATAAGCTTGGAAGCTTATTAATATTTCTCTCTCTGCTTATCATGAATAAGGGAGCAAGGCAAAGAAGATCAAAGCCATGGAGAAGATGAAGATGGTGATGATGAAGATGAGACAAGGGGAGATCAAGGTCTCTCACTCTCATTCCTCTCCACCATGATGCCTAAAGTAGATCGTACCACTAAAAAACATGGTGATGATGAGGGAATGAAGGGGTGTTTATATCAAAGGAGGGAGAGTATGACTCAATTGCTCCAAAAAATAAAGAGATTTTTGCAATTTTAGAAAGGTCTCAATTTGGCACATGCTTAGCTATTGCATTGTGTTATGTCAAGTCCCAAAAAGTATGGGGATTTGTGATTATCACATTATTTTTTTATTCATTGCCTTAATTTATCCATTATAGGTTCTAGTTCTTCTGTTGTTTCATTCTTACTTCAAGATGCCTTAAATGAGCTCTTGGAGTCCAATTACAGAGCTATAAAAAGCAAAGTCTCTTAGAGGGAATGGAGTAGATCAAGGAGCAATGCTTGTTGAAACCACTAAGCCAACAAGATAGGAGGTAATAAGGAACCTATTGTAGAAGGGATATAGGGAATGGGAGATAGAAATGACGAGACTAATAGATGAAAAACCTTCTCCCCTTAGGTCTCTACTAATCTTGGAACCACTAGCTACCATGATCCCTCCCATAGATCTACTCGACCTTCTAGACTTTGACTTTGGAGAACCAATGGATCGATGGAAGAAATCCCAAAACAAAAAGAAACGTATGAAGCCATGATTGAGGAACTGCAGGTATAGCCGTAGAAGGTCATCGATTTTCCCCTTCCTTTAGAACTCTTGATTGATGCACAACATGTAAATCCTAAGGAAGCATTATAAAAATATCAAGTACATAACTCCTATGGACAAAAGCTATCCCATACAAGTGTACACCCATATGGTCCATCACATATTCAAGGCAATACTTTTAATAATTTTGGATAGTAAAAAGCTTGTGTTGGAGTTAATCAATTGATGGGATAGCCACCTAATGCTCAAGAGCCATGGAGCAATGTTATGAAGATGCCACATCATACAGGGATATATAACAATACACCAAATGGTGTACATGGGCAGCTACACCATTATGATAAGGAATATAAAGAGAAGATTAACATTCCTAACTTCAAAGGAGATAACCCATCACCCACAGAGCTTGAAGAGTGGTTTGATAAGCTAGAGATGTACTTTTCTCTATATTTACAAGTTGAAGAAGCAAAAGTGTGTTATGAAGCGCTTCATTTGGAGGGATATACTCATATGTGGTGGTGGTATATGATAAAAAGAGCACAAGTATTTTTTACTCGGGAAGCATTGAAAAGAGCTATGATAAACATTTCCATCTCATCATTGGAAAAGGAAAAGTTAGAAAGGAATTGGTACTCTTTACAACAAAGGGGGCAATCTGTTAGAGAGTATTCCAAATAATTTCTCAATTTGTCAATGTATGTAGATGGAAATTTAATTGGAGAAAAGCTAAATAAATACATCTTTGGTCTTGATCTAGCCCTATCATTTGAAGTTGGAGCTATGAAGCCTAAAATATGGAATTTTCTAGCCTAAAACAAGGGGTATAAACTAATGTAATTAGCCAACAAGAGGTGTACAATCATATGGATCACCAAGGGATGAATTTAGAAATTATGGGAAGCCATTAAATACCTACAAAAGAATTCCTACTTTTCCTACAACACATGTATCAAAATAGGGCCAAAATTTCAAGCCTATTGCTAATGGAAAAGTTTATCAAAAGAGGATTGATTTTAGTGCTAAAGCTTCCCAACAATGGCCACAAAGATACAATTGTAGAAAATAGTACACTTGAGATTATAGATCCTAAGCTGGAAGCTACTAAAAACTCTACTAATCCAACCTAGGCAACCAAATTCCAAAATGCTCTTGATGAGGTTACTCAGACTCACCTCTAGGGTAATCCCATTAAATGTGATCCTCCTGCCAACACTTGTCTATTAATCTCTTAGCAATATGGTTGAGGAGTTGGCCAAACAAGATTATTCTCTTCAAATAAAGAAGTTTCTCCAATTTGGCTCTATCTTTTATACATTTACCAAACTGTTTACTATAATAGATATGGGTCTTACAATGCTGCTGACATGATTCAATCTGCTTCAAAATGGCCATCCACTTGGAAAGAGTGAAAGGTGGAAAAGGTGAGGAAGAATGAGAGCACAAGCAAAAGCAAGAAGTAAGAGCTATGGAGGTTGGAGTAAGAAAAGAGAGGATGACTGTATATCGAAACTCCAATAGTCACAATGTGCGACCTATCTTCCCTTATGCTATTGTCATATAATAAATAATAAATAATAAAGTAATAGCGATGGGGAAGTCGTTACTTGCAATATACTGGTATGTGGATACTAAGTACAAAGTAAATCAGGGCAACTAGGCACAAGTGGCCTTTAGCCCCTAACAACCCTCCCACTTATGGATGAGAAATAAATGTCATCTCATGGTACACCCATTGTCTTCCTAATAAAGGCATAACATTCCACTAGGAGACTTTTGCTTAGCATATCAAGAGGTTTCTCAACTATAGATATCTTGACAAGTTCTATATGCTTGTCCTCAACCACCTCTCTTATAAAGAAGTAATAGACCTCAATGTCCTTAGTCTTTTGCATAAAAGACTAGATTATGTGCCAAGTGAATGCTATAGAGTCTAAATGCAATATAGGAGTCATAACTATCTTGCAAGCCTTAGTGGCTACAATTTACTCACCCTCAGTAGTAGACAAGGTAGTGCAATTCTGGATCCTAGACATTCCAGAAACAACACCTCCAACAAAGGTGACATAGCCAGAGGCGAACTTCCTACTATCTGCATATGCTGCATAATCTGAGTCTATATAACCCATGACTCCACTATCCTGGCTGCCATAGCAAAGGCACAAATCTATAGTTCCCTCAAGGTATCTCATGATATCTTTCGTGGTGTCCCAATATTGCCTACTATGTATCATCATGTAACAAGCCACAACTCCCACTACAAATGCTATATCAGGTCTAGTGGCTATCATGGCATACATCAAGCTACCCATTGTGGATGCATATGGGATCTTGGCCATCTTGTCCCTCTCATCATCTTTGATTGAGGACAATCTACCTGACTCACCTTCACATGAGAATGTAAAGGAATGCCAGTTAGCTTACCACCTTGCATATAGAATTGCTTATGCAATTTGTAAATGCATTACTTCCGTGACATTTAGAGGAATCTATTAGGGCAATTGCACATAATGTATATATCAAGTATGTGAGAAGCATGCCCCGTCCTCCATCTTAAATCTATTCTTGAGCAAAGAATTCAAAGCATCTAACTCATCATGAGTACTCTAAAAATCAACATGTCATCAATATATAGTATCAAAATGACAAAGCTATCATCATAGGCCTTCTTCATGTAAGACATGCATTCATATCACTACAATAATATGATAGTGAGTGCATAAAAGTATCAAACTTGTGATGCCATTCCTAATGTGTTGGCTTAAGTCCATAAAGGCTCTTTCTTAACTTGCAAATTAGGTGTTCCCTACCCTTTTCCACAAAGCCCTTAGGTTGTTGCATATAGATGATCTCATACAAGTCCCCATGTAGGAAATTCATTTTTATATCCATTTGGTATAAGTCCAAATCCATGTGCGCAACCAAGGCCAAAAATAAGATAATGATAGTCATCCTGACCATAAGGGAGAATATCTCATCAAAATCAACTCCCTTTTCCTCCTTAAAACCCTTAGCAATAAATGAGTCTTATATGATGGCTTAGAGCAATCGGGGGTGCTCTCTTTAGCTTATGCATCCACTTGCATGGAAATGCATGTTTTTCACTGGGCAATGGAACCAAATATTACATATGATTCTTCTACAATGAATTAAAATCAAACTACATGGCCATCTCCCCAGAGTGACTATCACCTCTGCTCATAGTCTCCTTATAAGTAAGGGGCTCACCAGATCTATCACTAGAACATAATGCATCGAGTACTCATAATGTTCAAGATGATGTGGGGCTCTAGTAGAGTATCCTAAGACTAGGCAGGGAGCATTTACATTAGTTCCTCTTTATCCAACATCATGATCCTACACAACAAGTGGATCCTAGGTCACTACATCATTAGCAACTATGAAGCTCTCTAACTAAGACTGGCTACACACTAGCATGCGGCTCTTCTTAAAAGATCAATGTGTGTACCTCAATTACTTGCTTTGGTTTCTTATAAATCTTGTCCTCAAGAGATATAATAGCATGGTTGTTGATAATCTTTCAAGCCTGCGGATCCTAAAGGTGATAGCCCATCTCACATGTATCGCCATATCCAAGAAAGATGCATTTGACAGACTTCACATCCAGCTTCTTTCATTTGTTCTTGGTAATATGGAAGAATGTCTCATATCTAAGGACTCTCAAAAGGCATATAAGGGAGGTTTACTAGATTATACGTCCTCTGTAACTCTACCACCAAGAGTAGTGCATGGGAATCTATTAACCAAGTGAATTGTAGTAATAACTACCTCATCCCAAAATATATGTGGTAAGCTTGCATGACTAAGCATACTACATACTCTTTCTTGAATAGTCCTATTCATGCACTCTTCAATACCATTCTAGGGTGGGATGTAAGGGGAGATCGACTAATTCTTAATACCTCTCTCATCACAAAACTACTTAAAAGTATGTAAGACATATCCAGCCTCATTGTCAGATCTTAGACATTTCAGTCTATGCTCAGACTAGTTCTCAACCATAGCAAGATAGCATTGAAAAGTAGGTAAAACTTTTGACTATTGCTTTATGGAATAAGACCATACTTTATGTGAATAATCATCATGAATGTAATGAGATACTTAACATTACCCAAGAACTGACAAGGTATGGGACCACAAACATCCAAATGAATAAGAGACAAAGGCTCACTCATATACATAGAGCCGGACTTTTAATGCATGTTATGAGTCTACCTTCCATATAAACAAGGATCACATGAATCAAAAAGTGAAAAGTCTAGGGGTGAGATAATGCAAATGAGTCAAGACTTTCATTCCTTTTTGAGGAACATATTTCCAAGAGACAATGATGTGAAAGAGATACGTGTGGAATATTAGTGACTACCAAAACATGATCAATAATGCCAAATACAAGCAAGAGATAAAGGCTACTAGGCACCTCTAGCCAAAATGAGGTTTCCACGAGTGATTTCCCATGTAGAATTGCCAAATGAAACATGATATCTAGCATCATTAATTGTCAATTAGAAATGAGGCTTTTACTCAAAGTCAATACATAGCGTATATCATACAAAAAAAATGAAGGAAGTAGCAAGCTACAAGTGAATGCCAACAATATCACAAACATGATCATCTTTCAATTTCATAGAACCTATCATAGAAAGATAGGAATAGAAGCAAGCATAATCCAAGGTCACATGAAAGGAAGCCCCCAAATCAAGCAACCAACACTGAGAGAAAGAGGAATAAGTATTAGTCAATTGAATATAAATTGAAGAAGTAGCCAGAATGTACTATTTAAACTGCACTCCAATGCATTTATCTCCTAAATCTTGATACTAGAATTTGTGATACTATAATCATCTGATGTCTTAGCATTATCTTACACTTTTTCCTTGCCTTTAGCTTGCCTAGGCTAATGCATTTTATGGCACTATGAGTGAACATGACTTCGTTGCCTATAGTAATGACATGTAAGAGATGACTTGGGGCCATGGGATTTATTGTGACCCTACCTACAAGATCTAGACTTTTGTGTGGCCTATTGTGCATCTCTGCCTTGGCAATCATTACCACTTATGTTATCATTATGGCCTCTAATAGTGAATGCATGAGAGGTATGGGCTATATCAATATTCTTTCTATCTACTTCCTCAGTAAGCAAGGCACCCTTTATATCTTTAAGTATTGAACCATTTGTAGGAGTATTAGCATTGATGACAATATGGAAAGTATCCTATAACTTAGAAAGAGTGACAAGCCTCTTTAAAGGTAATCCCTTGCAAAGTAAGATAACTACAAATAGAATAAAACTCATTCAAATGAGTAGACATATGTGTGTCTTCCTTCATATAAAGATTGTAGGATAGTCCCCCAAAATGTATCACAAATTGTAGGTTGCTGCCTTGGGGCTATGCATGCCACCACTAACCCTCTTAACTCACTTCTCAATGACACTCTCCAAAATCTAGGAAAGAAGCTAGAGAAGGTGGAGAGTTGTTGCATCTCTAAACTGGAAGAAAAAGTAGTTGTTATGAAGCTCAATTGAATCTCTCTTTCATGGGTTGAAGAAGAATGAATGAAGCTCCTTGAATGCCTATTTTGAAACCAATTGAAAGGTAGAAAGGGTTAGCAAGAATGAGAGCACAAGAAAAAGTAAGAAGCAAGATCTATGGAGGTTGGAACAAAACAAGAGAGAAAGATTGTGTGTGGGAACTCCAATAATCACAATGTGACCTGCCTTCCCTTATTCCATTGTCATATTGCCACCTTTAGTGTGCATGTGTGTTGGCACTAAGTACAAAGTAAATGAGGCCGGATAGGTGCAAGCATCCTTTAATCCCCAACAAAGAGAATAAGCATCTCTTCCACAAAGTAGCCTTATCTAGAATAAGTTTTCAAAAGCCTTTTCATAAAAACAATTATAGTCATCACACTTAATTCTCTCTTATGACTTTATCACCGAGATAAGTGGTTCATCAAAAATCAAAAAGCTTAAGAAGGATAGCAAATCCTCTAGCCCATTCATGCAAAAGTGATATATGCATCAACTTAATCTTGCTTACTTTTGTAGTCCTCTCATGGCAATGACTAAACAATGATATGTAATTAGTAATATACAAGAATACCATAGTAGAGAATTTGGGAACCTCCCAAGTTCCACTTTCAAATAAGGAGTGAAGATTTGACCAAGTGGCTAAATTTTAACCCCATATTTGAAAGTGGAACTTGGGGGGATTGCTTATATAGTATCTAGGAAAAATTTCGCCTTCAAGTAAGGGGATAAGATTTGACCATGTGTCCAAATATTAATCACATTAGGAATTCCCAAAATTTATGAAAATTTCCAAATTCTTGAATATGTTGTTCAAGCAGATCCCACTTATTATACATCCATCTCTCTATATATCATCTTTCTTGCTCGAAAACTAGACTTGCAACAAATACTATAATATCACCCATTGATTAATAAGCTTTTGATTGAAGAATAGGAATTGCACATTGCTAGTCGCTTTATAAGATCTTTTGTTCTTAGTGATCTAATTACTTATCTTTGCAGACTTGTCAATAAGCCAGTTAAATTCAATACTTTTGTTAAATTGGAATACAATCCAAATTTCTACAACTAGTGGATTCCTTTTTTTACTCAAAGCTTGCACTACTAGATCTAAGACTCCTCAATTTTTAGCACAATGATACATCGTCTTGCAAGGGCAAGATATTAGGTGTGTGCTCTAAACTTTTATTTAGGCATGACGGTAAAAAGCTAAGTTGCCATCAATGCTTTCTATCTTTTGACTTTGAATTCACCGCATGGAAGTCTCAAAGTTACACCAAGTGAATGTTGGATAATACAAGTGAAAAGCAAAGCACTAAACATTCCAAACTTAAAGACAACATCATAAGCCATAGGAGATTTTCTTCAAGATTTAAATTGTAGACACATTAAGACAATAAGATCAACTTGGAGCCTCAAATGTGTGGCAAAGACATGAGAGGCACATTGCTAGTCACTTTATAAGATCTTTTGTTCTTAGTGATCTAATTAATTATCTTTGCAGACTCATCAATAAGCCAATTAAATTCAATGCTTTTGTTGAATTGGAATACAATTCAAATTTCTACAGCTAGTGGATTTCTTTTTTTGCTCAAAGCTTGCACTAGTAGATCTAAGATTCCTCAATTTTTAGCACAATGCTACATC
The DNA here is from genome assembly GCF_053477565.2 of Lygodium microphyllum. Lineage (NCBI taxonomy): Eukaryota > Viridiplantae > Streptophyta > Polypodiopsida > Schizaeales > Lygodiaceae > Lygodium > Lygodium microphyllum. The sequence continues at coordinate 163,392,642 of NC_141143.1, forward strand.
GTGTGCAAGGGCAAGATACTAGGTGCGTGCTCTAAACTTTTATTTAGGTATGATGGTAAAAAGCTAAGTTGCCATCAATACTTTCTATCTTTCTACTTTGAATCCACCACATGGCACTCTCAAAGTTACCCCAAGTGAATGTTGGATAATACATGTGACAAGAAAAGATTTGAACATCCCAAACTTGAAGACAACATCATGAGCAATAAGAGCTTTTCTTCAAGATTTAAATTGTAGACACATTAAGATAATAAGATCAACTTGGAGCCTCAAATGTGTGGCAAAGACATGAGAGGCTCATCATCATACAAGTCTAGTTTCTTCAACCATAACATATCTTGGCCTCAATTTTAAATAATCATCTACTTTCTGAAGTTACAATTTACTTTACCATTGAGTACGCAAGGCTGCAGCAATAAATTAACAGTTTTTCTTTCATAATAACTTCACCAATAAGGCATTATGTCTCTGATATCCAAGCTCAATATTTGTATCTTAATTGTGCACACTCCTATATAATGTCATTCTTAGAGCTAGGGTTATTGTATGCAATCAACCTTCAGATCCTTCACACTACAATTTTCAACGTTGTCGTATTGCAAGCCTATTATATGGCACTACTTTTATTTTTAAAAAATGGAGAGAATAAAAAGAAAATACAAAAAATATACATACATACATATGTATGCATGTACTCACAAGCATTACATTGCACCTAGGGATTCTAAAGTTAAATGTGTCCAATGATCTTTGTCGATTGGCTCCATCTCTAACCACCTAGCTCTTTTTGTTATTTTCCCTTATATTCACTCAGGGCCCATCAAGGTTAGGACATACTTGGGGAGTCTTAGCTTGCCTAGGTTAGGCTTGTCTCCTTGAGTCACACTTTTTCCCTTTTCACTTCATCTTCTCATCTTCTTAGTGCTAGCAAATCAACTTCAAAGCAAGCTGAAAAATGTACTTTAACCAAAGGTTAGCAATTATATCAACTACCACGTGTGGTTGATCCAAGAGAGAAGCACGTTCTACAAGAACTCATTGGATTGGACTCCAAATTTTTTCCATCCTCTTTTTAGGTTTTTCTATGGTCATCTTCAACTACACATTTCCCTTACCAATGATAATTATTCCTTTTTTTATTAGTTCAAAATTCCTTAATTCATCAACCATCGTCAACAAAAGAACCCATGATTAGTCTATGTAAGCATGCACACTCGTATAACATTTGTTTCATAACATATTCATAGTTTTGGATCCTCAAATGTCGAACCACGCTATAGGTTTCAACCCATCTCCCAAACCAACAATACCATATGTCTTGTACACGACTAGAAAACTAGCACATTCCCCTAGGAAGTGAATGCAAATAAGATTTTTCTTTACAAGTACAAAAGTTCATAGCAAATCATGAGCCATCACTTCTACTTCAATACCACATCTCCCATCCTTTGCAACCTCGAATTCATTCCCAATACCCATTCAAGTTCTATTCATCAAAAGAACCATCAATCAAATTTATTATCAACACTATCACAATCTACAAGAAGTGTCGCCAACAAGACTCCTACTATCTATCATTGTACCCCTCATATATACCTTCAATAAGAACATCTTCTTCAACAACAGCAGCTTATGAACATGCATTACTTCTATATCAAGTCCAATATTTCTTCAGAGCTACTTTATCAACCATTCCAACACTCCATATCTACCTTTAACGTGAGCACCATAAAATTGACACTCATCTCGAAGGAAATAACATTAACAAAAAATCTAAAATAGCAAGTCAAAGAAAGAGCAAAGCATAAGTGTCAGATTTATTTATTTTCTCTTTAGAACTTGAGTGTATTATTTTGAACACTTGTATTACTTTATGGACATACTATTATTATAGTTATACTATTTAGTGAGAGTCAAGCTCACACCCTTGCAGATTGTATTATTAATTGCAGTTGCATTTGGTACACCCATAACTATTTTGTGGATTATACACATAGAAAGGAAGCTATAATAATATAAACTAGATATAACTAGACGAAGACACAACATCAAGTAATGACCAATCCAGGTCTCACAAAGTGAATATGATGCTCAAAATAAAGTACAAACCCTAATTCGCAATCGTGGAAATCCTAAAATGTAAAAGAAATCCAAATCCTAAAACCCAAATGGAGCACCACCCTAGAGAAAGAGCCTAACCAAAACCCTACTTTTGGTCTATATAAAGATGAAAAGTTTCAATTGTAATTATCATTTTGGTACATCTATGTTATGAAAGCTCTAATAGTACAACTATTGAGCATTCATTCACTTTTTTAATTCTATCATCTTGTCTCTATTGTTAAGAGTAAGAAGCAAAGAGAATAAAATGTGTATTTGAGTAAGGGATTGAGGAAAAGTGAAGCTCTATATCTTACTTTTCTTCTTCTCATCCATGGTAAGAAAGTTGAGTTTGGAGTTGCATATGAAGTTGTGATATTGCAAGAGAGTAACAAATCCAACAAGGTGAAGCTCTTCTCCATCTTTTTTCTCTCTTCCATCTTCTCTCGATATTGGCATAATTGGTGGTGAATGTGAAAGGGCATCATCAGATCATGTTTCTTGGGTCATGAAACCATCTTCAAACCTTCAAGCTTTCAAACTACAAAGCATGAAGATAAGTTGATGAGTCTTGTATTATTACTTTCTAGAGATAGAGAGAAAAATGCATAATTAAAGAACGAAGTGTCAAGAAGACAAGGTGAGTGATTGTCACCAAAGCAAGTTGTAACTTTTGAAAGAATGGAAGTCCATATATTGTCCCTATTGTGCATTTACCTGAACACCATTATAACACCCTTAGCTCAATGTCTTTCTCGATTTCCCTAAAGTAACCTCTTATGTAACTTAGAAGAAGATATCGATTGCCTTCGCAACCATGGTAGATCCTTGATAGTGTAGAGTGACAACCATAGCCCAATGCCATAGTCACTTTGAGGTGGGAGCTTTTGGGTGGAAGTTGGGAGCCTTCTCTTCACACTCTTCAATCATCCTTTGAGGGCAAGAGAGAGGGTGCTAAGCCACCTAAAATTTAAATAGAGACTTAGTGCATATACCACATTTATCCGCATTCCCACATCCTATACCAACATTCCATCATTATTACCATCATACCTTCTTTATCATTTTTTCTACATCATCTTCCTTTACACCTTCCTTTCGGAGGATTGCTGCGTAGCCAGCTGCCGCTCCTTCTTGGTGCTGCCAGTCAACCGTTGTACTATCCTCAGCAACTGTATTTGTTCTTCCTGCTGTCACCAACACTACTGCCTGTGGCATGGCCCTTCTTAGCTGCATCTTGGGCTGCTGATGCTACTGTCGGCTGTTGGACATTTCAGGGTTGCTGCATTCTCAGACCAGCTGCCTTCCTTTTTCACCCAGAGGTTGTCAAGGCATACTTGCATTTTTGTCACTCCAACCCCAGGCACTCTTGCATTTCAATATCCAACCTGCCGACTGTCTTCACACTCGGTATCATATTACTTCATCGACATTGGTTCGAGACATCTTGGAACTCTTATATCGCACTAGCTTTCTCCAACAGTTAGGTCATGCACATGAGCAGCCCACCATCAATTACTCTTGATAGTCGAAGTGCAGTTGCTGGAGCACAGAAACACATGATCATATTGGCCATAAGCAAATCGAGCTAGCAACCCTCAAATAGAAACATGTCTCTACTTAGGACAATGAAGTAGAAATTTTACGAAGGCACTAAAGTTGAGCAATCCTGGTGATCTATACAAAGTTGGAGTTCAGTCCCCCTGATTTTCATCATCTTTAGAGGGGCTTCTTGTTTGTACCTCCAATTCTCATGTATACGTTGGTGTGGGCATTAAGGAACCCTTTTGGGAACTCTGTGTGGCCCCAGCTCTTGGCCCTTCGTCTTTACACAGCCAATCGAGTTGGCCCACTAGATTGATCAGTTTGCAATTCCCCCTATTTAGGCTCCTAGTGATGCACTGCACACTCAATTCTCAGTTTAGTTCTTCACTTCTGCCTGTTCAATTTGTGTTCCCCCTCTGTTGTCAACATCTCTATGTCTACTTTGCCATGCACAAGTGCACATGGGCATTATCCTTTCAAATTTCCTTGTAGGTAGGCTTGCTTGCTTTTTGTTCACATAGGCAACTCTCTAGAAAGTATTATTACTCTCTAGACACGGGCATTATCACCATGCACAAGCCCACATAGGCAACTCTCACTCTGCCATCTGCATCAGATGATATGACCCTTTTTTGCCATTCACGTGATAGAAGTGAAGCAAAGTTGAACTTTTTCTTGACGAGTATGCATTTCTACCTATACATCCTCCATTTCCTGTCCTGAAAAACTTCAATTTGTCCACTCCCTGTTGCATGCTCACAGGTGTTGCTCATGCTGAAATATGTTGGAGCAATCTTATCATCCAACTGTAATGCATGCTTAAAAGCCCATTCCCCAAGCTCCACATTGACTCCATTTTGACATGCACCCAAGAGAGTAAATGACAAATCAGAATCTGATGCATTCTCAATCACATTTCTTGCTGTGTCAAAGTGCCCAGCACGGCTGTAAAGATCAACCATGCAAGTATGGTGTTCTAAAGTTGGAATGATGCAATAGATGGTGCTCATAATGTCAAAACACATATTTCCCTCCTCCACTAGACCCGCATGACTGCAAGCAGTAAGCAAAATGATGAATGTGATACCATCTGGCTCTATATTTTCTGCCCTCATTTTATTGAATAGGTTGAACACCCTTTTAGCCTTACCAAGCCGGGCATATCCAGTAAGTAATGCATTCCAAGAGGCTAGATTTCGTATTGGAAGCTCGTCAAACACTTCTTGTGCTTTTGTGAGAGCACCACACCTGGCATACATGTCCACCAACGCACTGCCTAGTGAACCATCATGAGTGTCCAAGAGTCCCCGCCTGCAGACCTCAGCATGTATTTCTTGGCCCTTTTCGATTGCTCCTATGCTACCACAAGCTTTAAGAGCAGAAAGAAATGTGATTGCACCAGGGGAGAAGCCATGGTCTCTCATTTGGTCAAAGCAGTTCAGAACTTCCTCCCCAAACCCATGCTGGGCATATCCAGCAATCAATGCATTCCAAGAGACTTCATCCTGTGTTGAAAGCTCATCAAAGACTTCTTGTGCTTTCGCAAGAACACCGCATTTGGCATACATATCGACCAATGCAGTGTGGAGTACAATATCATTATTATCCAATAACCCCAGCCTGTTGACCTCGGCATGTATCTCTTTGCCTTTCTCAATAGCTCTTGTGCTGCCGCAAGCTTTCAAGATGCAAGCAAATGTGACTGCATCGGGGGAGAAGCCCTCATCTTGCATCTGCTCAAAGCACTCCAGAGCTTCTCCACCAAGCCCATGCTGGGCATATCCAGTGATCAATGCAGTCCAAGAGACTGCACTCCGGACAGGAAGCTCATCTAGCACTTCTTGCGCTTTTGCAAGCACACCACACTTGGCATACATGTCTATTAAGGCAGTGGCAAGCATGATATCATCATTTTCTAATAATCCCAGCCTGCGCACCTCAGCATGTATCTCTTCCCCCTTCCTGATTGCTCCTATGCTACCACAAGCCTTCAAAATAAAACCAAAGGTGGTTGCAGTTGGGGAGACCCCTTCATCTATCATTTGCTCAAAGCAATTTATAGCTCCATCATTGTTCCCATGTTGTACATACCCAGAGATTAATGAAGTCCAAGAGACTACATTCTGCACTAGAAGCCCATCAAATACTTCTTGAGCTTTTGCAAGTGCACCGCATTTGCCATACATGTCCACCAATGCATTGCCTAGCACAACATCATGATTTTCCAACAATCCTTGTTTCTGGACTTCAGCATGTATCTCTTCACCCTTCTTGATCGCTCCTATGCTGCCACAGGCTTTCAAAAGGCAAACAAAGGTGGCCGTGTCTGGTGAGAAACCCTCATCCTGCATCCGCACGAAGCAGTTCAGAGCTTCCTCACCGAGGCCCTGCTGGGCATATCCAGCAATCAATGCAGTCCAAGAGACTGCATCCCGTCTTGAGAGCTCATCAAACACTTCCTGTGCCTTTGCAAGCACACCACACTTGGCATACATGTCCACCAATGCAGTGCGCAGAACAATATCATTGTTATCCAATAACCCCAACTTGCGTAACTCCACATGCATCTCTTCACCCTTTTTGGTTGCACCTAAGTTGCCGCAAGCTTTCAAGATGCAAACAAAGCTGATTGCATCTGGGAAAACACCCTCATCTTGCATCCGTGCGAAGCAACTCAGAGCTTCCTCACAAAGCCCATGCTCCGTGTATCCAGAGATCAATGCAGTCCATGATACCGCATCCTGTACTGGAAGCTCATCAAACACTTCTTGTGCTTTTGTGAGGGCACCACACTTGGCATACATTCGGAGTAGGGCAGTCCCAATATAAATGTTGTTCTTAAGTAACCCTGTCTCAAGGGTATGGGCATGTAACCTGCTGCCTTTGTACAGATCCTTCTTTTTGCCACAAGCCTTTATCAAGTTCAGAAGGGCAGTACAGTCCTGGTCCCCCTTGGGCACAGGACAGGACTCTATTTGACTTCTCCTTCTCAACTCCTGTTGGATCCAGGGCGGATTATACCAATTATGCAACCACAAGGACTGCCTTGTCTGAAGTTGGGGCCTTTCTAAACGTACCGAAGGGGTTTGCACCTGCAGGACGTTGTGTTTGCCTTGCTGTTCTATTTGTCCCAGAAGTGGGAGGGGTCTCTGAAGCAGTCCTTCCGTGAGAACCCCAGGTCTGTGCATAACTGTGCTTTAAATGAGAATCATCATGCGAGCTTCCGTGGAGAGCACAGCTATTGACTGTATATTGAAGTATTGCTACATCTCTCATGTTATGTGCAGGCGATAATTGCTGTTGGTTTGGGAGTCATGTTTCGAGCACTGGCATGATTGTGTCACATAGAGACTCACGAATTCATTTGCAGAGCTCCATTGCACGGCAAGTTCTGTCTGCCTCCAAGTCGATATGAGGGTGTCGGGCATGTGACAATTTTTCTTAAAACGCATTACCATTTAAAAAAAAAGGAATGCAATTAAGGCTTGGCAAGGCACAAAGGGCATGGAGAAAAGAGGTGCAACGCAAGCTATTGACGGTGCACATGGAGGGCGCTTCTGAGAAGAGTCTCTTAAGTAAGGGCAATAAAGAATGGACATGGAGACATGGCTGTGGAATCAATAAGCTCATTACTGCATAAGTAATTGAAGCAAGATTTATAATTGTGGAGCTTTAGTTACAAGTGCAAAACACAACTAAAGTGCAAAACACACATCGGAATAATGAAAGACACAAGATCAATGAAAACGACGATGCACAAGATGTAATCGGGAATAAGAATCCACTATGACAAAAGTACGATGGTTGAGTGCCAACTCACACACTTCACAAGAGCCCTTAGTCACACCAAGAATTTGCAAGTACCTAAATGGATAATTGACTTTGGCCACACTCCCTCTTTTATAGACAAAAATAAAGGAGTTGCCCCACCACAAAATAGGTTGGCAAATAAAGAGAGTGCTTATAAATCAAGCCGTGGGCGCTCGTGAACTTGTGATATGACCACTTCTAACACCCTCTCTGAGAGCACAAGTGAATAAGAAATGAACAAGAATACCTAGGATGTGCTTCATTAAGAAATCACCCTGAAGAAGAAATCCAAATACTATAATTCCTCTCTAAGAGCAAAGTAGTCGAGTTAGCCACCTTGCACCACCTATAGTCACATAGGCTCTATGGATAACTCGCCATGACAAACCAAGATTGCTCCACTAGAGCATATACATGTCCTGCAGATCCCTTCATATAAGACTACACGAATAGATCATGTCAATCATCCCATTGGCACTAGACACACCAGATGTGAACTCGACAACATACATCAAATCCACCAACAATGAAAGAGCATCAACATACTCTCTCTACACATTCACACTTACCCCTTCAAGCTACTAAAAGAATGTGAGAGCATGCAACATCACTCGAGCTGAGAAGAACTATCCAACCAAGCCTTTGGTAAGCCCCAACTGGACCAAGATGATGTAGACATGTACATGGTCTCATGCTTCATTAAGCGTGACCATGATATCTGCCACATGAAGCAACAACATCTCTTGCATATCTTCCTCCTCTTCCTATGTGACACTATGCCACACCATTCTGTCTCTTCACCTTCATGTACAGGATCACTACTTCACCAGATCGTGATAGAAGCAAAGACTCCTCCAAAGACTGGAGCAATCCAACATGCTCTATGAAAAGCACGAGTGAGCACCATCGCACTCATTTAAAGCTCCATGAAGTATGTTAGGATAATGGATCTTTAAATCTCAAGGGTACCGAAACAATCATAATGAAATGAAATGAGAGGAAAAAAACTTGCACTCTACCGTGGTCAAGAGAGGGTAGCCGATGGAGTATGAACACCTACAAAGATCATAAACACTCTACTGTGGTCAAGACAGGGTAGTCGAGGGAGTGTGAACACCTACAAAGATCATAAACATGTGACAAAGGCACGATGAAAACAAATCACATGGGCACCACATATGAACCACCGTGAAAGAACGCTCATTAAGAACTGATCTTATTAAAAGATCCAACTAAGGCAATGGCCAAGAGTCATGAAATGCAACAAGCCATCACATATGGCACCCAAGCAATCAATAACACGGAAGCTAATATATGCAGGGCTATTGCTATCAACGAAAGGATGCAAACACCAAGTTAACGCAAGCAAAGTCGCTCTCTCAACAGGGGATCTTAAGCATGACTAAGCATCACGGTGCAAACTCCAAACTTATTATAGTGGATAATAACTATGTTGTCAATCCATTATGGACTGACGTGGCGCAAGAGGGGCATTTATGTGTCTTCAAATCGCCATGTGTCCCGAAGGAATGCATGCAGGTTCTTCTTGGGAAGCGGCCAAGAACAGAATTGATGCCTTCTGAGCAATAGACTCCTTCATTGGACTTCAAGAATGCTCTCAGGAATGGTGAGGTTAACATGGCAGAGGTTGATAAGGTGTTGAAGAATGATTAGGTGAAGTATAATGATGCATGCAGAGCTAAAGCTCAACAGGGAGCTTGGGTTCACAAATCTCTAGTCACAACCTCGATTGACTGAGTCAGACAGAGATACACTACTTTGCTATTTATTGGTGTTTATCTGTATTTCCTTGGTAAACCCTCATTGGAGGAGGAATTTTCCAAATGGTTCGAGCTTACATATCAAGGTAAAGCTCTCTGGTGCAGTACAAATTTGTTGGGAAGGGTTTTTTTCTTGTCATTTTTGGATCCAAGGCAGAAAGGGATTGGGTGTTGGCATCATCTATTGGTTTCCGTGGTAATCTGGTTTATGTCTAACCTTGGGCATCTTCCTTTTCCTCGGATGGAGTGTTGCAACATGAATGTCCTGTTTGGGTTGAGTTTGTTGATATGCCTCCTTGGCTAGTGGAGGAGACATCCACTATTGCAGCTACAATGGTCAAGGTCTTGTACACTCCTACTTCAGCAACCCCTTGGGGGATGCTTAAGCCGTCTTGTCATGCCTACATACTATGGGATCGTAGGAACGTCCCTCCTGATTACTTGCAATTGCACAATGTTAATGGTATGGAAATCGTGCTTGGTGTTAAATTCTCTACCTTCCCCGATTCTTGCTATATGTGTAAATCTAGTGGTCATTTTGCTCGGGCTTGCCCTTTTAAGAATTCAGTCAAAGAAGCTAATGCTATTCCTGAGAATACAACAGGTGGAAACTCCTTTGAGCCTAACAAAGGCATGTAGGCTAATAAAGAAGCTCCTTCTCCATCTTGTGGTCATAGGACTCTCAAATGGACTAGCAAGGTAGACGTTCCGGTCGTGCCCTAGAGAAGCAACCTAGGGAATTTGTTAAATAGAATGAGTCGGTGGAAAGGGTTGCTGTGGCCTCGTCACCCAAAGAACTCTCACGCCACTCAAAGGTACCCTCTAGTTCTGCTAATAGTAGCTCTGTTAGTAAGGACAAGGAGAATATGCCCCCAAAGTCAATGGATTCGAAGGGGGACAAGAAAAAGAGTCGCGAGCCCTTGATCAAGAGCCTTGCAAGGAATGCTTTGGTTGACAAGAATGTATATGCTCCTTTGGATGGTCATGAATTTATTGAAGACCCTTCCTCACTACTCTAAGAGAACTTCTCTCTCCTCTAATTTAAAATATTGCACTTGGAATGTGCACGGATTTGCCTTTGACCTTCGTAAGAAGGTGGCCTATGGATTAATTAAAAAGTATAAACCTTGTGTTATTGCCTTGCAGGAGATTAAGCTAGGTGAGAATGATTGTGGTAAATTTGTAATTGATGGGTATAGCATTTTCTTTGACATCTCATCCAGAGGTTGACGAGGCACCATGATGCTAATCAAGGATGAGCTGATGCCACATTTAGCCTTTAAAGCTGGTGATGGGAGTTGTACAGGAGTTAGCATCCTACTACACTGAGGTGTTTTTGCTATGCTTGGTATATGCCCCCAATAATTCTAATTAGAGAGCTGGTTTATGGGATTTTCTACAACAACGTTTGGATGGACTGAATGCCCTTGTGGGGGGTGATTGGAACATGACCTTGTGTGGCATTGATAGATCCCATGGCAATGGAACCATGAATTTGGTGGAAAGAGAGAGCTGGTAGCACTTTGAAAATGCTTGTGAACTAAGGGATATTGCCTTGGTCTCTGACCGGAAAGATGAATTGCAGTTTATCTGGCATAATAAACATATTGGGTCCACTTGGTGTAGTAGCAGGCTGGATAGAGTATATGTTACATGTGGTGCATGGTGGATAGGGGGTGGTGTGAGGTACAGACTGTTGGATGAAGTGATGTCATCTGATCATGTACCAGTTCTCATCTCCTTTAGGCTTATTTTGCTGTCAGAAAACAATGAGGGGCTACTGCCCTTCCGCTTGAATGCATCCTTTCTACATGAAGTTTTTGTTAAGAAGATTGAGGATGCTTGGAGTAGAGCTACTAAAGGTTCTCCTGTTTGTGCTTGGCAAAAGGCTCTTGATGCAGTTACTCGGGTTGCAAAGGATTGTTGCAGGCTTAAAGCGGCATTAAGAAAGAAAACTTTGGAAGGGGCTACTAGAGCTAGAATCTTGGTTCTAGCTGCCCTTGCAAGTGAGCCAGGTGATGCATGCATGGAAACTTGTATAAGAGACATTGATAATTTTTTAAGCTTACTTGAAGAAGAAGCAGTAAGAGCAGCTAAGATTCAGTTAAGGGGTAAGTGGGAGATCTGTGGAGATGGACCTAACAAGTTTTTTTTATGTCAGCTGAAAGTTAGGCAGAAAAAAGAAATTATAGCTGAAGTGTTGGATCAAGAGGAAAAGATGGTCATGGATCTCACTTCGATCTCGACTGTGTTTCAAAACCATCTAGCTGCAATTGTTGGGACTGCCCCTCCCACTCCTTTGAACTATGATCAACGTATTTTCTCTTTTCTAAAAGATTCAACTTCCATCTCTCTTGCTCAAGCCCTTTTGTTGGATCGGCCTTTCACAGTGGAGGAGGTAAAAAATGGAGTGTACAGCATGAAAGTTGGGAAAGCTCCTAAGAAGGATGGGTTACCTGCAGAGTTGTTTCAGAAAATTTGGAACTCCTGTAGCAATGATTTGGTGAAGTTAATGAATCATGTGAGGAATACAGGAATAATGCATGCAAATTTCAATAGTGGGGTGATTAAACTTATTCCTAAAGCCCATGATTGCACTAAGGTGACCAACTGGAGACCACTCACTCTCTTGAGTTTCACTTATAAAGCTATGGCCAAGACCTTGGCATTAGGGGTTTGCCAAGCTTCTCCATGAGAGGCAATATGGATTTGTATTTGGCAGAAAGATCCATGATGCGGTATTAAATTTGATTCTTTCAATGGATTACTCACTTACCTTGCAGACTAACTTTGTACTAATTAACATGAATTGGGACAAGACATATGACAGGGTTAGTTGGTCATATGTACTCTTAGCAATTAAATTTGGCTCTGTCTTTTCCAGAATGGTAGCATCTCTTTTTAGCAATGCCTCAGCAATCCTGAGCATCAATGGCTCCTTCACATCTGCTTTTCAGCTTGAGAGATCCATCAAATAGGGCTGTCCTTTGGCTCCTTTGCTCTTTGCCCTCATCAAGGATCTGTTGCTCAGGAAAATTGATAAGGCTATCCAGAGAGGGTATATTCAAGCCTTGCCACTACCCAATGGATCAAGGAATGTAGTTCAGTTTTTTGCTGATGATAATGCATCAATTGTGTTGGTTGACCAACATTCCGTTAACAACTTGATGAATATCTACACAGAATTTTCTGAACTTTCTACCTCTAAAATCAACTTTTGCAAGTCTGAGCTCTTTTGGGTTTCTTGGACTGACACGAAGACTTGGGTGATGCAACTTGGCTTTAAAGTAGTCAAACCAGGTGAGATTATCAGGTATTTAGGTGGCCCCCTAGGAGTAGGCATATCTCTTACCCAAAGATTCAATTGGTTTTTGAAGAAATTCTAGGACAAGGTGAAAAAGTGGATGGCAAGCTCTCTCTCCTTTACGGGTAGAATCATAGTGATTAAGACCTTTCTCTCATCTGAAGTGGTATACATTGCCTCATTGATGCCTTTCAACAACTCTGCTTGGGACAAAATTGAGAAGTTGATGCAAGACCTCTTGTGGTGTAGAAATGGGGAGAGATCTAAGTCTCAAATCAGCTGGGACCTGATCAAAAAGATAAGAAGAATGGGGGGCCTAGGTTGGAAAGTTTGGCTGCTAAATCCCTTAGCCTATCTCTGGTTCTTCTCAAGAGGATGGATGCTTCTCAACCCTGGACTATCTTACTAAAGTTCTGGATTGAGAGGGCTAAGATTCGAAGTGATGCATGGTTGAATCTTTTGTAGCACGACATTATTTCCTACCCTCACCTCAGGTTATCAATTCCCCAATTTGACATTGCTCAAGCCTTGGTTGCTAAGTGGTAGAAGCTAATAACTGACTCTTCTTGGTCTTCCAAGGGACCTACGCATGGTGATTCTTCACTTTCGAGAAGTGTGTGACTATCTCATTTTGCGTATGATCCAGAGTGTTCCTCGATACATAGAAATAGCAGACTGGCAAAAGCATTGGATGATAAAGGAATTAGAATATGGGATAATCTATGGGACAATGCTGAATGTCCTTGGATGCAAGCTGATTCGATGCGGATAAGATATGAGTTGAACAATAAGGAGTTTGACCCCTTATGCTCTATTTTGACTCATCTAAAATCGGCCGAGCCGACCTTGCTATCCAGAAAGGATGATTCAATATTGAAAGACCTTGTTAGCCTTATGGGCAAGCCATTGGTTCACTACAAATATCTACGAGATGTATCAATGCCCTCCATTGGCATATTCCTCTCTGTACAATGTAAGTGGAAGAAAGAGTCCCCTATGGCTATACACACTATACAATGTACACAAAGTATAGATAAGATACAACATAAAGGAAAGTGGTCTACTAAGTCAAACAGTGCATAACAGACTATACCAATCGACTGGCGCTATATCTTTTCCAGCTGTAGGTAGGTGTAACAAACTAAATATAATAAGTGATAAGTCAGTGGCCATGTGAGTATCATAATGACCACCAACATGCTAAATGTAGACATGCGTACTCATCTAGCCTGGTGGTCCATCATCAATGTCCGCACATGTTGAGCTTGCCATCTCAACACTCCCCCTCAAGCTCAACTCTATCTCTGCAACTCCAAGTAAGCTTCGGAACTTTCGAAGCTTCTCTGCACCTAATGCCTTTGTGAAAATGTCAGCTAACTGATCCTATGTGCTGACATATACCAAGTCAATCTCTCCTGCAAGTACCTTCTCTCTCACAAAGTGGCAGTGCACCTCAATATGTTTTGTCCTAGCATGGAACATTGGATTCCTAGCTAACTATATGCTGCTCATGTTGTCACAATGAATGACAACTGGACCATCTCCCTACACATCCAAATCACCTAATAACTTTTACAGCCATACCACCTCACATGTTGCCATAGCAGCACCTCTATACTCAGCCTCTGTACTCGATAAAGAAACTATAGGTTGCTTTTTGCTGCTCCATGTAACTGCTGCACTACCAAGGAAAAACATGAATCCACCAGTAGATCTTCTGTCTGACATGCTACCAGCCCAATCTGCATCTGTGTATCCAAAGACTTGTACATCCTTACCTCCCTCATAAAAAAGTCCATAATGTAAAGTGGACTTCACATATCTCAATATACGTCTAACTGCATCCAAATGAGGCTTTCTAGGCATCTGCATAAACTGGACTGACAAGGCCAACAACATAGCTCAAGTCTAGCCTTGTGATAGTCATGTAAATCAAACTCCCTACTATCCTCCCGAACATAGTAGGGTCTTCTATCTCATCCCCAACGTCGGCACTCAACTTCACATTTTGCTACAATGGTACTGAAAGAGGCTTACATGTTGTCATATCATACATGGACAACATATCCAAGCCATATTGCATTTGGGATAGCCATATACCATCATCATATCTGATCACCTCAATACCAAGAAAGTATCTCAGCTCACCCAAATCCTTCATCTCAAACTTCTTCTTCAAGAAGTCCTTAACTTCAGCAATCCCATTGTCACTGTCACCTGTAATAATCAAGTCATCCACATAAATGAATATGATGAACAAACCTGCATCTCCCCTTCTCACATAAAGTGAGTGATCAGCATCAGAAATACAGAATCCAATATTGACAAGATACTCTCTTGTTGGCCGCTCCTCCGTATACACTTCTTCTTGCAATTCACTATGCAAGAAGGCATTCTTAACATCCATTTGCTGCAAACTCCAAGCTTTGGCTACTACCAAGGCAATCACACATCTAACAGTTGCCATCCTAGCAACTGGATTGAATGTCTCTTCATAATCTATGCAATATGTTCAAGCATAGCCTTTTGCAACTAGCCTAGCCTTATACCTGCTAACTGAACCATCTACATTATTCTTGACTTTGTAGACCCACTTATAGCCAATAAATTTCTTACCCTTAGGCAAAGGTACCAAATCCCAAGTCTTATTGGCTTCTAATGTAGCCATCTCCTCGTCCATTGCTACATCCCAATGAGCATGACCAATAGCATCCTCAAAATAAGTGGGCTCAACATCCTCAACTAGTTTCACCATATAAGCATAATGGTAAGCTGCATAACCTTTAAAGCCAAATCTTTTAATAGGGTATCTGACCTCGTTACATGCGTACCACTGGATCACTCAATGGAGCCTTTACATTACTATGAGCTCTCTGTACACTTGGTGTCCTGATTGAAGGAATACCAAGCTCATCATCTAAACTCTTTGAACCACTAGAATCTCCATCAAATCCCATATGACTAGTATATGCATCATTACCATCCATCACTTTCTTCTTTCCTTTGTCTTTGCCTGCAACACTTATAGATACACCTGAAGATGTGGGGCTACTCCTTAGTCTCCTAGACCAAGGGCTCATTGTAGGTGTAGTACCAGATGATGTTTTTGGTCCACTAAGACTTCGTGATTCTTGGTTTTCTTTCTGCATATAGCTATCATGACCATTATCATCATCTAATACATCACTAGTAAGTACATACCAACTACTCATCTCATAAAAAATAACGTCCCTGCTCACTCTGAACTCACCTATGACAGGATTATAACAATGATACCCTTTCTACTCTAAAGAGTATCCAATAAAAATACATTTTTTAGCCTTTGGATCAAGCTTCTTCTGTAGCTCATCTAGCACATTAACATATGCAACGCATCCAAATACCTTCAAGTGTGATACATCAGGCTTCTTTCCTGTAAAGCATTCTTCGGGAGTCATCCCATGAACTGCAGCTGTGGGGGTTCTGTTCATAATATAGACAGTAGTATGGACAGTTTCAGACCAAAAATATTTTGGCATATTCTTTTCAACCATTAATGCCCGTGCAACTTCTGCAATATGCCTATTTTTTCTTTTTGCAACCCCATTTTGCTGTGGGGTATACCTGCAAGTAAATTGCCTCTTTATCCCATGAGTCCTCAAGAAGCCACTAAACTCATTAGAGAGGTACTCTCCCCCTCCATCTGATCTCAAGCACTTCACTTTCAAGCATGTTTCTGTTTCAACAGTTGCCTTGAAAGATTTTAAGTACTTAAATACGTCACTCTTTTCCTTCATAAAATATATCCATAGCTTTCTTGAACAGTCATCAATAAATGTGACAAAGTATTTGTTGCCACCAAGATATACATTCTATGTAGGCCCCCAAACATCTATATGCACTACATCAAGTACATTTCTGCTCACTTCTCTGTCATGCGAGAAGGGTTGTCTCGCCTGCTTACCAAATTGGAATGCTTCATAGTCTTTATGAAATTCTACAACTCTAAAAGAAGGCAAACCTGTAACCAATCCTCTAGACTGCATTAATTTCAGCATTTGCACATTTGCATGTCCAATACATTTATGCCATATTTCAATGTCTACAACCACTCCTTTTCCTTTAGTATACATAGCAGCATCCATTGCAAGAATTTCAGCATCTAAAGTGAACATGCGGCCAACTCTACTTCCTTTTGTGACTAACCTATACTTATTATTAAAGTCTTCTACAAAACAACCTTTGGCATTGAATCGAACTTGCAACCCTTGCTCTACCATTTGGCTAACACACATTAGATTCTTTGTGATTGATGGCACATGTAATACATCTGTCAGACTCTTTGTTTGGCCATCGTACAAGGACAAGGGAACCTTTCCAATGTGTGAAATTGGGTGGCATGAATCATCACCCCTCTGCACATAGCCTGGATTTTGTAAGTCCTGCATCTCTCCCTTCAACATGACTGGTCATATGATTAGATGCACCTGAATCGACATACCATACATCATCATGTGTCCCCTTTCTTGTAACTGCATTCATCATATGATGCATAACAAACAGACACTCATTTTTGTCTTCATTCTGTCGTGAAGAGGATGCATGGTTTCCTTGTTGCAATTTACCGCTGCAAATATCATCCTTCTTAGCATAACAATGGGCTGCAATATAACCTGTCTTGCCACAATAATGGCAAACAATAGAAGAACTTCCAAAACCTCTATTCTACCATCCACCCCTTCCTCTAGAGCTCCCCTTGCCTCTAAAGCTTCCTCAGCCTCCTAAAACCTGCATTTCACCAAATTGTTGATTGAGCCTGTTTTGTTGGTTATGGCCAGCACGTCCCATACCACGGCCTCTCAAAGAGGATCTACCACATCCCCTTCCTGAACTTGAGTAAATTGATTGGACATGTTCATCATTTTTTTCAGATGAGTCACCCTGCATATTGATATCTTCGGTAATCATGAGAGAGATCAGCTTATTAAAATCTAGAAATGGCTTCTATACGTATACTAAAGTAACAAATTATTTCCATGCCTTCTCATTATTAAGGCCACTCAAAGTGGATGAAACCAAATCATCATCATCACGCATTGCATCAATTGCTGCTAAAGCATTTGCAATGCTTCTCACCTTCAAAACATACTCATTGATAGACATTTTGCCTTTCTTCAAGGTATTCAACTCTTGCTTGAGTTGAATCTTCCATGCCTTTGTATTTATTGAAAACATGTTCTCAAAAATTGTCCAAGCTGAATGTAAAGTTTATGCATTCCTGATATGTCCCAACATCGTATTATCAATGACTATAGATAGCCAGTACATCACCTATTCTTTCCATGCTTTTAATTCATTTGCAGTTGGAGGGATACCCAGCTCTTGCTCCTTTTCTTCACCTAAAACAAACTCATAAAGGCCCTTTCCAATGAGGAAGTTCGTCACATGGAACTTCCATGAAGGGTAGTTGTTCTTGTCGAGCTTCTCAATAATGGGATTTCCACTATTCTCTGCCATTATCACAAAAAAGGATACAACATAGCAAGCTAGTCTTCTGCAGCCTTTCACAACAAGTGCACAACAATACACCAAGCAACCTTTTTCATTGATTGCTCAATAGCACATGTAATCTGCAACCTGTTTGTAGATGAACCTTATGTTTTCTTCCTGATAAACACCTCAAAAATTACAAATTCAAAATCTGTAATATGTGCACCCACTTTCGATCAATACAACCGAAATCATAGTGTACCTTGAAACTATTATCCGCAACTTTGTGGCTCTAAAACGGGGCCTGAAATGCCCTCAGATACCAAAAAGAATTGTAAAAAAGCCCTAAAGAACATATCTGTAGAATATACAGTGCTCTACTCGCACACCAAATCTCACAGCAGTCTAAGATTTTTACTCTACCCTGCTTCCGGTGCCTCCACAGGCACTATCCAAGAGAGAGTGGAAAAATGGGAGAGCTTCTTACCCGTTGCTTGCTTGCTCGAACCTTGCTTGTTCTCCTTCACTTTAGCCTTCAAAATTAGCCTCTCTTAGTGGGGCGGCTCTAATACCATGTCAAGAATCGTGTGGTGGGGGGACTTGCTTGAGATGCTACTCCAAAAACACAATGTATACACAAGAGGAAGCTCACTCAAGAACACAAGAAGAGAGATGGAGGCCAAAAAGTTTTCTTGATGATTTCTAATTTTTCTTCCAGACACTATACAATATACACAAAGGATAGATAAGATACAACATAAAGGAAAGTGGCCTACTAAGTCAAATAGTGGATAACAGACTACACCAATTGACTGGCGCTATATCTTTGCCAATTGTAGGTAGGTGTAACAAACTAAATATAATAAGTGATAAGTCAGTGGGCATGTGAGTATCATAATGACCACCAACATGCTAAATGTAGACGTGCGGGCTCATCTAGCCAGGTGGTCCATCATCAATGTCCGCACATGTTGAGCTTGCCATCTCAACACAAGGGACATAACTTTTATGTTGTAATTATATTTACCTCTTCTAATTAATATCATTATTCGCACACATTTTTTAAATTAAAAAAAAATGCAAGCAAAGTCCACCAAAGCCAACATTAACAAAATGTAGCTTGAATGTGATCACCATTGCCAATCAAATTAGATACTATGATGTCACATGGCAACAACCACACGGTTGGGATGGCCGCCGCTGTGTAAGTATATCACATGCAAGTTGGAAAAATGACCCTCAAATAGATAACCATAGGCTACATCCATGTAATGGGTATCATATGGCCTATTAGTCAGCAGCGCCCCACAAATGTAGAGAACCATTGTGTTGGGGGTAAAGGCACCTTTGCCTAGCCGCTCATGTATTACTACACTGACAATACCTGCCACTGTACACTGCAGGTGGCAGGCACCTGTCACAATCACTTATTCTTTATTCTTTTAGTGACAATTTGAATAAAGGAAGGCTCGGCCACACATTGTGGTTGTTGGAGTTCCCACTTTTGAGTCTCTCTCTCTCTTGGCTCTTGCTCTCCATCTGTCATAGCTCTCACCGCCAAGCTTCTTCCTCGTGGGTTCCACTTCCCTTTCAATTGGTATCAGAGCAAAGGCATTGGAGCTTGCCTGGCATTCTCTTCAGCTCAGATTTGAAGCACTTCAATCTGAGCTTCAATGGCAGCCATGGCACCTTCATTTACAAGTACGTTTTGATCTCCCGCCTCCTCCCTGAGCTTCCGGACCTTCATCGGCTTCATTAGGGGAGTTTTGAGGTCTCGAAAATGCATTTTAGGATGTGGAGAGAGAGTGCTCTAGACCAATAAGAGCAAAGCCTCCGTAACGAAACTTCTATTTAAAAAAAATTAAAAAATCATTTTACAAAAATATATAAATATGATAATATTACGAATTTGTATTTTTATTATGCATTTTTAGTCTCTTATATTCGTGATTATGACATCTTTTGCATTAATGGCATAGAGTCTCGGCTACTTTTATTTAATGATGTTTCTAGATTAATGATAATGACTGATGTAATCGAAATTCAAATTGGTGAAAAGCATGGCGCTCAGTTTTTTCCCTCCTTTCTTTTATTCCTCTATTGTTTTTCCCTCCGTTATGATAGCCTAGTCCTCTCTCTCTCTCTCTCTCTCTCTCTCTCTCTCTCTCTCTCTCTCTCTCTCTCTCTCTCTCTCTCTCTCTCTCTCTCTGTGTGCATGTATCTCTCTCTTCTACCATGGATACAGAAATTCGACCTTCAACAAGGCGTCCAAGCTCCCAAATCACATCCATATCAGTGTTTAACTCATTCCAAACTGATGGAAGATGGATTCCTACTATCATTAGCAAAGGTAGTTGGATCAGCATGCAACAAGCAAAACGTGGAAAAAGGCAAAGATATGAGAGCTCGTTTATCTCTGCTTGGAAGGGCAGAATCCGAGATTTTAAGCTTGGAGCAAATAAGAATAGTATCAAAGAGGTACTAGTGCAACATGTGTTCATGCATAGAGAGCTGTGTTTGAAACCTGGATCTTCAAAGCTTCCAATGCATAGACCAAATTGTAAGAATTTGATTCTTAAAGTTTTTCCTTTCTTAAACATGGTTTAGGTTTTTCCATTATAATATTTGTTTGTCTTGTAGATGTCTATCCCTCTAATCTTGAGGAATGGCAACCAGTGGAATCTATTATTGATGTTATTGATGTTATACATGGTTCAATTGGAGACGAAATGTATAGAGGTAGAAAGAAGACAGAGCTTGCAGAGAATGGAATATTCTTTTATGACCATTCTTATGTTATTCCTATGCGGCATTGCCAATGGGGATCAATAAAACTCCTTCATTTGCCAGATTTTTCAAGCTTTGAGTGGCCTTTGCCAAGTCTAGCTACTAGTGAGGGCTATAGATGTAAGATATTTTCTGAGATCCAGAAAGCACTAAAATCTAATATCTCAAGTAGGCTAAGAAAAGTTACTTTATTTATGCCTATTAATATATTTATTGATTTCTTCTCTAATATGGAGATAAGAACAACAAAAACCATGCTTTCAGTGAAGAGACTAACATATGATCATATCATACAATTTGTTGATGAAGGATGGGATACAAGGACAGAAGGAAAAATTATATGTAAGATAGATCAAGACTCTATAGCTTGTAAATATATGATTGCTACTCAAAATTTTATCCTTAGCTTTTATTATAGTCGATGGCATTTTGTTGGTAGTAGTCTAGTTGCTTTAGACCAGAATCTTAATAATTTCAGCAAGGATCCTATTGTGGATTTTGATATTTGGTTCAACGAGGATATTATTGCAATCTTAAAGATCATAAAATCATGTACGCTACATCAAGTGAGGATGGATTTACAAAATGAAGACATTGAACTACCATGCTCCTTTGTATTCCAACTTGACAAGAAACGAGTAAGTTTTCACATCATATTATATCTACTTAGATGTATATCAAGATCTCACTTTCTAACTAACAAACATTTGTAATTTATTTTTTGTAGATATCGAAAAGGAGAGAAAATAAAACACACTGCAATGACATTCAAGAAAAGATATATTTACTATCAATATAAAATACATGTACAAATTTTGTAGCAGATGTCTATCTGCCATCTCTATGAGATATACAAGGACTGAAGGGCAAATTTCTATAGATGAAGGCCTATAAGGCGATATGGCAAAGCTATTTCTTTTTTGGAGAACTATCCTTTCTAGGAGTCCTTTTGCCTTTCTTTGATGTCTTGGGTATAGAAGGTGTTGAAGCTGTGGATTTGCCTTCCCTGGTTATAGGCACCGCATCTCCTTCATGGTGCAAATCCCCACCAATCTCTGTTGTTGGTTGTATACAATTGACCATTATATACTTCAAGAGCTTTGCTCTGATGTACCAGACATGCTCAGATGTATAGCAATCCTTCGAAAACTGTCACACATTTATAGAAAAAAGAGTTTTAGTTCATTATTGTTCTTACAATAGACTATATTTTTATCATCAATGGACTATTTGCAATTAATATCTATCTTAAAGTTTAGCATCTTTCATATTACCTTTACATGTTTATCATCATTAAGATAAACAAAGTTAACCATTCTTCTAGCATTTGCAATCACCCTCCAGCCACAAGAATGGCTATCATCCTGATGGGGACACTGCAACCACCAACACAAAGTAAAACTATAAAGAGGACGAATGGTAGTTCATAGAATAAACTCATGTTTCAATTATTTTAATGAATAACTTACCGCAACTTGTCTATATTGCATTGTTGCAAGCAAATCAGATGGCATAGGGGGTCTTTTCTCTAGCTCTTCAATTAATCTTTTGGCACCTCTGTATATAAAATATGTTGAAATTTAGAGTACTTACAAAAAAAAGAATTGAAATATCAAGGAGCCCTTGGATAATATAACTTACAATTTAGCATTTCCATGGCTTCCTTTCATAGAGTTGATTAAAAAGCATTGCTTATCCACAAGGTCTATTGCAATCAAGCTCCAATGAGAACTAAAAGCAATCATATCTCAACAAATTAGTAGGATAAAATCTCAAAAACTCTAATAGAATATTGAATCACTTACTTTTCATTATATGGAATTATAAGCAGCTCCAAAGTATCGAAGTCAATCAAATCGAGCCAGTGCTCAATAAAACTTGCATCAAGCTCATTCCTCATAAAGAATGAGATAGATGGATCAAAAACCTCAATTTTTTGTTGTATATCCAGAGGAAACTCATGCATTATACACCTAGAAAAGGCATAGAAATAGTGAGTATAAACAAGAAAAATCTTATTGCTAAAAAAATATCAAAAAGTATAAGTAATTATGGATGGACATACCTTAGGACAGCAAGAATAAGACTGTCATTTACTTCTCTTCTTTTATCCTTAAGAATCTGAACACATGCAGCATCAAAGGAGATAATCTCAGTTCTTTTGCCTAAGTCACCAGGTAAGAAACAAAACACACTGAATCCTTTTGGATTAGCTGCTTCAAGAAGGGTGGCTAGCTCATTTTCAAAGAACTCTAGTTGCTCTATTTTCCTTTCTTCAACCCTTTGCCTCCTATACTCTCTCCATTTATCTGCTTGTTCCTCTTTAGCCTTCTCCTCTTTTTCATGTTGCCTTGTATCCTTCTCATGGGTGACATCCTCAACCCTGACACCAGAATCATCTTTCTTTCTTCTAGCTGGGGGCACATTAAGGATATTAAATGTCTTCATATCAGTGAGGGGAATTGGCTCAAGGACCTTTGAAAATCTATATCTTAGCCTCCTAAGAATTACCGTGTCCTTGTCCATGAGTGTGAGCCTATGAGCATGAGCAGCACAAATGTAGGCATCTTGGAAAAACTCAATTAGAAAATCCTCTGTGGCTTCTTGTATACAATTAAGAGTTGTTCTTGTCCATCTGAAACTATCCAAACTATATCTGTCACAAATTTCCCTGACAAGCCTCTGAAAAGACAACTTTGGAATTGCATTGTCAAGAGCATTTACTGCCTTCCTAATCTCCCTTAGACACCTGACATTTTGAGAAAACCTTCTCCTTGGCTTTGACTTTCTAGAGAGCTTCTGAGGCTTTGAAGACTGATGAATCTTTGATTTTAAATCCCTAGGATCAATCTTCTCTTTTCTTGCTATTGCCTTAGTCCTAGCCATCTGTCAAAAAAACATATGTTACTTCTTCTCCAGCATGTAAAGTAAAACACGAGTCCCATACAAGAGTTATCTATGCTGCATGGCGTTTTCTCGTATCAGCTGAATTTTTCTCGAGCTGTCTAGTGAAACGCAAGTGTCAAGCAAGGCGCCTCCTTGCAGCTGCTTCTTTTCGCGTTTCACCGAACTTGTTGTCCATTGTGTCCAGTGAAACATGAATTTAAGCCAGGAAACTTGCTTGAAGTACCTTATTTTTGCATTTCACCAGACAGCTCATGAATAGCATAAAAATTGACAAAACCAAGAAAAAAGAGCTTTGATCTAAGGAAAGCTTTTAAGATTACATAAAATATCCATAGAATTAGGGAGGAAATTTGAAGATTTCCTTAAATATCCACAATATTAAGGAATGCTTTCACTGTGGAAAAAATTCTTTTGTAGTGGTCATAAGCTAATAATAACATAAAGGATTAAGGAAAAGTATCAAAACAATGCATTGAATGGAGCTTGTTATTGAAAAGCAAGATGCAGAAACCATACCTTCTTTTTAGCTTGTTCTTCACAATCTCAGCCTAAAGATGACAATATGCTCGAAGGTTTGCTTTGTTGGGGAAGCAGTGAAATGCTTGGAGATTGGAAGGAAATGCTTGGAGACTGGAAGGAACACCAAAAACAAAGATGGAGTAGCGATGAAATGCGATGAAAGGTGAAGGCGGTGAATTTGCATGGACTCAACGTTCTTCGCAAAGTGTTAATAACACACGTGTGACATGCTCTCGCTTACCCGAATTTTTTATTTACTTGGAAAAGGGTTATTTAACACACGTGTGACGTATTTTTGGAAAAAGAGAATGCGCACGTCTTCTGAGGAGTTTATTACGCTGTGTTAAGTCAGACATGTGTACACGTATTTTTCCATTATTACACAAACTTTTTCGTTGGAACTATCACCACATGCTTAACGGTTGATATAAAAGCATTTCAAACCCATTTCTCCGACATTGTCTTCTTCTCTGCCAAAATTTTGTCTCGACTTCCCTTCAAGGTTCTTGCTTCCTGTGTGGAGAGCAGTTCAACAATCTTTGATAGGTAACAAATTTTTTTATTACAAGCATTTTAACAAAATAAATTTGATTAATATAGAAAGAATGTTTTATAACACTTGTACAATTAAAGATGTTATGTGCTTTCTATCTTTCAAAAGCAGCATAGCTTTTCCAAAAATGATTTTATCATCAATTTGTGTGTTTCCATAGAATTTATTTATTGTTCATGTTTCTTTTCTTCATTTGCAATTTTTGACCAGTGAAACGCGAAACAATGTCTCTGTTGATGATATTTTGCTTAGTATCGCGTTTCACCGGCCACATATTAGAATAATTTTTGTCTTCAAGCTAGTGTCCGATGAAACGCGATTCCTTCACAGGCATTTGCCTTACACACTTGAATTTTCGTGTTTCACCGGTCAACTTAAAAAATTCTCCTTTTTTGATTTTTTTGTCTTGGAAAATCAATGTTGGGGCCTTTTTCCATGGTTCCATCTTGTTTTATTGGATATTGGTTCTATTCTGCTTTTTTTTTTCAGGGATAAATATTTTCTGGTCAAGATGACAAAGAGGAAGCTATCTCTGGAAGGAATGGATGAGGAGGAGATAATTGAGACATCTGATGATAGGCTCTTTGATTTTTTACACACCACTGGAAATTCTTCCAAGTTTTGCTATATCAGGGAAAGGAGTTATTGGAGGATCTTGATGATAAATCTAAGGAGTACAGATGTTTTTATGATAGACATGTGCAAGGTTTGGAAGTCAATGGATTTGTTCATTATAGTGATGTCATGGGAGCTACCAATACATCCAGGTCAACTTTGCTAGGCAGGTTCAACCTCATTGATGAGGAATTCAGAAAGAAAGAAACATGTTGCCCTTTCCACAGGTACCAACACCAATGCCTTCTGATCCACAAGGACGTTGGATTTATTGTGTATCTTCAGTACATGGAAAATTCTTCTCCAGATATAGACCAACAGAGAAAGCTAGAGGATATTGCAAGTATGGATAAGGAGGTCGAAGAGAAGGAGGAGATGTTCCAAGAAGATGTTGAGAATCAACTTGTCCAAGGTTTTGATGTAGGTTTATTCAAGAGTGACAATATCACAATGGTGGAAGAAAAGGAGATTGAGCCAAGTGCACAGGTTGATGAAGAAGGTCCTCTTGCCTGTGTTCCAACATTTTCCACTTATCTTATCAACAAGAAGAGATATGTGTTGCTAAATGATATTCAACATCTTTTTGATCTTAGAGAAGATTATTGCTTAGCAATCCTTGCAGGTTGGGGCAAAAATGACATGAATTTTATAGGTTATGAACAAGAACCACTAGCAAGTCTTGATGTTGAGGGAGAGAATTTCCAAGATAGCTCTATAGCCTTACATACATGTATTAATCAGATCATAGAATACGAAAAGGGGGGGCTACCTACAGAAGAAGAGTTTTTGCAGGTCCAGAAGAAACTTCATATTGATGATGTAGGGTATGAAGAGAGATTGAAGTCTCCATCAGATGAGAAGCCCAAGAGTTCAATAAATCTTTATGATGATAGTCTTCTTGAAGAAGATGAACACCCTAAGGTATGAAATATAATTTGAAGTTACCCATTGAGTTTATGTTAGACTTTATTATGCATTATAGATAAATATCTTATATCTTGTACTGTTGTGGTTTGTTCTATAGATTGAGATTGAAGATCTGGACAACTTTCTTGGAAGGGCCAAGGGCTCTAGGCCAATGAAGCTTGGAAAAAATCAAAGCCTTGGCCATTATATTGGAAACTTAAACAATCAAACAATTGTAATATATCATAGTAGATTGTCAAGCTCTCCAAGTCTACCAATGATGGCTTTGAGAGCTATCTCAAAGGTAATTGGATATCAAGTTTTCAGTAGAGGTTTGGACAAGATCATTTTGGTGGAGAAGGAAGAAGCCATAAGAGTTTTTGGCTTTATGCCTAGATACAGTGGATCTAGATCTGGATATTTTGGAGTTCTTGGCTCCTATTTGCTCTCTCATGTAGGAGATAGTAAGAATTTGAAGCTTCTTCCAGGCTATCGGAAACAAGAGTTTTTGAAATACAGAAGTCTTATTGAGTGGGATGAAACAAAAGATTCCTCTAGAGGCCTTGTCGAGCTACCTGAAACCAAGGACTCCTCTGAAGGCCCTGTTGAGGTGCCTGAAACTAAGGACTCTTCTGCAACACAATCAGACTAGAAGATGCCAAAGATTAAGGGTTTCTTGAAACCCATCTTTTCCCAACTCTTTGTTTGGTTTGTAACCATTCTGTAAATCTTTGCTTTGCGCAAGAATTTAAATATCTATCTTTTCTTCTTTGGGTAACAATTTCTATAGTCCTTGCTAAAGATGATGTATTGCTTGATGTGGTTGTATCTTTAAGCTTGAATTTATGCCAAATTTGTGGATAGAACCATTGAAAGACCTCTAATAAACTGTTGGCTTTGTGTCTTCCACCTCCATGTCTTGTATGTCTGAAATATTTTGTTCTTGCTTGATCATGTGATTTTTCCATACCTTGGGTTGACCAGATAGATAGAGATCCATATTGTTTAATAAAGTATGGAGCATGGTTGTATAGAATATGTTGCATAGTCAACAAATAAGGAAAGTTATTAAAAAACATTATATGAGTTTGACAATGAAGAAACAAACATATACAAACTTCTTACCATATAGTGAGTAAAGTGTTGATCACCCCAAGCTTCTGTCATCGCCTTTTTGAAAAGGTTCAATTGGTTTTTAAAGTCTTTGAGATCATCATCATTCCATTCAGTCTTATCACAATAAAAAAACACTTTGTCTAGTGTTTCCCAAACTTTAGCTTTTCTATTTCGAGCTTGTCCATTATCAATGTGATCCTTAACTGCATTATGTAGGGATTTCCACTGATTAAATTTAATAGTTGAGCCACCATTTCTCGAGTTTATCTTGCCAAGTCTCCCATGAAAGCCTAGAAACCTTCTAGCCTTCACTCCACCAATAGATGGTTTTTTGGGACACAATTACCATCCTTAGACTTTTGAAGATCTGGTTCAATAACAACATTGCCACCATGCAAACCAATTGCAGAGAGAACTTTTTCAACCTTTGTTATAGCATCTGTTCTAGTTGATAATGGCTTCAACTTCCATGCAAATCCTATATAGAGATGAACAAGCTTTTCGATTATCCTGCAAAGTGCATGAAGTGTACAAATATGGGCATTTGCTAAAGGAATGTCCAAGACTGGTTTAAACTGTGGATCCTTATTGTGCCTAGAGGGAGCTCTATTCCAATTGCTTGAGTTTAACTCTACAGCTAGTGACATACAATATAAGCAAGGAGATCTCGAGTTAGCTCCCTTTGATACATTATACATACATTTGAGTGTCTTTAGGTCACCAGCTATGTGCCACTCAATCCTGTAGTTCCCTAATCCTTCAACAAATAGCTCTTCTCCTGCTTGTTGCCTTTGAATAACATTAGGTATTGATGTTTGATGAAAAACCCAATATAGTATATCAAAATTCTCAGTATCTACCTCAAATGCTCCTAGCCACCAGATGTTATATTCAGATTGAACACTAAATGATGTTGAGTGATTGCAATGACTTGACGAAAGTGCTCTATTCATCAAGGTGATAGAGATTCTCTCCAATTTTTTACATTTCAGAATCTCACTTTCATCAAGTTTAATCACAAATCTAGCCACTCCCTGTGCCTCCGCTACTGACAAGTCATAAAATTTGATCATTAAGCATTGTAGGGTGGGCAAGTCAAGGAAAATATTGTTAAATTCATTGAATGTAACCTCCTTTTTCTTGCCCTTGAAGCTAGCCTTGATATGAAAAGGCTCACCTAGAATCTCCATCACTTTGTTATTAACTCTCTGTCTGATAGTCCTAACCACAAATGGTTTCAGAAGTATGCAATTGTGTACCTGTCCTTGCTTCATATTTGATTGTAAAAGTTAGAAAAGTTGCATATAAGCATCTCGACTGATACCAATACTATCCAATGTCTTCTGTACTAACTCAAAATCCAAAGAATGATCCTTCACAAATGACTCCAAGCATTGTTTCTTTGCCTTTTTAAATTTATTATTCTCCAAAATATCCTTTGAAACCACTGAAGGAAGAAGATGATAATAAAACTGAGGTGCTTTTAAAGAATCTCTTTCACTTGCATTTGGTTGTAGAAGAGATCTAAGCAAAATTAACATCACAAATCAATGCAAGTAGTTTAAATAAAGCCATATTTAAGATTTTTCAAGTGAAAAAAATATACCTTGCTGCTTGGATTCTTTTACCATAGCCTCCTCCTCCTCATTTGAGATTCTCAATATTTTTAAGAGCTCTTTGTCGATTTGGAAGGCCTAATAAAGTTTGCTTTTGTTGATAAGCTTTGATACGCTTTTCCAATGAATGAATTTTTTGTTGACAATGCTCTATCTTCTACAACAACTCTATATTGTGTTTCATCAAAAGATGATTCTCTAGTCCAAGGATATCCTTTTCTGCAACAAGATTAAGTGTATAACCTAAAAATCCATTGTAGCCATCACCAATAAACCTCATTAATGACAAGCTATTATAGAAAGGAGGAGTGCTATTTCTGCTAGGATCTTTGGGATATAGCTTTCCATCTAACCAAAGATCAATATTCTTCTTTCCTTTAAACCTCAGTATATGTTTCATAGACTCTGTAACCGTGATAGATTTTGTTCTCTTTCTTATCTGTTCATACTCACTGTCCAACTCAATATGAAGATGATAGAGAGGTCTTTTATGAGAGCTACAGAGATCATTAGATGATTGATCCATAGCTGAGTTACAGAGATCATTGGGTGATTGATCCATAGCTAAGGATATGATTAGAAGCAAGAACGAAAACAAAGAAGAGACTAATAAGGAGGAGAAAAAAAAAAGAGAGAAACGATGGAGAAATGATGGAGGGAGGCAATCGAGTATCCACCAAAATTCAAATTGAATATTACTTTTCACTTTAATGAGGAGAGGTAAGATCTTCATTATGACAACCTTGCCAACTTTATGGCGATCTAGATTTCTAGGTTTGATGTGACCACGAGAATATCACGACAATGACTTATTAACGAATTTTGATATTTTAACTTACCAAAATATAAACCTTTTAAAAATTCTATAAAATGATTTTATGTCTAAATTGTTTTCTCTCTCTAGGATCTCTTACAGGGCATTTTCGAGACCTCAAAACTCCCCTAATGCTTCCCGGGATGCATTGGAGTCCCCTTGGCATTGCCAAGTGCCCCCGAGGGCTGAAGAAGATCCCCCATTCCCCTAAGAACAACCAGTGCAATTTTTGGTGCATTTTTAGGGGGTTGGGCTGATCTACTACCCGGCATTTCCCTGCTCCTCCTCGACTTTCCAATACTCTTGGCAACCTTCCCGAGCATTGCTTGACTCCTCAGCATTGGTGCTTGACTCTCGGTGATCGATTTGAGTTCTTCCCCCTTTAGCCCTTTGCTATATACATAGTCCCAGGATTGTTAAAATAGGGCAGCACTTGACATTTATTGTTTAATGCTTCTTGGCATTGCCTGTTTGATGCCTATTGATGCCCGGTGATGCCTAGATGTTATGGGATGCTACGTCTATGCTTTGGGACTGATTTGGAGCAGATTTAAGTACCATTTGAGCTTCATATAATAGTAAATTGCTTGTTGTAATATAGTGGGCTGAAGCTCATTTACTTGGTGTATGCATTGGATCATGAATACGGGGTGCCTCCTGGAGGTTTGAATGATCATACCGATGTATTTGGAGGTTGTCAAATGCTTCTTCTTGGTTCTAAAATGCTTTTGAGCTTGGATTAAGCTCCAATTTGGTTGTTATTCACTGGCATTTGGCTTCAGTTGGCATACTTTGGACCAGTTTATGCCTATTGTCACTGCTTGACATTTAGGCTTCTTGCATTTATGCCTTGGTCAAATATGGATGCCACTTGGTTTGCCCATGCTTGATAGTTACTTGGAGCTTCATCTTCACATATATTTGAGCATTTTGGATCTATTGGGCATTACATTTGGTTGTCAATTACATGCTCTTTGAATGCTTTCAGGCTTATGCTTTACGAGTCTGAGATAGCTTGGGATTTATGCTCCGGATGTACCCTAATGGGATTTGGCATGTCTGATGCTATGCATTTGATGTATTAGAGCATTGCTTGCTCTCTTTGCATTTGACTTCACTTCCAATGGGAGCCTCTTGGTATATTCGGATGTACACAAAGTCTTATTTATGGATGAGCTTGAGCTTATAGGACAATTACATGCATTTGCTCTCTTGAGAGCTTTATATCTGCAATTTGTCTGTAGTGGGCTGATTTGATACGCCTATTGGGGTAGGCACCTATCTTTGTCACACAGGTTTGTCAGTTTTGTATACATCTTGGATGGTTATGTATTGAGCTTCTTGCTCTATCAGTTATGCTTGTGCTTGGTCTCTTCTCTTACCCCGAGACCCATAACATGCATGACTTTTGGACCTATGAGATGTCTCTTGCCTGACAGGTTATTGCTTTGACAGTTCTTGGTACCTTCTTGCCTCTAGAAACTCACTGTTGGATGTATCTTACTACCTCGCAGTTGCAGTGACATATGTATCAGTGATTGCTTCATTTTGGGACAGTTTTACATACTGCTACAATTTATTACAACAAGCTAAAATCTACAGATTTTGAGCACTTCTATGAGGGTAATGCTTACTATTTGATGTTATCTTGGTCATATTTGGTGGATAGATGCTTCTCTTGGTGAAATCCACCCTTTCAGCCAGTTTTAGCAGTGGTTTTAGTGCATTTTTTGCTAATTACATCAACCTACAATTTTACATTTTTGCTTTGATTTGGGACAGTATGGCTGGTCATCTGAAAGATACAGCTCTCTTTAACATTGCCAAGTTGGATGGTACCAACTATGGGTATTAGAAGTCCCAGATATGGCATGTTTTGGTGCAGAAGTTGCAGATTAAACCCTTACATTTCAAAGGTGTTAAACCTGAGGATATGGATGATGATGCTTGGATGGAAGTTGATGAGCTATGCAAGTCTACCATTATTTTGTCACTCTCAGAAGAGGTCCATCTTAATGTTGTTAAAGATGAGAATCAAAGTGTATGGGATTTATGGGAGAAGATTTAGGAGCTCTATGCATAGCAGAGTCCTGCATCACAGATGTATTGGCTGAAGCAGTTAATGGACCTTCGCATGAAGGAGGGGACCTCCCTTTCATCTCATTTCAGTCAGTTTCATGCTATCATGAAGAGTCTGTTGTCACAGGGTATTGAGTTCAAAGACAACTTGCACCCGTTGTTTCTGCTTGGCACCTTGCCTAAATCATAGGATGTATTCCGTACTGCCATATGCACAAACAAGCTTGATGGGCTAAAAATCAAAGATGTTGAGAGTGCTTAATTGACTGAGGAAATCAACAGGAGAAACAATGATGCTTCTTGTTCTTCACATGCATTGACCGTTAGAGGTGGCAGAAATGGTAGGCATGATAATGATCATAAGGGCAGGGACTCTTAGAAGTCCAGGTCCAAGTCACGTGGTCGCAGTAAGTCTCGTGGATGGAAGTCTGATCTTACCTGTCATTATTGTGGGAAAGCAGGACATATTAGGCCACAGTGCCATAAAATGGGCTATGATAAGCATAAGGAAAAGAGAAAAGAAAAAGTGCAGGAAAAGTCTTCTGAGTGCAATATTGTACCTGCAAAGTCCAATGTGAAGATGGAAGAGGTTAATGTCATGCAAGCCACTGATTCAGATGATGATTACATACTTGCAGCTTCTTCATGCAATGCCTTATAGACTTCTCAGATACATTCTATGTATGCGTAGTGGTGGCTCTTGGATTTGAGTGCGTCCTTTCAAGTGACACCCTATAGAGATTGGTTTCATACCTATCGTACTATGTCTGGTTTTGTGTGTCTTGTTGATGACATGTCTCTTGACATTGTGGGCATTGGAGATGTTAGACTGCAGTTTTCTTCTGGTAGCTCTTTTGTTTTGCATGATGTACACCATGTACCTACGTTGACTCGCAGTCTTATGTTAGTTGGATAGCTTGATGATGCAAGGTATTTTGTGTCTTTTGGAGACTCTGCATGGAAGATTACTCATGACAGGCTTGTACTTGCAAGAGGTGCCAAGTCTGGCAGCCTCTATCCCTTACTTGTATTTGGAGCTACATTGGATCATGTTTTGTCTATGGGTTCTATTCCCCATGTATCCCTTTGGCATGCTCATTTGGGGCATATGTCTCTTAAAGGAATGAAAATGCTCTGTACTTTGCAGTATCTTCCACCTTTTGACTCTTCGCATTTTGATTCTTGTGATCATTATTTGTATGGTAGGCAGACTAGAAATACACATAAAAAGTCTGGTAAGAAATGCATGGGTGAGCCCTTGGCTCTTGTGCACTCAGATGTATGTAGGCCCATGCCCTGTCAGTCACTTGGTGGGGCAAAGTACTTTGTTACTTTCATAGATGATTACTCACGTAAGGTTTGGGCTTATCCCATAAAGAGAAAATCCAATGTCTTAGACACATTTCAACATTGACTTGCACTAGCAGAGAACCAGTCTGGGAAAAGGCTCAAATGCCTAAGGTTAGATAATGGGGGTGAGTATGTATCATGTGCTTTTGAACAGTTTTGTGACGAGCGGGGTATTAAGCGTCAATTGATCGCCCCTTACACCCCACCCCAAAATGGTATGGCTAAATACATGAATAGGACCATTCAGGAAAGGGTCCGTAGCATGATTAGCCAGGTTGGCTTACCACAGTATTTTTGGGCTGAGACAGTTACTAGTGTAGTGCATCTGATTAACAGGTCACCTAATAGTGGCATTGACTTTCAGGTTGCAGAGGAGGTATGGGCAGGCAAGTCCCCCTCTTATGATCATTTGCGTGTCTTTGGATGTGAGGCATTCTGCCATGTGCCCAAGGACAAATGCAATAAGTTGGATCCTAAAAGTGCCAAATGCATTTTCATCGGCTATGGAGATGCAGGAGAGATGGGTTACTATCTATGGGATCCATAGGCCCGAAAAGTGATCCGTAGTCATGATGCCATCTTTCATGAGGAAAAAATGCATATGCAGCCTAAGAAAGTGGTTGAGGTACACAGAGTTATCTTTCAGGAGGAACCACTGGCTCCCGTTCAGCCCACTCCATGGCCAGCTAGACAACATGCAACATCACTTGATACTCATGGCCCAGATGCTAGACATGCTGATGTTAGACAAGATGTCGGTCAGGCAGCAGAGCCTGGGTTGAGGCATTCTACTAGAGATAGATGACCTCCTGACCGTTTTGCACCCTCTATGGATTATGTATTGGTTATAGATGCAGGATAGCCTCTCACTTATGATGAGGCTATGCGCAGGGGTGATTGTCACTCTTGGGAGAGGGCTATGAAGTCTGAGCTTGACTCATTGCATAACAATCAAACTTGGGATTTGGTTTCCTTGCCTCAGGGTAAGAAGGCTTTTCCATGCAAGTGGTTGTACAAGCTGAAAAGTACCCCTGGACACCCCAAGTTGGCAAACAAGGTTTGATTGGTTGCCAAGGGTTTTAAGCAGAAGCATGGCATTGACTTTGATGACGTTTTTTCTCTTGTGGTCAAGATGACAATCCTACGCTTAGTCTTGGCCTTGGTTGCACAACTTGACCTAGGCTTGTACCAGATGGATGTCAAGATGGCTTTTTTACATGGGGACTTGCATGATGAGATTTACATGGAGCAACCTAAGGGCTTTGCAGACCCTGGCAAGGAACACCTAGTGTGCAAGATAAAGAAGAGTTTATATGGCTTGAAGCAGGCACCTAGGGAATGGTACCATAAGTTTGATGCATTCATGTAGTCACAAGCCTATAGCCGCAGTGTTATGGATCCGTGCTTGTACACGAAGAAAGCCCGTGACGGTTCTTTACTGATTTTGGTACTCTATGTGGATGACATGCTTTTATCAAGGACAGTTCGTGAAGAGCTAGATTCTCTTAAGGCTCAGATCAAGAAGAGCTTTGAGATGAAAGATCTGGGGTAGGCCTCTCATATACTTGGTATGC
Source organism: Lygodium microphyllum (assembly GCF_053477565.2). Taxonomy (NCBI): domain Eukaryota; kingdom Viridiplantae; phylum Streptophyta; class Polypodiopsida; order Schizaeales; family Lygodiaceae; genus Lygodium; species Lygodium microphyllum. Next base: position 163,427,487 of record NC_141143.1, read on the forward strand.
GCATTACGCACGATTGATCTCAGGGACTACTCTATCTGCCCACAGAGGGAGTACATTCATAAAGTCCTTGAGCGCTTCCGCATGCAGGATGTTAAGCCTATTGGCTGTTCCTTACCTTCTCATGTGACAGTTTCACAGGCTAATTGTCCACAGATAGATGAGCAAAGGGCTGAGATGACCAAGATTCCCTATGCATCAGTCGTGGGCAATCTTATGTATGCCATGATAGCCACCCATCCAGATATAGCTTTTGCAGTTGGGGTTGTGGAACGTTATATGGCTACACCTGGCAAAAAACATTGGGATGCCGTGAAGGGTATTATGAGGTACTTGAAGGGCACATCAGAGATGTGTCTTTCTTATGGCAGCCAGGATATAGGAGTCGTGGGGTACACTGACTCTAATTATGTAGGACACGTAGATAGTGGGAAGCCCACTTCTGGCTATGTCTTCACTTATGTTAGAGGGGCTATCTATTGGATGTCCAGGGTGCAGAAGTGTACGGCCCTTTCTACTACAGAGGCCAAGTATATTGCAGCCACAGAGGCTTGCAAGGAGGCTATCTGGTTAGGCCGTTTGATTGCAGACCTTGGTATGATAGATGCTATGCCTACATTGCATTTGGATTCTATGAGCGTCATTCAATTGGCCAAGAATCCAGTCTTCCATGCAAAGACAAAACATATTAAGGTGAGGTATCCCTTCATTCACGAGGTTGTTGAGGACAGGTCTATTGACCTTGTCAAGATTCCGACTGAGTAGAATCTTGGAGACTTGCTCATGAAGAGCCTCACTACTGAGCGCTTTGCCTTCCTCAGGAGATTGATGGGCATTGGATGAGATGACGTCTTTTTCCTCATCTTGTTGTACATGTGTACATGTTGTACTATCTTTTCTTTTTTCTCTCTCTCACTGGGGCAGATTCACCTTTAAGTGGGAGGTTGTTGGGGGTAAAGGCACCTCCACCTAGCCACCCGTGTATTACTACACTGACAGTATCCGCCACTGCACACTGCAGGGATGTTGTAGTCCACTCCCTTCATGACTATGAAGTTTACTGAGAACTGAACTCTTGCTATCCTCAAGGGCCAAGAATCTGCAAATACGTGAATGGATAATGGATTGTGGCCACTCTCTCTCTTTTATAAAAAAAATAAAGGAGTTCTCCTACCACAAAATAGGTTGGCCAATTATCAAATAAAGAATAAAGAGAGTGCTCATAAATTATGGCTATAGGCACCTCTGAACCTATGATATGACCCCATCTAACACTTTAGAAAAATTCAGTGGCATGGAAGAGATTGGAAGTTTCAAGAAGTCCTATAGAGGAGAGGGGATAGATGGTCTCAATATTGAAGTCCCCTATTGTAACAAAGTATTTCGAGTGTCACATAAATTCTTCTAGCATGTTGCATAATACTTGGAATGCAATTGTTGCAAAACCCCTTGTGGAGGCCTATAAGTTTTGAGAAGGGAGAAGGATTCTATGCTCAGTAGGTAGACATGTGCTAGCAAGATCTCCAAGTTTGAATGGGTTTGTTTCTTCTTCCAAAAATGGTAGATATATAGTGGTTGCGAGGCATGTTGTCAAGCCACGACCAATTCCAAATAAGAACATTGCAAAGTTTGAAAAAATGCAATTGTGTGACAAAGGTATGTGAGTTGCCTCCAAGCAAAGAATGTAAGCTTGAAGCAAGTAGGGGTGAGATAGTACACCACCATAGCGAGGGAAAATGTGGCTGATGTTTAAACCACAATTAATGTTTTGTTTAGTTTCCTTACAACACAAAGATTAACAAGCACATTTGGAAGATGGCATTATGAGGCTCTCTGATCCGGGCATTGGTAATAAGATTGCTAGGGTTCTTGCCAATTTCAAACTCTTTTGTAACTTTGTGTGTAGGTGCTCTATAGATATCCATGTTCAAATCATGTCACTTGTGTCAAGGTTGTTGTTCTCATAACCACATGTTGCTCCAACTCTCTAGTTTTTGAATTCCACCCACAAAATTATTGATTGTTGTGTTGAGAAATGCGCTTGGAAAAGACATCTGCTCCATTCACCAAACCGTTAACAAGGATGACCATGTTTCCTCCACATCTCCACAACCATCTTTTGTTGAAATTGGAGACAAGAATGCAGGCTTCTTGTGGCCTTTGGATTATAGAGATTTGAATAAAGACTTATGCATATGGTCCATGTAGTTGATAATATAAGGATGGCCTAGGGATGTTGTGCTCATCCTTTTGCTTGTTGCATAGAAAAGATAGGGATTTTTCCTTATGTTGGATGGTGGCTTATACCAACTATTGTTCAAGTGCTTCACATCCTAATATATATGCTCTCCAAGACAAATCTTATTGTCATCACCCGGCATCCACAACCATCAAAGCAACTAGATGCGACCCCTATTTTCTTGGTATACTTCTTGAAGCCAATGCATTCAAGACCTTAAGTTTACAAGAGGTGGAGTGAATATAGAGTATTGTTTTTATATTTAGGAGAGGTCAAGATGATTGTGGATTTCCCTTTAACACACGTACCAAGTTGCCTATATGGAGGGCATTATGCCTAAAATTTAAGACAAGTGTGTGCATTTGAGTGGTTCCTCTCCAAGGCTGTCTTCTCTAGGTTGGACAGTGTATTTTTGTGGAAAGACAATTTTGTATCACTTTGCGGAGTGATGGTGAAATAAAGTATCTGATTTCCAAATTTTTTGTTATGTGCTAAAGGATGAGTTTAATGAACCCAGTTTAAAGGAGTAATAAAAGCAAGCTAATTTTATATGTTCAAATAGTGTGGTAGTATGCTTTGCTAATTAGAAAACTAAGCAAACCCATCGATGAAAGTGGGAGGCTTCGATCATGACGATTGGACGCCTGTGATTGGGTGGACCCGATAAGTTGGGTAACTTTCCAACACAAGATAGAGCTAATTAAATTGTGACCCTCCCAATACCGATAGAATTAGTTACTAGGTTTAACATCGTTTTAGGGGGGCCAAAGTTGAGATTTTACCTTATGGGTAGGGGGATCAAGTTACACTCTCCCTTGTCTCTCACTCTCTTTGAACCAAGTGCAGTGTTAACCTCACTTTGCCTTTGATTGATTACAAAGTGGTCTTTCTTAGGTGGGCTTTAGATTGCTATTAGGGATGACTTGTCCACGATTTCCCCGTGAAGTAGAACTCAGATTCCCATGTTCAACTAAGTCCAAGGTTTCCCATGGGGAGACGGGATAGTGATCTGCATGGATATGAATTTTAGTCGACCACTAGAGGACTTCTCCACGTCTATTGGAGGAGGCACCTCACAGCTACATGATTCAAGTGCAACATCTCTTGATCAGCTACTCCATAGCTTCAACTCAATCTGTGTATGCTTTAAGAGATTGCAAATGAAGAGAAGAATAAGAGAATAACACTAGTGATAGAGAAGAGCTTCTTCAACGGTCCCTCACTCTCCCACACACACACACACACACACACTCTCTCTCTCTCTCTCTCTCTCTCTCTCTCTCTCTCTCTCTCTCTCTCTCTCTCTCTCAAGGTACTTCAATGGATAAGGTAGAGGTAAGAAGAAGTGCTCCCAAAGTTGGCACATACAAAAATAGCCTCTCTACTTAATTTTTGTCTTTTTATACATGGACCCAAATTTTAGGGTTTCACCCAAAAAGCTAGGCACTCTACCCCTTTCTTGGGCTCTTGACTAGTCCTTATAATGCATGCCTACATTTAGAGGCTTAGTCTTGGATTCTTATCCTAAGTAAGATTATTATACTTTGTACAAGTAAGATTAGTACAATTTGCATGAGAGTAACCCTAGCTCTTAGTTTTACAATAGAACATAATAGTTTTGAAAATAATTACAAGTATTTTTATTCGATGAAGATCATTTACTTGTATCTGCACCAAATTTATCCTTCAATTTCTTGTGCTTGTATTCTTCCTTAGCTTGGCTCCAAAACAAGGTTAACATCAACCCTCTCCTATATGAGTGCCAATCCCATGGCATGCATGATCATAGAGCTTCATACAAGGGATGATCATGAAGAGATGGTCCTGTTGGAGGAGTGGTTATCTTTCTCGATGGTGTAGTAGAGATATCACTACAATTTTGTCTATAATAACTTGAGTAGGTGGATGGTGATTCCATGGATGTAGGATCATTGCAAAGGATAAACTACAAATGTTGTTGGGTGCTCCTTCAGTCTTCAACAAACTTGCAATCAACATGCTCTCCCTAAGGGGCATGCACATCATACAAGAAACTTGTGCAAGTGAAATTGGGAGATGGGTCACTCCAAGCAAGCTTGGGGTGTTGTTCCACACTTAAGGACCCAATTAGTGCAAGGTTTTATTTTGTGGTGCAAATATCACGGTGACAAGTCATCCAAGAAAGCCCAAGATTTCTTGCCCTTGATGTGCCTTGAGGTTGTTATGGGGGAAGGGGTTGGAGGGTTACAAAAGTGGAGTCGAACAACTAAGGCCATTGGACACATCTCACTTGAGGACCCCTACGTATAGTGATTATGTGGTGCACCTATCTAAGTCAGAGCTTTTACTCATTTAGCCATCATTGTATGGTGTTGGCACTTACTCTAGCACAATTTACTAGAAGTTAGAGATAGTTGCATATGGTAATGGAGGTAGGGTTGGAGCCTACTAGAGTTTCTGAAAAATATGTGGAAAGAAGGTCAAAGGTCCCATGGTTGGAATAGGTATAACTTGTCATATGTAGGGGCATTGATGTAGGGAATCCTGGGAAAGTTATAATGGCCATGGCATTGTGGATCATAGAGACTATGTGGCTTGAGATCTCCTGGAGTCCAATGACATCGCAATGTCATCATCTTGCCATTGTAGGGTGTCACGAGAGGGATGATGTGCATCATTGCTCCTATCTCAAGCAATACAGACTCTATGATTCATGATTTCATGGTTAATAGAACTCTCCCATGATTCTTGATGCCAATGCCTCTACAGATGACAAGTTATACTTGTCCCAACCACCATGGGACCTTCTTGCAACATGTTTCTCAGAAGCTCCACTAGCTGCCCTGACCGTACTTTCATTACCACATGTAGCTATCTCCAAGTTTTGGTAAACTTTCTAGAGCAAGTGCCAACACCATACGAGGATGGGTTATCTTCATTGTTTTTCATGTCAATATAGGTGTAGATTGAGTAGCTATGGCTTGGCTACACCTACGCCATATTCCTTCCCTCCTTCCGTGTGACACTACTAAATGACATGGTTTTAATGTAGGTTCAATGTCAAATATTCACTTTTGGGCTTGTTTTTTTTAAATGCTAACAAGATTTCAACTTTGCATCAATATCTTATTGCTCCTTCCATCTTCTAGTGATACTTTTCCCTAATCTAAATAATGTCCACACTTGATCAAGGGTATAGCCTTTTTGAAGCTAACAAGGTTTCCATAGTGCATGAACATCTTGTTGCTCCTTCCATCTTGTGGTGATGCTTTATCATAAATCTGACAATGTTCTCACCATGCTCAAGGGTAAAGCCTATAAGATTTCTTCCTATGAGATTTTCAAATCAAAAGCTATGGCCAAGTCTACCCTTCTTTCTTGATATCTCCTTATTAGCTCTTTTGGATCCTCGAGCTAGAGTTTTCCTAGATGCACTTTGACACTGGCAATCCAATGCAAGTGTTTGTTTGTCAATCACAGTGTGTTTGACCCCCCGTTTAATGGTTGTAAGGTTTTTCATTATGAAGTAGCTACCTGATTCGAGAGCCAGAAAGTAGTTATATTTCGATGCCAAAAAGCCACTCGTCTAGTCAAATCGTGAATCCAAGGTCATTTGCCCCTTTGTCTAGCCTGAAACCACTTGTGGGATAGTGTGAACGCGAAGGATTGAATCAAATTTTTTAAAGTTTCAAATGGTTAATGTTGATTAGAAGAACCAACTAATCCAAAAAATATGATGCATTGGGGCTAGGAGGGGGGGGGGTGCCATTTTTTTGGCACCTCTCCAATGCATGAAAAAATGGAATTTTGTGGCTATTGGCATTAGGATTTATGCTCTTGGGGTTGAGATCCCCAATTTCTTCACTCTTCATCACAAAAAACAACAAGCAATTTGACCCATTCTATGGAAAAATAGAATTTTAGTCTTTCTCTCTCCTCTCTCTCTCTCTCTCTCGCCATAAACATGGTTCATATGGGCTGAGCGGATGAGGGGGAATGGGTGCAGATTCATGATGAGATGCGAGGAATGGATCAAGGAAGTGAAAGGAGGTGTCATTGGCTATAAAAGATCATCAACAACTTTCCATTTTTGAAATACGATGAGTGTATATGCAGATTATAGCATAAGCATCTTTTATTGTATTTTTGTGATGAATCTTTCATTCTTGTGATGGAATATGATTGGAAATGGGTGAATATGCTTGAATGTACGTGAAATTATAGAATAATTAGTAATTCCCTGCAATTCACATAATAGTAGCCAAATTTGTAAAACAAGCAATGCAAAATTTAATAGGAAAATGATAATTCCATGGATTTGTATGGTTCAAATGGTGTTCTTATGGATTTATATTGAATGTAATACTGAATCACAATCCAAATAAGCCTCATACATCTAAAAATTAAAAAAACTAGCAATTAATATTAATATAAATGATAAAAATTTGTGAAAATGGACTTGTGTGTTAAAGTGGTCGTTTAGATGGTATTTTGATGGAAAAATATCATGAACATGGGAAACACCCCACATAATAAACGAACACTTAAAGAAGCTGAAATGTCAAGAATTTTATATAGAAGTATAAGTGCTTGTGCATTGAAATGAAGCATATAGGGTTTGGTTGAATATTTTTAAAGAGACAATAGTACGGATTAGTCAAGTGTTTTTTCTAAGCAAGGAAGCAATGCATTAGAAAAGAAATCATTGAAAGAATGTTTTTCACATGACACATTGGCTAATTTGTGGTTAATGTGTTTAAGCACTATATGGCATGGCATTACACCTTGGATTTGCATTCTTAAACATGGTATCAAGATAAAGGAAGTCTCTTGGATGCATTGCAATGGTTATTAAAACTATTGGCCAATGATAAGAGTGTAAGGATAGAACAATTTTCTTTGGGGACTCTTATGTGAGGAAACAAAAATATCTCCTAGAACACTTTATCAAGAGAGTGTACAATGTTATGGTTGTGTTCTATGTTTAGACAACGCATCCTAGGGCCAATCCCAGGGCTGCATGAGAGCCATAGGAGCCACATCGATTGGTTGGCGGGTGCTCTGTATATGTGTGCAACGAGGTGTTAGTCACCTATATGTGTGGTATCCTCCCTCTATTGTAGTCGGAATGGAAAAAAAATCGTTGGACTACAAATCAATACAAATGCATGATTTAGCTAGACCGGTGTGTAGACTCCAGAGGCTCCTAGCCATGTGGCCATGAGAATGGTTTGTGAGCATAGGAGCTCACAGCTAGAGCCCAAAGCCAATGTCGGGCCCATTTTAAGTCCCGACAGGTGGTGCATTTTTCAAGAGCCATTGATAAGTGATGGTTTTTGAATCTTGGTTAATATAGAGGAACCAATTGTTCAGTGTATGCCAAAGAGCATGGAAATATACCCATTATTTCTTGGATAAACATTATCAAGCCGAGATTCAACGACAAGAAAAAGAGAGGTCTTGTTGACCCAATTAATATCCTAGTCAATCCACCAAAGGGGGGAGGAAGCTCCACATTCCCCTTTTCCCGAAAACTCAATCTATTTCAAGTGGGAGTGTAACCCCTCTAGTACAAATCCCTAGAGCAAACCTAGTCGTCATGATGGTACAACCCATTGCAATACCTGTAAGAATGCCAGATTTTCTAGCACTAAGTTTTTCTCTACCCATTTTTAATGGGTTAGCAAAGGAAGATATGGAGCTCCACATTAGTGAGTTCTAAAAATTGATGTTCAATTGTCGAATTTAGGATGAAGGACATCTCATGATGTTTCCCAACATGACTGTGAAAGGAAGAGCTACAATGTGGTATCATGGCTTGGAAGTCATGACCATAACCACAATCAACTTATTCTTTATGGTCTTTTGAAGAGAGTTTGCCCCCCTAAGAGAGGTGATTAGTATTGGCTGCGTATTCTAAATGTGACACATCAAGAGCCCCATGAGAATGCTCAAGCGTACACTAAGGAACTAAAAGAGGTGTTTTGAAAACTGCAAACCTCTATTCCTATTTCACCTAATGCCCAACCACAATGCTTTTTACATGGATTAGACTTCAATATCCAAGTGTAATTGAGTAGTGTCACTCTTGCTAATATAGACAATGCTAATACATGAGCAAAGGAAGTAGAGTCAGAGTTACAAGTGGCCTACTCATCTAGGGTAGACCTAAATTCGAATATAGGTCTTGAAAATAATTTGTCATTGATTGGTGGAAGTCAAGGTATGACTAGTATACCTATGACCAATTCGAATGATGGAAGAGGAAGCATAATGCGGAATGAGCCCATACTGTCGGCTCCTCCTAATGTTGTTGTGCCCATGGCTAGCCAAATGCCCCCACTAAATAATGGAAGCCAAATGCTGAAATCTAATGTCATGCCAACTAATCACTGGTGGTTGATTCCTAATCAGGTGATTAGGTCACTTGAACGGCAAGCGAATGATCATGATTATGGGTCTAGTGCATCAACAACTATTCTTGATAAAGTCAAGAACATGACGAAGCATTATACTGATATGATAATGGAACAATATAAACAAATAGTCATAGATGTTAATTTTCTAAAGAAGCAACAAAACTTGATAGGAAGTTGATGTCCTGAAGAGGGTGGTCCGTCAAGATTTAGGTGTAAGTGTGCGGTGGTCAACACTTTCCAAGAAACTGCCCTAATGTCAAATGCAACATATGTGGGAAGTTTGGCCATCTAGCTAGTATTTGTTGGAGTAAGATTAGCTCTCTTTAGTAGCAAGGGAGTAAGTAGCCAGGTCCAATTAATCATCGACCATAAGGAAATAATCTTAAGCAAGATGAGGGACCAAAGCGAATATTGTAGATAGGAAAAGCTATCATAGAAGAGCTGCCTAGTGGTAGTGGGATTTGCCTTATCAAAGCTATGCATGTCAATACCACTGAGGCTTCCAATTTACAAGCCATTACAAGAGGACAGAAGGTTAAAGAAGGTGATAGGGATAATGTAAAACTTGTTGAGACAAACCCTAAATAAGATGATAAGGGGACAAAAGTCCTTAACTTTGATGTGAAAGTCGGTCCTCTACAAGCTGTTGATCACAAAATTGACTCTAATAAGACACTACCAAAGAAGAAGGCAAAAGCCAAGAAAGAGACACCTAAGCCTATTAAATGACCAAGAGAAAGAATAGTTTGGCGAGAGAAGAGAACCATTGCTAATTATCGTGAATTTGACTTAGCCAATTCTCTTTGTGAGATAAAGCTTGATGTGAATCTCCTGTAGCTCGTCAAGTTATCTCTAGGAGTGTGTAAATAGTTTAAGAAGATCCTTCGCATTGGGTATATTGTCAAACCCATGTGGAGGATGATTGGTTTGAATGTGGTGAAAAGTATTGTCTAGGTGTGGCAGCATATATTGATGGTACATTACTGGATCATACCATTGTCGATATTGGATCCTGCATTAACATTATGAGTTTAGAATTGATGAAAAGGCTAAGGATGCCTCCACAATTCTCTGAATGGTTGATGATAGTTTAAGGAAACCAAAAGGTTACCAAATTCCATGCGACTATTGCTAATATGGAATGGATTTTGGACTTTAGGGTTATTAGGTTTGTAGGGCAAATAAGCTATCGAGTATTATTAGCAAGGCCATGGATCTTACAATCCAACTGGCTAAGTTGATATACCTGTTGGTCATTTGATTTTTAGCAGAGGTGCCAAACGCATAATAGTGGATGCATATCCTAAATCTCCTCAAACCGAGAGAGTACCCTTATCTTTAACAGAATTAGATGCATTAGAGGATCCTTTTGGCAATGAGACTTCGTCAAGTAATGAATCAAGAGAGGGATCCACTATAGAGGATGCCTATTAGGTGACTCTGAATGAGCCAACAGAATCTCAAGATAGAATTAGAGACGTGGATGTGATTGAGTTAGATCTCGGTACATTGGATGAGCAATGACCAATTAAATTAGGATCTATGCTTATTCTAGAAGAGAGGAAGGACTACATGTCCTTGATCCAAGAATTCCGTGATATTTTTGTCTGGAGCTATGATGAGCTTAAGGGCATTCCTCCTAGTCATGGCTGTGCATACTATTTCCCTAAAGGAGGGTAGCTATCATGTTTGACAAAAAGTGAGGCATATGTCTTTTGAGCTAAGGGATGGACTATTTGAGGAGCTACAAACATTGCGTAAGGCTAGCCATTTCCTGTACAATACATGGAGTGCTATTCATTAGTAGTTATCAAGAAAAATAAAAATAATCAAATCCGGCTTTGAATAGATTTTAGGGATCTTAACAAATAGATGGTCAAAGATTACTATCCATTGCTATTCATTGAGATGAGATTTTAGATTAGTTAGTGGTTAGAGATATCTATTCATTTATGGACAGCTTTGTTGGTTGTAACCAAATGGCTATTGCAAAGGACAGAAGATAAGTTAAAAATGATATTTATAATTGTATTTGGCACCTTTTGCATATTATGTTATGGCTTTTGGATTATGCAATGTGCGAGGTTCTTGGTGACATATGGTTGATAAAACTCTCAATGATATTTTTCTAAAGGAGCTGAAAGTCTTCATTGATGATTTGGGAGTAGCCACCACACGGGAGAGATGGTTTATCATTTTCAAAAAAAAAATTGAGTGGTGCAGGCAACTCTGCATTGCACTCAATCCAATTAAATGCATCTTTGGAGTGCCCTATGGATTTCTATTGGGCCATGTAGTTAGCTCGGTTGGTATTGCAATCGATCCTAAAAAGATCAATGCTATCATCTCACTATGAGTCCGCCACGTACTTTTAAAGAAGTGTGTAGCTTTATGTTGTCAGTTAGATATTATCGACGATTTATTAATGCATTGTTGAGAGGACTTTGCCATTGATGAACCTATTTTCCTTTAATTTTCTATTTCTTTAGAGTAATCTGTGTTAAGTATCCTTCGAGGATATGAAGAAGAAATTGGCAAAAGCACCAACCTTGAAAGCACCTAGAAAGAGTGAGATATTTGATATATTTTCAGCAGCTACAATGTATAATATCAGCTGCTACTATTGTTTAGCCTTGATTTGGTAGGAGAAGTGGCACCATTTGATTGTATTTTCCGTTTGCAAATTGGGGGTGTCTAAGATTAATTATACCTACATAGAGAAACTATGCCTTGCGATGGTCTTTGCAATGAAGAAATTCTGGCACTACATTCTATATGAAAAGGTAGTATTTTATACAAAGATAGATGGATTGAGGCTATTGTTGAATAAGTTATAGCCTCCTAACCACCTAATGAAGTGACTGATTAATTTATAGGAGTTTGATTATGAAATTAGGAGCAAGCCACCAAAGTTGTAGGGCATCGTTCAATGCCTTGTGGATTTTGGGGAGCCAAAGGAAGTCTTTGCTAACGTTAGTGACCTCGAGGGTCTATTAAAAATTGATATAGCCTCCATTCCATTGTGGTATGTTGACATAACACACTATCTATCCATAGGAGAGGCCGGAGCCGCTTTGTTGAAGACTAAAAAGAGGAAAACTAGGCAACAAGCCTTGAAATTCACCTTAATTATAGGAACACTATATCGGCAAGGGGTTTCACCAATGTATCATGCTTGATGAGGTTCCATTTATCTTGGAAGAGTGTCATACTCTATTTGTGGAGGGCACTTTGCTAGATGGTTGACTACACAAAAAGCTTTTAGAGCCGAATATTGGTGGCCGTCCATTTTCTAGGATGCATTTGCATATGTTAAGAGATGTGATACATGTGAGAGACATGACAATAGGGAGAATAGGAAGAGTCCACTAACTCTTATTATGGCTATACTACCATTTGAAAAGTGAGGCATTGATTTCATTGAACCTATACATACTTCATCAACTACACAAAAGCATTATATCATTATGGCAATAGATTATTTCACAAAGTGGTATGAAGCCCACACTATGATGAAGGATAATGCCAAGGAAACATGTAGTTTTATTTTAGAACAGATTATTTGCCATTTTGGTCCACCTAAGGAGCTTGTGTCTAATTGTGGGAATTTTTTTGAATAATGTGATTGAGGCTTTGACGGAAGTCCGAAAGATTGAACATAATAAGACCACTTATTACAACCCCCAAGCTAATGGGCAAGTAGAGAGTACTAATAAGCAGCTTGTGGGGATTTTTTTTTTGAATAATGTGATTGAGGCTTTGACGGAAGCTCTAAAGATGGAACATAATAAGACAATGCATTACAATCCCCAAGCTAATGGGCAAGTAGAGAGCACTAATAAGCAGCTTGTGGGGATTTTATCCAAAACTATATCTGAAGGTAAGTGTGACTGGGAAAGAAGTTATATGTGGTTGTTTGGGCTTATAATACAACATTCAAAAGGGCTATGGCCAAACCCTTTTTAAATTAGTATATGGGGAGGAGTGTGCTTTACCTTTGGAGATTGACCTATCTATATTAAGGTTTACTCTAAACCATTCTTTGGGTAAAGGGGAAGCATTGCAAGAAAGGCTAACTTCCCTTGCATATCTTGTTAAGATTCAATTGCAAGCCTTGTTATATTAGGAAGTAGGGAAGAAGCGAATGAAAATGCTTCACAACCTTCAAGCTAAGAAGTATAAATTTGCTAAGGTTCAATTGGTTCTATTATGATGCCCATCATGAGCTCTTCCCAGGCAAGTTGGAACCCAAATGGGATGGTCCTTATAAGATTGTATGCATAGGAAAGAATGGCTTTACAGCCCTTTTAGCGGATTTGCAAGGGTAGAGTTCAAAACTAAAATAAATTTCAATCAACTCAAGCCCTATTATATATAAGGATTGGCATCGAACTTGGTGCCTTTGCAGGTCCTTTAGGATTCAACTTAAACTTGCAGAGGATACTAAGCCTATTAGATGGAAAAAGTCATTTCTTATCTTGAGCATCCATATTTAGAGTAGTGTTACCACCAAGGCAAAGTAATCTAAGTGGCAATATGAATCTTTCACATGGGACATTTGAGTACATTTCCATCATTGTTATTGAGTTCTTACTAGCATCCCTATTGAGTTTAGTAGGGAAGGAGGGATTGTACTTGTCTTACATCCCCTCTCTTGATTAGATTTTGATTAACATAAGTATGAGTAGGTTGATTGCCATGGAAGGTTACATCAATGAAGCCTTGGTTTAGGCATTATATTTTGATGGAGCTTCTCAAGGGCCTGCTAAGCATTCGAGTATAGGGGTTGTCATAAAAGGCCCTTATCATTGAGTGGTTTTAAAAATGAGAGTGTACTTAGGCACTGCTTTTATGAATAACATGGTGGAATATAAGGCCTTACTTATGACATTAAATCTAGCAAGACACGGTGGTATATGCCAATTATTGGTGAAAGGCAACTAGAAATTAGTGATCAACTGATTGAATGGAATCTATAGTATGAGGGATCCCATTCTAAGGCTGTACCATCATGCAACATTGGACACCCTTGAGATCTTTGAGGCAATGACTAGTGAGTTGATTTCCTGATAGTGGAATTGGTTTGCAGACTCCCTAGCTAATTACGCCTTTGTTGAAGATGTTTTTCTTAACTATGGTCCTAGAAGCTTTTACAATTACCTCCTGATGTTAGGGCTACTATGGGGACTACTCAGTGACATGTCCTATTTTGGCTACCGATGGTTAGTATGGGAGACCCCCTGCCATTTATGTAGGGGATTAGTTAATAATTTAATGCATTTAGTGAAGGGCCTGAATGGCCATCCTCTTGGTCTATTTTTGCATTTCAGTAGGGTTTATGTGGGGACTAAGGGTCTGCTTTTAGTAGTAGGTTGTTGAATAGTTTGCTTTATGGTTATATTTTGTTAGGTTGAGACGGCCATTCTTGTTGGATGTAATGTTTGACTTCATTTGGCCAAGAGGGCCTTTGATTATTACGTGTGCAGTTAATGGGTTTTGTTTCAGTGTTGCACTAAACAGATTCAATGGAGCACGTAGAGGGAGCCTCTTGCCACACAAAAGCTTCTTGTGCCCAAGTCGAGGTGATATCCTTCCTTTACAATTCTTTCCCTTATGCTGTATATGCATATGTATGTGGGGTATTTCTCTTTTGTTGTGGATTGACATTCAAGACATGAAGTTTGAGGGTTAGGTTAGGTATGTCTGAGGATGTTTGAGCAGTTTTCCGCCTCATGTAAAGACATTGTCAAACACTCTAAGAACTATTTTTAAGGGTAGTCCTAGTGACCTTGTTCTGCTAGCTTGCTAGATAGAAGTTTCTAGGAATTCCTATTTGTTGTGAGGTAGCTAGGGAAGCTTTCCAAATAAATGAGGGAAAAACAATGAACATATCTAAAATATATATAATATAGAGGTGTGTAAAAAGCAGTTCTAATCCATAAAATAAGAAAACAAATGAAAGAGAAATTCCAAGAGTAGATGTTCATTACCTTGCCAAGGCCTGGTAGGTTCATGGGGACAAGTCGGAGACCCAAGGCATGCCTTGTCGTCTTGAGGTTGGCATTATGCCAAAAAATAAATAAGGATGGTTGGAGATAAAACAAAAGTGAATGGAAGAAAAAGAATTTAGTGTCACCTTGTGAGAGCTTGGTAGGTTCTTGGGTACCGAGACATGACTTGAGGTCAATGCCCTGTTCTCCTTGGGTCACAACACACTCAACTCCCTCCTTTTTACATGTTCGAGTATAAAGTACTAAAAAAAATGGATAAAATTGAAAATATGTGACTTTTTATAGACCAAGTTATAGGAGTCCTTACCTAGTAGAAGCTCCTGGTCTAATCATCCTAGGTCAAGTAGGTAGGTCAGACCACCACTCAGGATGACTTCTTTGATAGTTTTTTTAAGCCGGTCTATGTTGGAGCAGTTGGTTAGTGACTAGCTCCAAATCTTTGTCACACTATGCTTGGCATATCCATCATGAACTTCATGCCTTGATTTTGTCAGCGGGTAGGGAGAGAGTTGTGTTTGTGCTTCATTGTGTCTTTTTTTTTGTAGTAGCTTGATGCTCTTTATGGTTTATGTTTGTGTAGATCTATTTGTGGGTTCAACAAGTTGAGTCATCCTATCTCATGTCGCCAATGAGAGTTGGATTTTAGAGCCACATTTAAAGTGCAAAAGTGAATCGAGAGCCGTAAAAGAGGTGTTTTTGGCAAAAAATGGAACAATCACATATCAAGGAGCTGGATTTTTCCTAGATGCATTTCGATGCCCAAAATCCAACACGTTCATCGATCGGAGTCTGTTTGACCCCCCATTTAATGGCTACAAGGTTTGGCATTATGAAGTAGCTACCTGATCCGAGAGCCAAAAAGCAAATGATAGAGGCCATGATAGAGGCCAAGCTAATAGATTTATATGCTAGAACGCCCATCCAGTCAAATCACAAATCCAAGGTATTTTGCCCCTCCACTCGTCTTGAAACCACTTGTGGGATAGTGTGAATGCGAAGAATTAAACTGTTTTTAAAAGGTTTAAATGGTTAATGTTGATTAGAAAAAGTAACTAATCCAAAAGATATGATAAATGGGGGGGGGGGGACATTTTTTGGGCGCCTCTCTAATCCACCAAAACAATGAGATTTTGTGGCTGTTGGAATCAGGCTTCATGCTCCTAGGGCTGAGATCCCTGATTTCTTTGCTCTCAATCGCAAAAAACAACAAGTAATTTGACGCATTCTATGGAAAGATAAAATGTTAGTCTTTTGCTCTCCTCTTTCTCTCTCGCCAAAAATGTGGTTCATATGGGCTAAGAGGATGATGGGGAATGGATACTGGTTCATGATGAGATGTGAGTAATGGATCAAGAAAGTGCAAAAGAGGTGTTAGCAGCTATAAAAGAGCATCAATGGCTTTCGATTTTTGAAATATGGTACGTGCACATGTAGATTATAGTGTAAGTGTCTTTTATTACATTTTTATTATGAATCTTTTGTTCTTGTGATGAAAAATGATTGTGAATATGCTTGAATATGTGTGAAATTATGAAATAATCAATAATTTTCAGCAATTCACATAATGGTAGTCAAACCCATAAAATTTGCATCACAAAATTTAATAGGAAAACGATAATTTTATGGATTTTTGTGGTTCAAATGGTGTTCTTATGGAGTTATATTGAATGTAATGCTGAATCACAATCAACATAAGCTTCATACATCTAAAAATTAGAAAAAAATAGTAATTAATATTAGAATAAATTATAAAAGATCATGAAAATAGTTTTTTTGATGAGAAAATCAGTTTAAGGGTGAGAAAAATTATTGAAAATTAGGGGAAGGTTCATGAAAAAATGAGTTTAAGGGCGATAAAAATTACTGAAAATTAGGGGAAGGTTCATGAGTATATAATGGCTATAGAGCATGAGGTTGGCCTCAGTCTACACCCACTTGTGTGTTAAAGTGATTGTTTAGAGGATATTTTGATGGAAAAAATATCATGAAACATAGAAAACACCCTACATAATAAATGAACACATAAAAAAGCTGAAATGCCAAGAATTTTATATAAAAATATAAGTGCTTGTGCATTGAAATGAGTCATATAGGGTCTGGTTGAATATTTTTAAAGAGACAATAACAAGGGTTAGTCTAGTGTTGTTTCTAAGCAATGAAGCAATATATTAGAAAAAGGAAAATCATTGAAAGAATGTTTTTCACATGACACATTGGACTGATTTGTGGTTGATTTTTTAAAGCAATATATGGCATTAAATCTTGCATTTTCATTCTTAAACATGGTATCAAGATAGAGGAAGTCTACTGGATGCATTACAATTGGTTGTCAAAACTATTGACCAATGATAAGAGTGTAAGGATCCCTGAGCTATAGGATATAATGATTTTCTTTGGGGATTCTTATATGAGGAAACAAAAATATATCTTTGAGTAATGCTTTATCAAGAGAGTGGAAAATGTTATAATTATGGTCGGGGAGTCGGAGAGCCATAGGAGCCACAACGATTGACTGTTGGGGGGTGCTCTGTATGCGTATGTAATAAAGTGCTAGTCACTTTTATGTGTTGTATACTCCCTTTGTTGGAGTTGGAATGGGAAAAAACTCATTGGGCTACAAATCGATGCAAATGCATGATTTAGCTAGATTAGTGTGTAGCCTCCAGATGCTCCTGGCCGTGAGGCCCTGAGGGTGGTTTGGTGAGCATAGGAGCCTCTGGCTAGAGCCCTAGAGCCAGTGTGTTTTAGGTCTGGAAATGTCTATAGATTATGCTTGTTAGATGATATATAAGTATTGCTCCTAGTGCAGTTGGGATCAAAAGATTAAGTGCTTGATCCAACTTCAGATAATTTAGAGTTATATTAACTAAGCCCAATGACACCTTCAATTCAACTGCATCCTCAATGATAAAGGTGGAAATTGTTTATATGGAATTCTTATAGAGCTCCTATTGTTGTGTGATCACATATTTGTAGTCATCAATATGTGCCTTAACCTAATTCTCTTTGTATTGTGAGGTTGCCAGTTCATTGGTTAGCTTGGTCAATGCCTCTCCATAGATCCTTTTCACTTTGTTTCCTATTAAGGTGACATGACTTGCATCAATAGTCTATTGTATAGGCCAAATGTGGCCTGATTATTCTCTTGGATTTCTCTTACATGGAGAGCTACCTTAGCATTCTCCCCCTCTAGTTGGACAGTGAGGTCTATCACATAGATTTCTCTACATGGAGAGTTGCCTTAGCTTTCTCCTACTCTAACTAGACAGTGAGGTCTACCACTTGGACTTGAACTTCATCCTATTTCTTCCACAACCCTTCCATCTCTTGATTTTTATATTCTAATACCAAGTTGTTTTCCCTTAATTGTACTTGAAGCTCCTATATTTATAGATTGGTCTAGACTATGAATTTTATATAGGCCTCTTGTGAGTAACATCTAGTGCACTTGGAGCTTATGCTTTCCCTAAATTACTTTTGTTTTATCACAATGGAGTTCTTTGCACAAAAATTCTAGGGTGCTTAGATATCATATTGCACTTGTTATAAAATTGTGCTCTTCTAGGCTTGGCATGCTCTATCTATCTCCTTGTGAAGTAGTTGTGACTTCCTTTCAATTTTTAACCTTCTTTAGATCAATGATTGTAGATTATAGATTCTAAATTTGTGTCACTAGTGGTTGGAGAACTCCTTGGTCAACACTTTGTGAGCTCTCTTCTACCTTTTCCTTCCCTTTACTAGAGCTACCTTTAACTCTCTTTGTCATTATCATGTTGTGAATGCATTTTGATCCATTTGTTGTCTAAATTCCTTGCATGATTGTAAGAGAGTTCTTTCAAATTCTTTTTTCTACTTCATCATCTTAGCTTTTAGCTTCTTTATATCTTTTTTAGACATTCTCTTGACTACTACCCATTCTTGGGAGTATCTCCTTCACCAGAGTTTGAGGTACTGCATCTCTCTCCCCCCCCATGAATGCTTCGGTATTTATTGGAAGATTATTTTATTTTTTTGTGTGTTCTTCATTATTTTTCCATTTTCCTAGTTTGCTCCCTAGACTCTCTAGAGTGCAATTGTTTTTGTCTCATTTATTATGGGGGGTAGTGAATTTTCTTGCTAATACGACTATCCCTTGGCATGTGGTGCTATTGTGTGGAGAGTTCCAATCCTATATTGATCATGCTAGCAAGTGCACCCTCTAAAAGTAATCAATAATCCCTTCAAATAAAATAAGCTTGCATTGGGATTCTGAATAAGTACCTTTTGAGCCTGGAGTACTATGGACTTGTGAACTCCCTCCATTCAAAATTCATTTGAATCCTTAGTCACAATCTCCTCTTTTAGTATGTCTTCCATGAGGCTCTTAGGGATCCGAGTCATGGAAGAGGTTGATCTATTGTAAGTGAATATGTGATGGAAGATTTGGATTGTTACTTGCAATTCTTTCTCCATGATGGCACTAAACAAAATGTAATGTTCTTCCCCCTCCCCCACCTTTTGTGTGAACTAATATCAAGGGGGGGAGGGGGTAGATGTTAAGGTTGAAAAACCTTAGTAATTTTTTTAGAAAAGGAAAATAAGGGAAAAATCCATTGATTGGTGTCAACTCAAGTGCAGCCACCTCTCGGAGTTATCACCAATATCTCTCACAATCATCGGCCCATCCTTGTAACCATCTCAAAAGTACAGTGCAATCGATTGCCCCATAGCCTTTCAAAAACAGGAGTTGAGAGGATGCCTCAATAAGGTCGATAGCCTTAGGCTACAAAGCCAAGGCTAGCCTAATGCTTAGGCTAATACTTTGGTTCCTCCCCACCCTCCACCCCCCGTCCCCCAATTCGCTAAGGGGAGAGAGAGAGAGAGAGAGAGAGAGAGAGAGAGAGAGAGAGAGAGAGAGAGAGAGAGAGAGAGAGAGAGAGAGAGAGAGAGAGAGAGAGAGAGAGAGAGAGAGAGAGAGAGAGAGAGAGAGAGAGAGAGAGAGAGAGAGAGAGAGAGAGGTGGTGAAGAAAAGAAGAGAAGGAGGAGAAGAGAAGAAGGAGAGAAGAAGGGAAGTGAAAGAGGAGACAAAGAGAAGGGAAGGAGGGGAAGAGATAAAGAAGAGAAGAGAAGAGAAGAGGCAGAGAAGAAGAAAAGAAGAGGTAGATGAAGAGAAGAGGGGAATAAAGAGAAAGGGAGTGAAGAAAGACATGGAATGAGACGAAGAAGAGCAAGATGAGATCATCATCAACTACAAAGGAGAGCATCACTTTGGCTTATGAAGGTCTTGTCTATCTTTTGTACCTTTTGTATCCAAGAGACAAGTCCTTCCCCTCTCTACGAAATCTCTGTCTTACAAGGTTTGGAGTTCGTGATCAAGATTGAAGCTTATGCATGTGGACTTCTTTCTCACAATGGCCGAGAGAAAAGATGGTATTTTGGAGCGAGGAGTGCGGGAGAGTTACCAATACAATCACGAATGTGGTCAACATGCCATCACTCACAACACAAAACCAAGATCCTTTGTAAATTCGCTTTCTTTTAATACATGACTATAAACATAAATAAAAAAGTTTCAATATTTGGTACAGAAATTATAGCTTAATGGGAATTCAAAAGAAAAGAAATGTTAAAACAAGTAAAGGTTATTAAATTAGAGTTTTGAAAGGTAGGATAAATTGCATAGCATTGAAACGCATCGAATAAATTTTCTCAAACTACAAATGCATTTAGAATATTTCTCTTAGCATTTACAAATTATGTAAATGTTAAAAAAAGTAAAAATTACATTAGGAATATTCATTTTAGAATTTAAAAATTATATAAATATTTAAAAATTAAATTATATTAAAAATATTTTTAGTATTTATAAATTATTTAAATGTAAGAAAATATTAAAATTACATCAATTATTTTAAAATATATATATTTATGAGTTATGTAAATATAAAAAATAAAGTCCTTAATATTTATAAATAAGATAAATATAGAAAAATAGTTTTTCTTAGTATTCAAAGTTTATTTAAAGTGAATTAGGATCATTAAAATAGGTGATTAAAAATTACTGATTAGGAGTATTTTTTTAAAGAAAGAAATTTCACTATTATTAATTACGTTAAAATTATGGCATAGATAGCTCATCTGAAATTATTAAAGTGAATGTGTAACAATTTATTTACCTAGGATATTTTGATGAATTTGCTTTGCCAATATGACAAAGTAAAATACAATTCCTAGGTTATGAGAATAATAAAAGATGATATAATTTCCGTTGAGAAGAACGAAAGTATAAAAATACCTAAGGAAAATTACTTATCTTGTTGACTCACGTAGTCTATAAGGAAAATTTGTGATTCCAAGAATTAATTTCCATATATCAGGATAATCACTTGAAGAATGATTTCTTGTGCTTATAATAGTGCATACAAGTTTAACTTGATGCACTTAGAAAGTTGATCGAGTTGAATAAAAAATCCTAATACACTAAGTTTGCAACATTATAAAAACGAAAAGCACACTAGACCTCCCCCAAGGCTAGTTGCAGGTCCCTTTTCCAAGGGGAATTAGTTGATGTGCTTGGGAGAGTTTTGGACTGATCCTGATGGTGAGAGGTTGCTCCATAGTAGGGGATCCATGGAGAGGAGGAGTTGAGAGTGCTAGGGGGATTTTGGTCGATAAACTCTTAAACTCCTAGGCAACTTAGGATGTGGACTTCCTGAGGCCTTGATACTAGTTAGGGGCAGAAATCTTGGAAAGATAAAGACCTTTGTGCCATTCTTCTATATGGATGGATAGTGAACACTTGTATAATAATTTCTATTAAATAAAGAAGCTATTTTTTAAAAGTATTATTTTCATTGTTTGTGTGTTGTGAATTAAATTACGTAAATGAACACTGTGACTAAAATGATTAATGAAGGAAGCTAATTTTACATATACAACTTAAATGTGTTAGGTAAGTAGACTAATGAAGCTACCCAATTTAGGGAAGCGAGAGGGTGTGATTCTTGACAAATCCATCCTAAGGTAGGGCAGTCTTGGTAAGCCGGGAGCTTCTTCACAAATTTGACACATTAGAGTATAGGAAATATTGACCGATAGAGTCAATTAGAACCTTGATTTCGTATCATTTTATGGGAACAGAGTGAGACTTTGTCTCTTTGGGTGGAGGGATCAACATACTCATACTCCCTGTCATTTGTCATTCTCCTTGAACCAAGGGTGATATGAGCCATCGAGCAATCTAGCATAAGCAGTTGCTCAAAGACTGATGCTAGTTAACCAAAAATAGGAGACCTTAGTCTACTTAGAAATTGAAATTCAGGTCAATTCACATAGGGATGGCTAAGACCTTTCGTTTGCAAAGTGGACTTGAGAGAGTCTAGGCAGTAACATCGTGTTATTCGAAAGAGTACTGAGCATCACTACTTAGAAAATCACCTCAATGGACCACTAAATCGTGCCGCTAAAGATGTCTCAAGGAAGCACATCACACGTGGTATTGAAGTGAAATGAAATTAATGTATAGAAAGATTTGTTTGTAACCTTGTTTAAGGAGACGTTTCATGCAAGAATGATTCACCCTCTAACTATTGGTGGAATCTCGTTTACAATAATGAAGATTGGAAAAAATTCTTGGTATTCGGAGCAATATTTATCTCAGCAATGCACTCCATTGATTTTGATTGGTAGGATTACTTCATGAGGTCATTGGAGCATATGTACAATCTTGCACCATTATGTCGAGAGTGTTGATGGATGCAAAGTGGAGTCTATTACTTCTTCATGATTGACGATCAGCTTCCCTACCTTCAAAACAACCTTAAAAGAATCAAGTGGATAGAAGACCTTAAATTGGTCAAGCTATTTATCTTCAAAGAATCACACCTAAATCCCATCCTCAACAATTAGAATCGTTATCTTTATGATCAAGTACTTCGTATTCTCCTAGCCAACAAGCATGTTGCCATTCTAGGGTGCTCATGTCGCCATAATTATTATAAACATGGTTTAGCAAATCTTTTTCAAAAATAAAAAAGTTCTAAAAATATTTATGAGCCTCCAATCTACAAAACTATTGATGTATGTGAATTTCACAATTAGGATTATTGTAATCCAAAAATTTGCCTAGCTTGATTTCAACTATTTATTTGATGTAATAACGAAATCCAATTAGTCCTATTGTGAACTGTGAGTAATAAAAGAATCTCCATTTTTTCAAAAGATTGTGTACTTCATACTCATCTTATGCTGTAAATTTAAATTTCATGGATTCAAGTATTAAAAAATATCTAGAGAGGCGAATATTATAAGCACTCAAGACATACAACTAACCTTGCAAATGTTTAACAAAACTAGGGTATTGCACCTTCCATATCTATGCTTACCCTGGCTAATTGCAAGAGAAGAAATTCCTTCTCAAACAAATAAAATCACCCGAATTTAATGGCAAAGCAAAGGATGTTGAGTTCGAAGTGAAAATTTGCATCGAATCTATGGAGGATTTCTTTGTTGTTGTAGATATTGCTTCTCCTTAGCAAATGATAGCTAAAGTGAAATTGAAAGGCAGAACCCGACTTTGATGGAAGTAATGGTGCAAGGACCAAGGCATTGTGGAAGCAACCATTACTTGGAAAAAACCGAAGGAAGTTGTATGTGGGTGATACCTCCCACCGGCATACCGCACACTAAAAGTGAATAAAATCTTTAGCTTGAAGCAATTAGGGTTAAGTTTGGAAGCCTACTATTCCAAATTTGTGTCCCTTTTGAAATATGCCCTTCCCATGGACATCACCCAACATGTGTCAAAGTTTTGTCATAGGCTAAACCCTCCATTAAATACTTGCTTTGAAGCAATGCACCCACCTAACTTATAAGATGCATTAATTCAAGCAAGGCACATTATATAGAAACTTCAATCAACATCCAAGTGTGGCGGATTTTGGGGACAAAGTTTTCCGTACAAAGGACTATGAGGATACGTTAAGAGGATCCAAGGACAATACCAGACCGGTCAAAAGAAGAAGGCCATGATAGGTGCAATTGAAAACTTTGTACCAACAATCGGCAATGAGAAGGTACCAAAACGTTTCCATTCCAATGAACCCATCCACTTTAAAAAGCAATGTCCAAAGTTAGGTCAACTAATCCAACAAGGAAAATTTCATGGCCGGAATTGAGAAATGTCAACTACTAAGGGAAAAGTTGCTAGAGTAACCTTCAAAGGGAGGCACGAAGGAATAGATGAAGGTGAAGATCCCACTTTAGAAGTGGACATGGAAAGAGTAATGGTATATGCTACTCTCAACAAGAAAGGCCCCAATCACTAATTCTTAGTAATCCAGACCCCAACGACCTACCAAGGTAAAACCCTTAAGATTTTGATTGATTGTGGAATCACCCACTCATTTATCTCATCAAAGTGTGCAAAGAGGTTGCAAAAAAATACTAAACCTGTAGCTAATTTGTTAGTGAAATTGACAAATGGGAAAGAGTCAATTTTTGTTTAATAGGATAGAAGAGTAAAATTGAACTTAGGAGGCAATCCATCCAACATGGGGTTCATAGTTATGAATTTAGATGCTTACGAGTGCTTGCTAGGAATAGATTGACTAATTCCCAATGACATTCATATTCATTAATTACGATAAATGTCAAATCACATTCCTAGATAAAAAAGAAAAGTTAGTAACCACTCAACGTGCAGCTAGAAACCCTAGGATCTAGCTAGCAAATGCTTCTTGGATCATGAAGGGAGTAAGAAAAGGACTACCTCTATCTACCTAATCAAGCTTAATACGATTGAGCTAGAAAAGAAATTGAATGAAGAACCATCTTGGCTAAAAGAATATGTAGATGTGTTCCTTGAAGAGGTGATGGAACTTCCCCCACTAAGAGAAGTTGATCAACCTAACAACATCAACTACACCAATAGCAAAGCGACCCTATCATATGTCTATTCCAGAAGCCATTGAGTTGAAATAACAACTCAAGAAACTTTTAGACTAGAGATACACCATACCAAGTAATTCATCATGGGGAGCCCTAGTGCTATTCCAAAAGAAGAAGGATGGCATCCTCTGCCTCTACATCAACTACTGCGGGCTAAACTAAGTGATGATCAGGAACAAATATCCAATCCCAAGGATAGATAAATTACTTGGTTGTCTTCAGGGGGTGCAAAGATCTTCTCAAATATTGATCTAAGACCAAGCAATTATTAGATAAGGATCAAAGAAAAAAACATTTTGAAAATTGCATTTAACACAAGGTATAGCCATTATGAATTCATTGTGATATCTTTTGGATTTAACCAATGCATCCACAACCTTTAATAGGTTAATGCAAGGCATCATTTGACCCTATCTTAATGACTTTGTTCTTCTCTTCTTTGATGATTTTCTGACCTACTCGAGGAAGGATGAAGATCATGAATCACAACTCTGAGTTGTCCATGAAATAATGAGGATGCACAAGCTTTATGCCGAGAAGAAGAAATGTGCCTTCTTTAAAAGACAGATTGAATACCTTGGATCTATAGCCTTTGACAAAGGAATTGCGGTATATCCTACCAAGATAAAAGATGTAGAAGAATGGGCATCCCCAATGACAATTAAGGAAGTTCTAAGCTTAATAGGATGATACAGGATTTTTATCACAATTATGCCTTGATTGTTGCACCCTTGAGTGATTTACTCAAGAAGCAAACTGCCATTGTATGGATTCCCATTGAATAGTCTAGTTCTAAGGAGCTTAAATATAGCTTGATCATAGCTCCTATTCTAAAGCTATCTGACTTGAACCAAGAATTTGAAAGAAATCTTAGTGCCGATGCGCTATCCATCTCTATGAGTGTAGTGAGCTTACCTCCATGCCCGATCAAGTTTCCTCCTCTCCTAAGCACTCCGGTAGCTCCACGATCCAAGTGCAAGCTCCATCCTCAAGCTCCATGCTCCAAGCTCCATTTCCGAGAGAAAGACAAAAGAAGAGAAGAGAAGAGAAGAAGAGCAGAGAATATGGAGAGCTTCTCCATCATGGTCCCTCAACCTCACACACTCACTCCCTCACACTCTTACACTCCCTCCCTCAAGCACAAGCTCAAGCAAGCAAGAAAAATAAGAAGAAGAAGAGGAGGAGAGCTACTTTTGGCCACACACAAGAATGAGCTTCTTATTCGCTTTTTAACTTTACATATAAAACCCTAATCCCTTTTGGGCGATCATCCCCTTATCCCCTTTTTTACATGGCCAACCGTGGCCTACTAGGCCCTTTTTCCCATTGTCCTCCTATCTTCCTAGATTCCTTCCTACTGCCCATCTACCTTTACAATTTGCATCGGCTCTCTTAAAATAAATCATGCTGCGCCTTGCACTCTTTTACAAAAGTATTGACTTGTGCTTTTTCTTGTGCGGCTTTCTCCTTGATTTAGGACTTTTCTGCACTTCTTGTATTTCCATATTTTTCTTAGCACACCTTTGTCTTCCGTTTCACTCTTGCCTTAGCCTTGTCTTCTGCTTTAGATTTTCTAGATTTCCACCTTGTTCATCTTTAACATTACCCCCCTCCTAGATGAGTACCGGTCCCATGGCACTCATCGCCGTAGGTAGTAGGCTTTGGCATGCATCGAAGACGTGGGTGGTAGGGACATCTGTGGTTTGCCGTGGAGGAGTTTTGGTGGTGGTGCAGATGAATGGCATTGGGGGCACGTTGTTGGCCTGGTTGGCTGGTGGTAGGGTTGTTGGAGTTGGTGATAGGGTTGTTCTTTATTGGGAATTGCATTGATGACTAGTACAGGTGTTGGTGTTCTAGGGATTGTGCGTGTGACAATTCTTTGGTGGGCTTGCATGATGATAAAGGATAAGAATTTAGAGATGAGTGTTGATGAAGGGCTAACGACACTTTCGTTGGAGTCTTCAATACGTACAATTGAAAACCTCTCATATGTGGTCTCTCCTTGGGGGTAGTGCTAGTCTTCTTATTGTGCATAAGACATAATTTGATTAGTTTGGGAGAGAGGTTGAACTCTAAGCAAGCTGACAGTATTGTCTTGCACTTGAGGACCCAAACTGTGTATAGATTGTGGTGTAGATATTATGTGAGTGCACGTGCATACTTAGATATTACGTAGGTAGAAGTCTATTGGTCTGGTTCCTCGTAGCAATGTGTGGATGAAACAAGGGTTCAATGGAGTGGAAAAAATTGTCATTGTTGAGGAGAATACACTTGAAGGCTTCTTGAGACATCATTTGTGATTTTGACAACACGATGTAGTATAACTAAGCTCATTGACCAAGGAGGATACAATTCAATCCTAGTCATTGTCGATATGCTAACCAAAGTTTCTCACCTTATGCCGATTAAAAACAACTACAAGGCCTTAGATATTGCAAGGATTTTTGTGATGGAGATCTTTAGGCTGCATGGATTTTCTAAAAGGATCATAAGTGATTGTGATTCTCTCTTCACTTCTCATTTTTGGAAGAGTCTATTTGAGGCCATTGGTACATCCTCAAACTGATGGGAAAACTAAAGAGTCAACCAAGTCATCGAAGACATAATTAGAGCTTATTTCTATAGGAAACATAAGCGATGGATACGATATCTACCGTTGGCGGAGTTCGTTTACAATGCATCCAATCATCAAAGCATCTAGAGGACCCCATTCCAAGCTTTGTATGGACAAGAATGCCTAACCTCACTAAACTTTTATGATCCTAACCTAAAAGTAGAAGATTCTAAGAAGATGTTGGAAGAGAGGATGAACACGTTAAGGCTATTAGACAAGATATCCAAGCCACCAAGTATTGACATAAAGCATATGCTTATTTAAGAAGACAAGAACGGATCTTCAAAGAAGGGCACATGATTTTTTTTTTGATTGTCCTAAGAAGAGTTTCTTATCCTTGGGACAATTCAAGAAGCTAAGCCCAAGATACTATGGACCATACATGATTCTCAAATATATGGGACTCAATGCTTACAAGCTACAACTTCGTGAACACTTAAAGGTTCATGATGTATTTCATGTTAGCCTTCTAAAAGAAGGTTATATACCTAATCTTGATCATGTTCTCGATGATCAACAAGTTGTAATACCAAGCCAAGGAGTCATTGAGCTTCAACTAGATAGAATGATGGATGTAAAGGAATACATCCTTAGAAATAAGACCATCCGAAAATATCTCATCCAATGAGGAGGATGCCACTTGGATGGACAAGGATGCTCTATGTAAACAATATTCCTAGTCTCTTATGTAATAAAGGACTAGGACCCAATAAAATATTGGAAAAAAATCTTCCTCAAATGTAATGAACCCTACACCTACACTGCTTTATAATGACTACCCTACCTTGTCCTTATAATCTTAAACTTCAGTAATGCATATAGTCGAGTAGTGTAGTAGAAGCATTAACGAGTCCTAACCCACAAGCACTATGATCTCTACTTCTACTAAAATCAAATCCTAAGTTCCTTTGAGGATGAGGACATCTCATATCCTCTAAGGGAAAAAGGACGAAATGTCCCCCCCTCCCTCCCCCCTTGCTGCGTGAACTAGTATTAAGGGGGGGAGTGGATGCTAAGGTTGAAAAACCTTTGTAAATTTTTTAGAAAAAGGAAAAAATTCATCGACTAGTCATGACAAATGGTCAACTCGAGCACCACCACTCTCTCGGAGTTATCATCTACCTCTCTTGTGTGGTCATTAACCCATCCTTGTAATTATCGTGGAAGTACATTGGAGTCGATTGCCCCATGACATTTTGAAACCACAAGTTGAGAGGATGCCTCGATAAGGCCAATAGCCCTAGATGTGAAACCAAGGCTAGCCGAAGGCT
Source organism: Lygodium microphyllum (assembly GCF_053477565.2). Lineage (NCBI taxonomy): Eukaryota > Viridiplantae > Streptophyta > Polypodiopsida > Schizaeales > Lygodiaceae > Lygodium > Lygodium microphyllum. The sequence goes on from NC_141143.1 coordinate 163,455,944, forward strand.
TAAGCTAATACATTGATCCCCCCACCAATTGCTAGAGAGAGAGAGAGAGAGAGAGAGAGAGAGAGAGAGAGAGAGAGAGAGAGAGAGAGAGAGAGAGAGAGAGAGAGAGAGAGAGAGAGAGAGAGAGAGAGAGAGAGAGAGAGAGAGAGAGAGAGAGAGAGAGAGAGAAGATATGGTGAAGAAAAGAAGAGGAGGAGGAGAAGAGAAGAGGATAGGTGGAGAAGAAGGGAAGTGAAAGAGGAGACAAAGAGAAGAGAAAGAGGAGAAAAGAAAAGAGGTGGGGAAGAAGAGAAGAGAAGGAGAAGAGAAGAAGAAGAAAGGAAGAGGCAAATGAAGAGAAGAGGGGAATAAAAGAAAGGGGGTGAAGAAAGAAAGGGAGTGAGACAAAGAAGAGCAAAAGGAGATCATCATCAACCATAAAGGAGAGCACCACTTTGACTTGCCGCTAATCAAGTCCGCCATCAAAGCTCAAAGCTAGTGCACACGTACTCCTTTCTTGTGATGGCCCTAAAGAGATAATATTTTGGAGTGGGCAACTTGGGAGCTACTAGTACGATCACGAACATAGTTGATACACTGCCACTTGCACCACAAAACCAAGTTCCTTTGTAAATTACTTCATTTAATACACTACTATGAACATAAATAACAGAGTTTCAATATTTGATAAAGAAATTATAGCTTAATGAGAATTCAATAGAAAAGAAATATTGGAACAAATAAATGTTATTAAATTAAAGTTTTAAAAGGTAGGATAAATTACATAACATCGAAACATATCAAATAAATTTTTCCTAACTACGTATGCATTAAGAATATATATTTTAACATTTAAAAATTATGTAAATGTTAGAAAAAGTAAAAATTCGATTTAAAATATTTATTTTAGTATTTATAAATTATATAAATATTAAAAAGTAAATATTACATTCCAAATATTTCTTTTAGCATTTACATATTGAGTGATTGTAGAAAAATGTAAAATTTGTATCAAGGATATTTTTTACATTTATGAATTATATAAATATCAATAATAAAGTCCTTAGTATTTATAAATTATATAAATATAATTTTTTGGTATTTATTATTTATTTAAATAAAATTAAGATAATTCAACTAAGTGATTAAAAATTAATGATTAAGAGTATTTTTTATAATGAAAAAAAACACTATTATTAATTAAGTTGAAATTATGGCGTACATAGCTCATAAAAAACTATTGAATCAAATATGCACCTATTTTTAAACCTAGGATATTTGGACTAATTCACTTTGCCAACATGATAAAGTGAAATATGAGTCTTAGGTTACGAGATTTAAAAAAATGATGATTTAATTCTCCTTGAGAAAAATAAAATTCTAAAAATTCTTAGGAAAATTACTCACCTTGTTGACTCATGTAGGGAAAATTGTGATTCCAAGATCCAATTAATTCTGACAAATTATGACAAATTCTAGATTCGTAATGAGGTTAAGCAACCAACCTTTGACAAAGGGTTACGAGACGAGCAAAACTTACGAACAAAGATTGATGATAACCAAGGAAAGACCCAATGAAGAAAGGTTAATTGAAGTTTAGGTCTTGAAAAGGGGGCCTAAAAAAAATAAATCCGAAGGGAAACTAGGAATAAAAAATTCAAGAAGCTCGAAGAAGACCGAGTTTGAAAGAATTGCCTCTAAGTTAAGATCTTGCTCAAATTGCCTCTCTATTTGTGTAGGAATATTGCTTAAAGAAGAATTTCTTGTGCTTGTAAATAGTGCATACAAGTTTAACATGATGCACTTACAAAGTTGAATTGAATTAAAAATCCTAATACACTAAATTTGCACCATGATAAAAAGGAAAGAGCACTAGATCTCCCCCAAGGCTAGTTGCAATCCCTTTTCCAAAAGAGATTAGCTACTGCCTTGGAACAACCCTGATTTCAAGAGGTCCCTCTATAGGGGGATCCTTGGGTAGGAAGAATTGAGGGTGCTTAGGGGGGCTCTGACTGGTTGGTAAATTGTTAAACTTCAAGGAATTGTCCAAATCCCTACACGACTCAAGATAGACTTCTTGTGGCCCACATACTAGTTAAGGATGGAAATCTTGAAAATATAAAGGCATTTGTGCCATTCTTTCGTATAGGGGCAAAAGGTGAACACTTGTATAATAATTTCTATTAAATAAAAAAACTATTTTTCAAAAGGATTGTTTTCATTATTTATATGTTGTGATTTAAATTATGTGAATGAACACTATGACTAAAAGGATTAATAAAGAAAGTTGATTTTACGTGTACAACTTAAATGTATTAGGTAAGTAGACAACTAAAACTACCCAAACAGAGGAAAGCAAGAGGGTGTGATTATGGAGATGAATCCACCCTATGGTAGGGTGGTCTCAGTAAACCGAGAAATTCTTCAAAAATTTGATGTGTTAGATTATAGAAAATATTGACCCATAGAGTTAATTAGAACCTTGACTTTGTATAGTTTTAGGAGAACACAATGAGACTTTGTTTCACAGGTAGATGGGTCGAGTACTCATACTCTCCCTCACTTCTCACTCTCCTTGAACCAAGTGTGATATGAGTTGGCTCCGCTTCAAGCTATTTAGCATAAGTAATTGCTCAAAGATTGATGCTAGTTAACCAAAAATAGGAGACCTTAGTTTACTTAGAAACAAAAAATTAGGTCAATTCTCGTGGGGACGGCTGAGACCATTCATTGAAAAGTGGGCTCAAGAGATTTTAGGTAGTAAACCTTCTATTATTCAAAAGAGTACCGAGCGATGCTACTTAGAAAATCACATGAATGGATCACTAAATTATGTTGCTAAGAATGTCTCAAGTAGGCATATCATACATAGTAGCAGAGCAAAAGGGAATTAATGTATAGGAATATTTGTCTGTAACCTTGTTTAAAGAAATGTTCAATGCAAGAATGATTCACTTTCTAACTATCAGTGGAATCTCATTCAAAATAATAAAGAGTGGTAAGAATTCTCGGAATTATGAGAAATGTTTACCTCAGTAATACGCTCCCTTGATTTTGATTAGCGAGATCACTTCATGAGGATAGTGGAGCGTATGTACAATCATGTGCTACTATATCAAGAGCATCGATGGATGCAAAGTGGAGTCTATTGCTTCATGAATATTGATTGACGTGCCTACCTTCAAAACAACCTTAAAAGAATCAAGTGGATGGAACAACTTAAAATGGTCAAGCTATTTATCTTCAAAGAATCACACCTAAATCCCATCCTCAACATTAGCAGAGAGAATGAATACATCAGAATTGTTATCTTTATGATCAAGTCCTTCATATTCTCCCATAATCGTTATCTTTATGATCAAGTGCTTCGTATTCTCCCAGCCACAAGTGCATTGCCATTTTAGGGTGCTTGCGCTACCACAATTATTGTAAAGATGGTTTTTCAAATCTTCCCCAAAAATATGCTAATGGCAGCTTTACTAGAATGACATATAAGATAGCCACATGAAAAATCCTTTTCAAATTGACCTATGCCATTGATGCTATCCTACTCATAGAGTTTTCAATCCCTAGCCTATGCATTGCAGCATGAGAATATTGGGAAGGAAACAAGGGCTTGATTAATGAAGAGCATAAGGACAACACCAAAACAACTAGGAGATTAGGCCTTGGAATGGCATCTATAATGCCCATGCCCTTGAACCTTGTGAAGCCATCCCCACATAGAGCATACACACAAAAGATCTTCATCCTCTCCATCCTCACTTTCACTTTCTTCCATAAAGAAAAAAATCCAGAATCACAAAGGAGATGAGATGCAAGAGTTGTGCCTTGCAAGAGAGAGAAGAAGATACATGCAAAAGTTAGATAAAGGAGAGGAAGGGAATGTGCAACTCCTCGAACCACCTTTTTGTACAAATTGCATAGCTCCTCATCTCACCTTTTTATTTCTTTCAAAAAAATAAATTTACATGGTTATTTTCACCTTACAAGAATCTTCTTTTATTGAAAATAAAAGGACTTCTCGACCTTCCAATTATTGCAAAGAAACACACATAAGGCCATGACTTTATAGTTTCTAGTCATACCTTTTAGAATGCTTCACAAGATTTTTTGCAATGGAAGTTACATGACTAAATTATCGAAGTACATAAAATGTATCAATGAATATCACATTTTGTGCCTAGATTCGCATAGATTTTGGGGGTTATCATTCACCCTTGGCCACCAATCCTGCAAAGGTCCCCACCATGTGCAAAATGAAAGTCTTTACCTTCAAAACTTTCCAGACTTGAACCGTTGACTCTTAACATTTCATTATCTTCATATCAAAACCTCCATTGAACACTTCTTTAACTCCCAAAACTCCAAGGCCAAAGCATCCTTCACAATGCCTTTGGAATGAAATCCACATTCTTGACAAAGAGGAATGAGTTCCCACAACCATTTAAACACATTGTTAGCTTTTCCATGCAGAAGACCATGGAAGTTTGCCCCACAAAATAATAGAACTTGAAATACACCCTCACAAATGATCTAGCTTTAAAGAGCTCCACACAATGCATGTAAGAGTGCATTTACTTCTTATTGGTCCAATTTTGTCTTATTGGCCTTAAGCTTTATGGTGTGTAGAATGGTCGAGAAGATAAAGCTATTTTTATAAAGAAAGTTCATAATAGAAAAAGGAGTGAATAATAAAAAGGTCATTTTTGATGAATAGAGAAGGAAGAATGCGAGAATTGAAACCGCCATGAGGGATCTTTTGAGATGCATGGCTATGGTGTTAACAAAAATCCAGGGAGGAAAGAAGTCTAGCGAGATAGATTTACGATGTTGTCATCATGATTTTCTTTCTCTTGTTCTGCCTCTTCCAATTCTTAAAATATATGCAAACTTCTTCTCTTCCCAACCTTCACCTTTATTTCTTATTGAAGGAGAAGGAAAAAATGAGTTGACATTGCCATTGGACTAGTGATCTTGAATCTACTTGTGTTAATTGGAAGTACTCTTCTTCTTCTTTATTGATATAGCTCTTCCCACAACACCATGTAGACAGCTCTCACAAAGTTTCACTTGTCTTGATCTCTTCTCTCACATAGAGTCAATTGTGCAATTTTTTGCAATCTTCAATCTTTAAAATCTCTTCTTTTCCAAAGTAGTAAGACAGTTGATCCACCCTCTTTGTATTGTAAAGGCAACAAGAAATGCCCCTTCTTCTTTTCTCTAATTTGTTTCACATGGTTATTTTCACCTTACATGAATGTTCCTTTATTGAAAATAAAAGAACTTCTCAACCTTCCAAATATTGCAAATAAACACACACATAAGGCATGACTTTATAATTTCTAGTCATTCCGTTTAGAATGCTTCACAAGAGATTTTGCAATGGAAGTTACAAGAATAAATTATCAAAGTACATAAAACATATCAATGAATATCACATTTTTGTGCCTAGATTTACATAAATTTTGGGGGTTATCATTCCTCCTTGGCCAACCCTATGAACATCCCCATGAGTAAAATGAAAATCTTTGCCTTCAAAACTTTCTAGACTTGAAACTGTGACTCTTAACACTTCATTATCTTCATCTCAAAAACCTTCTTTGAACACTTCTTCAACTCCCAAAACTCCAAGGCCAAAGCATCCTTCACAATGCCTTTGGAAAGAAATCCACATTCTTGATAGAGAGGAGTGAGTTCCCACAACCATTTAAACATGGTTTGCTTTTCCATGGAGAAGACCAAGGAAGTTTTCCCAACACATTGGTCCAGATTTGTCTTATTGGCTTTAAGCTTTATGGCATGTAGAATGGCCAAGAACATAAAGCTATTTTTATATAGAAAGTTGATAATAGAAAAGACCTGAATAATTAAAAGGTCATTTTTTATGAACAAACAAGAAAGAATGTGAGAATTGAACTTGCCATGAGGGATCTTGTGAGATGCAAGGCTACGGTGTTAACAAAAATCCACGAAGAAGGGAAGAAGTCTAGCAAGATAGATTTACAATGTCAAAGGATAATTGCATCGAGCCACAAATCCGTGGAGGATCAGAAATGTAGCAAGATGATAGAAAAGTCCTTACTAGCTTGAGAATAAGTACACAGACTGAAGTTGAATTGCCACTTTTCACGGATAAATACTTTAGAACTCAATTAGAACTCAATTAGAACTCAAAGGTTCTTATAGGTTTGGCTTCACGTGGCAAAAGGAATAAGGAGTTTTGAGAAAGCAAGGGATACCAAATAGGAGTAAAGCACAGATCTTCTAAAGCCTATGCAAGGGTTGGATTTTGAGGTAAGAAAAGAGCCAAAAATGTGCTGAATTTTATCAATTCAAGGCAGAAATAGAAGCGCACTGGAAGTGGTGGATGCAAACTTGACCATTTTAAGTAGCCATGGAAGATGCACTTTCAAATCACTTTTGGAAATGGACCTCTCAGTGGTTGCAAATTTTTATAAATTTTTTCGAGCAACAAAATCAAGGATGACAAGTGTCAGGCAATGAGGGACTTAGAGACACATAGTCAAACATTTTTAGACCTCAATTCAGAGAGGCTAGACGGAAAAAAAGGAGTGCCCAAGGGTAGGAGGGCCAAAGTGGGTGTAAAGGAGGCTTGAGGGGGAAAGGGTCATGACCCTTAGGGCCCTCCCACTCCAAATTTTCATGTGACTTGGAGGGGGGGGGGGTTTCATTTAAAAAATGAGGTCGTATCAATCGAATACACTGACCTTCTCTAGAAAAATTTCACTTTTTGTCATTACCTTTAGCTCTGAAAATGGTTATCTAGATAGAGAGATTAGAAATCAATCTTTTTCTCTCCTCCCTCCCTCTCTTCCTATAGGCAATTCACACAGCAATTCTTGAGAGGAATTTGGGATGGAGACTGATGTTCCCACATGAACCGGAAAATGGATAATGAATGATGCCGATGCTGAAAAGTGATGTCCAAAGCTATTTGGAGGCTAATGGTGGGTCCAATCATGGTTCATGTATTTAATTCTTGAGACCCAAAACACACAAAATGTTGGTAATTCTTTTTGTCAATTGAAATTTGATTTTTTTTTGGTTATTTCTTAGTAATAGCTCACTAGTGTCACTGTCACTCTAGTTTTATCTTCAGTCTTCAGCAGTTGCTTCTTCTATTTGTTTTAGATCTTTTGAACTTAGATTCATCCTTTCCAAAAGTTAGAAAACTTTCCCAAAGTCACACATACTTTCTATAGAACACTTACAGAAGATATACATAACAGTACAGAACAGGACCAGAGCAGATACAGAGCAAAGACAGAGGCTCTACAGAAGGTTTACAAAGGGTTATAGAAGGTCATCGGAGAACATCAAATCATCATAATTCATACTAAGACCATTCCAAACTATCAAAAAATATTCAATAAGATTTCAAAAGATTTCTATCTTCATCAATCATCAATCCATGCTTCATACAGAAGAAAATCAGAACAAAACAAAAGCTATATAGAAGGTATACAGAACCAATCAGAACCTCAACAGAACCTATCAGAACATCACAGAGCCTCATATTTCCACTAAAAATCATCATGAGCTTCCAAAACATAATCAATATTATCCAAAACACTCTCAAACACTTCCATTAACAACCATACATCACTCTAAATCCATCAAAAATCAATCATTTAGACCTCAAAAACAACAAAAATCAGTCAAAAATTCAATCTTTTTCCACTCTCAACATATCCCCACACTTAGAAAGGAAGTGTCCGTGTGACCTAAGGAAAAGAAGAATATAAGTTCACTAAAGAGCTCAATTTTGATCTTCTTCAGTATCTTCAATAATCTCTCCAAACCACGACCCCAACTTATCACCTATATTTCTAGAAAAATGCTTCTAAAGGAAAACTTCGTTATTCATTAATACATTTGAATAATATTTGAAAGTCATAACAAATTTGTAAAGGATATAAGAGGTTCTTCTTCAGCTTTCCACCATAGGCTTTCCATCCACCATCAATAGTTGAAAAGAGCTCTCGAACAAATTATTCACCAGTACAAACTCATCACATAAGATTATTACAACACACACACTAAACACAACCATCTGAATGACACCTCCAAAAAGAGAGATATATATCATTAAGAATCATCCAAAATACATTGCAAAGACATCAATGAAGGTGATCCCTTTTGAAGGCTTGGTGGTTATGAAAATGATCCATGGAGAAGGACTCATCCACAAATGTCTTTGGAGGATTTTGAAAGAACTGAAGGCAGCACATCCTTTCTAGCAAAACAAGGTATCTGCTAGGTAGACATAGGGCATGAAAATATAGGACATCCAACTGTTGGGAATCAATATTCACATTGACATTCATACAAAGCTTTGGAATGGTCTTTTGATCATTATGGGAATGCCTATGTATATATGCTAGATACCAAGCAAAATGAGCTGTCAATCTCACTGAAGGATCTAGAGATTGTGAATATTGGTGAGCAAAATGGAGGTAATTCTGGTATGCTTGACTAGTAGTTGTCCAGTCCCCTAGAACTAATGGCCAGTTAATCTGTGGTCCCGTGAGAGAATCAGTTGAGCTCCATCCTCTTCTTCTTGGAATTTGCTGATCAAATCCTTCATACCCACTAACCAACTGAGGGGGCTGAGAAATCGAAGTGGCAGGAGATGGAAGTGGAATAAGTAAAAGAGGATGAAGAGATGGGTAGGCAAAATCATAAAGCAATCTTTCCACTTTATCTTGAAACAACGGACACAATGTGGCCTATCTCCGGAGAACTGCCAAGTCTTGCTGAGATATAGAAAGAATCATAGGAACATTGGGGCTTGGAGGAATGGACCGTGACTGTGCCAATTGGTCCTACAACTACTTAATCTGGGAAGCTTGTGATTCCAATGTATTATGAGCAGTCCGCGAAGCTGACAGTTTTGTATCTAAAAGAGTCTGAAACTCTTGACCTTCTTTGGACATTCTCTTTTTCTCCTCCGAGACTCCAGTGACCTCTGACTGAGCTTCTACTAACTGAATCTTCAAAGAAGATATTTCTTCTCTCTGGATCTCAATCATTTGAGTCTGCTACTCCATCTGCTTAAATAGATCAGCAAGAGTGTCTTTAGCAGAGGCTAACTCTGTGGTGGCCTTATGCAACTGGTCTTTGGATTGCATCAATTCTTCATAGAAAGAAGCACATAACTGTTGAACACAAGCTGTCATCGAGAGTTCAATTGAACTCTGGATGTCATTACAAAGGAATGGAATGGCATCTCCTGACACTAAACTGTTCAGTGAAGGGACTGATATCTCCAAAGAACCCTCTCTATGTGCCCTAAATAAATTGTTGCATGTGAGATAGGCAGGAAGGTCACTACCAAAAGTAGCAGGAACTGTGATTGAAGGAATGACTGGGGGAGTTTTATCTACCACACGCTTCAAGCGCTTCTGCTGAATGACCAACGGAAGAGGGGAATCAAGATCCTCTATGTCAATAGGTTCTGACTCTTCTGAAGGTGGAGGGGAAGGAACTGGATCAGATGGAGGAGGAGGTAGCACACCCTTCTTAAGGCCTGAATATGTCAAGAAAGCATATAAATAGGAACCATAAGTGACATTTGTGACATTCCCTCTAGTCACTTTGACAAAATGTTGGTCCATCTTCGTAAGTAGGTAAGTACTCCAATCAATGGCAACCCCTTTTAACACCATCCTGGAAGCTGTGAAGAGTTCTTTGGACAAATAATGAGATGATATTTTGGCATGTATAAACATGTCTTGGAGGAATTGACAGACTAACTTCCAAAGAGGATCAGTGATCATGGAAAAAGATACTCCTGAAGTGTTAATCACTTTCTTGACATCCAGAACCTCTTTGGTCTGCTTGTGTAACAGCTTGAGAATCTCATCATTGGAGAATAATTGTTTGGCTATAACAAAGGATTCTCCTTTGTAGGGAAGAGACAAAGCCTTCCCTAACCCTCGGGGCGTCAATACCATGGAAGCACCATAAACCATTTCTTACTATATGATGCAAGAAACTCATGACACAGGGATGGATCGTCTAGAATCAATGAGAGTGAAGCAACCACGAAAGTTGCAAGTCCTGCTTTTGCTATAGGCTCAAAAGCCAGTAGGGAAAAAGGCGCCATTCAGATGGAAAATACACACACCATAAACACAGACAATCACAAAGAATGCCTGCAAAACAACAAAGTAGAAATCGATCAAAAGAAGTACACACATAGACGTAACTAACCAATTGAACACCCCAAACAACCCATATCCTAGAAAAAAAATTGGCATGACCTCTACACATATGTGACCGAAAACTTCATGCAATGCAACAAGCAAGCACCCAAGACCCCGTATCAGGCAAAAAAGAAGAAAAACTTCAAACCGCACCCTTAATCGTATCACATAAGAAAACCATTATATCTTAAAAATCTAATCAAGAACTAACCATAACTTTTGACCAACAATTTTAGCTAAGAGGACTTTACGTGCCCATCCCACGAAGCATATTTATTAAAAAAGGAGAAAAAGTACAGTGAGGGAAAATGATTTTAATGAAGGGTTTATTTTAAAAAATTATTAACAATGGGTGAAATTTTATTAGGTTATAAACCTTAATAAGAAAACGACGGTTCATTGTTAAAATTTTAATTATAATTTATTAGGGTGAAGCGGTGCTTAAACGAAACCCGGATTTCGATACCTAGACTGGGGTCTCTAAATCCAAATTCATTAATTAAAAATTAATGGTGATGTGGAGCACTTTTTTACCAACGCATGCTTTTTTATGATGGTTGGTTCATATTTTATTAAAAATTAAAGTGCCTCTAAAGCGCACGTAGCACGTGCAAAGTGAACGGTTGGTTGATTTTAAGTTATTAGAAAAATGTGTATTTAACGTGAACATGCGTGAAAAAGTGGGTGAATAAAGCTCATTTTAACAATTAACAGTGGTTAAGGGATGACCAAAATGAATAAAGCTCAAAAAATAAATACCTGGTAGGGGTGTGTATGCAAAAAAACTGAAGGCACACTGAGTAGTCCCAAATGCAAGGAATCCAATCACAAAAGCAAAAACCACTGACTGAAAAAAATAAAGCACCTTAGTGTGTTTGTTTTATTTTTATTTTTTATTTACTTATTTTTTTTTTGTTATTCGTTTTCTTTTTTTTCCGTTTTAATGATTAAAACATGATATATGACACATGAATATGTTATGAAGTGTAAGGGTGGGATTTCAGCAATCCAACAAGTGTCAACAATGTGTTTGAATTTATCCATGATTTCTTAGCTTGTTTTTTGGAATTTAAAATGAATTTTCATGAGGTGAGGTATTAATTTTAAGGTTTTGGCTTCAAATAATACCTTGGCCATTTATGCAAGCATTTCCAATTGAGAAATTATTGAAAAAAGGGGCAAGAGGGTTTGTGAAATTTTTTGAAAGTTTTTTGGAAATATTTTTGAATTTTAACCAATTTTTAATAAATTTTGCTAATTTTGCACGTATTTTTGAAAGAATTTTGAAGTTTTGAATTTTTTACAATTTATTTTCTCAAATTTCCACTTTAGAAAATAGTGCCAATGTTTTTAGCAATGTTGAATTTTTTTTGGGAAATTTTTTGCAATTTATTTGGATTTTAAATGAATTTTTGAAGTTTTTTGGTGTTTTATGTGTATTTTTATGTGTTTTTTGGGTTTTGAAATTAAAAGGTGGTACCTGAGCTGCGTGTGAACAATTGATAATGACTGCATGTGAACTGCAACTCACCACCGCACGAACAAGTCGGAGGCGCGTCCTCACACGTGAACGCCCGCTAACAGCACACCCGTACACACACGCACATTGAAAGATCCGCACGGCGTGGGAATAGGGGAGGGAGAGGGGAGGGTTTCTGTGGGTGGAGAGGGGTGTGGGTGGGAAAAAGGGCTATGAGGGGGGGGTAACCGTGGTTAGGTAGGGGAGGGTTAGAGTGACTGTGGTTAGGTGGGGGAGGGTTAGAAGAACCACGGTTAGGTGGGGTAGGGTTAGAAGAACCGCGGTTAGGTGGGCCAAAGTTAGTGGGGGGTGGGTAAATCTGGAGGGGGGGTAAAATAGTTGGGGGGGCCAAAGAAGGGGTGGCCGGGCGAGTAGGAGGGGGGGACAGGGCCAGGAAGGTGGGGAGGAGGAGGGCGGTAGAAGGAGGTGGCGGGGGCGGGAGTAGGTGGTGGAGGAGAGGGAGGAGGGGAGGTACAGGCGGCGCAGGTGGCAGGAGGGTGGAGGAGGGCGCGGTGGGAGAGGCGCCACAGGAGAGAGGGAGGGAGCTGGGCGGACTAGGCAGCGCCCAATGAGGAGGGGCGGGCGAGGGTGGAGGAAGTAGATGGAGGCGAGGCGAGGGCGGGCGAAGGGTGAAGGTCCACAAGAGGCTCCAAGGGAGGGGAGGCCCATAGGAGGGGCGGCGAGGGGGGGCGAAGGGTGGAGGTAGTAGATGGAGGCGAGGCGAGGGCGGGTGAAGGAGAGGGAGGAGACGGAGGGTGCAGCAGGGGGTGTGTAACGTGTCCCCTAGAATCATCTAGGACACGCCTTGGCAGTCCATCGGAAAGGATGTCTAGAAAACTTCCCCCCGGCACTCCCATGGAATGTTACGGGTTTTGCAGTCTAGGTCTTCCCGCGTCTGCCACGTAGCGGAAGTATCCTGGCCGTTCCCACTTAGGATTGACCGGAATTAGAGTTTTCCTGTTTGGTCATTAGCTAACAACAACTAGCGTCAGACCCAAGCGAACTACTTTACGCAGAAACGCCAGGTCCGAAGCGGGTTCACGCTGCACTTGGTTCAAGGAGAATGGGAAACGAGAGGGATGCAAGGCTCAACCTCTCTGCCATAAGGCATAGTCCCATTCCGTTCCCCTAAAACAGCGTAAATCGGGTAAGACGTAACTCTAGGTTATCGCTCTCATTATTCGCTTTGATAATGATGATCATCCCGCTGTTCTTCGAGATTTTTGAGAAAAGTTCTCGGCTAACCGGGACCACCCAACCGTAGGACGGACCCATGGCCCATCCTCCGCACTTTCCTCAGTTTGTTTTAGTTATGTAATTATCTAACACATTTAATTTGACATATAGCAATCAGCTTCTTTAATTAATCCTGTTAAGCACTGGTTCCTTCACGTAATCTTACCACGTGACATAGAAAAACAATATCAGACAAATTCTTTATTATCATTTCATCATTTTATCTTTGAAATACAATGAGTTCCGCTCGTAGGCTTGTCCATAATCCGCCCGAAGGCTCATCCAGTAATCCGCTAGGGATCACTATTCCAAGCTTCTGCCCGTAGACTAGTATGCGGGCCTCGAGATCCAATCCCGAGTCACGTTAGCCTCTTGTGCAGGACCCGGAAGGCGAGGGATTTACGGCCAGAGCCCCCCCTGGCACCCAAGCGTCCTCCTGCTCCAAGTAGAGCTCAACGGAAAGACCTCTCGCGGCGGGTTCGGTCCACGTTCCCGGCACGGTCAACAATCCCCTTGGTTAGGGTCAGGCAGGCAGTTGGGGGTAACTGAAGCTGCCTCTCCCTTCAGGCCTTCAACCTGAAGCATTTATATATCTTTTCATCCTTTAGTTCCTTGAGCAAACAATGCAAACAGTGCTTTCTAAACTGTTACAGGCACAATTAATTCCAGTGGTTGTTTATTTGGCAAACTGTTAAGGAGTGAATCCTTCTCTCCGAATGCATCCAGCATTCGATCCGGAATCAATTGCAACTTGGCAAGATTCCTATTGTCCTTAGGTTAGGGTCATACCCTGTTAACCCAACTTAACCAATACCTTAGGTTTTATTAATAGTAAATCCCGGCGGCCATGTCGCTTTAATTTATTGATTAATCATTTGCGTCCAAGCAAATACCTAACTTCCCTTAACTTGGCAAATTTCCCCTAATGAGGGCGAAGTAACAGGATGACTACCCATCCCCTTGCAAGTTAAACTTGCGCAAGAACCTGCCAACCTCATTCCAAGGAATGGCAAAACTTTCTTGTGATCAAACCACAAGGCTATGCGACGTTGCAACTTGTTGCACAAGTGTCGCCTTCATTCCAAGAGATCATTTCACCTATTGAATGGTGTTTTCTGGTCAAGAATTATGATTAGACTCGAAGTAGGGTTTAGGGTGTCTTCTCACTCACCCCAATCCTAATTGCACTAGACCGACAACGTTCGGTCCTAGGGATTCCAACTCAATCCAAGTTCTAGCACTAGGTCGAATGATCCTTAGGGTAGAAACCCCATATCATTATTTGCGTGCGCGTCCCATTGGTTCAATTTTTCCGGGAAGGTGGGTAGGACCTTTGGGTTTGAGGACTTCGACTTGGTGTCCAAGTACGTTACTTGGCTACATCTCTAACGTGCCAAGCCCTAACTAGTACTTGAGGTTTTTATCGAATCGGCTAGTTATGCCTATACGAAACCCTAGCAGTCGTGATACCACAAATGACTTGGGTAAATTGACCTACTTGTCTTATGACGAGGACAATTCTTTCCTAGAGATGATATACTTGATCTAAAGTAGGAAAATAGTTGCAAAATGTTACAATACATGTAAACATGTAATTCATTACCTCCACGCACCATAAGATCCGCAATAGCCCTATCCCTTTTTTTGTTAAAGTCAAAAGGCAAGATAATTTGAAGGATACTTACAAAGGGTTTACTAGGATTTATATCAAGGAATAACACCTACAACCTTGTGTCTAAGTATTTGCATTTCATGCTTTTATAAGCCATGCAATCATTCCTAAATGTTACATGATGAAATGAAGTTTGCGAAAGTAAAAGTGCGACCCTTAGATACAACAACATCGTGAATGAAGTTCATGCAATACTAAGGCAAGTGTCGATTTAATCTAATTGCAAGCATCTTTTTCCATGCAACTTATAAGATCGGGGTTCTTTATCATGCCGTGAAACAGAAGTTAACAAATCCCTCACACGAATCATAACGAAGGGAGTTATTGACTAAATGCAAAATACTCCTTTCCTACATGACCAATGCACTTTAACAATTTCCCCTTTAACCCTAGGCCATATGTGGCTTTCACTTTGAAAATGCACGACAAGACAATTTGCAACTAAGTTCATAGGGAGAATAAGTGCTTTTCATTCATAACTTTGTAGATGCATGATATGCACGGATCTATAATTTATCGAATGTACTTTTATCACTACCCATGAATGTAGAATGAATTTCCCTATGGAATTAAGCGTATTTAAAACATCTCTTCATGTGGAAATATATTCACGGAACCTGGATTTGTGGATCCGCGGTGATATCCACGTGTAAGTTCGGGGAAGAACCTCCCGCAGGTGCGCCTTGCGTCTTCTTGGGAGCCATCGTTGATGACTTGAACTCCGCGGATTCCTCCTATCCTTGGCAAAACAACCTCCAAGTCTATCCGCTTCTCCCTTACGCCGGAATACCCGTCACAAGGTGTGGGATTTTAAGCCCACTGGGTAAAGACCGCGTGCACAGGGCTTAGGGCCTTTCCTTTAGAAGCTTCTAGGAAGCTTCTATCCTTTTCAGAAAACGTGGGTGGGAAAAGTAATGATTGGGGGGAAAATTGACGACGGCAGGGGGGGAAAAAAAAACTATGATGAAGACCCCTATGATTGTGGCGGCAGCCTGGCGGAATCTGGTGCAGCTCGGCAGCGTTCATCAACACGTCGGCCTATCCCTCCTCGGATGCAGCACGGTGACTGCCGGCCTGAGCAGGCGGCGACCTCAGGCCCCTCCTCGCAATCCTTCTCCTCCTCCTCAGCACGGCGACGAGTGTCAGAGCCTCCTCCTCCTTAGCACGGCGACGAGTATCAGAGCCTCCCCTCCTCAGCACGTAAGCGGGTGTTTATATAGGCATGGGGGGGGAGAGAAGGGCTCCACCACGTGGCCCCTTTGCATGGGTTCCCCCCTCCCCATGCAGCCCACGATTCTACCAAGTCCCATCCCCCCACACTCCCTCTCCTCCAGCCGTGCATTGGCTGGGGAAAAGGGATTAAAAAAAAATAAAATTTGCCTTGATAATAATCAATTTGCCCCTCCTAAGAGGGTGTTTACGTGTGACTTGCGGGTTTGAACTCTTGGGTTTGCTTTGCCAATGCGGAGGTCCCGATTTCTCGCGTGCAGGTCACAGGTTACATTGCCGGCAATTTCAATATGTGAGATAACCTTTGTACAAGGTTTACGCAGTGTGCGGGAAGTCAATATTCATGGGTGGGAATATTACATTCTCTCCCCCTTAGAAGAATCGAGATGTCCTCATCTCGAGATAAACTAGGGATGTTGAAGATTGAGAGAGCTTTCATCCATCCAGGTAGCATCCTCTTCAGGATAATCTTTCCACTGGACGAGGCATTCTTTCAAGGTTCTAGATCTTAAATGTCTCTCCCTCACATCTAAAATCTTTTCTGGTCTTAGTTCAAGGACTCCTTGACTAGGAATTACAATTTGTTGGTCATCAAGTACATGATTAGGGTTGGGTACATATTTTTTTAAGAGACTAATATGGAATACATTGTGAACTTTTAGGTTATCAGGAAGTTGCAATTTATAAGCATTGGGTCCCAGGCATTTGAGGATTTTATACGGCCCACAATACCTTGGACTTAGCTTCTTGCATTCCCCTAGAGATAGAGAACTCCTTTTAGGGCGTACACGAATGAAGACCATGTCTCCTTCTCCGAAGACCCTCTCTTGGCGTTTCAAATCCGCATATGCCTTTTGTCTATCTTTGGCTGCTTGTATGTCTTGTCTTATTGACCTTATTTGGTCCTCCATGTCTTCCAACATTTGTCTTGAAGCTTCAACTCTTAGGGTTGGATCAGAAAAGTTTAGGGGACTTCGACAATCATGACCATACAATGCCTGGAAAGGGGTCATTTGGATGCTCTGCTTGTAAGAAGCATTGTAGGCAAATTCTACTAACGGCAAGTACTGAATCCACCTCTTCGGCTCTCGACATCAGTATGCCCTAAGCATATCCTCAATGACTTGATTTACTCGCTCTGTTTGTCCATCTGTTTGGGGATGGTAGGCAGTGCTAAAACAGAGTTGAGTTCCAATAGCTTCAAAGATAGCTCTCCAGAAGTGTGAAGTGAAAAGAGAATCTCGATCGCTAATGATCCTTCTAGGTAACCCATGTAGCTTGAATATCTCCTTGATAAACACTCTTGCAATGTCGGAGGCTTTATAGTTTGTCTTTACTGGAATCAGGTGTGCAACCTTAGTAAGCATGTCAACTACAACCATAATGGAGTTATATCCCCCTTGGACTTGGGGTAAGCCCACCACAAAATCCATACTGATGAATTCCCATTTCATTCGGGGAATGTCAAGTGGTTGCAATTTCCCTGGCATCATGACATGTTCAGCCTTGATACGTTGGCAAGACAAACATTCAGTGACATATTTGAGAACGTCACCTTTGAGCCTCTCCCAATGGTAGCTCTTCCTAACTGCATTAAGAGTTTTTGCATAGCCAGGATGTCCTGCGAAAGGGGAATCATGAGCTTCCCATAATATCTTCTGCTTAAGTGACTGGCTTGTTGGTATACATAGCCTTGTTTTGTAGTAGACAAGTCCATTATCAATGGAAAATTCCCGATACTTAGCTTGTGACTTCAGATTCTGCTCCTTGGTAGACATTTCTTTTATCATGGTTTGGTAGGCCAAATCATGGCATGCTTCCTCTCTAGCTAGTTCGAGTATAGGGTTGCTTGGCATAGATACCTTTGTAGCCAGAGATCTGGTCGTTGATGGATTCTGCAAGATTAGGGAATTTAGGAATGCCTTGCGACTGAGTGCATCGGCAACTACATTCTCTTTCCCTGGTCGATACTTGATTTCAAAATCATACTCCTCCAATACTTCAATCCATCGACGTTGCCTCATGTTGAGCTCGTTCTGGGTAAAAATCCATTTGAGACTCTTATGATCGGTTACTAGAGTAAACTTGTTACCCAACAGGTAGTGTCTCCAAAGCTTTAGAGCATGGATGACAGCTAATAATTCCAGATCATGCGTGGCATAATTCTTTTCATGACTCTTCAATTTCCTTGAAGAATATGCTACTGGATGACCTTCCTGCATAAGTACACACCCCAAGGCAAGAATGCTGGCATCAGTTACTACCTCGAACTCCTTATTGAGGTCAGGAAGTTTTAGAATAGGTGCTGATACCAAACATTGCTTCAATTGGTCGAAGCTATTTTGTTCGGGAGTTGACCATGTAATAGAAGTCTGCTTCTTTAGTAAGTCGGTAAGAGGTGCTGCAATCAAAGCATAGTTTTTGATAAAGACCCTATACCATCCTGTCAAGCCAAGAAAACTATGTATTTCTTTGACGGATACTGGTATTGGCCATTCAAGCACATCTCTGACTTTGGCTGGGTCTACTGATATTCCTTCTGATGATACTATGAATCCTAGATATTCAATCTGACGTTTGAAGAATGCACATTTCTTCATTTTTGCATACAGCTTATGAGACCTCATTGTTTCAAGGACAATCCGAAGTTGAGGTTCATGATCTTCTTCCTGTTTAGAATAAACTAAAGTGTCATCGAAGAAGACAAGCACGAAATCATCAAGATATGGTCTAAAAATATCCCGCATTAATCTATTGAAGGTGGCAGGTGCATTTGTAAGCCCGAATGACATAACCAAGAATTCAAAGTGCCCATATCTTGTATTGAAGGCCGTTTTTGGAATATCTTCATCCTTGATCCTGATTTGATAGTAACCTGACCTGAGATCAATTTTGGAGAAGATCTTTGCACCTTGAAGGCGATCAAGAAGCTCATCTATTCTAGGAATAGGATACTTATTCTTGACTGTTGATTGATTCAACCCACGGTAATCAATACATAGTCGAAGTGTCCCATCTTTCTTTTTCTGGAATAGTACTGGAGCTCCCCATGGTGAGTTGCTAGGCCGGATGTAACCCTGATCTAACAGTTGCTTGAGTTGTTCCTTTAATTCAATAGCTTCTGGTATGGACATTCTATAAGGTCTCTTTGCAATTGGCGCAGCTCTAGGCATTAGCCTTATTTCATGATCAACTTCTCTTGGAGGTGGAAGTTCAGTTAATTCCTCAGGGAATACGTCAGCGTATTCCTTTAGCCAAGAGGGTCCCTCATGAGACTCTTGCCTTTGATCTAATTTGTTGAGTTTGATCAGGTAAACAGGTAATCCTTTTCTAACCCCTTTTATGATCCGCGATACTTTGGCTAACTGGATTCTTGGCACTCCTGCCTCACCTTGAGTTGTAACAAACTCTCTTTCAGAGTTTCGAAAGGAAACTTGACCCTTTCCACAGTGGATGTGAGCGTCATTAGGCTTAAGCCAATCCATCCCGAGTAGACACTCATGGATACCTAAATTCATGACTCCGAATTTGACTGAGGTTTTCTTTCCTCCCAGAGAGAACTCCTCCTTAGCAGTTTGCCTGGTACAAGTTACCTCACGACCGTTTGCCAATTCCACAAGTAGGGTAGGAGCTTCTACTGTGGCTATTCCTAATCTTTTAGCACACGCTGGTGAGATAAAGGAATGTGTACTGCCACAATCAATCAAGGTTTTGAAACCTTTACCTTGATAGTCCGACGGTGTTTGAATCACCGAGAACTGGCGATTCGGCCCCTTCTTGTGTAAAGCGGCATGGACTGTCGCTCTTTCAAATTCCGCTTCCATAGTCGGATCTTCCTCTTCTTCTGCTTCACATCTTTGCCTATTGGTAATGCAGGCAGTTCTCCCTCTTCCACGGGTGGCGGCTCCTTGACCGCAGCCTGCACCTTGACGGTGTCCCTCGCTGAGCTTGGGACATTGCCTTTTGAAGTGATCGAGTTCGTTGCAGTGGAAACATCGGAGGTTTCGGCCATTACTGTGAGTAGGAACAAAGTTGTTGACGTTATTTGTCCTTGCTTTCTTCCTTTGACCCTGATTGAGACCTTGAACTCTCTTTACTTGGGGTCTGAATGCTCCTCTGTTCGGGTCGTTATAAGACCAATTCTTAATACCCCTTGGTCTAGCTTGCACTTCGTGAATTATAGGTGCCGCTCGAATGAGTGCATCCTGAAGATCTGATGGTCGCATAGATTCGAGACGAGTATTTACAGGTGGATTTAAGCCCGCGCAAAATTTGGACACCTGCTGCGTCGTGTCCATTTGTGGCGCATACTTTAAGAGTGAGACAAATTTAGAGTAGTATGCGTCAAGGGTGAGTCCTAACTGTTTTAGCTCATAGAACTCATTCATTTTCTGTGTATGATATGCAGGTGGCAAATATCTCCCCTGCACGGCTTGCTTTAACTTCTCCCAGGTAACGGACCCCTCTGAAGTCCCTTGATCCCTGACCATTGTTTCCACCATAATCTAGCTTCACCGGTGAGTTTTAATTTGGCGAGCATGGCCTGATTGGTAGGAGCAGTACCAGCTGCTTCGAAGTAATCCTCCATAGATTCAATCCAAATTTCAGCATCAGACTGGACGAATCTGCCTTTCCCGTCAAACTCGGGTGGCTTTATCTGCTTGAGGAGGAACTTCTTCTCCTGGATCACAGCAGTACTTGATGTAGGGGGCGAATTTGGAACCTGTACCTGGAGTTGTGCCTGGGTAAAAGTTTTCTTAATGTTATTGTATGATAGTTGACATTAGCTTATCTTTAGTTCAGCTATCTCGTAAATCATGAAGCTACTTAACTTTTCATAACAACCCTGATGCACAATCGGATATTGATAAAAGAAGTCCTTATTTATATTTACATGGGCGTAGCCTTATACAACATCTCGTGTGATGATAATCCAATCCTTACATTTAGTTTGGGGAGAACAACGTTGTATTGGATTTGTCTACAGGAACTGTGTAATAGTAGGGTTTTGGGTCATGGATCTTTAGGAATCGATAATTCATCGGAAGTTCAGGATATCCTTTCCGCTGGAATCCATACTTCCCATGGTGGCCCAACACCTTAATCCTGTCGGCTGGGATTACACGGGTTACTTCCTCATATACATATGAGTTCAATTCAACCCTCCGACCTTGAATATGCAAAGTCGAATTTACGTGAGCTTCCACAAAAATGAACAGCTTCACGACTTTCAAATCTTCCAACCACTTGATCCTCTTTAGGTTGGTTTGTAGATAAACGAACCGGTGGGCAGCTATGTAGTAGATTCCTGAAGACCCAGTCCATCTTCGTTCTATATATAAAGGTGATGGATTATAAATCTGCTCCAGGATGTTCATCATTTCAACTCTCTGCCTATAATGCGGAGAATGCATTGCAGTCATAAACATGATCCGGAACACCAAAAACTTGTTCCACGCTTCATGGTTCTGCAAGACAGTATTGTAGATGAGGAAATGTTTGGACAGCAACAATTTCTTTACTTCATTTTATTAAGATCTCACGAAAACAATTTCGTTGTTGGTCGGCTCTGATACCAACTGTAACGTGTCCCCTAGAATCATCTAGGACACGTCTTGGCAGTCCATCGGAAAGGATGTCTAGAAAACTTCCCCCCGGCACTCCCATGGAATGTTACGGGTTTTGTAGTCTAGGTCTTCCCGCGTCTGCCACGTAGCGGAAGTATCCTGGCCGTTCCCACTTAGGATTGACCGGAATCAGAGTTTTCCTGTTTGGTCATTAGCTAACAACAACTAGCGTCAGACCCAAGCGAACTACTTTACGCAGAAACGCCAGGTCCGAAGCGGGTTCACGCTGCACTTGGTTCAAGGAGAATGGGAAACGAGAGGGATGCAAGGCTCAACCTCTCTGCCATAAGGCATAGTCCCATTCCGTTCCCCTAAAACAGTGTAAATCGGGTAAGACGTAACTCTAGGTTATCGCTCTCATTATTCGCTTTGATAATGATGATCATCCCGCTGTTCTTCGAGATTTTTGAGAAAAGTTCCCGGCTAACCGGGACCACCCAACCGTAGGACGGACCCATGGCCCATCCTCCGCACTTTCCTCAGTTTGTTTTAGTTATGTAATTATCTAACACATTTAATTTGACATATAGCAATTAGCTTCTTTAATTAATCCTGTTAAGCACTGGTTCCTTCACGTAATCTTACCACGTGACATAGAAAAACAATATCAGACAAATTCTTTATTATCATTTCATCATTTTATCTTTGAAATACAATGAGTTCCGCCTGTAGGCTTGTCCATAATCCACCCGAAGGCTCATCCAGTAATCCGCTAGGGATCACTATTCCAAGCTTCTGCCCGTAGACTAGTATGCGGGCCTCGAGATCCAATCCCGAGTCACGTTAGCCTCTTGTGCAGGACCCGGAAGGTGAGGGATTTACGGCCAGAGCCCCCCCTGGCACCCAAGCGTCCTCCTGCTCCAAGTAGAGCTCAACGGAAAGACCTCTCGCGGCGGGTTCGGTCCACGTTCCCGGCACGGTCAACAACCCCCTTGGTTAGGGTCAGGCAGGCAGTTGGGGGTAACTGAAGCTGCCTCTCCCTTCAGGCCTTCAACCTGAAGCATTTATATATCTTTTCATCCTTTAGTTCCTTGAGCAAACAATGCAAACAGTGCTTTCTAAACTGTTACAGGCACAATTAATTCCAGTGGTTGTTTATTTGGCAAACTGTTAAGGAGTGAATCCTTCTCTCCGAATGCATCCAGCATTCGATCCGGAATCAATTGCAACTTGGCAAGATTCCTATTGTCCTTAGGTTAGGGTCATACCCTGTTAACCCAACTTAACCAATACCTTAGGTTTTATTAATAGTAAATCCCGGCGGCCATGTCGCTTTAATTTATTGATTAATCATTTGCGTCCAAGCAAATACCTAACTTCCCTTAACTTGGCAAATTTCCCCTAATGAGGGCGAAGTAACAGGATGACTACCCATCCCCTTGCAAGTTAAACTTGCGCAAGAACCTGCCAACCTCATTCCAAGGAATGGCAAAACTTTCTTGTGATCAAACCACAAGGCTATGCGACGTTGCAACTTGTTGCACAAGTGTCGCCTTCATTCCAAGAGATCATTTCACCTATTGAATGGTGTTTTCTGGTCAAGAATTATGATTAGACTCGAAGTAGGGTTTAGGGTGTCTTCTCACTCACCCCAATCCTAATTGCACTAGACCGACAACGTTCGGTCCTAGGGATTCCAACTCAATCCAAGTTCTAGCACTAGGTCGAATGATCCTTAGGGTAGAAACCCCATATCATTATTTGCGTGCGCGTCCCATTGGTTCAATTTTTCCGGGAAGGTGGGTAGGACCTTTGGGTTTGAGGACTTCGACTTGGTGTCCAAGTACGTTACTTGGCTACATCTCTAACGTGCCAAGCCCTAACTAGTACTTGAGGTTTTTATCGAATCGGCTAGTTATGCCTATACGAAACCCTAGCAGTCGTGATACCACAAATGACTTGGGTAAATTGACCTACTTGTCTTATGACGAGGACAATTCTTTCCTATAGATGATATACTTGATCTAAAGTAGGAAAATAGTTGCAAAATGTTACAATACATGTAAACATGTAATTCATTACCTCCACGCACCATAAGATCCGCAATAGCCCTATCCCTTTTTTTGTTAAAGTCAAAAGGCAAGATAATTTGAAGGATACTTACAAAGGGTTTACTAGGATTTATATCAAGGAATAACACCTACAACCTTGTGTCTAAGTATTTGCATTTCATGCTTTTATAAGCCATGCAATCATTCCTAAATGTTACATGATGAAATGAAGTTTGCGAAAGTAAAAGTGCGACCCTTAGATACAACAACATCGTGAATGAAGTTCATGCAATACTAAGGCAAGTGTCGATTTAATCTAATTGCAAGCATCTTTTTCCATGCAACTTATAAGATCAGGGTTCTTTATCATGCCGTGAAACAGAAGTTAACAAATCCCTCACACGAATCATAACGAAGGGAGTTATTGACTAAATGCAAAATACTCCTTTCCTACATGACCAATGCACTTTAACAATTTCCCCTTTAACCCTAGGCCATATGTGGCTTTCACTTTGAAAATGCACGACAAGACAATTTGCAACTAAGTTCATAGGGAGAATAAGTGCTTTTCATTCATAACTTTGTAGATGCATGATATGCACGGATCTATAATTTATCGAATGTACTTTTATCACTACCCATGAATGTAGAATGAATTTCCCTATGGAATTAAGCGTATTTAAAACATCTCTTCATGTGGAAATATATTCACGGAACCTGGATTTGTGGATCCGCGGTGATATCCACGTGTAAGTTCGGGGAAGAACCTCCCGCAGGTGCGCCTTGCGTCTTCTTGGGAGCCATCGTTGATGACTTGAACTCCGCGGATTCCTCCTATCCTTGGCAAAACAACCTCCAAGTCTATCCGCTTCTCCCTTACGCCGGAATACCCGTCACAAGGTGTGGGATTTTAAGCCCACTGGGTAAAGACCGCGTGCACAGGGCTTAGGGCCTTTCCTTTAGAAGCTTCTAGGAAGCTTCTATCCTTTTCAGAAAACGTGGGTGGGAAAAGTAATGATTGGGGGGAAAATTGACGACGGCAGGGGGGGAAAAAAAAACTATGATGAAGACCCCTATGATCGTGGCGGCAGCCTGGCGGAATCTGGTGCAGCTCGGCAGCGTTCATCAACACGTCGGCCTATCCCTCCTCGGATGCAGCACGGTGACTGCCGGCCTGAGCAGGCGGCGACCTCAGGCCCCTCCTCGCAATCCTTCTCCTCCTCCTCAGCACGGCGACGAGTGTCAGAGCCTCCTCCTCCTCAGCACGGCGACGAGTATCAGAGCCTCCCCTCCTCAGCACGTAAGCGGGTGTTTATATAGGCATGGGGGGGGAGAGAAGGGCTCCACCACGTGGCCCCTTTGCATGGGTTCCCCCCTCCCCATGCAGCCCACGATTCTACCAAGTCCCATCCCCCCACACTCCCTCTCCTCCAGCCGTGCATCGGCTGGGGAAAAGGGATAAAATTTAAAAAAAAATTTGCCTTGATAATAATCAATTTGCCCCTCCCAAGAGGGTGTTTACGTGTGACTTGCGGGTTTGAACTCTCGGGTTTGCTTTGCCAATGCGGAGGTCCCGATTTCTCGTGTGCAGGTCACAGGTTACATTGCCGGCAATTTCAATATGTGAGATAACCTTTGTACAAGGTTTACGCAGTGTGCGGGAAGTCAATATTCACGGGTGGGAATATTACAGGGTGGAAGCGTTGGTGGCGGCCGAGGGAGAGGGAGAAGACAAGGAAGGAGTCGGCGCTGGGGCTGTGGAGCTAGGAGGGAGGCGAGGCAACGAGGAGGAGGGGGAGAAGACGAACAGGTAAGGCGGTTTGTGTGTGTTGTTGTTTTTTTTTTAAAATAATTGTTTTTTTAATGTGTGTTTTTGTTTTTTTTGTGTGTTTTTTTAAATGTTTGTTTTTTTATTTTTTAAAAAAATTGTTTTCAGATTTTCGTTTTCTTTTGATGGTGGGTTGCGTGTGTTTGGTTTTTTTTGTTTTTTTAATATTTTAATCATTATTTGTTTGAATTATTGGGATGGTGTTTGGTTTGTGTTGTTGTTTGTGGTTTTTGGTTTTGTGTGTTTTTTGTTTTTGATTGTTTTGTTGTTTTTTTTATTTTTGTTTTAATTAATTTGAAAATTTTTATGTGGGTTGTTGTGGTGGGGTTTGGTTGTTTGTGTCTTTTTTGTTTTAAAAAAAAATGGGTGTTGTTTTTTTCTTTAAAAAAAAAACAAAAAAATTGTGATGATGTGGATGATGTGTAAAAAGGCGCGGGGCGTGGGTAAAAAAAAAGTTGCATCGACGGGATTAGACGAGGCAGAGACGGCGACACACGAGGCACCGAGGTCACGGGGGTGTCTCGAGGTGCATAAAACCAAAAACAGGTGCGTTCACACGCGACACGAGAAACGTGGCCACAAAGCAAAAATGAAGAAAAATTAATGAAACTCAAACCGCACGTTGGATTAAAAAACCATAAAAAGAAAAAATGTACCGAGAGACAAGGGGAAGATGATAGAAAAAGGCAACATGGGTTTCGGGGCAAAATCAGGGTGTTCACATGGAAAAAACGCAAGAAATAAGCCTGAAAACCCTTACGTGTATTAATATCGGAAAATCTATGCATCGAAACAAAGTGCAAAAAGAAGGAAAAATGTGCAAAATAATGTGTCCAACAACTCTATCATGGAAAAACACAGTTCCGATCGAGATAGGGTGAATTCACATGGGAAAAGCCCAAAAAAAGAACCTGAAAATGGGCTCGAAAATTAATATGGGAAGAACCAATTGCTGGAACGAAGTGCGATGAACAGGAAAAATGTTTGAGGGAAAGGGATTCACAGGGCTGATGCATCAAAACTCAGGTTGGGGGAAATTGGGAGGGGTTCATATGGAAAAAACACAAAAACACACCTAAAAACACGCGAAAAAATTAATAACTAAAAATCCGGCAGTCAGAAGATGGGGAAGGAAAAAGGAAAATGTGGAGGAAAGGCTGGGACACGACTGTCAAATTAAACATGAATTCCGGTGCAAATAGGGCATGCTCACATGGAAAAATGTGAAAAATAGACACAAAAAGGGCTCGAAAACCCGCAAAAATTAATAAACGGAGCAACCGTGTATCGAAATGACACGGAGTAAAAAGGAAAAATATCAGGGGAAATGGGAAGGACAGGGCTAGCACATCAGATCAGGGTTTCGAAGCAATAAAGATACGTTCACATGGAAAACTGTTCAATTTATGGGAATTGCTTCAAAAATTAATAACTCAAGAACCGTCTATCGAAACAGGGGTTGGTAAAAAGGAAAAATGGGCAATTCAAAGGGATAAATACAATTATAAGGTTGGATGTGAGTCTCAGTGAACGTAGGATGCATTCACATGGAAAAATTGCAAAACAAAGGATAAAGGCAAATGGGCAGAAAACAGCTCCGAGGATAGAGTGAAATAGAACGGAGGAGTGGGGAAGGGACCCCATCATGGTAAAATGAAGTCATGGCATAAATGCATGATCATAGCAGGGTATATGCATGGAGGTATACAACATAGACACGCAGGGACGCATCCCCACACTTAAAACCTTAGCAGGAAGGGTAAACCAAACAACAAGGTCCTAGTGCCACACGTCAAACCAACCACGAACGTCCCCACACTTAAGACATGATCATCACTGAGAAACAGAAGGTGTAGGGTTAGGAGAACTTGACCCATATTGCTGAGGAGGAATGTCGACTATCGAGGTTGTGTCTTGTATCGTTGTCGGTTGCAGGAGGTAACAAGGTGTCTTCACATCACACGTCCAACGTCCTTCATGGCAGGGACCACGTGGCAGCACCCAGGGAGGTAGCTGGTTGAAGAAATCGCAAGAAATTCGTTGATGACGAGGGATATTGCACTCAACTCACGATCACTCAAATGGAATGAAAGAACAGTCACTCGCCCCATTACTAACATCATGCGAGAAAATAATGATGGAAATCCAGATCTTACACCCGGTTTAGGAATCGACAAGGGAATGGTGCAGAGAAAGCATGCCAGGGTGCACAATTGATGGTGCATTAGCGCGTCCAACCCTGTCTGGCATAGGTGCAAGGAGGCAGGCCAAGGAGCCTTGTAGTGCAGTGTACAGAACAGAGTGATTTGTCCTGTGCTAATGGCAGAGACCCATCTCATGGATGCATAGGGAAACGAGAACGTACCTGACTCCACTGGTCGTAAGTCCCTCAATCCTCACCTCTTGATAATTGATTGAAGAAACACCAATCAGACTCAGCCCACCCTCTGTCTCACGCTCTGTTGATAGATACAGAGGGCAGCCCATTCCTGAAACCCATGAATGTAATCCTCACTGTCACTTGTGCAGAGATTGTATGCCTTGTGTACTTTTGATGGTGCAACTGTGCATCCCGCCATGTGTCGGTATACAATGCCAGAAGGAAGGCTAGGGAGCCTTATGGTGCAGTGCACAGAAACAAATCGTGCGTTGTGCATTGAGAGGCCCATCTCGTGCATGCAACACTACGTTCACACATCTCACCTCTCATTTGATTCGAAGGGAAGAACTGGTCACTCACCCCACCCTCTGTCTCACGCTCTAATAGATACAGAGGGCAGCCCATACGTCCCCATCCTGTTAGGATGAAAGCTCACATCACTCAAGGGGTTGGTGATGAAGATCATGTCGGCTGTTGTTGTCATTAGGATCTTGAAGACGAGGCGTACCCAGGGAGGCAGCCAACAACTCTCGTACTTCAATGATTTGTAAGAAAGATCGTCTGTTAAGAAGGGCAGACGGACTGATATTTTAAAGACAGTCCACCAAGGGAGGTGGCTTCAAATTACTTGCAGAAAAGGTTCGCTGCTGGTGAATCAGCTATCCTAAACTGCGGGGTATTACCACCTTTTCCATAGTCACCTTCCCACCCAAGGGTGTTTCCACCTTTTCTTGGAATGAGGCCTATTATGATAGGGAATTTCTTCCGTTTCTCCCATAACACTTTTGTTTGTTTGTTTTTTTTTCTTTCTTTTTTTTCTTTTTCCTTTTTTTTTGTTAAGAAAGGGAATGGTAGAAATACCATGTGTCAGGATCAACCTCACCATCGTTGTTGGATTAGACGAGAAAAGAACAAGGTTGGGTTGAGATATATCTGCGAGGGGTTAGCAGAACAAGACCGCCTCATGAGGAGAATCATAAGGGCTATAAGAAGCACAACGAGAAGAGCAGTGTGATGCCCAAAAGGGGTAGGTCGACTGTGATTGTCAAGATCCCCAGGGAGGGAAGTACTTCTTCAGACGATAGCTATTGATCAAGAAAGGATCATCAAAGGCATCAACGGTCTGCACATGAACAAAGCCATTAGGATTGACAGCAAGTACCTTGTACGGGTCCATCCACCGTTGTTGAAGCTTGCCAGTAAACTTGCCAAATCTCGAATCATAGGCTAGGACAAGATCACCTTCTTCAAACTCCTTGTGCTTGTTGATGAAACTGACATGATAGGCCTTGCGTTGCGCTTGAGTGGTTTCCATACACTGTAGGACCATTCACCGTATCTCATCCAAACATTCCAAGTGCAGGAGGTGGCGTTGTAGTGACTCATCATCTCCCAAGCGTTCTTTAACTACCACTTGCAAAGAGGAAAATTCCAACTCAACAGGGAAGACGGCTTCTATACCATACACTAACTGGAAAGGGGTCTGTCCTATAGCTGCCTTTGGGAGGTTCTGTATGCCTATAGGGCCTCTGTAAGTCGATCGTTCCAGTCGCAACAGTGTGCGGTAATCATTCTTGTCAGGATCGAGTAGAGGATGCGATTGGTGACTTCAACTTG
Organism: Lygodium microphyllum; assembly: GCF_053477565.2. Lineage (NCBI taxonomy): Eukaryota > Viridiplantae > Streptophyta > Polypodiopsida > Schizaeales > Lygodiaceae > Lygodium > Lygodium microphyllum. The sequence continues at coordinate 163,485,255 of NC_141143.1, forward strand.
GCCATTGACTTTGGGGTAGTAGGGAGTGGACTTACGATGGTGGATCTTATACAGTTTCGTCAGCTCCTCCATGATTTTGTTAAGAAAATGAGTACCTCTGTCACTTACCGGCTCGAGGGGACTGCCAAAACGGGTGATAATATTCTCATACATGAACAGGGCTACACAGTTACCATCATCCCGCTTCAGCGCTTTAGCTTCACACCACTTTATGACATAATCCGTACATACTAAGATGTATCTGTTCTGTTTCCATCTGGTCGATGGATCAATGGGACCCACAAAATCAATCCCCCACTTCATGAACGGCTTTAGGGGAAGGATAGGTTGTAGTGGCATGGCACTTGTTTTGGTGGGTTTCCCCATTTGCTGACAAGCATCACATCTCTTGCAGTAGTCACATGCATCCTTATGGAGGGTTGGCCACCGGTATCCTACTAACAAAGCCTTCCTGGCTGTTGCTTCTCCTACGAAGTGTCCACCACATGGTTCATCATGGCATACTTTTAATACTATACCGATTTCATCCCCTGCAACACATCTTCGCAATACTTCATCTTTGCCTCTCTTGTACAATGCACCGCCTAGCAAAGTGTAGGGGGCTGATTCTAACAGAAGCTTCTTCTTCTCATAGCTTGAGATGCCAAGAGGATAGTGTTGAGTTTCCAGGAGGTTGGCTATGTTTGCATACTAGGGAGTAACGGTTTCAACTAGAAACACGGAAGCATCAGGAAGGTCTGGATCATCCTGTTCCTCTTCTTCTGTTTGAGGGATTTGTGATAGATGATCAGCTAGGACATGGGAATGGCCAGGCTTAGTGACCACTTAAAAATCAAAATCTTGGAATAGGAGCAACCATCTCATCGGTCGTCCTTTAAAATCTGCTTTATTCATCAGGAAGGATAGGGCTTCATGATCCACGTAGAACTTGAAATGCGTTGACAGTAGATAGTGTCGAAACTTCTCCAGTGCAAACACCATTGACAAGCACTCAAGCTCTGTCACTGTGTAGTTCCGTTCCCTATCAGTGACCTTTCGGCTTGCATAATATATTGGTTGATCTAATTTAGAGGGGCCCTTTTGACATAGGACAACACCTAGCCCTTCAACTGATGCATCTGTGTGCACATGAAACTCCTTTGTTCAATCAGGAGGTTGTAAGATAGGTGCTTGGATAAGGCACTGTTTTAGGGTATTAAAGGCTTCTTCACAATCATTAGTCCAAAGGAAATCCGCATCTTTCCTTAGGAGCTTGTGCAGAGGGGCTTCCTTGGTAGCAAAATGTGCAATAAATCTTATGTAGTAACCCACATGGCCAAGAAATCCTCTCAATTGCTTGAGGTTTGTTGGTGCTGTTAAGGCGGCAATCTTCTCAATCTTTGTAGGGTCTGTTGCAATCCCTTATGCAGAGACAATATGACCCATAAGAACTCCTGCTGAGATGCCAAAGACACATTTGTCGGGGTTGCGAGAAATCCCATACTCTCGGCATCTGTCAAAACATTGCTCTAGGTGTCCCCAATGCTCACGGATTAAGCTATAGACACAAAAGTCATCAAGATACACCTCAATGGAATCATGCAAATGATTTTGGAAGGCAGCCATCATTACTTGTTGGAAGGTGGCAGGAGCATTACAGAGCCCAAATGGCATCACTCTATAGGCATAGGTCCCCCATTCTGTGGTAAAGGTTGTTTTGGATTGGTCCTCTTCTGCAATTTGGACTTGGTTATATCCATTGAATCCATCCAAGAGGGAATACAGCTCATGGCCTGCCATTGTGTCCAATAGTTGGTCAGTAAAAGGGATAGGGAAATGATCCTTCTTCGTCTTCGAATTGAGCTTTACAAAGTCCACACATATTCAAAGTTTCCCATTCTTCTTGGGTACAACCACAATGGATGAAACCTATTCATTGTTAGCCACGGGATAAATGAACTCAACCTCAGGAAGTTTCAATAATTCAGCCTTCACCAGAGCAGAATAATTAGGATTCATATGCCTTTGTCTTTGCCTTACAGGTTTGGCATCAGGCTCTAGGTCAATGTGATGCTGACATACTGTGGGATCAATTCCCTTTAGATCTTTATATGACCAAGCAAATATGTCTAAGTTCTCTTTGAGCAGGTCTCGCAGGACCACTAATTCTTCCTCGGGAAGATTGAGGCTCACTTTCAGGTGACGTTCAGTACCGTCAGTATCCAAGAATGTTACTTGTCTTTCACCTTCCACTTCGCGGATAAATGTCCCACGGATTGCTTTTGGATAGAGAGCTAACTCTTTCAAGGGAGTAGTGTCCTCGTCTGATGTTCCACTAGAACCAGTGTCCTCCTTTTGAACAGATGACTCATTCGTCTGTTGAGGTTGCTGGAAGGGTATTAGAGCTTTGTTTGCTTCTGTGTGAGTGGTAATTTCTTCTAGACTTAGGTATTCATCTTCAGAGGATGCGTCCAAGAATGTCACATAGCACGGACCTTCTAGAGGCCGTGGCTCTGAGGGCTTTGGCTTCTGTTGACAAGGGGCATTATCATCATCTTTTCTCTGGACTGAACGGTCAGGACGACAGGAGCTAGTGGTGAACTTAATTTTCATGCTTTTAATCCATTGCTTATATAGATTTTGTATACTTTGTGGTCCATTGGTCAACCCAAATGGAACCATGGTCATTCCATCTAGCACCCTGAGATCTTTGGCCTCTTAGGTCTCTGTAGGGACATCAACAAGATCATCTGCTATCAGAGGAAATTCTTCATCTGCACTTTCATAACCTGCTTCATTTTCTTTCTCATAATTTTCATCCTCTTCCTCTGGAGGCTCTGTCTCTCCTTCTGTAGAGGCTCTGTAGGAGAAGAATAGATCTTCTGCCTCTGCATTTGCTTCTGCCTCTGTTACTGTCTCCGTTTCTGCTCTGTCTCTGTTCTGCATCTACTCTGTCTCTGTATCTGTGACTGTCTTTGTGACTGTCTCTGTTACTGCTTCTGTGATTGTCTCTAGCTCTGTCTCTGTTCTGTCTTTGTTCTGTCTCTGTTACTGTCTCTGCGAGTGCCATGTAACAGGGAGAACAGTACATCCATGCTTCTATTTTACTGTCAGAGGTGATTTTAGAAGTCAATTCAAGTTGAACCAAGAGGTATTCTCCCATGGACAAGGACTTTGCTTCCCTTGGTAGTTGGCTTACAGTGCCCACTGTTAGGGACTGTGCCTCTGTTTTCTTGGGAAAGATCTGTTTAACAGCCTCTTCATCTCCAGATGTACCATTTGTTACCTCATTGGAGGAGTTAGTTACGACTTCAATGGATGTGGATCCATTGCCTTTTTGCAATCCATACAACTTCAACACCACTTTGTTGGGTCCTCTGCCTAGGGTTAGGGTTCCTTTGAACCAATCCATCCTAGCTCTTGCTTCAAAAAGCCAAGTCTTCCCAACAACATAGGGTATGGAGTCCCATAAGAATTTGGTTTGAGCACTAGATATGTTAGCCAATAGTCTCTTCCTGCAAGGGTTGTTTTTACGTATGGGTGGATGCCCAATGGTTTAATTCTGCTTTGATATGCCAATCTGATAAGCCACTGTGTAGGTTGAATTCCTTGCAACCCTAATTCCTTCATTGTCACATCCGTCATTATGTTTACTAATGAGCCTCCATCAATCAATGCATCTGAGATGAAGCATCCTTCAATCCATACACTAATCTCTGGGGTTCCAGGATCTAGGAAGGCGTTACACACATCTACTTCCTTTACAGGCTCCGGGGCCTTATTGGTCTTGGTCATTATTGAAGGAGCGATCCTTAGTCCACGTCTTCTTGTCAAGATACTTTTGAATTTCTTTTGGTAGCTAGCAGACAACATCAGCAACCGTCGAAATGTTAAGTTTGGTTTAAAAGTGTCTAGGTATTTTACCAAGTCATAATCTTTGATAGGATCCATAGGCTTCTCCAGCCGGCTGGGGAATGGGGCTACATCCATTTTCATCTTTCCTTTTTCTTCTAGCAATTGCAGCATCGGCACTTCCTCTGTTTCTGGAGGTGCTTCTATATCGTCTATCTCCTGGACCTCTGGTCCTGTCTCTGGGATTGTCTCTGTGACGCTCTGTGGCACTACAGTGCTCTGTACTGCACTGTTGTGTTCTGTACTACTCTGCCCCTCTGTTGGTAGGTTGAACTTCACAGTCTTGGCAGGAGAATTATTCTCTTCTTGCACAACTAGTCCCTTCTTCTTAGCGTGCATGACAACAACAACTTTACCAAATTGGAGGCAGACTCTTGTACAACTAGTCCCTTCTTCTTGGCGTGTGTGACAACGGCAACTTCCAACTCTACCAAATTGGAGGCAAACTCTTGTACCTTTTGTTGGCTATCAGTGCCATTGGCCTTTACAGGGGCTAGACTTGGATAGTCCTTTGCAGTGTGGCCTTTTCCTTTTGCATCGGCTGCATAAGGGCTTGTAATCCACAGATCGTCTAGGGTTTGGACAATTCAGGGAGATATGACCCTTTTCTCCACACCTATAACATTCCACCTCTGATCTCTACCACCGCCCGCCGACTGTCGTCCTCTGTAACTTTGAGAGGAAAACCTCCTTGGACCAAAATTAGGACCAAATTCCCTAGGCTTTGGTCCAATATCTTGTGTTGTCATTTTGGACTCTAGCAAGTTGAATCTTGCATTTTCATCCTTCTGTCTTCGCTCGTGCATCTCTTTCAGAGAGCAAATATGCTGTGTATGGTTCTTTCACAAACAGTAGGAACAAAAGGCTCCATGAATGGTTGGTTTTTTGGTACATTCAGTGGCTAAATGTCCCGCTTGATGACACTTTCTGCACTAGGTATTAGAGTGCATCACATCTCTTTCAGCTCCTGCAGGAGTGGATATATTGGCGGTATTCACTTTCAACGTCTATAGCTGCTCTGTAATCACATCCATAAGCTCTTTCTTGATACTTGCAACTAAGTTGGATAAGTAGTCCTTCAGATTTTCACCTCCTAAAGTACTTGTAGTAGGGTTTTGGGAAGCTTCTGTAATTACTGCATACACTGGTTGGGTTGATCCATAGGGTCCTCTGTTTTGGTTCTGATTTAGAGCTCCTGTTTGAGACTTGGGGTTGCTAATTCCAGTTGGTAGGATTCCACTGTTGTTGAGTCGCCATTAGAGGAACTGTTTGAGGCCACTGTTGTTGTGGTTGAACCATCATTTGAGGCATTGTCGTATGTGGTGACCACAGTGGATTAGGTGCATTATACTGCGTCATTGTTTACATCTAGGGATAGGGATAGGGAACTGTCCCTGGGGCTACATTTGGTGGGTATACCATTCCTGGCATAGGAGGAGGTAAGACTCCTCTTCCTAGAGTCATTGACAGCCTTGTTTCAACTTCGTCATACAATCTTGCACCTTCCACTATAGCTTGCAGATTGATTGGTCTTCTCAATTCCACGAACTTGCAAACTTCTAATTGTAGGCCTCTGAGAAACACTCCTTTCTGGATTCCTTCATCCAAATGATGGTTAGTCCATCTCTTTAGGATGGATTCCATTCGTGAGACATAAGCTTCTACTCTTTCTCCAGAGGACCGACTTAGGTTCATGAACTCCTCTCGCATCCGCTCTTCAAAACCTTCCCGCCTGAATTTAGTGAGGAAGACCAACTTCAGGTCGTCCTATGTGCCAAAAGTTCCTGCTGCTTGTCTTTCATACCACTGAAATGCCGCGCCCTTGAAAGTGGCGGGGAATATTGCTAACCAATGCTCAGGGGCTATGGCATTGTTAGCCACACATGCTACCATGAATTCTGCTACATGAAGATCAGGGTCTTCTTTGTACTCTCCCTTAAAAACTGGTAATGGGATTACATTTGTTGGCCTATCATTAATATTTTCAGGACGAATCTGACTAGGAAGGGGACCTTGAGTTGCCATGGGGACTTGTATAAAGAGTGCTTTTAGGGCGTCAAAGGAAGCTTCTGTTGCAAGCTTGTTCTCAGCTTTTTATCTTCTCTCTTCTTACGTACCTCTGGACTCGTTCTAACGCTTGCCTCTTAATTGCGTCATTCATCAGGGGCTTGGCTCCGACTAGTTGTTCAGTACTCAACATAATAGAATCAGAGAGATCTTCAGTCTCTGGGGGATTCTCTGGCCAATATCTCTTCTACTTCCTTCTTTTCAACATCTCTGAATTCGGATTTCAAACCACTACAGAGGGGGAGATATTCCATTCTGAAAGTATCAAAACTCATTCTTCTTAGGATTGTTGTTGTACCATTATAATGATGCCAGCTTCTAAGGGTTTCTACAGTGTATGTTGTGAAAAACACTCTGTCTACCAAATTCCAGTGGGTTGCTAATTGGACTTTGAATCTAGTGACATGGGTTACTAATTGGACAAACGGAAGATTGTCAGTGCACCAAGCATCCCACGTATCATGCTGTTAAGCATCCACGAACAAATTCCAACTCTTTTCCTTCTTGTTTTTGTGAACCTCCACAGACCACGACTCCTAAAGCTTCTTCACAATCTCCCACTTGATGATGTCTGGAAACTTCTCAATGAATGCCAAATATTCCATGGATGGTCATTCTCAATTTGTTCCCAAACAATTTTCCACCAAGCTGCAAGTTTCTGCTGCTTCAACAGAAAGCAGAAACAGTCCACCACATAGAGCATGCATCATGATGGAGATATGTTTCTGCCATTGTGGGATGAACTTCTTGTGGAAAGTGGCTTTGATAATGAGAATCTCCAACTATTCAGTGAAAGAAAGAACTTTGCAAACATTCATTGAATTCTCCTCTTCTTGGCAATGCCATTTCCTTCATTTTCAGCCTCTTCTGGTGCTCTCTCATGAATTTGATAGAATCAACCATAATCTTCAACATCTTCATAAAATCCTTCAATAGAACAAGGAACATAAAGGAATACACCATTTTTGAATGGAAATAAATCACATAGTATTCATCTTCAAAGTCTTCATAGTTTTCTCTCAATCTCTCATATACCGATACACTATTTTGATAGAATTTGCTATCTCTGGCTCTCTCTCTCAATAGTACATCATCTCCTCACTACAATACTCTAATAATTACTCTCAATAATCCTTCTTAGGTCATGGATACACCTCCCAAGAGGTATGTCTGATGTGAAGAGGCACTAGAGCCACTACAGTGTCTCATAGCTCACTACTGTCACTGTCACTCTAGTCTTATATTCAGTCTCTTCAGCAGAGCTGCTTCTTCCATTTGTTTTAGCTCTTTTGAACTTAGATTCATCCTTTCCAAAAGCTAGAAAACTTTCCCAAAGTCACACATACTTTCTATAGAACACTTACAGAAGATCTACAGAACAGTACAGAATAGGACCAGAGCAGATACAGAACAGATACAGAGCAGAGACAGAGGCTCTACTGAAGGTTTACAGAGGGTTACAGAAGGTCATCAGAGAACATAAAATCCTCATAATTCATAAATAAACCATTCCAAGCTATCAAAAACTATTTAATAAGATTTCAAAATATTTCAATCTTCATCAATCATCAATCCATGCTTCATACAGAAGAAAATCAGAACAAAACAGAAGCTATAGAGATGGTATATAAAACCAATCAGAACCTCAACAGAACTTATCAGAACATAACAGAGCCTCATATTTCCACTAAAAATCATCATGAGCTTCCAAAAAATAATCAATATAATCTAAAACACTCTCAAACACTTCCATTAACAACCATGCATCACTCTAAATCCATCAAAAATCAATCATTCAGACCTCAAAAACAACAAAAATCAGTAAAAAATTAAGTCTTTTTCTACTCTCAATAGATGGTCAAAGATTAGTATCCACTACCATTTATTAATCAGATGCTAGATTAGTTGGTGGGTAGTGATATCTATTCATTTATCGATTGCTTTGCTAGTTATAACCAAATGGCTATCATAGAGGAAGATAAGTTGAAAATGACATTTATCACTATATTTGGTACCTTTGTATATCATGTTATGACTTTTGAATTATGCAATGCGCTAGGGTCCTGGCAATGTATAGCTGATAAAATTTTTGGTGATATTTTCCTAGAGGAGCTGAGAGTCTTTATTGAAGACCTAGGGGAAGCCACCACAAGGAAAAGATAGATGATCATCTTGAGAAATTTTTTCAAGCAGTGTAGGTAATTTTGCATTGCTCTCAACCCAAGGAAATGTATCCTTGGAGTGCCTTATGGATTGCTATTGGGCCATGTGGTTAGCTCGCCTCATATTGCAACCGATCTTGAAAAGATGAAGGTTATTGTCACTATGAGTCTGCCACATACTCTTAAAGAAGTGCATAGATTTTGTCATCAATTGAATATTATTGATGCTTTATTAATGCATTGGTTGAGAGGACATTGCCATTGACGAATCTACTATACTTTAACTATTTGTTTGTTTAAAGTGATTCATGCCAAGTATCATTCAAGGATGTGAAGCATGAATTGGCAAAAGTACCAGTCCTGAAAGCACCTAAAAGGGGTCAAATATTTTATATATTTTTAGCAACTACAATGTCTAGTATCAGTTGTTGCAGTGTGGCCCAAATTTGGGAGGAGAAGTAGTAGCATCCAAATGTGTTTTCCAGTCGCAAATTGGGGGTGTTTGAGATTAATTATACCTACATGGAGTACATCTTCCTTGGGATGGTCTTTGCAATGAAGAAATTTAGGCACTACATCCTATTTGAAAAGGTAGTACTTTATACAAAGGCAGAGGGGTTGAGGCTATTGTTGAATAAGTTGTAGTCACTCGCCTAGCAAAGTGATTGATCACTTTGCAGGAGTTTGGCTATGAAATTAGAAGTAAGATTCCAAAGTTGCAAGGCATTGTTGAATGTATTCTGGATTTTGGGGGGCCAAAGGAAGCCTTGGCTAAAGGTAGTGACCTTGAGGGTCTATTCAAAATTGATATGGCCTCCATTCCATCTTGTTATGCTACCATAACACACTATCTATCCATAAGAGAGGCTAGAGTTGCTTTGTCAAAGGCTAACAGGGGAAAAAAATTAGGCATCAAGCCTTGAAATTTACCTTGATTATAGGATCACTATGTTGAAAAGGGGTCGATGATGTTTATCACTGATGTGTCATACCTAATGAGGTTTCGTTTATGTTGAAAGAGTGTCATGACTCCCCTTGTGGAGGGCACTTTATTGGATGGTTCATTGCACAGAAAGCTTTGAGAGTCTGATATTGCTGGCCATCCATTCTCTAGGATGCATCTTTGTATGTCAAGATATGTAATACATGTCAAAGACATGACAATAGGGAGAATAGGAAGCGCCCATTGACTCCTATCATGGCTATACTATCATTTGAGAAGTGGGGCATTGATTTTGTTGGACCTATACATCCTTTGTCAACTATACAAAATTGTTGTATCATTGTGGTGACAGACTATTTCATGAAGTGGTGCGAAACCTGTGCTACGATGAAGGATGATGCCAAGGAAACGACTAGTTTTATTTTGGAACAAATTGTTTGCCATTTTGGTCAACCTAAGGAGTTTGTGTCTTATCGTGGGACACATTTTTTAAATAAATTGATTGAGGGTTTGATGGAAGCTCTAAGGACTACACAAAATAAGACCATGCCTTCCAACCCCTAAGCTAATGGGCAAGTAGAGAGCACTAATAACTAGCTTTTGGGGATTTTATCCATGATTGTATCCGAAGGTAAGCATGATTGGGATAAAAAGTTATATGTGGCTATTTGGGCTTATAATATGACATTCAAAAGAGCTATAGGCCACATCCCTTTTAAATTAGTATATGGACAAGAGTGTGTTTAACCTTTGGAGATTGAGATGCCTATAGTAAGGTTTTCTCTAAACCATTCTTTGTGTGAAGAGGAAGCATTGCAAGAGAGGCTCACTTCCCTTTCACATCTTGATGAGATTAGATTACAAGCCTTGTTACATCAAGAAGTAGGAAAGAAGCGGATGAAAATGCTTCTTGAACTTTGGGCTAAGAATTATAAATTTGCAAAGAGTCAATTGGTCTTATATTATGATGCCTGTCATGAGGTATTCCTAGGCAAGTTGGAACCCAAATAGGATGGTCCTTATAAGATTGTCCCTATAGGAAAGAATAGCTCTACAGCCCCTTTAGCAAGTTTGCAAGGGTTAGAGTTCAAAACTAAAGTAAGCTTCAATAAACTAAAGCCTTATTATATGTAGGGGATGACATTGGACTTGGTGCATGTGCAGGTCCTTCAAGATTCAGCTTAAACTTACAGAGGGTACCAAGACTATTGGATGGGAAAAATCATTCCTTATCTTGAGCATCCATATTTAGAGCACCGTTACCACCAAGGCAAAATGATATGGTGAAATAAGGGTTATCACATCATTGAGTGGCAAGATGGATCTTTCACGTGGGATATTAGAGTATATTGCCATTATTGTCATGGGGTTGAGTATCCCTATTGATTACAATGAGGAAGAAGTGATTGTACTTGTTTTACACCCCCTCTCTTGATTAGAATTTGACTATCATAAGTACGAGTAGGTTGATTACCATTGTAGGTTACATCAATGAAGCCATGGTTTGCACATTATATTTTGATAGAGCTTCTCAAGAACTTGCTAAGCATGTGAGTGTAGGGGTTTTCATAAAAGACCCTCGTCATTGAGTGGTTTTAAAAATGGGGGTGTATTTAGGCATCTCTTTTATGAATAACATGGTGGAATATAAGGCCTTGCTTATAGGATTAAATCTAGCTAGATGTGAAGGTATTCACTGGTTATTGTGGTGAAAGGAGACTCTAGTTAAGTGATCAACCAATTGAATGGGATATGTAGTGTGAGAGATCCCATTCTGAGGATGTGCCATCATGCAACCTTGGATGCCCTTGAGATCTTTGAGGCAGTGATGTGCCAACTGATTCCCTGACAACGGAATCACTTTGTAGACTCCTTGGCTCATCACACCTTTAATGAAGATGTCTTTCGTAATTGTGGTCCTAAGGGGTCTTTATAATTGCCTCTTGATGTTTGTCTAGGTTTACTATGGGGACTGATTGCTGACATGTCCTATTTTGGCCGCTAATGGTTAGTATGGGTTATGAGCTAGGTAGTGATTGACCATCTTCCTATTATATCATGCCAGATGCATTAGATCGTTCAATAGCACATTCATCAAACACCCCTTGCCATGTATGCAGTGGGTTACTAACAGTTTGATGTATTTAATGTAGGGCATGAATGTCCATCCCCTTGGTTTAGTTTGGTTCTTCAGTATGGTTTATGTATGGCCCAAGGTTTTACTTTCGGTAGTAGGTTGTTGACTAGTGTACTTTATGGTTATATTTTGTTAGGCCAAGAGGGCCATTCTTCTTGTTGGATTTAATGTTTGATTTTGTTAGGCCAATAAGGCCATTTATTTTGTAGTGAAATGGTTTATCTCATTAGGCCAAGAGAGCCATATGTTTTGTAGTGAAATGGTTTATCTCATTAGTCAAAAAGGGGGCCATTTGTTTGTTTGGTGCGGGTGCAGTTAATGATTTTTGTTCTAGTGTTGCACTAAATAGATTTGAGAAAGCACCTTGAGAGAGCTGCTTACTACACCGAAGATTCTTATGGCCAAGTCCAGGTGATATCCTTCCTTTATGAGAGGTCTTTTCCTTTATGCTATATGTGTATATATATATGGGGTATTTTTCTTTTATTGGGGACCAATATTCAAGGCATGAAGTCCTAGGATTAGGTTAGGTGTGACTGGGAAGGTTTGAGCAGTTATTTGTCTCTTATGAAGACATTGTTAGCCACTCTAAGAGCTATTTTTAGGGTAGTTCTAATGACCTATTTTGCCAACCTGCTAGATAGCTATTTCTAGGAATTCCTATTTGTTGTGAGGCCAATAGGGAAGCCTACCAAATAAAAAAGGAACTACAATTAATATATCTAAAATATATAAGATACGAAAGTGTGTAAGAAGGGTTTTAAAACCCCTGAAAAAAGAAAATAAAGTAAGAAAATTTCCAAGAGTAGATGATCATTCCCTTGCAAAGACCTAGTAGGTTCTTAGGGGATGAGTCATGGACCCAAGAAAAAAGATTTAGTGTCTCCTTGGAGAGGGTAGTAGGTTTTGGGTATCGATATTGGACCTGAGGCCGATACCCTGTTCTCCCTTAGGTCACAATATGCTCAGGTCCCTCCTTTTTACACACCTAAATATGAAATATTGAAGGAAACAATGTGGTAAAATGAAAAGCTATATGATTCTCAATAGCTCAGGCTATAGGAGTCCTCGCCTAGTAGGAGTTCCTTATCCAATTGTCCTAGGTTAGATAGGTAGGTCATACCACCACTTAGGATGACTTCTTTGGTAGTTCTTTTTATCCAATCTGTGTTGGAGCACTTGGTTAGCAACTAGCTCTACAAATCTCAATCAAATTACGTTGGGCCTCTCCCTCATGGACTTCATCCTTTGATTTTCTTAAGGAGTAGGGTGAGAGTTGTGTTATGCTTTGTGGTGTATTTTTATTTGAAGTAGCTTGATGCTCCTTATGGCGTATGTATGTATACATCAGTTCGTGAATTCGACGGGTTGAGTCACCCTATCCCGTGATCGGTAATGAGAGCTAGATTTTGAGGCTAAAAAGAACAAAAAATGTATCAAAATTAATCAATTGGAGGCACAAATAGAAGCTTAGTGGAAGTGACAGATGCAGATCTGATCATTTTAAGCAACCGTGGAAGATGGGCTTTCAAATCGCTTTTGGAAATGGACCTCCCAATGGTTGAGGATTTTTATAACATTTTTCAAGTAGCACAATTAATGATGACAAGTGTCAAGCAGTGCATGACTTAGAGGGGGAACATGCAAAAATTTCAAACCTCAATTTGGAGGCTGAATGTGAAAATGGGGAGTGCCTGATGGCAAGAGGGCCAAAGTGGGTATAAAGGAGGCTTGGGAGGTGGGGGGGGGGGAGGTGAGGGCTAGAGAGCTTCATAATAACCATATCAATCCAATACACCAGCATTCTCTAGCAATTTTTTGCTTCCCATCGCTACATTTAGCTCCATGAATGGCTACTTGGATAGAGAGATTAGAAATCATTCTTTCTCTATCCTCACTCTCTCCTCCTATAGGTGGTTCACACGAGGATTCTTGAGAGGAAATTGGAATGGAGACTAATGGTCCATGGATAAAGAATGATGTCAATGCTGAGAAGTGATGTCCAATACTATTTGGAGACCAATGGTAGATCCCATCATGGTTTGTGTATTCAATTTTTGAGACCCAAAACACGCAAAATGGTGGTAATTCTTTTTGTCAATTGAAATTTGTTTTTAACATCATTTCGTGATATAAATTATGTTTATATGTGGTGGAAATTTGTTTGAAGCTTGATTATGATGTATTTGAGGATTGAAATTGTAAAATGTCAAAGCCATGTTCATAGTCACATTATTAATTAGTTAAAATTCAAAAGGTGTATTTTATGTGGAAAAATGATGCTTTTTCTATTTTGGATGATCATATGATGTTCATATGCAATGATATTAAATGCGATGATGAAAACAATCCAAATTAATTCCTTAGATCAGAACATAAGAAAATATAATATTTTATATAAAGAAAACAAAGAAAAATACCAAATTAAGAGATTTCGAGATAGAGAAAAATGAAAAAAAAAGTTTAAGGGTGAAAAAAATTACTGAAAATTAGGGGAAGGTTCATTAGTATATAATGGCTATAGACCATGATTTTAGCCTTAATCTAGACCCATTCATGTGTTAAAATGGTTGTTTAGGGTATTTTTATGAAAAAATATCGTGAAACATTAGAAATGCCCTATGTAATGAATGAATGCATAGAGAAGCTGAAATTTTGAGAACCCTACATTAAAATATAAGTATTTGTGCACTGAAACAAAGCATATAGGGTTCATTTAATATTTTCAAAGGGACAATACAAAGTAGCCACCCATCTTCATTGGTTAGGAGTGAGATCAGACTATGGGAGAAAGTATTTGAAGACACTATGAGATCGCTCTTCACTCTAGACTAGCTGTTATAAAGATAATGATGTTACTTCTTGATCACATGAAGAATTTCTTGGTTGTATATATTCATTTCTATCTCCTTTTTAGTTAACCTAGATGACATATGATTTTTTATGCCGAGAAGTGCTTAAAAATAGCCAAAAATTACGAATATTTTGGGAAAAATAGACTTTATCGAAGGTGACGGTGGCAATCAGGACGATTTTAAGCACCAAGTCCCGAAGGCGCTAGTGCTTATTTTCATGGAAATCAAACGGTGGCGGATGGTCGAGTTGGAGTTTCCCTAGATGTAAAATGACATCAAGAATCCAACGCAAGTCTCGGATCTCCGTTCCGAGGTCGTTTGATCCCCCATTTAATCCCCGCAAGGTTTGGGGTTGTGAAGTAGCTAATGGATCCAGAAGCCGAGAAGAGCGTGACGGGCCCAGCTTTGTAGATTTCGACGCCATGGAGCCACCCGTCCAGACCTCGATTCCGATGTCGTTTGCCCCCTTAAATCTGAAAAAACCATTTGACCGTGTTGAGAAATCAAATGATGTATGCCTAGAAGAGGCTTTGTATAAGAGAGATGACAAAAGTTGTATGCTCTAATAAGAGATGTCCAAAATCCCATATGCACAGTGAGGTATAGTGGTACTATCCAAAAAGCTATAAAGGCATGTACTTGACACTCATTTCAATGTAATGACACTATCAGGTTGAGTCACTCAAAACTGTCTTTATGAATCCAAGCTAATCTATCTTGGAACCTAATTCATTTGAGTTACAATCTCTCACTCTGATAATGTATCGTGTGTTTGACTTGCATCCACCATAGCCAACTAGCTCTAGATCCGTGTTTCTCAACATGGTATCAGAGCCATGGTTGAGCTAGGAAGCTAGTAGGTGGAATCTCTTCTTCCGTGCATGCTCTAGGATTTTCCCTCCTTCATTCTTCTCCTTCTACAAGCTCATTCCAATCCCAATCTTTCAAACCATCCAACATCCATTGTTTGTACGAGGAGAAGAAGCTTAAGGAAGGAGGTGCTACCAAAGGAGCTCAAGGAAGAAAGTGCTGCTACTCAAGAAGATCACTTTAGAGTTCTATTGAAGAGAAATAGAGAGGAAGGAAGAGAGCTCAAGTTGAGAAGACTTGGTGTTTGGGTTGTTAGGTGGAGAGTATGGAACTACCTTAGATCAAAATGATCTGTCTTGTTGACGGACCATCCTGGTAAAAGGGTTCGACTTGTAGCCCTTACAAACCCTCCCCGGTTCTTTGCAAATTCTAACACACAGGTTCATTCCTACAAACTGAAGCAACGTGCCCTGGAAGTCCACAATTGTTGCATAGAACTGCATTTGGGCAGTCCCTAGCAAAGTGCCCAAAGCGGCGACAGTTCACACAAACATCAGGGGGGAGCCTAGAAGTGCATCTATTTTTCCCTCGGGACGGACCTCTGACAGCACCTGGTGCACGCCGTCCCTCGGTTCCACGCCCCTTCCGAGAACCGAGATTGTCAATCCCCATGTGCCTAGTGGCTACAACAAACACGAAAAAGAAAACGATTGCATCGACTGAGGAATCAAGCATGGCCAAGAAGATTTGCGTCTGTCTGCAAACAGAGTCAAAGAAGAGAAGACGAGTCAAAGAGGAAACGAGAAGAAAGAATCTGAAATATCATCTTTGTTTGAAATTGCGACCTGTTTGAAATTGCGCCATTCTTGTTGGAGGCCATATCTATTTGCCACGATTACTTTCATTATCCTTTCTTTTAAAAAAAAAAAATCTAAGGTTTGGAAATCCTTATCACTAAAGCCTCTTCACACCAATCCTTTCTCACACTAAGCCTTACTTTCATACACACTCAAATTGATTTCCATTAGTTTATAAAAAAGTGCTTGAATCTTTGCAAAAACTAATTGAGCATCTATGTCATCAAGGGTTTGTTGACACTTGTACTAGTGTATCTATTCCAATATCTGTCAAAGACTATGTAATCGGGATTAGACACTGCCATTTGGTAAGACCTTCCCGCATGAAATTATTTGCTTGCACAATTATCGAATCCCTTATCTTCTTGTAAAATGCTCAAGAGTTCTCGTGGTAAGACCTCCTACTAAAGATGATTGAAGTGGAACATATAGCAAAATTTAATGGTGAAGGCTTCCATGCCTGGAAGGAGAGGACCATGTACCATCTTATGCAGAAAGACTTATGGGACTTGTTTGAAGATGATGCAGATAACAAGAAGGAAGATGATGAAGACGGGTTCGTTGAAGAAGACCAGTTCAAATCCAAAGAATGGAAGAAGATGAATAATAAGGCACTAAGCATCATTGCCTGGGGACTAAGTGATGATGTGCTACATCATATATCTGGCATAAGAAATGCTAGAACCGCCTGGGAGGAACTGGATAGAATGTTTGGTACCCAAGCAAAGAATTCAAAGGTAAAACTTCTCATGTAGTTTTATAAATTGGATATCAAAGACAGAAGCTTCTATGACCATACACATTAATAAGTTTAAGAGTTTAAAAACTCAACTTGCAACTCTTAAAAATAATATTGATGAAGATGAAGCAATAGCCATACTGCTTGCAAGTGTAAACAAGGATCCATATGAGAACCTTGTGTCTACTCTAAGTAATGTTCCGAGTCTCTCGCTCAAAGATATTGAGCACTCACTGCTTGATGGAGAAAGCAAATTTAAAAGCAAAGATGTAAAAGAGGCCAGCTCAAGGAAAAACCTCTTATACACTAGAGGAGCTACTGGACTCAAGGGAAGAGGTCGAGGATTCAACACCGACAACATGAATCGGATGACATGTTATTATTGTGGTAAAACTGGCCATATTGCCAGTGAATGCTTCCACAAGAAAAGAGCACAGCAGATGCAGAATAACCACCACCAAAATCAATTCATGAATGAAGAAGAAGAAAAAGATACTTCCACTACCATCAACAACTATGATAAACTATTTTAAGGAATTTGTTCCCATAGTGGATATTGTAAAAACCCTACCAAAGATGTAAAGTTTCAAGCCTTAACTTGACTAGGCTGCCTAAGAGCTAGTCTCCTGGTCCATGTCTACATGTAGGGGGGGCAAAAGCCAGCAAGGGTAGAGACTCATCATTTGAGGGGGGTGTTGAGAAATCAAATGATGTGTGACTAGAAGAGGCTTTGTATAAGAGAGATGACAAAAGTTGTATGCTCTAAGAAGAGATGTCCAAAATCCCATATCACAGTGAGGTACAGTGGTACTATCCAAAAAGCTATAAAGGCATGTACTTGACACTCATTTCAATGTAATAACACTATCAAGTTGAGTCACTCAAAACTGTCTTTATGAGTCCAAGCTAATCTATATTGGAACCTAATTCATTTGAGTTACAATCTCTCACTCTGATAATGTATCGTGTGTTTGACTTGCGTCCACCATAGCCAACTAGCTCTAGATCCGTGTTTCTCAACAGACCGGAATGCAAAAGCATGAACTAGATAAGTTGGTTTAGAGTTTTAAAGCTCTAATTAAAAGAGCTTAGCCAACAAATCCTCACGAAAATGA
This sequence comes from Lygodium microphyllum, assembly GCF_053477565.2. Taxonomy (NCBI): domain Eukaryota; kingdom Viridiplantae; phylum Streptophyta; class Polypodiopsida; order Schizaeales; family Lygodiaceae; genus Lygodium; species Lygodium microphyllum. The sequence goes on from NC_141143.1 coordinate 163,502,831, forward strand.
AACGATGGAGAGGGGGCATCAGTTTTTTATGCCCCCTCTTTTCTCCCAAAATGATGATTTGCTGATCAGAGGAATCAGGAGGAACGCTCCTGGGCTTGGAATGCTTCTCCTTTGCCCTCCATCGCCACAAACCAATCAAGAAATGATACACTGAGTGAAGAGAACAAAAACCAATATTTCTCTCTCCTCCCTCTCTCTCCTGCATAGAGGCTATTCATGTGTAAGAATTCAAGAAAAGGAGGGGCTGAAGAATGCTTATCCGACTGTGATTGGATTGCTTCAAGATGAAGAAGAGGCTGAGGAAAGAGGTTCAACACTGAAGAATGGTTGTTGGTCGGTCTGTGGGCTGCCTAGAATAATTATTAAAATGTAAGAGAGGGGGATTTAATAGCAGGGAAATACTAGCTACACTGGCTAGTATATAAGGTGAGAGAGACTTAATTTTTCATTATCAGATAAATATACAAGTCTTCTTTCTCCTTCACCTTGCTCTCCAAGCTTCCATGTCTTCCTTCCCTCTCTTCTAGCCTTTCTCTCTCCATTTCTAGTATTTCTCTCTCCTCGTAACTGTCTTTCTCTCTCTTCTGCTCTTCTTCTTCTTCTCTGTAGTATTCTCTCTCTTCTTCCTCTCTCCAGTCCCTCTCCTTGACAATTGGCATCAGAGCCTAGGTTCTTGGTCCCAGTTAGTCCCTCATTTTACCTAGTTATAACTTTCTAGTCACATGGAATTTTGAGTCACAGGTACACAGGTACAAGGAGCAGTAGGGGAGTTCCCTACCAAAACGAGTGATAATAATCTCGTACATGAACAGGGCTACGCTATTACCATCATCCCGCTTCAAGGCTTTAGCTTTACACCACTTTGTGACATAATCCGTACATACTAAGATGTATCTGTTCTGCTTCCATCTTGTAGGTGGATCAATGGGACCCACGAAATCAATCCCCTACTTCTCGAACGACATTAGGGGAAGAATGGGTTGCAGTGGCATGGCACTTGTTTTGGTGGGTTTCCCCATTCACTGACAAGCATCACTTCTCTTACAGTAATCATATGCATCCTTGTGGAGGGTCGGCCACCAGTATCCTGCTAACAGAGCCTTCCTGGCTGTCACTTCTCTTGCGAAGTGTCAACCACATGGTTCATATAGGATAGACTCCTTTCTAGCTAGTGCATGGTACAGAAGCCATCTTCCCTGTTGAACTTGAATTGCCCTCTTTGCGAGTGGTAGTTACAGAACACTTGGGAGATGATGAGTCACTGCAACGCCGCCTCCTACACTTGGAATGCTTGGATGAGATACGGTGGATGGCCCTACAGTGCATGGAAACCACTCAAAGCGTGACACAAGGCCTATCATGAAAGTTTCATTAAGCACAAGGAGTTCAAAGAAGGTGATCTTGTCCTAGCCTATGATTTGAGATTTGGCAAGTTTCATGGCAAGCTTCAACAACGGTGGATGGGCCCGTACAAGGTACTTGGTATCAATCCTAATGGCTCTGTTCAGGTGCAGACCATTGATGCCTCTGATGATCCTTTCCTGATCAATGGCTATTGTTTGAAGAAGTACTTCCCTCCCTGGGGATCTTGACAATCACAGTCAACCTACTCTCTCCCTTTTGGGCGCTGCACTGTCATTCTTTTCGTGCTTCTGATAGCCCTTATGATTCTCCTCATGAGGCGGTCTCGTTCTGCTAACCTCTCACAGATACCTCTCAATCCGACCTTGTGCTCTTCTTATCTGATCTAACAATAGTGGCGAGGTTGGTCCTGACACATGGTATTTCTACCATTCGCTTTCTTCACAAAAAAAAGAGAAAAAGAAAAAACAAAAAAACAAAACTGTTATGGGAGAAAATGAAGAAATTCCCTATTATAACATGCCTCATTCCAAGAAAAGGTGGAAACACCCTTGGGCGAGAAGCTAACTGTGGAAAAGGTGGTAACACCCCGCAGTTCAAGATAGCTGGCTCACCAGCATAACCTTTTCAACAAGAAATTCGAAGCCACCTCCCTTGGTACGCTGTCTCTGCAATATCAGTCCATCTGTCCTTCTTAACAAGACAACTTTTCTTACAAATCATTGAAGTATGAGATTTGTAGGCTGCCTCCCTGGGTACGCCTCATCTTCAGGATCCTGATGACAACAACAGCCGACATGATCTTCATCACCAACCCTTTGAGTGATGTGAGCTTTCATCCTAACAAGATGGGGATGTGAGTATGGGTTGCCCTCTGTATCTATCGATAGAGCGTGAGACAGAGGGTGGGTTGAGTGACCAGTCTTTCCCTTCAAATCAAATGAGAGGTGAGATGTGTGAATAGAGTGTTGCATGCACGGGATGGGCCTCTCAATGCACAACGCACGATCTGTTCCTGTGCACTGCACCATAAGGCTCCCTTGCATTCCTTCTTGCACTATATGCCAGCACCGGGTGGGATGCACAATTGCACCATCAAATGCGCACAAGGCATACAACCTCTGCACACATGACAGTGAGGATTACATCAATGGGTTTCAAGAATGGGCTGCCCTCTGTATCTTTCAGCAAAGCGTGAGACAGAGGGTGGATGAGTGTGACTGGTGTTTCTTCAATCAATTATCAAGAGGTGAGGATTGAGGGATGTTATGACCATTGGAGTTAGGTATGATTCTGTTTCCCTATGCACCCATGGGATAGGTCTATGCCATCAGCACAGGATATGTCACTCTGTTTTGTACACTGCACTACAAGGCTCCCTGGCCTTCTTGCTTGCACCTATGTCAAATGGGGTTGGATGCACTGATGCACCATTAATTGTGCACCCTGGCATACTCTCTTTGCACCATTCCCTTGTCGATTCCTAAACCGGGTGTGAGCTTTGGGTTTCCATCAATATTACATCGAGTGATGTTAGTAATGGGGGGGAGTGACTGTTCTTTCATTCCATTTGAGTGATCGTGAGCTGAGTGCAATATCCCTCATCATCAACGAATTTCCTGTGATTCTTTCAACCAGCTACCTCCCTGGGTGCTGCCGCGTGGTCCCTACCACGAAGGACGAAGGACATGTGCTGTGACGACACCTTGTTACCTCCTAGCCGACAACGATACAAGACGCAACCTCGATAGTCGACATTACTCCTCAGCAATACGGGCCAAGTTTTTCTAACCCTACACCTTCTGTTTCTCAGTGACGGTCATGTCTTAAGTGTGGGGACCTTCATGGTTAGTCTGATGTGTGGTACTAGGTCCTTGATGCTTGGTTTACCCTTCCTGCTAAGGTTTTAAGTGTGGGGACACGTCCCTGCACGTCTATGTTGCATACCCCCATGCATATACCCTACTATGATCATGTATCTATGCCATGACTTCATTTCACCCTGATGGGGTCCCTTCGCCACTCTTCCGTTCTATTTCACTCTGTCCCTGGAGTTGTTCCTTGACCGTTTGCCTTTATTTTTTGTTTTGTAATTTTTCCATGCGAACGCACCCTATGTTTACTAAGAATCACATCCAAGCTTACAGCCGTGTTCGTTCCTTTGAACTACCCATTTTTCTTTTTACCAACCCCTATTCTGACAGATGGTTCTTGAGTTATTAATTTTTGAAGCAATTCCCGTAAATTAGCCGATTTTCCATGTGAACGCATCTTTCTTGCTTCGAAAACCTGATCTGTGTGCCAGCCCTGTCCTACCCCTTCCCTCTAACATTTTTCCTTTTTACTTCGTGTCATTTTGATACACGGTTAGTCCGTTATTAATTTGTGTGGATTTTCGGGCATTTTTCGTATCTATTTTTCACATTTTTCCATGTGAACCTGCCCTATTTTTACTAGAATTTCAATTTAACTTGACAACCGTGTCTTGTCAGCCTTTCCCCCACTTTTTCCTTTTTCTTTCCCCCTCTTCCGATTGCCGGATTTTCAGTTATTAATTTTTCCGAGTGTTTTCGGGTGTGTTTTTGTGTTTTTCCTATATGAACCCCTCCCAATTTCCCCAAACTGAGTTTTGATGTGCCATCCCTGTGAATCCCTTTCTTTCAAATATGTTTCCTATTTATCGCACTTCGTTCCAGTAATTAGTTCTTCCCATATTAATTTCCGGATCCATTTTTGGTCCGTTTTTTGGGTTTTTCCCATGTGAACACATCCTATCTTGATTGGAACTATTTTTTGCCATGGTAAGGTTGTTGGACACATTATTCTGCACATTTTACCTTCTTTTCACACTTCATTCCGATGCCCTGATTTTGCTCCGGAACCCGTGTTGCAATTTGGGTCTATTTCTTGTGTTTTTTCCATGTGAACACCCTGATTTTACCCCAGAACCCGTATTGCAATTTTTAATCATCTTCCCCTCATCTCCCGGCACATTTTTTCCTTTTTTCAGTTTTTCGATCCGACGTACGGTTTGGGTTTTATTAAATTTTCTTCATTTTTGCCGTGTGGCCACATTTCTCGTGTCGTGCGTGAACGCGCTTGTTTTTGGTTTTACGCGCCTTGGGACGTCCCTATGGCCTCTGTGACTCGCGTGTCACCGTCCCCACCCCGTCTGATCCCGCCGTTGTAAATTTTTTTTTACCCCCGCCCCACGCATGTACACGGGACGGGAGTGTGCTCATTTTTTCTAATCATCATAACCATAAAACCCGCAAATACCCACAAAAACAAAAATAAAAGAAAAAAACAAAAACAAAATAAAACAACAAAATAATAATTTTAAAAAAATCATAACAACTCACAACATTTTAAAAACAAAAAAAACACTCCTAATACAATTTAAAAAAAAACAAAAAAACAAAGAATACTAATAATACATAATTAAACAACCATTAAAAAAACGAAAAAAACCCAAAGAAAGAGAAAAACAAAAATGAAATTAAAAAGAAAAAAAAAGAAAAGAAAACCCAAAGAAATAGTATTTAAAAAAAACCGACATACCTGTTTCTCCTCCCGCGCTCGTGTTATTCCTTGCTCCCTCTCTCTTGGCTCCATCTCTTGCACCTCCCCTACCCTCGTCACCATCTTCATCGCCCTCTCCTCTTCGCCTTCATCTCCTTCCCCCCCCCCCCCCCCCCCCCAAAACAGGTCCTCTTCGCCTCCCCCACCCTCTGCCATGCCGCTTCTTCCCTCCACCGCCACACTCCCTCCTCATTGACCTCTACCCTCTCCTCAACTTCCGTGACCCTTGCCTCGTTTCCCTCCACCATCCTCTCCTCCGCCTCCCTCTCCTCCGACGGCTCTCCGCCCTCTCCTTGGCCCCTCTCTCGCCTCCGCTTCCTCTCCTCCACCACTTCTGCCTGCCTCTCTTCCACCATCCTCCCTCCTCCCGCCCATGCCATCTTCTCCACCACCTCGCCGCCTGCGCCACCTCCTCCTTCACCTCTCCTCCACTCTCCTCCGCCATCTCCTCCTTCACCTCTCCTCCCTCTCCTCCACCACCTCCTCCTGCGTCCCCCTCCTATGGGCATCCTCCCCTCCTGCCTACCCATCATCTCCTTTGGGCCCCACCTTCCTATCTGCCCATCACCTAATTTGGCCCCCTCCAGATTAGACCCCCTCCCTATTTTCACCCCACCCCCCCCCCCCCCCCCCCCCCCCACCCCCAAAACCATTTTTAGGCCCCCCTCCCTATTTTCACTCCCCCACCATTTTTAGCCCCCTCTCCCTATTTTCACCCCCCTATTTTTACCCCCCCCCCCCCCCAAATTTGGCTACCCTACCCCTAGTTCCCTTAACCCACCCCCGGTTACCCTAAATCCTAACTAACCCCCAGTTACCCCTACCCAAGCCCCCTTTCCCACCCCTTTCCACTTATCCCCCTCATAGCCCCTTTTCCCACCACCCCTCTTCACCCGCAGCCAACCTCCCTTGTTCCCACGCCGTGTGACTGTTCTCGGGTTGCGTGTGTGTATGGGTGTAGTTAGCGGGCGTTCACGCGCGCGAGGATGCGCCTTCGACTTGTTAGTGCGGTGGTGTGTGCAGTCAGTCGTTCATACGCAGTCATTTTCGGTTGTTCACACGCAGTTCGAGTACTGATTTTTAATTACAAAACCCGAAAATATATAAAAAACACAAAAAATAAATATAAAACACCAAAAAACTTTAAAAATTCATTAAAATTCATTTAAAATCCAAATAAATTGCAAAAAAAAATTCTAAATTTTTTTCAACATTGTTGAAATCATTTGAAATATTTTCTAAAGTGAGAATTCAAGAAAATAAATTGCAAAAAATTCAAAAATTCAAAATTCTTTCAAAAATATATGCAAAATGAGCACAATTCATTACAAATTAGTAAAAATTCAGAAATAGTTCCAAAAAAATTTCAAAAAATTCCACAAATCCCCTTGTCCCTTTTGCCAATAATTTCTCAATTAGAAATGCTTCCATAAATGGTCAAAGTATTATTTGAAGTCAAAACCCTAAATTTAATACTTCACCTCATGAAAAATCATTTTGAATTCCAAAAATTAGCTGACAAATCATGGATACATTCACACACATTGTTGACACTTGTTGGATTGCTAAAATCCCACCCTTACACTTCACAATATATTCATATATCCTATATCCATTTAATCATTAAAAAATAGAAATTAAAAAAAATATACAAAATACAAATACACCTAAATTACAATTTGAAAAAAAGAGATTAAAAAACAATAATAAAAAATAAAAATAAAATAAAAAAACTAAGGTGCTTTTTTTTTCTAGTCAGTGGTTTTTGCTTTTTTGACTGGATTCCTTGTATTTGGAACTACTCAGTGCGCCTTCAGTCTATTGCATACACACCCCTACCAGGTATTTATTTTGGTGCTTTATTTATTTTGATCACTCCTTAACCACATTTAATTGTTAAAATAAACTTTATTCACCCACTTTTTCACGCGCGCTCGCACTAAACACACATTTTTCTAATAATTAAAAAATCAACCAGCCATTCACTTTGCACGTGCTAGGTGCGCTTCAGAGGCACTTTAATTTTTTAATAAAAAATGAACCAGCCGTCACAAAAGAGCACGCGCTGGCGAAAAAGGCACTCCACATCACCATTAATTTTTAATTAACGAATTTGCATTTAGAGACCCCAGTCTGGGTATCGTAGTCCGAGTTTCGTTAAAGCACTGTTTCACCCTAATAAATTGTAATTACATGCAACAATTTGTTCAAGGCACATAGAGAGGGTTCTTTGGATATATCAGTTCCTTCAGTGAACAGTTTAGTGTTAAGAGATACCATTCCATTCCTTTGTAATGACATCCAGAGTTCGATTGAACTTTCAGGGTGATAGCTTGTGTTCAATAGTTATATGATTCTTTCTATGAAGAATTGATGCAGTCCAAAGACCAGTTGGATAAGGCAACTACAAAATTAGCCTCTACTAAAGACACTCTTGCATATCTATTTAAGCAGATGGAGCAACAGACCCAAATGATTGAGATCTAGAGAGAAGAAATATCTTCTTTGAAGATTCAGTTAACAGAAGCTCAGTCAGAGGTCACTAGAGTTTCGGAGGAGAAAGAGAGAATGTCCAAAGAAGCTCAAGAGTTTAAGACTCTTTTAGATGCGAACATGTTAGCTTTGCAGACTGCTCACCATACATTGGAATCCCAAGCTTCCCAGATTAAGCAATTGCAAGACCAACTAGCACAGTCACGGTCCATTCCTCCAAGCCCCAATGTTTCTATGATTCCTTCTATTTCTAAGCAGGACTTGGCAGTTCTCCAGAGATATGCTGTTGAGATATCGAGCTCCACTCGTGCTATGCCAGGGTGACCATTGTGCATTTATGTCACCGACTTGTCAGTTGCAGATGCGGTTGGTACACCGCCCATGAATAATAGCTAGATGACAGCTATCCTTATCTACTCTAGTTCGTGGCTCAGTTAGTATGCCACCTTAGTTAGTTGAGTTTGGTTTGAGACCCATATATAGGGTTCTTCTATTTCTATGTACTTGAGTTCTTTTGGCTTACACAACTAAGAAGAGGAAAACTGTTTTCAACCTCCATCTTTGTGTGTATTCCCCCATTGTGCAAGCAAGAAAGCTACAAGTGAGACTCCTTCCTTCTCTCCCACAATCTTGACATGGTATCAGAGCCTTGTTCGTGGTAAGGAGCTCAAGAAAGCAAACCAAGTTTGCGGTGTTCTGGTAAGAGGACCAGTGTTGCTTTCATTTTTCTGTTTTGGGAGCAAGTCTCTGCAGGTAGCACAGCCGGAAAGTGCAAGAGTGCATTGTCTCAGATAGAGACGCCCTTCGCGGTGTAGCAAGAGGGCAATAGATGCTGCGGGAGGGCTTTGGCCCTTGGTTGCTCTGTTTTTTTGATTTGAGGCCATTTCGGGGCCTGTTTTGGAGGCGGAAGTTTTCTGCGCGCACTTAAGAAAAGGCCTTGTTTTATGCTGTGCGACCACTGTTCTACAGGTCGGTGAAAAGTTACTGTAGAAATTGCATCGTATGCCTATTCGCAGAGACATTGGGAGTTACAAAATCATCCTTGTTGCCTGTTGATGCAAAATCGTCACTAGGAAGTGACTGTGTGGTCAAATAGCACTTTCGTCAGTTTTGCAGATTTGCCCTTGTGAGGCTGAAGCTGTGTTCTTTGCAGTGACAGAATTTTTTGCAGTGTTCTATAATGGCGTCTGATTCTCTTTCACAAATTGTCACTGAAAAGCTTGACAAGAACAACTTCCAAGCATGGAAGTTTAGAATGACGAATTTCCTTATGGGAAAAGGATATTGGGAATTAGTTGCAGGAAATGAATAAGAACCAGTTCTTCCTGATGTTTCCAATCAACAGCAAATGCAGGCATTTAAAGCATGGCATGAGAGAGCTAGGAAAGTTATGTACTGGCTGTCTATCAGCATTTCAGACTCTATGATTGTGCATATTCAAGATGCAAGTACGCCAAAGGAGGCATGGGATACTTTGTCAAAAATGTATAGCACAAATACGCAAGCCGGGAAAATGCAGCTCAAGCAAGAGTTGCACAATGTGCAAAGAGAAAGTATGAGCATCAATGACTACCACATGAAGGTGAAGAAGATTGCAGATGCACTTGCTTCCATTGGGTTGCCAGTGGAAGATGATGATTTAGTTTCTGTGACCTTGAATGGTCTAGGAAAGGATTATGCACAGTTCCGAACATCCATTTTCGTCCGGGAAAGATTTCCTGATTTTGAGGAGTTGATTGCTCTTCTAATTTCTGAGGAGCAGAGAAATGGTGGTGCATCTTCTTCAGGAGGAACTTCAAAAGAAGCTGTCTTCTACTCAAATATTGGAAGAGGTAGAGGCAGAGGTAGAGGAGGCTGATTTGGAGGCCGTGGTAGAAATCAGAATATGCAGCAAACTCAAGAAAACCAATCCTATGGAGGAGGACGTGGTAACTCTAGAGGCAGGGGGAGCCAAAGAGGTCGTGGTGGATGGCAAAGAGGCCAAAATGCAACCATCAATGTTGAATGCTACTACTGTGGTAAAATGGGTCATATGGCTAAAGACTGCTATAAAAAGCAGAATGACATCATGAATGAAAAATTGCAACAAGGGAATTATGCATCTTCTAGTAGACAGGGTGATGACAGAAATGAGCATTTGTTTATGGTGCAGCACATGACCAATTCTATGACAAGTGCAGAAGAAAGCAACAATGTGTGGTATGTTGACTCAGGTGCATCAAACCACATGACAGGTCATGCAGAATGGATGCAGGACGCAAGGAAAATGAAAAAACCAGGATTTGTGGCGACTGGTGATGATACTGCACATCCTATTGTGCAGATTGGAAATATTCCTTTGTCTATGCAGGATGGGAAAAAGAAATACCTGTCGGATGTATTTCATATCCCGAATATCACCAAGAACCTGGTTTCTGTTGGTCAAATGGTTGAGCAGGGCTTGCAAGTCAGATTTAATTCTCATGGATGCTTTGTTGAGGATATGAAAAATAAAGGTCGCTTGATAGCAAAAGGAAAGAAGAAGGGCAGAATGTTTACGCTGGATGCAGACATGCCTGAATTGAGTGCAGCAATGTTTGCACATGGTACCGGTGTAGTTGCAGATATTGATATCTGGCATAAACGCATTGGCCATGTTAATGTGTAGCGACTTAAATCAATGCAAGCCCAAAATATTGTTGCAGGATTGCCTAAATTCAAGGTTGCAGAAATACATAAGGTATGTGAAGCCTGTCAGTTTGGAAAACAGGCAAGGAAACCATTTCCTAGACATGTTCAAGAGAGTAAGAAGCCATTGGAATTAATCCACTCTGATGTGTGGACTACTAAAGCTGCATCTCTTGGAGGCTGTCATTATTTTGTCACTTTTATTGATGACTATAGTAGAAAAGTTTGGGTGTATTTTATGAAAAAGAAAAGTGAAGTTTTTGGGCATTTCAAAACTCTTAAAGCTATGGTTGAAAAAGAAACATGCTTGCAAATAAAATGCCTAAGGTCAGATGGAGGGGGAGAGTACCTCTCAAATGAGTTTGCAAGGTTCCTGCAGGAGCATGGCATAAAGCAGCAATATTCATGTAGTCATACCCCACAACAAAATGGAATTACAGAAAGGAAAAACATGCATATTGGAGAGGTATCTTGTGCCATGCTCAATGAAAAAGACTTGCCAGATTTTTACTGGGCTGAAGTAGTTGCTACAGTAGTCTACATAATGAACAGGAGTCCAACTGCAGCAATACATGGGATGACTCCAGAGGAGAGGTATACTGGTAGGAAACCAGATATTTCTCATTTGAAAATTTTTGGTTGCATTGCCTATGTTCATGTGCCAGATGAGTTGAGATCCAAGTTGGATCCAAAAGCTGAGAAGTGCATCTTTATTGGTTATTCTCTGCAGCAAAAAGGGTATAGATGCTATAACCCTTCTACTCGTAAGTTTACAGTGAGCAGAGATGTTGTTTTTGATGAGATGAGTAGCTGGTATAAACCAGTAAATGTGATTGATAATGTAGAAGCACAAAATGGTAATACTGCACAGAATTCACAGCAACAGTCACAAGATATTAGTGTACCTGGAGCGTCCTCTAGCAGTGGTTCACATTCTTCGCCATGGACAGGCAGATTGAGATCAGGAGAATCTTCTCAAAGTAATGCAGATAGTGGTATGCAGGTATCACGAAAAGGAAAAGAGAAGGTAGATCAGCCCATGTTTGATGTGAATGCAGGTCACTCTTATGTGGATGGTGAATCCAGTGGCTCAGAATAGAGCATTGATGATGAGTTGGGTATTCCTTCTACACCTGGAGTAAGAAAGACCAGGGATGTTTTGAGAGCACCTGGAAGTGAACCTACTTTGCGCAAGTCTACCAGAGCTAGGTATCCTGTGGATAGGCTAAAATATGATGGATTTACAGCCATTCACTATGCATATATGGTCAAAGTGATACAGGAACCAGAACCCACTTCTTTTGAGCAAGCCATGGGAAAATAAAAATGGGAGAAAGCCATGGATGAAGAAATGGATGCCTTGGAAGCAAATGCTACATGGAAATTGGTATCTTTGCCTAAAGGTAAGAATGCAATTGGTTATAAGTGGGTTTATAAGGTGAAGCACAATGCAGGTGGTTCTGTGAACAGATACAAGGCAAGATTAGTAGTCAAGGGGTATGCACGAACATATGGCATTGATTATGAAGAAACATTCAGTCCGGTTGCAAGGATGGCAACCGTAAGAGCAATCATTGCTATGGCTGCATCAAAGGAATGGTCTTTACATTAGATGGATGTAAAGAATGCCTTCTTGCATGGTGATTTGCAAGAAGAGGTATATATGGAGCAGCCACCATGTTACGTGCATGCTGTTCATCCTGAGTTTGTTTGCAGGTTGAAGAAAGCTTTGTATGGCTTGAAGCAAGCACCTAGAGCATGGTATGACAAGATAGGACAGTATCTTGTCACTATTGGCTTTCATATTTCCAAGGCAGATTTCTCACTTTATGTGAGAAAAAAAGAGAAAGGTATTATGCTACTTGTCATTTATGTTGATGATTTGATTATGACAGGTGACAGTGATGAAGATATCCTTCATGTGAAAATGCTATTGAAGTAGAAGTTTGAGATGAAGGATTTGGGAGAGCTACGTTATTTCCTGGGCATTGAGGTGATTAGATCACCAAGTGGGATACGGCTCTTGCAGAGGCAGTATGGATTGGGCATGCTGTCCAAATATGGGATGACAGGCTGTAAGCCTATTTCAGTTCCTTTGGAGCAGAATGTGAAGCTGAGCGCAGATGCAGGTGAGCTTCTGGAAGACCCTACTATATACAGACGCATAGTAGGAAGTTTGATTTATATGACTATTACCAGGCCAAATTTGAGCTATGCTATTGGATTGGTAAGTGAGTTTATGCAGGCTCCAAGGAAACCGCGTTTGGATGTGGCTAGACGCATACTCAGGTATGTGAAGTCCACATTCCAGTATGGACTACTTTATGAGACTGGGGTTCAGATACAGTTGCATGGATACACTGATGCTGATTAGGCTGGTAGTATTTCTGATAGACGATCTACTAGTGGATATGTGTTCTCTTTTGGGAGTGTTACAGTCACTTGGAGCAGCAAGAAACAGCCTACAGTTGCCTTGTCGAGCACAGAGGCTGAGTACAAGGGTGCATCAATGGATGCATGTGAGGTAGCTTGGTTGCATAAGCTACTTTATGATATGTATCAGCCTACAGATGGGCCAGTTGTCATTTATTGTGACAACATGAGTAGTATACACTTGGCAAATAACCCAGTATATCATGCTAGAACAAAGCACATTGAGGTGCATTATCACTATGTGCGGGAGAGGGTTTTACTAGGTCTTATTGATCTAGTTTATGTCAACACAGAGGATCAAGTAGCTGACATATTTACGAAGGCATTGGGCGCAGAGAAGCTGTGCAAGTTCAAAGACCTGCTTGGTGTGTAGGAATTGGGATTGAGCTCGAGGGGGAGTGTTGAGATATCGAGCTCCACTCGTGATATGCCAGGGTGATCGTTATGCATTTATGTCACTGACTTGTGTAGATGCGGTTGGTACACCGCCCATGAATAATAGCTAGATGACAGCTATCCTTATCTACTCTAGTTCGTGGCTCAGTTAGTATGCCACCTTAGTTAGTTGAGTTTGGTTTGAGACCCATATATAGGGTTCTTCTATTTCTATGTACTTGAGTTCTTTTGGCTTACACAACTAAGAAGAGGAAAATTGTTTTCAGCCTCCATCTTTGTATGTATTCCCCCATTGTGCAAGCAAGAAAGCTACAAGTGAGACTCTTTCCTTCTCTCCCACAATCTTGACACATGCCACATTATGTCTGTTGTTTCAAGTTAAAGTGGAAAGATTACAGTCCAGGATGGATTTGTTATGGTCTACATTTGAGCACTTTCAAGAGTATGTTCCTTGGGACTATTCTTTCTTTGTCCACTATCAGTTTTGCAGAAGTTGACCTTCTATATGAAGCTTTCAACGATGGATCTCCCTCTTCCAGTGGATGGTTGGAGTGGGGCTTGGTCTTTTGATTTGATGACAGAAGTTGTCCGTATGGTTTTTGAAGATTCTGTGATGACGGATACCATGTTGCTGTCTTACATGTATCTACGAGGTGATTTGTTGATTTTAGATGATGTAGATTTGGCTTGATATGTAGGGGATGTGGTTTTGCAAGCTGTCTTATATGTCAAGTATTTGGATTTGATGATAGATGACATGTTCTAGTGTTATTCTTCTAAAGTGGATACTTACCCTCGCACTTCATGCCATTCAATGATTGATTATGTGGTCTTGAATCAACGTCAGAATACAACTTCTACTTATGTGTAGAGCACTAACCTATTGAGGGTGGATCTCCTAGCTTATCTTTCTAAGAACCATCCATTTGATTCATCCTTCTTTGATGCCTACCAGAGATTATCTTTTTTAGGTCCTTCTGTTCCTAGCCTATTATACTATCAACAAATGGCCCATCGCTATGATATTTATCTTTCCCTTTATCAATCTAACTCAGCAACTATCTTACCTCTCCTTTTCCAACCCCATAGTTTTCCTCAAATTCCTATATTTACCTATTTTTCTTTCATCGAAGATCGAGTTTTTTCCCCTTCTCCACCATGCCCTTCTCCATCTATCCATATACCTTCTACTTTTCCTGCTTATCAATTGACACCTTTCCTAACTGATTCCCTTAAATTTTCAGCCACTCCTTCTTTAGCATATTCCTCCTTTTATGATTTTGTCTACCCATCTCTTCATCCTCTTTTACTTATTTCACTTCCATCTCCTGCCACTTCTATTTCTCAACCCCCTCAATTGGTTAGTGGGTATGAAGGATTTGATCAGCAAATTCCGAGAAGACGAGGATGGAGCTCGACTGATTCTCTCATGGGACCACATATTAACTGGCCATTAATTCTAGGGGATTGGACCACTGCTAGTTAAGCATACCAAAATTACCTCCATTTTGCTCACCAATATTCACAATCTCTAGATCCTTCAGTGAGATTGACAGCTCATTTTGCTTAATATCTAGCATATATGCATAGGCATTCCCATAATGATCAAAAGGCCATTCCAAAGCTTTGTATGAATGTCAATGTGAACATTGATTTCCAACAGTTGGATGTCCTATATTTTCATGTCCTATGTCTACCTAGCAGATACCTTGTTTTGCTAGAAAGGATGTGCTGCCTGCAGTTCTTTCAAAATCCTCCAAAGACATTTGTGGATGAGTCCTTCTCCATGGATCATTTTCGAAACCACCAAGCTTTCAAAAGGGATCACATTCATTGATGCCTTTGCAATGTATTTTGGATGATTCTTAATGATATATATCTCTTTTTGGAGGCGTAATTCAAATGGTTGTGTTTAGTGTTTGTGTGTATGTTGTAATAAATTGTATGTGATGAGTTCGTGCTGGTTGAATAATTTGATTCGAGAGCTCTTTTCAAACTATTGATGGTGGATGGAAAGCTTATGGTGCAAAGTTGAAGAAGAACCTTTTTATATCCTTTATAAATTTGTTATGACTTTTAATTGTTTATCAGATGTGCTACTGAATAACGAAGTTTTCCTTTAGTAGTATTCTTTTCTGTCAGATACAGATGATAAGTTGGGGTCGTGGTGGAGAGATTATTGAAGATACTGAAGAATATCACAATTGAGCTCTTTAATGAACTTATATTCTTCTTTTCCTTAGGTCGCGAGGATGCTTTCTTTCTAAGTGTGGGGATATGTTGAGAGTGGAAGAAGACTAAATTTTTGACTGATTTTTGCTGTTTTTGAGGTCTGAATGATTGATTTTTGATGGATTTAGAGTGATATATGGTTGTTAATGGAAGCGTTTGAGAGTGTTTTGGATGATATTGATTATGTTTTGGAAGTTCATGATAAGTTTTAGTGGAGATATGAGGCTATGTGATGTTCTGATAGGTTCTGTTGAGGTTCTGATTGGTTCTGATACCTTCTGTATAGCTTCTATTTTGTTCTGATTTTCTTCTGTATGAGGCATGGATTGATGATTAATGAAGATTGAAATATTTTGGAAGCTTATTGAATAGTTTTTGATAGTTTGGAATGGTTTTAGTATGAATTATGAGGATATGATGTTCTTTGATGACCTTTTGTAACCCTCTGTGAACCTTTTGTAGAGCCTCTGTCTTTGCTTTGTATATGTTCTGTAACTGCTCTGGTCCTGTACTGTACTGTTCTGTAGATCTTTTGTAAATGTTCTATAGAATGTATGTGTGACTTTGGAAAAGTTTTATAACTTTTGGAAAGGATGAATCTAAGTTCAAAATAGCTAAAACAAATGGAAGAAGCAGCTACTGAAGACTGAAGAGAAGACTAGAGTGACAGTGATAGTAGTGAGCTATGAGGAGACACTGTAGTGGCTCTGGTGCCTCTTCACATCAGACATACCTCTTGGGAGGTGTATCCACGACCTAAGAAGGATTATTGAGAGTCATTATTAGATTATTGTAGTGATAAGATGATGTATTATTGAGAGAGAGAGAGAGTCAGAGATAGACAATTCTATTAAAATAGTGTAACTGTGTATGAGAGATTGAGAGAGAACTATGAAGACATTGAAGATGAATACTATGTGATTGATTTCCATTCAAAGATGGTGTATTCCTTTGTGTTCTTTGTTCAATTGATGGATTTTATGAAGATGTTGAAAATTATGGTTGATTCTATCAAATCTGTGGGAGATATCTACTATGATGCTGTGTGAAGAATTGCCGTTTTATTTGTTTTGGTCATCAAAAGAATGAAATAAAAGCTTGTTGATGTTACAAGATAGATTTTCTTGCAGTAGAATCTCCTTTTCCTTGGTGTTCCTCTTGGAGCTCCAAACATCTTCATAGAATCCATCAATAGAACAATGAACATAAAAGAATACACCATTTTTGAATGGGAATCAATCATATAGTATTCATCTTCAATGTCTTCATAGTTTTCTCTCTCAATCTCTCATATACAGTTATACTATTTTGATAGAAATGGCTATCTCTGACTCTCTCTCTCTCTCTCAATAGTATATCATCTCCTTACTACAATACTCTAATAATGACTCTCAATAATCCTTCTTAGGTCATGGATGCACCTCCCAAGAGGTATGTCTGATGTGAAGAGGCACCAGAGCCACTACATTGTCTCTTCATAGCTCACTACTATCACTGTCACTCCAGTCTTCTCTTCAATCTTCAGTAGCTGCTTATTCCATTTGTTTTAGCTCTTTTGAACTTAGATTCATCCTTTCCAAAAGTTAGAAAACTTTCCCAAAGTCACACATACATTCTACAGAACACTTATAGAAGATCTACAGAATTGAATAGATAAGAGCAGATACAGAGGCTCTACAGAAGGTTTACAGAGGGTTATAGAAGGTCATCAGAGAACATCAAATCCTCATAATTCATACTAAAACCATTCCAAACTATCAAAAGCTATTCAATAAGCTTCCAAAATATTTCAACCTTCATCAATCATCAATCCATGCTTCATATAGAAGAAAATCAAAACAAAACAGAAGCTATGCCTCATATTTCCACTAAAAATCATCATGAGCTTCCAAAAAATAATCAATATCATCCAAAACACTCTCAAACACTTCCTTTAATAACCATACATCACTCTAAATCCATTAAAAATCAATCATTCAGACCTCAAAAACAACAAAAATCAGTCAAAATTTCAGTCTTTTTCCACTCTTAACATATCCCCACACTTAGAAAGGAAGCATCCTTTGCGACCTAAGGAAAAGAAGAATATAAGTTCACTAAAGAGCTCAATTTATCTTCTTCAGTATATTCAATAATCACTCCAAACCACGACCCCAACTTATCACCTATATCTCTAGAAAAGAATACTACGAAAGGAAAACTTTATTATTCATTAATACATCTGATAATCAATAAAAAGTCATAACAAATTTGTAAAGGATATAAGAGGTTCTTCTTCAGCGTTCCATCATAGGCTTGCCATCCACCATCACCATCAATAGTTGAAAAGAGCTCTCGAATAAATTATTCAACCAGCACAAACTCATCACATAAGATTAACCCACAACACACACAAAAACACAACCATCTGAATGACACCTCCAAAAAGAGATATATATCATTAAAAATCATCCAAAATACATTGCAAAGGTATCAATGAAGGTGATCCCTTTTGAAGGCTTGGTGATTACGAAAACGATCCATGGATAAGGACTCATCCACAAATATCTTTGGAGGATTTTGAAAGAACTGAAGACAGCACATCCTTTCTAGCAAAACAAGGTATCTGCTAGGTAGACATAGGGTATGAAAATATAGGACATCCAACTGTTGGGAATCAATGTTTACATTGACATTCATACAAAGCTTCGGAATGACCTTTTGATCGTTATGAGAATGCCTATGCATATATGCTAAGTACCAAGCAAAATGAGCTATCAATCTCATTGAAGGATCTAGAGATTGTGAATATTGGTAAGAAAAATGGAGGTAATTTTGGTATGCTTGACTAGTAGTGGTCCAGTCCCCTAGAATTAATGGCTAGTTAATCTATGGTCCTGTGAGATAATCAGTTAAGCTCCATCCTCTTCTTCTCGGAATCTGCTGATCAAATCCTTCGTACCCACTAACCAACTAAGGGGGTTGAGAAATAGAAGTGGTAGGAGATAGAAGTGAAATAAGTAAAAGAGGATGAAGAGATAGGTAGACAAAATCATAAAATGAGGAATATGCTAAAGAAGGAGTGGCTGAAAATCTAAGTGAATCAGTTGGGAAAGGTGTCAATTGATAAGCAGGAAAAGTAGAATGTATATCGATACATGAGAAGGGCATGTCGGAGAAGGGGAAAAAACTCGATCTTCAATGAAAGAACAATAGGTAAATATAGGAATTTGAGGAAAACCCTGAGGTTGGAAAAGGAGAGGTAAGATAGCTGCTGAGTTGGATTTATAAAGGGAAAGATAAGTATCATAGCGATGGGCCATTTGTTGGTAGTAAAATAGGCTAGGAACAGAGGGACCTAAAAAAGATCGTCTATGGTAGGCATCAAAGAAGATGAATCAAATGGATGGTTCTTGGAAAGATAAGCTAGGAGATCCACCCTCAGTTGGTTAGTGCTCTGCACATAAGTAGAAGCTGCATTCTGACGTTGGTTCAGGACTACAGAATCAATCATTGAATGCCATGAAGTGTCCGAACAAGTAGCCACTTTAGCAGAATAGCATTGGAACATGTCATCTATCCTCAACTCCAAATAGTTAACATATAAGGCAGCTTGCAAAACCACATCCCCCACATACCAAGCCAAATCTACATCATCTGAAATCAACAGATCACCTCGTAGATACATATAAGACAACAACATGGTATCAGTCGTTACAGAATCTTCAAAAACCATATGGACAACTTCTGTTAGCAAATCAGAAGACCAAGCCCCACTCCACCATCCTATGGAAGAGGGAGATCCATCGTTGAAAGCTTCATATAGGCTGGGAGGTCACTTCTAGAGGTAGCAGGAACTTGTACTGAAGGAATGACTGAGAGAGTTTTATCTACCACATGCTTCAAGCGCTTCCGTTGAATGACCAATAGAGGAGGGGAATCAAGATCCTCTATGTCAATAGGTTCTGACTCCTCTGAAGGTGGAGAGGGAGGAACTGGATTAGATGGAGGGAGGGGGAAGCACACCCTTCGTAAGGCTCGAATATGTCAAGAAAGCATATAAATAGGAACCATAAGTGACATTTGTGACATTCCCTCTGGTCACTTTGACAAAATGTTGGTCCATCTTCGTAAGCAGGTAAGTATTCCAATCAATGGCAACCCCTTTTAACACCATCTTGGAAGTTGTGAAGAGTTCCTTGGATAAATAGTGAGATGGTGTCTTGGCAGGCATAAACCTGTCTTGGAGAAATTGACAGACTAACTTCCAAAGAGGATCAGTGATCATGAAAAAAGACACTCCTGAAGTGTTAATCACCTTCTTGACATCTAGAACCTCTTTGGTCTACTTCTGTAACAGCTTGAGAATCTCGTCATTTGAGAATAATTGTCTGGTTGTAACAAAGGGTTCTCCTTTGTAGGGAAGAGACAAAGCCTTCCCTAACCCTCTAGGTGTCAATACCATGGAAGTTCCACGAACCAAGCCCGATTTCTTACTGTATGATGCAAGAAACTCATCACATAGGGCTGGATCGTTTGGAATCAAAGGGAGTGAAGCAGCCACGAAAGTTGCAAGGCCTGCTTTCGCTATAGGCTCAAAAGCCAGTAGGGAAGAATAATCCCTACTGATCACCTGGACATACTGGATAGGAGGAGAAGCGTGAGGCGCCATTCAGATGGAAAACACACACACCACAAACATAGACAATCACAAAGAATGCCTGCAAAACAACCAAATAGTTATCAATAAGAAATTGATGAAAAGAAGTACACACAGAGATGTAACTAACCGATTGACCACCCCCCAAACAATCCACATCCTAGAAAAAATTCGGCATGACCTCTACACATATGCGACTGAAAACTTCATGTGATGCAACAAGCAGTCACCCAAGACCCCGTATCAGGCAAAAAATAAAAGAAAAACTACAAACCGCACCTATAATCGTATCACACAAGCAAACCATAATACCTCAAAAACCTAATCATGACCTAACCAAAAATTTGATAAACAGTTTTAACTTAGAGGACTATATGTGCCCATCCCACGAAGCGTGTTTATTAAAAAGGGGAAAAAAGTGTAGTGAGGTGAAATGGTTTTAATGAAGGGTTTATTTTATTAAATTATTAACAATGGTTGAAATTTTATTAGATTGTAAACCTTAATAAGAAAATGGTGGTTCCTTCTTAAAATTTTAATTACAATTTATCAAGGTGAAACGATGCTTAAACGAAACTCGGACTGCGATACCCAGATTGGGGTCTCTAAATGCATATTCATTAATTAAAAATTAATGGTGATGTGGAGCACTTTTTTGTTAGTGTGTGTTTTTTTGTGACAGCTGGTTCGTTTTTTAAAAAATTAAAGTGCATCTGAAGCGCACGTAGCGAGTGCAAAGTGAACGGCGGGTTGATTTTTAAGTTATTAGAAAAATGTGTGTTAAGCACGAGCGTGTGTGGAAAAGTGGGTGAATATAGTTTATTTTAACAATTAACTGTGGTTAAGGGATGACCAAAATAAATAAAGCACAAAAAATAGATACCTGGTAGTAGGGGTGTGTATGCAAGAGACTGAAGGTACACTAAGTAGTCCCAAATGCAAGGAATCTAGTCAAAAAAAGCAAAAAACACTGATTGGAAAAAAATGAAGCACCGTAGTGTTTTTGTTTTAATTTTTTTAACTTTTTTTGTTTTATTTTGTTAAATAAATATCAAAGCAATATTAAAGGGATCACATTTGGTTTAGGCACTATTCATTAGTGTTTAGGTGAGATTGTTATTTTATTTTTGTTTTTTGTTTTTTTAATTAATTGTAATTTAGGTGTGTTTGTATTTTGTATTTTGTATTGTTTTTTTTGTTCTTTTTCTTCATTTTTTGCTTATTTTTTAATGATTAAAACGAGATGTAGGACACATGAATATGTTGTGAAGTGTAATGGTGGGATTTCAATAATCCAAAAAGTGTCAACAATGTGTTTGAATTTATCCATGATTTTTCAGCCGCTTTTTGGAAGTTAAAATAAATTTTCATGAGGTGAAGTATTAAAATTAGAGTTTTGTCTTCAAATAATACTTTAGCCATTTATGAAACATTTTTAATTGAGAAATTATTGAAAAAAGGGGCAAGGGGGCTTGTGAAAATTTTTGAAATTTTTTTGGAAGTATTTTTGAATTTTTGCTAATTTTTAATAAATTTTACTCATTTTGCATGTATTTTTTAAAGAATTTTGAGGTTTTGAAATTTTTGTGGTTTATTTTCTTGAATTCCCACTTTAGAAAATAGTGCAAATGATTTCAACAATGTTGGAAAATTTTTAATAATTTTTATGCAATTTATTTGTATTTTAAATGAATTTTAATGATTTTTTGAAGTTGTTTGGTGTTTTATGTTTGTTTTTATGTATTTTTATGTGTTTTTCGGGTTTTGAAATTAAAAGTCAGTACCGAGTTGCATGTGAACAACTGAAAATGACTGTGTGTGGAACGGCTGACTGCAACACACCACCGTACGAACAAGTTGGAGGTGCGTCCTCGCGCGTGAACGCTCGCTAGCAGCTCACCGATGCTTGGGGCAGGAGTAAAACAATTTGCATAGGCGGGATCAAACGGGGCAGGATGGCGACACACGAGTCACAGAGGCCACAGGGGCATCCCGAGGCATGTAAAACCAAAAACAGGCACGTTCACGCGTGACACGAGAAATGCGGCCACACGGCAAAAGGAAGAAAAATTAATAAAACCCAAACCGTAAGTCGGATCGAAAAACTGTAAAAAGGAAAAATATGCCAGGAGACGAGAGGAAGATGATAGAGAAATGCGACATTGGTTCCGGGGCAAAATCAGGATGTTCACATGAGAAAAACGCAAAAAATAGACTTGAAAACACATACATGTGTTAATATTGGAAAATCCTCTCGTTGAAACGAAGTGTGGAAAGAAGGAAAAATGTGCTGAATAATGTGTCCAACAACCATTCACGAAAAAACACAGTTCCAATCGAGATAAGACGCGTTCACATGGGAAAAACCCAAAAAACAGACTCGAAAATGGACTAAAAAATTAATAGGAGAAGAACCAATTGCCGAAACGAAGTGCGATAAACATGAAAAATGTATGGGGAAAAGGGGTTCACAGGACTGGCACATCAAACTCAGTCTGGGGGGAATGAGAAGGGGTTCATATGGAAAAAACACAAAAAATACACCCGAAAACACTCGAAAAAATTAATAACGAAAAATCCAGCAATCAGAAGAGGGGGAAGGAAAAAGAAAAAAGTGGGGGAAAGGCTGATTGGACACGGCTGTCAAATTAAACTGGAATTCCGATGCAAATAGGGCATGTTCACATGAAAAAATGTGAAAAATAGGCACGAAAAGGGCCCGAAAACCCGTAAAAAGTAATAATGGATGAACTGTGCATTGGAATGACAGGGAGTAAAAAGGAAAAATGTCAGGAAGAATGGGTAGGGCAGGATGGCACCTCAGATCAGTGTTTTGAAGAAATAAAGATGCATTCACATGGAAAACCATCCAATTTATGGGAATTGCTTCAAAAATTAATAACTTTAGAACCATCTATCAGATCGGGGGTTGGTAAAAAGGAAAAATGTGAAGTTCAAAGGGACGAACATGGCTATAAGGGTGGATATGAGTCTCAATGAATGTAGGATGTGTTCACATGGAAAAATCATAAAACAAAGGATAAAGGCAAACAATCAAGGAACAGCTTCGAGGACAGGGTGAAATAGAACGGAGGAGTGGGGAAGGACCCCATCAGAGCATAAAAAATGAATTTTCACCTTTAGAGGTGGATATATGTATTTCCATGATGATATGCAGAACTGATGCGCAGGGACGCATCCCCACACTTAATACCTTAATAGGAAGGGTAAACCGAATCAACAAGGACCTAGTACCACACATCAGACCAACCACGAATGTCCCCACACTTAAGACATGACCGTCACTGAGAAACAGAAGGTGTAGGGTTAGAAAAACTTGGCCCATATTGCCGAGGAGTAATGTCGACTATTGAGGTTGTGCCTTGTATCGTTGTCGGCTGCAGGAGGTACCAAGGTGTCTTCATAGCACAGGTCCAACGTCCTTTGTGGCAGCACCCAATGAAGTAGCTGGTGGAAGGAATCACAGGAAATTCATCGATGACAAGGGATATTGCACTCAACTCACGATCACTCAAATGGAATGAAAGAGTAGTCACTCGCTCCATTACTAACATCACTCGAGTGAATAATGATGAAAACCCAGAGCTCACACCCAGTTTAGGAATCAACAAGGGAATGGTGCAAAGGGAGTATGCCAGGGTGCACAATTGATGGTATATTACTGTGTCCAACCTGTCTGGCATAGGTGCAAGGAGAAAGGCCAAGGAACCTTGTAGTGCAGTGTACAGAACAGAGTGACATGTCATGTGCGGATGGCAGAGACCCATACCGTGGGTGCATAGGAAAATAGAAACATACCTGACTCCAATGATCGTAACGTCCCTTAATCCTCACCTCTTGATAATTGATTGAAGAAACACTAGTCACACTCAGCCCACCCTCTGTCTCACACTCTGTTGAAAGATACAGAGGGTAGCCCATTCCTGAATCGCATTGATGTAATCCTCGCTATCACTTGTGCAGAGCTTGTATGCCTTGTGCGCAATTGATGGTGCAATTGTGCATCCCACCCTATGCCGACATACAGTGCAAGAAGGAAGGCCAGGGAGCCTTATGGTGCAATGCACAGGAACAGATCGTGCATTGTGCATTGAGAGGCCCATGCAACACTCTGTTCTCACATCTCACCTCTCATTTGATTTGATGGGAAAAACTGGTCACTCACCCCACCCTCTGTCTCACGCTCACTGATAGATATAGAGGGCGGCCCATAGATACTCATGTCCCTATCCTGTTAGGATGAAAGCTTGCATCAATCAAGGGGTTGGTGATGAAGATCATGTCGGCTGTGGTTGTTATGAGGATCTTGAAGACAAGGCGTATCTAGGGAGGCAGCCTACAAATCTCATACTTCAATGATTTCTAAGAAAAGTCGTCTGTTAAAAAGGGAAGACGGACTTATATTGCAAAGACAACGCGCCAAGGGAGATGGCTTCAAATTACTTGTTGAAAAGGTTCTGATGCTAATGAGTCAGCTATCCTAAACTGTGGGGTGTTACCACCTTTTCCACAATCAGCTTCCCACCCAAGGGTGTTTCCACCTTTTCTTGGAATGAGGCTTGTTATGACAGGGAATTTCTTCATTTTCTCCCATAACAATTTTGTCTATTTGTTTTTTTTTTTCTTTCTCTTTCTTTCTTTTCTTTTTCTTTTTTTTTCATTAAGAAAGGGAATGGTAGAAATACCATGTGTTAGGACCAACCTCGCCACCATTGTTGGATCAGACGAGAAGAGAACAAAGTCGGGTTGAGAGGTATCTGTGAGGGGTTAGCAGAATGAGACTGCCTCATGAGGAGAATCATAAGGGCTATCAGAAGCACGAAGAGAAGGACAGTGCGACGCCCAAAAGGGGGAGGGTAGGTTGACTGTGATTGTTAAGATCCCCAAGGAGGGAAATACTTCTTCAGACGATAGCCATTGATCAGGAAGGGATCATCAGAGGCATCAACGGTCTGCATATGAACAGAGCCATTAGGATTGACAGCAAGTACCTTGTACGGGCCCATCCATCGTTGTTGAAGCTTGCCAGGAAACTTGCCGAATCTTGAATCATAGGCCAGGACAAGATCACCTTCTTGAACTCCTTGTGCTTGATGAAACTATCATGATAGGCCTTGCGTCGCATTTGAGTGGTTTCCATACACTGTAGTTGCCACTCGCAAAGAGGGCAATTCCAGCTCAACAGGGAAGATGGCTTCTGTACCATACACTAACTGGAAAGGGGTCTATCTTGTAGCTGCCTTATGGGAGGTTCTCTATGCCCGAAGGGCCTCTTTAAGTCAATCGTCCAAGTCGTAACGATGTGCAGCAATCATTCTTGTTAGGATCGAGCAACAAAGGATGCAATTGGTAACTTCAACTTGGCCATTGGCTCTGGGATAATAAGGAGTAGACTTGCGATGGCGGATCTTATACAGCTCTGTCATCTCCTCCATAATTTTGTTAAGGAAATGAGTACCTTTGTCACTTACCAGCTCAAGGGGACTGCCAAAACGAGTGATAATATTCTCATACATGAATAGGGCTTTAGCTTCACATCACTTTGTGACATCCTGCTTCAGGGCTTTAGCTTCACATCACTTTGTGACATAATCCGTATATACTAAGATGTATCTGTTCTACTTCCGTCTGGTGGGTGGATCAATGGGACCCACAAAATCAATTCCCCACTTCTCGAATGGCTTTAGGGGAAGAATGGGTTGCAGTGGCATGGCACTTGTTTTGGTGGGTTTTCCCATTCACTGACAAGCATCACATCTCTTACAGTAGTCACGTGCATCCTTGTGGAGGGTCGGCCACCAGTATCCTGGTAACAGAGCCTTCTTGGCTGTCGCTTCTTCTGGGAAGTATCCACCACATGGTTCGTCATTGCATGCTTTCAATACTATACCGATTTCATCCCCTGCAACACATCTTCACAGCACTTCATCCTTGCCTCTCTTGTACAGTGCACCACCTAGCAAGGTGTAGGGGACTGATTTTAACAGAAGCTTCTTCTTCTCACGGCTTCAGATGCCATGAGGATACTGTTGAGTTGCCAGGAGATTGGCTATGTCTTCATACTAGGGAGTAACTTTTCAACTAGAAACAAGGAAGCATCATGAAGGTCTGGATCATCCTGTTCCTCTTCTTCTATTTGAGGGATTCGTGATAGATGATCAGCTAGGATATGGAAACAACCCGGCTTAGTGACCACTTCAAAATGGAACTCCTAGAATAGGAGCAACCATCTCATCAGTCATCCTTTAACATCTGCTTTGTTCATGAGGAAGGACAATGCTTCATGATCCATGTAGAACTTGAAATGCGTTGACAGTAGATAGTCTTGAAACTTCTCTAGTGCAAAAACCATTGCCAAACACTCAAGCTCTGTCATTGTGTAGTTCCGTTCCCTATCACTAACCTTTTGGCTTGCATATAAATTGGTTGATCTAATTTAGAGGGGCCCTTTTGACATAGGACAACACCTAGCCCTTCAACTGATGCATCTGTGTGCACGCGGAACTCCTTCGTGTCCAGTCAGGAGGCTGCAAGATGGGTGCTTTGATAAGGCACTCTTTTAGGGTATTAAAGGCTTCTTCACAGTCATCAGTCCAAAAGAAATTAGCATCTTTCCTTAGGAGCTTGTGCAGAGGGGCTGCCTTGATTGCAAAATGTGCAATAAATCTTATGTAGTAGCCCACATGACCAAGAAATCCTCTCAATTCCTTGAGGTTTGTTGGTGCTGTCAAGGTGGCAATCTTCTCAATCTTCACCGGGTCTGTTGAAATACCTTGTGCAGAGACAATATGGCCCTGAAGAACTCCTAATGAGATGCCAAAGACACATTTTTTGGGGTTGGGAGAAATCCCATACTCTCGGCATCTGTCAAAACATTGCTCTAGGTGTCCCCAGTGCTCAGGGATCAAACTATAGACACAGAAGTCATCAAGATACACCTCAATGAAATCATGCAAATGATTCTGGAAGGCAGCCATCATTACTCGTCGCGCTGGAAGGTGGCAGGAGCATTACAGAGCCCAAATGGCATCACTCTGTAGGCATAGGTCCCCCATTCTGTGGTGAAGGTTGTTTTGGATTGGTCCTCTTCTACGATTTGGACTTGGTTATATCCGTTGAATCCATCCAAGAGGGAATAGAGCTCATGGCCTGCCACTGTGTCCAACAATTGGTCTATAAAAGGGATAGGAAAATGATCCTTCTTTGTCTTTGAATTGAGCTTTCAAAAGTCTACACATATTCAAAGTTTCCCATTCTTCTTGGGTACTACCACAATGGGTGAAACCCATTCACTGTTAGCCACGGGATAAATGAACTCGGCTTCAAGAAGCTTCAATAATTTAGCCTTCACTAGAGTAGAATAAATAGGATTCATACGCCTTTGTCTTTGCCTTACAGGTTTGGCATCAGGCTCTAGGTCAATGTGATGTTGGCATACTGTGGGATCAATCCCCTTTAGATATTTATATGACCAAGCAAACACATCTAAGTTCTCTTTGAGTAGGTCTGGCATGACCACTAGTTCTTTTGCTGGAAGATTGAGACCCACTTTCAGGTGATGTTCAGTACCGTCAGTATCCAGGAACATCACTTGTTTTTCACCTTCCACTTCGCAGACAAATGTCCCACAGATGGCTTCTAGATAGAGGTCTGACTCATTCAAGAGAGTAGTGTCCTTGTTTGATGTTCCACTAGAACCAATGTCCTCCTTCTAAACAAATGACTCGTTTGTCTGTTTTGATTGCTGGAAGGGTATCACAGCTTTGTTTGCTCCTGTGTGAGTGGTGATTTCTTCTGGACTTAGGTATTCATCTTCAAAGGATGCATCTAGGAATGTCACATAGCACGAATCTTCTAGAAGCTGAGGCTTTGATGGCTCTGGTTTCTGTTGGCAGGGGGCATCATCATCATCTTTTCTCCAGAATGAATGGTCAGGGCGATAGGAGCCATTGGTGAACTTAATTTTTATGCCTTTGATCCATTGCTTATGCAGATTCTGCATACTTTGTGGTCCATTGGCCAACCCAAATGGAACCATGGTCATTCCATCCAACACCTTGAGATCTTCGGTCTCTGATGTCTCTGTAGGGATATCAACAAGATCATCCGTTATCAAAGGAAATTCTTCATCTGCACTTTCATAACCTACTTCGTTTTCTTCCTCATCATTTTCATCCTCATCCTCTGGAGGCTCTGTCTCTGCTTCTGTAGAGGCTCTGTAGGAGAAGAACAGATCTTCTGCCTCTGCCTTTGCATTTTCTTCTGCTTCTGCTTTTGTCTCTGTTACTGCTTCTGACTCTGCTTTTGCCTCTGTGTCTGGCTCTGTGACTGTCTCTGTTACTACTTCTGTCTCTGGCTCTGTCTCTGCTCTGTATCTGTTTTGTCTCTGTCCTGTCTCTACGACTGTCATGTAACAGGGAGAACAGTACATCCATGCTTCTATTTCACTGTTAGAGTTGATTTCAGATGTCAATTCAAGTTGAGGCAGGAGGTATTCTCCCATGGACAAGGACTTTGCTTCCCTTGGTAGTTGGCTTACAGTGTCCACTGTTAGGGACTGTGCCTCTTTTTTCTTGGGAAAGATCTGCTTAATAGCCTCTTTGTCTCCTGATGTACCATTTGTTACCTCATTAGAGGAGTCAGTTATGACTTCAATGGATGTGGATCCATTGCCTTTTTGCGATCCATACAACTTCAACACCACTTTGTTGGGTCCTCTACCTAGGGTTAGGGTTCCTTTGAACCAATCCGTCCTGGCTCTCGCTTCAAAAAGCCAATGTCTTCCCAACAGCAGAGGGTATGAGGTCCCATAAGAATTTGGTTTGACCACCAAATATGTCAGCCAATAGTCTCTTCATGCAAGGGTTGTTTTTACGTATGGGAGGATGCCCAATGGTTTAATTCTACTTTGGTCTACCAATCTGATAAGCCACTCTGTAGGTTGAATTCCTTGCAACCCTAAGTCCTTCATTATCACATCCATCATTATGTTTATTGATGAACTTCCATCAATTAATGCATCTGAAATAAAGCATCCTTCAATCCATACACTAATCTCTGGGGTTCCAGGATCTAGGAAGGCATTAGCCACATCTACTTCCTTCAGGCTTTGGGGCCTTATTGGTCTTGGTCGCTGTTGAAGGAATAATCCTTTATCCCCATCTTATTGTCAAGATGCTTTTGAATTTCTTTCAGCAGCTGGGAGACAGAATCAGCAACTGCTAGAATGTTAAGTTTGGTTTAAACATTTCTAGGTATTTTATCAAGTCATAATCTTTGATAGGATCCATTGGCTTCTCTAGCCTACTGGGGAATGGGGCTGCACCCATTTTCATCTTTTCTTTTTCTTCTAACAATGGTAGCATCAGCACTTCCTCTGTTTTTGTAAGTGCTTCTGTCTCATCTATCTCCTGGACCTCTCGTCCTGTCTCCGGGACTGTCTCTGTAACGCTCTGTGGCACTACAGTGCTCTATCTTGCATTGTTCTGTTCTGTACTGCTCTGTCCCTCTGTTGGTAGGTTGAACTTTACAGTCTTAGCAGGAGAGTTGTTCTCTTCTTGCACAACTAGTCCCTTCTTCTTGGCTCGCATGACAGCGGCAACTTCCAACTCTACCAAATTGGAGGCAGGCTCTTGTATCTTCTGTTGGTTATCAGTGCCATTGGCCTTTACAGGGGCTGGACTTGGACAGTCCTTTGCAGTGTGGCCTTCTCCTTTGCATTGGTTGCATAAGGGCTTATAATCCACAGATCGTCTAGGTTTTGGACAATTCGGGGAGATATGACCCTTTTCTCCACATCTATAACATTCCACCTCTGATCTTTGACCACCGCCAGACTGTTGTCCTCTGTAACTTTGAGAGGGAAACCTCCTTGGACCAAAATTAGGATCAAATTCCCTAGGCTTTGGTCCAATATCCTGTGTTGTCATTTTGGACTCTAGCAAGTTGAATCTTGCATTTTCATCTTTCTGTCTTCATTCATGCATCTCTTTCAGAGAGCAAATATCCTTTGTATGGTTCTTCCACAAACAGTAGGAACAGAAGGCTCCAGGAATGGTTGGTTTTTGGGTGAGTACATTCAGTGGCTAAATGTCCCACTTGATGACACTTTTTGCACCATATATTAGAGCGCATCACATCTCTTCCAGCTCCTGTAACGATGGATATATTGGCGGTATTCACCTTCAGCGTCTGTAGCTACTCTGTAATCACATCCATAAGCTCTTTCTTGATACTTGCAATTGAGTTGGATAAGTAGTCCTTCAGATTTTCACCTCCTAAAGTACTTGTAATAGGTTTTTGGGAAGCTTATGGAATTACTACATACATTGGTTGGGTCGATCCAGAGGGTCCTCTATTCTGATTCTGATTCTGAGCTCCTGTTGAGACTTGGGGTTGTTGATTCCAGTTGGTAGGATTCCACTATTGTTGAGTTGCCATTGGAGGAACTGTTTGAGGCCACTATTGTTGTGGTTGAACCATCATTTGAGGCACTGTCGCCTGTGGTGACCACAGTAGATTAGGTGCATTATACTGTGGCACTGTTTGCATCTGGGGAGAGGAGTAGGGAACTGTCCCTGGGACTGCATTTGGTGGGTATACCATTCCTAGCATAGAAGGAGGTAAGACTCCTCTTCCTGGACCCATTGATAGCCTTGCTTCAACTTCATCATACAATCTTGCACCTTCCACTACAGCTTGCAAATTGACTGGTCTTCTCAATTCCACGAACTTGCAAACTTCTGGTTGTAGGCCTCTAAGAAACTCTCCTTTTTGGATACCTTCATCCAGATGATGGTTAGTCTATCTCTTCAGGATGGATTCCATTCGCGAGACATAAGCTTCTACTCTTTCTCCAGAGGACAGACTTAGGTTCATGAACTCCTCTCACATCCACTCTTCAAAACCTTCACGTCTAAATTTAGTGAGAAAGGCCAACTTCAGGTCGTCCCATGTGCCAAAAGTTCCTACTGCTTGTCTCTCATACCACTGAAACGCCGTGCCTTTGAAAGTGGCAGGGAATATCGCTAACCAATGCTTAGGGATTGTGGCATTGTTAGCCACACATGCTACCATGAACTTTGCTACATGAAGATGAGGATCTTCATTGTACTCTCCCTTAAAAACTGGCAATGGGACTACATTTGCTAGCCTGTCATCCATATTTCCATGACGAATCTGACTAGAAAGGGGACCTTGAGTTGCCATAGGGGCTTCTGTAAAGAGTGCTATTAGGGTGTCAAAGGAGGCTTTTGCTCTGCAAGCTCGTTCTTATCCTTCTCTCTTCTTACGTACCTCTGGACTTGTTCTAATGCTTGCCTCTTGATTGCGTCATTCATCAGGGGCTTGGCTCCAACAGTTGGTCTGTACTCAATAGAATAGAATTAGAGAGGGCTTCAGTCTCTAGGGGATTCTCTATCCATCATCTCCTCTACTTCCTTCTTTTCAACATCTCTAAATTTGGCTTTCAAACCACTACAGAAGGGGAGATATTCCATTGTGAAAGAATTAAAACTCATTCTTCTTAGGATCGTTGTTGTGCCATCATAATAATGCCTGCTTCTGAGGGTTTCAACAGTGTATGTTGTGAAAAACACTCTGTCTACCAACTTCTAGTGGGTTGCTAATTGGACAAATAGAAGATTGTCAGTGCACCAATCATCCCACGCATCTTGTTGTTGAGCATCCACAAACAAATTCCAACTCTTTTCCTTCTTGTTTTCGTGAACCTCCACAGACCACGACTCCTGAAGCTTCTTCACAATCTCCCACTTGATGATGTTTGGAAACTTCTCAATGAATACCAAATCTTCCATGGATGGTCATTCTCTCTATTTGTGCTCTTCAGTTTGTTTCCAAACAATTTTCCACCAAGATGCAAGTTTCTGCTGCTTCAATAGGAAGAGGAAACAGTCCACCGCATGAAGCATACATCATGATGGTAATATGTTTCCGCCATTGTGGGATGAAGTTCTTGTGGAAAGTGGCTTTGATAATGAGAATCTCCAACTCTTCAGTGGAAGAAGGAACCTTGCGAACATCCACCATTGAATTCTCCTCTTCTTGGCAATGCCATTTCCTTCATTTTCAGCCTTTTCTGATGCTTGTTGATGGCAAGTTTCTCTGGCTATGCACCAAAAACATGGAGCCCCAAGAGATACACCAAGGAAAATGGGATTCTATTGTAAGAAAATCTATCTTATAACATCAACAAGATTTTATTTTATTCTTTTGATGACCAAAACAAAAAAAATACACCATTTTTGAATGGAAATAAATCACATAGTATTCATCTTCAATGTCTTCATAGTTTTCTCTCTCAATCTCTCATATACAGTTACAGTATTTTGATAGAAATGGCTATCTCTGACTCTCTCTCTCTCTCAATAGTATATAATCTCCTTACTACAATACTCTAATAATGACTCTCAATAATCCTTCTTAGGTCGTGGATGCACCTCCCAAGAAGTATGTCTGATGTGAAGAGGCACCAGAGCCACTACAGTGTCTCTTCATAGCTCACTACTGTCACTGTCACTCCAGTCTTCTCTTCAATCTTCAGTAGCTGCTTCTTCCATTTGTTTTAGCTCTTTTGAACTTAGATTCATCCTTTCCAAAAGTTAGAAAACTTTTCCAAAGTCACACATACATTCTACAGAACATTTACAGAAGATATACAAAACAGAACAGAACAGAAATAGAACAGTTACAGAACAGATACAAAGCAGATACAGAGTAGATACCGTGGCTCTACGGAAGGTTTACAGAGGGTTACTATAGAAGGTCATCAAAGAACATAAAGTCCTCATAATTCATACTAAAACCATTTCAAACTATCAAAATCTATTCAATAAGCTTCTAAAATATTTCAACCTTCATCAATAATCAATCCATGCTTCATACAGAAGAAAATCAAAACAAAACAGAAGCTATACAAAAGGTATCAGAACCAATCAGAACCTCAACAGAACCTATCAGAACATCACATAGCCTCATATTTCCACTAAAAATCATCATGAGCTTCCAAAAAATAATCAATATCATCCAAAACACTCTCAAACACTTCCTTTAACAATCATACACCACTCTAAATCCATAAAAAATCAATCATTCAGACCTCAAAAACAACAAAAATCAGTCAAATTTTCAGTCTTTTTCCACTCTTAACATTTGCACACGTTATTGGGGAAACCTCCAATTCCATCAATTTGGAAGCAGGTTCTTGGGTCTTTTTTTGGGTATCATGAGTAGCTTTCACAAGAGCTGGACTAGTCTTTTGCAGTGTGGCCTTCTCCTTTGCATAGACTTCATGAGGGCTTGCAGTCCATGGACCTTTTAGGGTTTGGATAGTTCGATGAGATATGCTCCTTTTCTCCACATCTGTTACACTCCACTTCTGATCTCTGGCCACCACCACTAGACTGTCGTCCTTTGTAACTCTGATAGAAAAACCTCCTTGGGCTAAGAAATTAGGACCGAACTCCCTAGGCTTTGGTCCAATGTCCTGAGTGGTCATCATGGATTCCAACAAGTTAAATATTGCTTCTTCATTTTTATTCCTCCTTTCATGCATCTCCTTCAAAGAGCATATATCTTCAGTATGGTTCTTTCTTGAATAATACAAATAGAAGGTTCCACGAATAGTTGATTTTCAGGTACATTCGATGGCTAAATGTCCCACTTGATGGTACTTTTGGCACCATGTATTAGACCACATCACATCTCTTCCACCTCCTTTAGGACTGGATATGTTGGTTGTAGTCACCTTCACTATTTGTAGTTGTTCTGTAATTACATCCATCAGCTCCTTCTTGATGCTTGCGAACGAATTGGATAGGTAGTCCTTTAAATTTTCACCTCTTGGAGTACTTGCAGTAGGGTTTTGGAAAGCCTTTGTAATCATTGCATACACTGGTTGGGTTGATCCAGAGGGTCCTCTATTCTAATTCTGATTTAGAGTTCCTATTGAGATGGGGATTTGTTGGTTCCAGTTTGTAGGGTTCCACTATTATTGTTGGGTCGCCACTGGGAGAACCGTTTGAGGCCATTGTTGTTGTGGTTGAACCATCATTTGAGGTACTTTTGTCTCCGACCACGCGTTTGTGGCCACTATGGATTCGGTGCATTGTTTGCATCTAAGGGTAGGGGTAGGGAATTGTCCTTGGGACTGCGTTTGGCGGGTATACAATTCCTGGCATGGAAGGAGGCAAGACTCCTCTTTCTGAGGTCATTTGACAGCCTTATTTCAACTTCATTGTACAGTCTTGCACCTTCCACTGTAGCTTGCCGGTTGACTGGTCTTCTTAGTACCACAAACTTACGAACTTATGGTTGTAGGGCTCTAAGGAAAGCTCCCTTCTGGATGCCTTCATCCAAATGATGGTTGGTCCATCTTTTCAGTATGGATTCCATTCTAGAGATGTATGCTTCCACTCGTTCCTCAACCAGAGGACTGACTTAGGTTCATGAACTCCTCTTGTATCCGCTCTTCAAAACCTTCACTCTTGAATTTAGTGAGGAAGGCCAATGTCACATGTGCCAAAATTTCCTGCTGCTTGTCTCTCATACTGCTGAAACACCGCACCTTTGAAAGTGGCAGGGAATATCGCCAACCAATGCTCGGGGGTTCTGGCATTGTCAACCACACATGCTACCATGAAATATGCTACATGAAGATCAAGGTCTTCATTGTACTCTCCCTTAAAGATGCGCAATGGGACTACTTTCACTAGCATGTCATCAATATTTCCAGGACGGATCTGACTAGGAAGGGGACCTTGAGTCGCCATGGGGACTTCTGTAAAGAGTGCCATTAGGGCGTCAAAGGAGGCTTCTCCTTCTATCTCATTCTCGGCTTTGATTTTTACCTTCTATCTTCACATGTACCTCTAGACTCATTCTAGTGCTTACCTCTTGATTGTGTCATTCATCAGGGAGTTAGCTCCACCCAATTGGTTTGTACTCCACAAGATAGAATTAGAGGGGGCTGCAGTCTTTAGAGGACTCTCTTGCCAACATTTCTTCTACTTCCTTCTTTTCAACGTCTCCGAATTCAGCTTTAATTCCACTACAAAGGGGAAGATATTCGGTTCTAAAGGTATTAAAACTCATTCTTCTCAGCATCATTGTGGTGCCATCTTCATAGTAATGCCAGCTTTTGATGGTTTCAATAGTGCACGTTATGAAGAACACTCTATCCACCAACTTCTAGTGGGTTGCTAATTGGACTTTGCTAATTAGACAAACAAAAGGTTGTCAAAGCACCATGCATCCCAGTATCTGGCTGTTGTTATTTCAACCTCTCATATAGAAGGAAAACATAGCAAAACAGAAGCTCATTGATCCCATCAAAACCGGTCAGACACTAACAAGACATCAATAGAACATGTCAGAACATAATATCTCCATTATAAAACATCATGAGCTTCCAATTTCTAATCAACCTCATCCAAAACACTCCTAAATACTTCCAAAACAATTAATCATCATACAAAATCCATAAAAAATTAACCATTCAGTCCACAAAAATAACAAAAATCAACCAAAAAATCAAACCATTTCAACCCAACAACTGAGCACTCAGAAGTGCTGAATATCTTGCTATTAATTGATGAGCTTCAAGTGGTTCTTAGTAATGCCAAGTATTGCCAATCCATTTATCATGGCAAACACTTGTTACTGCTACCCATTAAACCCAAAAAAAGGTGCAAACCAACTAGGTCACATTGAATTTTTTCTCCTTATGTTGGCCACAAAAGAGTATTTCCAAGATTCCAATATAAGTCACGGATCCTTCCTACCAAGCCTCAATAGGCTCCAACAAGTATAGAATTCAAGAGCAGTGATATATACCATTCAAGTATTGGATATGGCTGCCAATGTCTTTCTGTAGAGATTTAAACACTAGCTCCTCAATCTGGCTCCTACTCATTGCGAGATTGAGCTAACTTGCTCTAATACCATGTTGAAGATGTAGAGGGAGAGAGAGAGACAGATACATAGAGTGAGGCAATCTTAGAGAGCAAAGAGCTCTCAATAGTGTTTTTTCATTACTTATTCTCTAACTCACTTACTATTCACTCACACTACAATAGAGATCAAAACCACATTGCTAACCTAACTACACTCCTAACTAGAGTTAGGTCCTGACTCATTTATTGAGCACACATGTCATCCAAATAACCTAGACAAGGAGTTGGATAGATGAGATGATCTTGATTCTTCACACAACATTAAAAAATGATTTAATTTATTCTCCATTGTCCCATCCATCCTCTTCTCTATCCCATTTTGACTACCGCATCTCCTGTTAGCTTGTCACATTATTCTTCAACGTCCATAGCATCTCATTATCTGAATCCGCCATTAAAAACCACTTTGAAATATACACCAATGCCTCCAACACTAGCCAAAACTAGCCAATCCTTCATCCATATTGCACTTTAGACAAGCCCATTGTCGCACAAAGCCTTTCAGGGTTTTCATGGAATGCTCTAAGAAGAATGCCTATCGAGTATGGATGATCCTATAATCTCCACTTCATCCACAAGATGTACTAGGAGATGATTCTATATCATGAACATGCTTGTGGGTAAGTACTTATCAAAGAGATAGACTATCTCCACCATTGCTCCTTGCCTTGCAGATTCAATGGAGGATGTCCTTATCTCCTTCTACAAGATCCACTGTAGTAAGTTTGATAACTTATAAATTGCCAAACTTATCTCTAGAGTGAGATACCCCACGATCACAATCGGTTGTATGAACTACTAGATATTTAATTCATTATAAACTATAGATTGACTCAAGGTTTAAAAATACTAGTAGTACTTGAAGTCAAGTGCTATCAAGGCCATGACAAACTGGCATATCTTGTGTCAATCATGGGATTGTAGTCTTGTTAGTCGGTCATCTTTAGAAAATGTGGACTTGAAAGAATGCATCATACTCATTGGCATGTAGATAGACTTGATAATTTGCTTTACCATACACTTCTCTTCTTTAGTGGGGATAGGACCCAACAAGCACGAGGTAGTTACACATGACCATTAGAGCTCGTTTGTGTGGCCAATACGCCTCCATCTTATCTATCTCCTTCAAGTCTATCCATGGCCCCAGAGTGTCTCTCTTTCTTGTGATATGGTTCCACAACAAGCTACAAATATTCTTGAATATGTGCATGGGATCCAAAAAAATGGTTGATCTATAAATGGATCCAATATGGCAACTTATAAAAAATTGAGAACCATTGCATTCTGCTTGGAAGCGACTCCTCATGGACCATCTTCCACTCATAGTAGCTTTGGGCATCCATTCATGTGGGGGCTATCCAAGGAAACCTTCTCTCAAATCGTGGCCCTTCAACAAGAATGTGGCTTGCCTCTAATAACATGCCCCCTGATAAACCATCTTCTTCATTGTGTGCAACTTTTGAGAATCAACATTGGTCCATACAATGGATATGTATGGTAACCTAAGGTGACCAAGCCTGCCACAATATCTAAATTTTGGTCAATATAAATATAAGCAAGTGATGTTAGATGCCAAATATGAGAACAAAAGATCATTTACCTGAGCACTCCTCGAAACTTGGAAAGTCATGCATGGTCCATATAACAATAGCTTGTATATTAATGGACCATCTCTCCCAGTATGCTTGTTCATGTCTTCCACATAGTAATCCCCTGCTCCCACAAAATCTTAAGCTCATTAACTAATGGATAGAGATAAATGTCCATATTCTTGACTTTATAGTGCCTAAGAACAAGCAAGCTAAGGATAAGGTATCTTGTAGAAAGCCATGGCAAGATGTTGTAGTTCACAAAACAAGGACTATTGACCACACATTATAAGAAGTCAAGCTGAGTTTGAATAGATTCACACCATCCATAGTAAAACTAAGCCAAAGATTCCTTGCGTCTTGTGTAAAGCCTAGAAACATGGAACCAATGTGATCCCATGCTTGTGAGTTTGTTGGTATTTGTTGGATTCCATCTATGGATCTATTTTGCATATGCCATGTGGAACCAATGTGACCCCATGCCTATGAGTCTATTGATATTTGTTGGATTCCATCTATGAACCTATTTTGCATATGCCATGTTATCAAGATCGCTATGTCTGATGTGAGAAACATGTGACAGGTGTGTGGTATGAGTGAAAAGTGTCTAAGAATCTTCTGAGAGACAGTTTGCCCTTATAGTCTCGTTAACACCTATGAGCACCACACTTTGGGCATGTTTTCATGGACCTTTGTTGTCCTTGAAAAAGCAAACAATCATTGACACATGCATGAATGTTGTTATAATCCATGCCTAACTTTCACAACACTTGTCGCACATATTGCAAGACTCAAGCATCGTGTTTTTAGATGGTAGTATATGAC
This sequence comes from Lygodium microphyllum, assembly GCF_053477565.2. Taxonomy (NCBI): domain Eukaryota; kingdom Viridiplantae; phylum Streptophyta; class Polypodiopsida; order Schizaeales; family Lygodiaceae; genus Lygodium; species Lygodium microphyllum. The sequence goes on from NC_141143.1 coordinate 163,541,041, forward strand.
ATTTTATGTAATGTCCCCATTACTTGATCTAATTATGAAACTGACTCTCACTATGAAGATAATTATTATTTTAATGAGGTATTATATGCCAATTCATAGAAGAAAGACTTGGGAGACCCTCCCAAGACTAGCTTATTAAAACTATGTTTGTAGTATAGAACAACAAAAAAGGAACTAGCATAGTGGATAGTCACTTGACAATTAAGCGCACTTGGGTGATGACACTGCCGGGATGGGTGACCTCCTAGGAATTTTTTCCTATAAAATAGTGGGAGTTTCTCAGGCACAACCAACGGCGCCAATGAAGCCTTCGTAGCCCATTGCCAAGTATACCAAGGCCAAGATGCCAAGGTCTATGCCTTGGTTGCTGCCTTGGTCACCGCCTTGGAGTGACAGCCGCCCAACGATGCGCCACGCAGTGCTTGCCCATAGATTCGTAAATTTTTATCTTCGTGCTATAAAAATGGAGCTCCCTCTCTTTGACATCATCAATGATGTCATAAGAAACACTAAAAGAAGGCATTCTCTCTTTGTCATCGATGATGTCATCAAAAAACACTAAAAAAGCAAGCGTCCTCTCTTTTACCCCCCGCAAAACTATAAATTGAGGGCTTGGAAATGACCAGGGAGGGGAACGAGAGCAATCTTGATGAGGATAAGACACTGATTAAGAAGGAGGAGACTCTATTCTGTGAGACGAAGAGACATCATTCCATTCAACCCAAGGAAGGAGATACGCTAAAGGTCTCTCATCCTCTTCTACTCTAATCCGAGAAGAGAAGACATTGAAGAATTTTATCCTATTCTATCAATCCGGTTAGAATTCGTACCTCTACTCTCACCCCTATTCCGTCTACTGGAGAGAGAAGTATTACTCTCCACAAGGCAAGAACCATCCACGAGGCCTACATCATTGAATCTCGCAATATCCACCATCATCATTGAGATTGTTACACCCTTGCCAACCAGTATTACTACCGTATTCTTCTTCTTGTACGAATCATATTTCTGTCATGGCCTCGAAGAAAAAGAATTCAAAAGCAGAAATCGTGAATGACCCTACTAATGTGGAAGCAATAGTTGGAGTTGCAAGCACGGAAGTCACTAACGAAGTCACGGGTGCGGATAACAACCCTTTACCAATCGCGATACCACATGTTTTTCTAAAAATTTACTTCCGAATTCAATACAAATAAGATAAGTCTCTTGAGAAATAGTGCGATCTTAGAGCATTCACTTGGTAATTTATTATAACATCTTATAGGCTAGAAACTGTTAGGGGAACTATGAAAGCCTAGAACTCAAGAGAAATCATGAGGAATTTAATGTTAACCCCATAGAAAAGAAGACTAGTGAATTCAAGATGAATTTACTAAGAATGAAACCCTGAAGAAACTAGCCAAGGATATAGTTTTAATCTAGAAGCTTTGATAGAATTTTTTTATTAAAAAAAGAAATAACTCTAAGTTAAAGAAACTAATTTAAGGCCAAGAAACTTGGTTACAATAATAAACCTTAAACTAGGAAGTTAGAGATCCCAAAATCTAGATACCCTTAGTTAAATTCCAAGGGGAAGAGTTCATTATGTGAAATTCAAGTATCGATTTCTACTAGATTAATCATCACTTGAAAGTTCCATGATTGATTGAAGTCATAACTGCTTGAAGACATCAATCTTGTTTATGATTTTCTAGATTAGATCTTGATTGAATTAAGTATTAGAACAGATAAAAATTGAGAAGCCTTATACCTCCCCCAAGGATAGGTGTTGAATCCCCATACCAATAGGGGATGTTTTTACTGCCGTGGAAGCATGGAGCGGCTCCGATAGTGAGAGGTTTCCCAGCAAGGATCATCTTAAGTAGGAGGTGCTTAAGGTGTCAGGGGGCTTCTGGCCAATAAAACCTTTACACACCTAGGAACTACTTGGTCCCCTGTATGGCCCAAGTTCTACTGATAGGACCTAAAATGGGTCACCACTGGCTATGGCACTAGTTGGACCTCATGCATGCGACAGACAACCCCACCACATGGCCTCGCGGGCCAGGAGCGTCTAAAACTCACTTTTCACTAAACGATTTTGCGTTTGTATCCAATATGTAGTCCAACGTTCATCTTCCCATCTCCTCAGAGGGAGATCCCATAACATATAGGCATAATGCCTCGTAATAAACACATAGGGAAGCACCTCTCGGTGGCTAATTGCCGTGGCTCCACTGTGACTCTCCTACATCTCGGGGATTAGCCCCAAGATGCATCGCTAACACATATAACATTCGCACAAACTCCACTCTTTCATAATTCAGCGTTCCAGGAGATTTTTATTTACCTCACAAAACTTTCCCCAACGGAAGCACCCGTCTAAACCTACAGCTTGGGTTTCCTGTCCTCTCAGCGTTGGTCAAAGTTTATCAATCAATTGCAATGCATTCCAGGAGATACCACATGGCATGCTTGATGCAAGGTATATGACGATTGTGCACAAACATTTTATGATTAAAAAACCAGCCATATGAGGTGCAAAAAACAGCCCTTTCATGAATTTTAACTAAGTGTTACGTGATGCGTTGCTTTAGGGACTAGCACCGGAACTTCCGTGCTACTAGTCACCTATATTTAATTATGGAACTATCCCTAAATGCTATGCACAAAGAGAAAAATCAGAATTTGTATCTTTTTAGCAATTAGATCGTCGCACAAACTTCATCCCCCCCTCACCGTTTAGGTGTTGCCGTGTTGCATAGGTGTAAATGGTGGTTTCGTATCATTTTTGTATGTAAAAACCAATAAACACATACTATAACACAAAGGAAGAGACCAAAATGAGGCTTTACCTCATGATTTAGCCTCGCCAAGCATTCACGCACATAAATCTTATTTTTCCATATTTTTTGAGCGCGAAAATCCCAATTTTTTCAAATTTTCACTATTTTTTTCTATTTATTATTCATGAAAAATAGGAATTTGCTGATTTATTTGTGTTGGTTATTATTTTGACTAAAAATTAACATTTTCTCTGAGTTTATCCCATTTCCATTCCTTTTTCCCAACTCAAAATCCAAAAAAACCACTAATTTTTATTAAAAATGACATTTTGCGGGTTTTAAAGAATTAATAATAGCTCTAAATCATTAGGGGTTCTACATTTCTGTAGTTATAGCTCTCAAATATGATGCAAACAAGGTTTAAACAAAAATTCATCACATATGAACAACATTTGGACCATGAAACAACAAAAACAAGCAAATTTCTTCATAAAATTGGAGCATACCGCGTGTCTTGCATGTTGCGGGTTTTTTAATAATTATTTTGGGCAGCCCACAGACCGACCAGCAACCATGCTTTAGTGCTGAACCTCTTTCCTCAGCCTTCTCTTAATCTTGAAGCAATCAGATCACATCCTTCAGCCCCTCTTCTTCTTGATTTCTTACACATGAATTGTCTCTATGCAGGAGAGAGAGGGAGGAGAGAGAAAGACTGGTTTTCGATCTCCACAACCAAGCAGCCAATTGACGCGCGGTCCGGAGTGATGGAGAGCAAAGATCAAGGGTAGAACAGCCATGAGATCAGTTTGGGGGATTGCTTGTAGGTGCCATAGTCCCCCCCCTCCACAAATAGAAGAATGGGGCCCTCTTCTTCTTCAGGCGGCGAAAAAATGCAAACCCCCCCTCCCCCCCACGTTTTTGGATTTTGGGCTCCCCAAAGGGAGCCACAAAGGGTCACACCCTTTGGGCTCTCCTAGAGTCCATTCTCACACTTGCCATTTTGGCCTTTGGCCTTTCGGGCACTCCCTTTTCCACGTCTGGTGTCCGATTCTTGGCCTAAAAAATCTTGGGCGTCCATCTTGAAGTCTTCCACTGCTGGGCATCTCCCAGGGTCTCATCTGTCATGCCAAAAAATTATGAAAATTCTCCAATCGCCGTCTAGTGGCTCTTTTAAGCACTTTCTGGGCATTGCCGCTTAAAATCATACTGATTGCCACCGCCGCCTTCGACAAAGTCTAGTTTTCCCCTGAAATTCGTAATTTTTGGCTATTTTTAAGCACTTCTCAGCATCAAAAATCATCTTTTATTGGCAACCACGGGATAGGGCGACTCAGCTCGTCGAATCCTACGAATAGATCTGCACATAACCAACAAAAAGGAGCATCAAGCTAACACAAAAAATACACAACACAACACAACACATCACAGCTCATACCCTACCCCCTGACAAAACCAATGCATAAAATCCATGAGGAGTAGGCCTAGCACAATCTGATAGAAAGTCTGAAGCCAGTCGCTAACCAACTACTATAACACAGCCAAGCTAAAAAGAACTATCAAAGAGGTCATCCTAAGTGGTGGTCTGAACTACCTACCTAAGTAAGGACAACTCAACGAGGAGCTCCGCCTAGGCGAGGACTCCTATAGCCTGATCAAGAAATAGTTTCTTTTAGCACATTGCTCTTTTAGCATCTTATTTTCCATACTCGAGTGTGTAAAAAGGAGGGAGCTGTGAGTGTAGTGACCCAAGGAGAACAAGGCATCGGCCTCAGGTCCTGTATTAGTACCCAAAAACCTACCAAGCCCTCGCGAGGCGACACTTAATCCTTTTCTAACGCTCACTTTTATTTTCGCTCCAACCTTCTTTTATTTCCTTTTTTTTAATGGCAAGATGTCACCCCAAGGAAGACAAGGCATCAGCCCTGGGTCTTGTCTCATCCCCAGGAACCTACCAAGCCTTCGCAAGGCGATAAACAACAACTCAAGGATTTTTCTTTCTTTCCTTTTCTATTTTTATAGGGGTTAAAATCCCTTTTTACACATCTTCGTATATATATACTTTCTTTCAGATATTCAGGGTTTTTTCTTCTTTTTAGCATCATCATTTTTTCTGGCAGGCTTCTCTAATAAGTGCCTCACAACTAAGCAAGAACTCCTAGAACGGCCGCCTAGCAGGTCAGCAAAACAGGGTCACTAAAATTCCCATATAGGGCGCTCAGCCCTAAACTAAATGCATCAAATTATGGCCCATACCTCCTGCATATGTAGCAAGAGGCGTACGCATAACATGTCTTCCGATCAACCTATGGGTCCAAGATAATAGTGGTAGATAGGTCTCGGCTACTCTTTGCATTACCCATATCAACCATCACCTGCCATATAACGTGTGGTCTGATAACATTCCCCATAAGCGACTAGGTCCTATCTCAATATCAATAGCAACATCCGGACTAGGACCACAATTGAAAAAGAGGTCCTCTTCATAAGCAAAATTAGCTAAGGAATCCACAAACTGATTCCAATAACGTGGAATCAGCTGAAGAGATATGCTCTTAAATTCATCAAGTAGGGTTATAGCAGTTCGATGATACATACGAAGGAGAGGATTCTGGACTGTGTATGTCCCATTGAGTTGATTTAAGGTCAGCTAGGAATCCCCTTTTATTAACAACTGCCTAATGCCACCTTTCTTGGCAATATTCAATCCCATAATCAGGACTTTATACTCGACCATGTTGTTAGTAAATCCTTCCCCGAGATAAGCAGCTAATTTCATTGTAACTCTACGTCGGGGATCTCGGATAACTACTCCAACACTTTCTTTTCTATTAGGATCCGTGGATGCTCCATCAAAGTATAATGTATACGTCCATAATGGGTTTACACAGCCAGTCATCAAGAACTCCCCTATTCGTAATTATGATAATCAAAGTTCAACATATTTAGAGAATGAACTAACGGCTCCATCGCACCTTTTTCATTAAATTCAACAGGGATGCTTGTCAAGATTTGTAAGCAGTGATGGCAGAAAACTTTAATTTCCCACACAAAGGTACCATCTTCTTGCTCAATCACTTTATATCCCTTGCTCCACCAGATAAGCCTCCCCTGATGATATCTTTGCTTGAGATATGGGTGCTCCAAATAAGGGATTAACTGCCCCATCAACCAATTTAAGCTCTCTTGCAGGTCTCCAATCAGCCCCAGCATGGACCTGCAATGCATTTTTTCGTGTTAGCATACTAGAAATAATAAGTTTTAATCTTATTAAGATTAACCTTATTCTTAAATTCCACCCCTTGTAGATCTACTAATAGAACTATGGACTTATTTTTACCTATCCAAACTATCTTGTAAGGGCCATCCCATCAAGGTTCTAGCTTTCTTGGAAATAGCTCCCTACGTGCATCGTAATATAGAACTAACTGCCTCTTTTTAAAAGTATATTTCTTGCTTTTAGATCATGCAACCATTTCATCCAACATTTAGCTACCTCCTAGTGCAACAAACTCTACAATTTGAGTTCATCCAAGTGGGCTATAATCGTAGACCGCTCAAATAGGGCATCTTCATCACCCAAAGAATGATTGATTGCAAATCTAATGGTCGGCAATTCAATTTCCAAGGGCAAGACACACTCCTCCCCATAAACTAATTTAAATGGGGTGTGGCCAGTGGCTCGTTTAAACGTCATATTATATGCCCAAACCACCACATATAATTTTGTATCCCAGTCCTGCTTCTTTTCGAAGACTATCTTAGATAGGATACCCACAAGCTGCTTATTGGTACTTTCGACTTGTCCATTTGCTTGTAGATTATAGGGGGTCGTCTTGTTGTGCTTGATTTTCCAAGCTTCAGTCAGACTTTTAATCACTTTATTTAAAAAGTGAGTTCCACGGTCTGATGCTATTTCTTTTGGCAGACCAAAACGGCAGATGATTTTCTCAAATAGGAAACTGGCAGTCTCTTTTGCATTGTTCTGCCTTGTCGCCCGTGCTTCTGACCATTTGTAAAATAATCAGTTGCTACTATAATATATCTCTTCTGAGTAGTAGACGAAGGGGTAATAGGACCCACAAAGTCAATGCCCCACTTTTCAAATGGAAGGATAGCCATGATAGTCGTAAGTGGTCCCTTCCTATTCTCTCTGTTGTCATGCCTTTGACAGGTATCACATCTCTTAAAGTACTCAAAGGAATCTTGGAAGATGGACGGCCACCAATATCTAGCTCTTAAAGCCTTCTGTGTCATTAACCGCCCAGCAAAGTGCCCTCCACAAGCGGAGTCATGGCACTCTTCAAAAATAAAGGAAACCTTGTCAGGCATCACACATCAGCGAGATAGATATCATCAACACCTTGCCGATATAATGTGCCTGCAATCAAGGAAAATTTCAATGCCTGCTGTTTAATTTTCCTCTTCTCTGATTTTGATAAAGTAGCTCAAGTCTCTCCTGTAGAAAGATAGTGCATTATAGCAGCATACCAGGAGGGAATAGACACCGTATCAATCTTGAAAAAAGTTTCCATGTCACTTCCTTCAACCACGACCTCTTTTGGCTCTTCAAAATCCACAAGACACTCTACAATGCCCTGAAGCTTCGGCGGCTTGTTCTTAATCTCATAATCAAATTCCTGCAAAGTGATTAACCACTTTGCTAAACAGTCAGGCGGCTGTAACTTATTCAACAACAATCGAAGCCCTTCCGCCTTCATATAAAAACCACCCTCTCATAAAGAATATAGCGCCTGAACTTTTTGGTCGCAAATACCATCGCAAGGCACAACTTCTCCATATAGGTGTAATTAATTTTCGATATGTCCAACTTTCGACTAGCAAAAGCTATCGGATGGTACCACTTTTCCTCCCAAATTTGGACCAAACAATAGCTGATACTATACATGGTTGCTGCTGAAAATATATAGAACATTTCGCCCCTTTTTGGTGCTTTTAAAGCAGGTGCTTTGGCAAGATCCTGCTTCACATCATCAAAAGATACTTTGCAAGCATCATTCCATGTAAACTGACAGTTAAAGGACAATAGATTTGTCAGCAGAAACGTTCTTTCTGCCAAGGCATTGATAAACATGAGATAATACCCTACTGATGACAGAAAGCTATGCACTTCCTTTGGAGTACGTGGTGGACTCATGGCAACTATGACCTCAATCTTTTCAGGATTAGTCGCAATCCCTACAGAACTGACCACATGGCCTAACAAGAGCCCATAAGGGACTCCGAAGATGCACTTCCATGGGTTAAGAGCTATGCAAAATTGTCTATATTACTCAAAACACTTCCACAAAATGATCAACTGTCTATCCCTTATGGTGGCTGCCCCCAAATCGTCAATGAATACTTTCACCTCCTCTGGGGAGTTGTCACCAAAGGTCTTGTCGGTTGTTCTTTGCCACGAACCAGGTGCATTACACAACCCAAATGCCATCACATGGTATACAAAGGTACCAAAGACTGTAATAAACGTCATTTTTAGCTTGTCTTGCTCAGGGATCGCCATTTGGTTATACCCTGAAAAGCAGTCCATAAACAAATAGATTTCCCTACCTGCTAGTTGATCCAAAATTTGGTCAATAAATGGCAGCGGGTAGTAATCTTTAACGGTCTGCTTATTCAACTCTCTAAAGTCTACACAATGACGGATTTGATTGTTCTTCTTCTTCTTGATCACTACTGGTGAACACCATTCTGTATGTTGAACAGGGATGATCAAACCTACTTTGCGCAACTTTTGTAGTTCCTCGTACAACCCATCCCTTAATTCAAAAGGCATACGCCTTACTTTTTGACATACAGGGCGGGTACCTTCCTTTACAGGAATAGTATGCACATCTAGACTGGAAGGAATACCCCGACACCAACTTTGAGGTTGAAGAGGAAGACCTCTCTCACTCCATGGGAAGTCTTAGTGCATTCAATCATACCCTCAGTTCATAGAGACTAGACATGCGGAGAGGCATAGGAAAATAATGGAAGGTCAAGCTCAAATGGTGACGGAGATGGGCCAAATGACCTCTACCATGGAAGCACTTGTAGCCAGGCTCTCAATGTGGATGGATTCCCAAATGAAAGGCAAGGAAAAAGAGGATAGACCAAGCATGCAAGCTGAAAGAGTGACCATCCCATCCGTGAATGCAGCCTATGCAAGTACCCAAGGTATTTTGGGAAGAATGGGCATTCCCAACATTAGCTTTGAGCAAGGAGAACCCTCACAAAGGCATGAGGAGCCCACAAACAATGGGATGAGAAGTAACTCTCAGCCACCACCTGTCCCATGCCACCTATGCGTGATCAGCCGTCTTTTGGAAGGAATTACTCAAACAATGGGTCATTTCTTGGTAGCCCAATGGATCAGCCCCACCTTGGGTATATAGGACAACCCCCCAACCATGAAAGGGAGTTGAGAGACAAAATCATTTTCTCAAATTTCAATGGCCAGTCATCCTTCCCGGCTGAATTAGAAGAATGGCTCTTGAAGCTTGAAGACTACTTTGACATAATGCCAAGAAATGATGATCAAAAGATACACTTTGCCACGATACACTTAGAGGGCTTTGCCCACACGTGGTGGCGGTACATAAAAAGGGAAAATCAGCAGCTTGTTGACACTTGGGATGCATTCAAAGCCCTTATGATTCAAGTCTTTGTATCTCCGGTGGAGAAGCTTGCAAGGCAATGGTATGGGTTAGAGCAACATGGGATGATGGTGCATGACTACACAAACCAATTCCTCAATCTCACAATGTATGTTGAGTCTATTAGTGACGATGCAAAGCTTCACAAGTACATTTATGGTTTGGATCCCTAACTCTCAACTGATGTTTCAACCCGAAGCCCATCATATTTTTTCAAAGCTATTGAGTTGGCTAAGAAGTACTCTCGTAAGTACCACCAAGACGCTTAATTTCAGCATGGACAATAAAGAGGGGCATCTCAGCCACTGTTTGGGCAGCAAAGAAGACCTATGCAACCACATTTTGGGCAGCAAAGAAGTGCTGTAAGACCCAGGCAGTTTGGGGCAGGTTATGGTGGTGGAAATATGCCATTTATCACCGCGAAGATCCCCACATACCCCACCTTTAATGCCTCTAGGCAAAACAATAATTTCAGGACTACAAACCAAGGAAGAGCTGAAAATAGACAAGGGGACAACAGGGGTAAAAATGCTTCAGCTTTTGGTGGTCAACGCTCTATCTCGATGGACCTCTACAAAGAGAGGAAAGAAAAAGAACTTTGCTTTAAATGCGGGGAAAAGTGTACAGCTAAGCATGCATCTAAATGTACTTATAGGAATGCAAAAGCAAGGGTACATAGCATGTTAATCTTTGATGAATCTGATGAGGATCATGAGGATGCAAGTGCCTTTCCTATCATGGCTGAAAATGATGAGGTTGAAGAGGAATGTGGGCAAGAAGAATTCTTTGACCTGGCTGACACCTTCCCATTTGACCCGGGCGGTCATGTAGATATAAATATGGGTGATAAGAATGATTCACATGCTACTGCCACTGTTTGTACTATCTCCCTGGATGCTTGGACAAGATCTAAGAGCCCCAACACTCTTTGTCTTCAAGGCAAGATTCACGAGAAAGATATATTTGTCTTGGTAGATAGTGGTAGCATACACAGTTTCATAAATAGAGCAGTCATGGACATGCTGAAATGTTTTGTCTCTGATTTACAGTAACCAATGAGGGTGCAAGTGGCCAATGGAAGTGAGGAAATTAGTACTCATGTATGCCCAGTTGTACCTATTAAGCTTGCTGAAAATTATGAGCAGAAAGTGGATTTAATTGCACTCAATATGGGGCCGATAGACATTGTGTTGGACTGCGATTGGTTGAAAACTTTGGGCACCATTTCCATGGATTTTTCATTGCCGTACATGCAGTTTTTCAGGGTTGGACAGCTTGTTCACTTGTAGGGAATTAAAAACAGTAGTGAATTTTAGCTTATTATAGCCAAACAGCTCAAGGAAGAGTTCAAGAAATGCTCCCAGATTTTTGTGCTACAATTAAACAAGGAAAATGCAGATCACTCCCAAAAAATGCATGATAATTCAGCCCTTAAGGCTCTACTTGTGGAGTATGGTGACTTGTTTTAGTTACCTACAACATTACCTCCCAAGAGAGCGGTTGATCATCCCATTGATTTGGAGCCCCACTCCAAGCCGGTCAATAAACCCCCTTACAGGTTGTCCAAATGTGAAAGAGAAGAAGTGACCAAGTAGGTCAAAGATTTAGTAGATATGGGATTCATTGAGCCTAGCTCATCCCCTTTTGCATCACCTGTCTTACTGGTCAAAAAGAAAGATGGCACTTCCAGGATGTGCATTGATTACAAAGATCTGAATAAGATCACTATCAAGAATAGATACCCTATTCCTAGGGTGGGCGACCTGTTAGATGAGTTGAAGGGAGCTAAGTATTTCACAAAGATTGATTTGAGATCCGGCTACCATCAGATATGCATGCGTGAAGGGGATGAGATAAAGACTGCATTTAGGACTGATTGTGGGCTCTATCACTTCTTATTCATGCCCTTTGGCTTGACTAATGCACTAGCCATGTTTCAGAGCCTCATGAACAAAATACTTTGGCCTTATTTATTCAAATTTGTATTCGTATTTTTGGATGACATCCTTATTTATAGTCGCTCAAAGGAAGCTCACCTTATGCACATGAGGCAGATATTTGATATACTTAGACATCATAGACTCTTTGCTAAGGAGACAAAGTGTTCGTTCATGCAGACTGAGGTTGAGTACTTGGGACACATTGTTAGTGAGGCAGGCATTAGAACTGACCCAAACAAAGTGCAGTGTGTAAGAGATTGGGCCACACGTGCAAATACTACCTCTTTGAGAGGATTCTTGGGTCTCTCCTCATTTTACCACAGATTCATTCGGCACTATGTCACTATTGCAACCCCTCTCATTGATAGGCTGAAGAAAGAAGCATTTTTCTAGGATGCATTGGCAGATAGAAGCTTTAATCAGCTGAAAGATTTGCTTGTTTCAGCCCCTATCTTGGTATGCCTTGATTTTTCTAGGAAATTCACCATTCAGTGTGATGCCAGTGGGAGAGGAATTGGTGCAGTCTTGCTGCAAGAACATGGGGCCATAGCTTTTGAGAGCTGAAAGGTGGCTGAAAATGAAAGGGTTATGAATGTTTATGATCAGGAAATGCTGGCCATCCTTCATGCCATCAAGAAAAGGCATCATTATTTGTATGGCAGCCGGTTTAGAGTGAAAAGCGACCATAGAGTATTCAAGTACTTCTTGTCTCAGTCAAATCTGACTCCGAAGCAGAGGAGATGGGTAGCCACCTTACAGAACTATGACTTTGACATCACCCACACTCGTGGGAAGGACAATGTATTGGCTGATTCCCTGTCTAGGATGCGGGCATGTAAAGTCTCTGTTATCATGGAGTTACACAGTGATTGGATACATGAGCTTCAGGAGACTTACCTGTTAGACGCTTGAATCAATACTGAAATTTAATGGAATAGACTGAGATTAATGAAAATAACACTAATCTCTGATCTATTGATCAATTCAGAGAATTAATTGATCAATAATCTCTCATCAACAAGTGGAAAAGCATTAGCAAGTGGATTATTGAGAGATTTCAGAGATTAAGCAAGAGAAATACCTTGATTAGGCTTGAAGAAGATGATAGATGTCAGCTCCAATCCCATTGATGGAAGAATTCTTCAAAATCCACCTTAATTCCACCATGAATCCACCATGAAGTTTGAAATATCCATAAATCGGTCCATATGAGATCCAATATGCTCAAATCCTTGAAGAATCAATGCCTCGAGCTTGCTTGAACACTGAATACCAAAGATTCAAGCCTCTTGAAGAAAAGCCCCAAAATAAACATTCAATACGAGCTCCAATGTCCTCCATGGGCTGAAATCGTTGCAATTTGTTGAAGAATCCTCACTAAGATGATGCCACGGGCTGAATTGATGAAGAATCCTCAAGAAATTGTTGAAGAATGAAAGCTTGGGCTGAAGCTTTCATGGCTACCATGGACTATACCTCTTTAGGGTTTATAGGAGAGTTGAAGGTCCACAATAGGAGTACAATCTTGAGAGTTTACTAAAGGATTTAACTTGGTGAAGATTGGAGCAACCAAAATTGATGTGAATCAGTCAGGGAGAAGAGAAATGAAGCCTGATGCAGCCCAAAAATTGCACTGCAATTTTTGAGACTATTTTGAACTGTCTGGGCAATAGTGGCTCTCCACAATGGTTATGGACTTGAAGCTGAAGAGCTGAAGCAACTGATTCTTAGCTTAGATGAAGTCTATGATCACTAGTTTGTGTGGTAGGAAGAGATGTTGGCTGGAAACTCCATGAAACCTACAGGAAACTCCAAGAAGGGGAAAGAGAACTCCCTCTTTTCAAAGTTACCACAGTTTGTTCCCAAACTAAGCCCGGTTAACTCTCCTTTACCCTAATTACCTCCAATTTTGCATGAATTTTGATGATGACCTACTACTTTAACCATCCTCTGCCATATCTGACCTTGGGGATCTCCAAATGTAGCCTCTTACTAACTGTAGATGGTCTGCAACACTCAACTAGTCACTGTCTTGTCCAATACTTGTGTAAAATTGATTTTGATGGAGGAAAATAGGACTGAAAATAGAAGGAAAAATGGATCAAAGTCCAATGCTCTGATACCACTTGTTAGAGAGAGAGAACTAGAGAGAGAGAAAGAGGAGAGAGAAGACTGCAGAAGAGAGAGAGACTGTAGGAAGAGAGAGAAAGAGAGTGATGAGGAGAGAGAAAAACTAGAATTGGAGAGAGAAAGACATGAAAGATAAAGAAGCCATAGAAGCTATGAGCACTTAGTGTACCCTGACAAAGCATCAATCTATTATGAAGTGTTAAGAGAAGAAGCTGCATGTATAAAATCATCAATCGGAATCAGTCTGCACTACATTAATCTCTTCAATCTTAATGTTGGACTTGCTAGGGACAATTCTGTGATCATCACTTTTGTCCTATACTTTACCCTTTCCCTTTTCCTTGCACTTATTCTCGTGCATTTTATGGCATTGTGGCTATATATGCCCTGCTTTCCCATAGGAATGACAAGTCAATGAGGACTTACAACAGCCATGGGACTTGCTGCGAGATTGTCCACATGATTGAGAACAAGAGTGCTGAGAGTCTCTCCTACGGTGGTCATTATCATCCTACCATTATTGCCTCAGGATTGCCTCTAACTGTCAAAGCATGAGAGGTGTGGGAAGCATCAAAATTCTTTCTGTTAACTTCTTCATTCAAGAGTGCATCCTCTACAACCTGTAACTCGAGCCCATTAGTAGGCATGTTTACACACATAGCAGTACGAAATGTATCCATGACTTAGGTAGTGTAAGCAAGAGGAACAAAGGGGGCAAGATTACCCTTGAATTCAATCCCCTGTAGAGACAAATGGTTGAGAATAGAATGAAATCATTTAAGTGTGTTGACATGGAAGTGCCCCTCCTTCATACGAAGGTCCATGAGTTGCTTCAACCAATACATCTGAGAAGCAGGGCTCTGCTTGTCATTATAGAACACCTACTTAGAGAGGGTAAATATGATGGTAAACTTATATACTTCATCCAATTCATCCCAATCCTCAGTATCAATATGTTTGGGCTTGAAACCCTCATGTTTCAAAGGCTTAACCTGCATTTTTTGCACTAAAATTTGTCAGATTTGGGCCTTCCACAATAACTGTAATTGATGTCATCCAAGTTGTCAATATTAAAGATATCACTATCAATGGATCCACTAATCATGTTGAGACCAAGTAAATGCACAAAAGGGAAAAATGAGGTGCTGTAATAACCTACAAATCAGCCCCAAAACCACAATCAACTCAAGCTGAAAACAAGGGGAACTTACCAAATAATGAACTTTCCACAAACTCAATGCAAATAAATATCAAATGGAGGTGAATGTGCAATAAACTACAAACATGTTGAAAATCAAGTACAATAGTAAGAGAGCAATGCCAAAGAGGCAGAATCACTAATACAAGACAAATAGCAACTACCAACGAGGAATAACTCCAACTAGCAACAATGAGCAAATATACAACTGACACACTAAGAATTGTCAAAGGATTAGTGTGTCAAATTGAGATACATCACATAGGCATAACCATCATGTGCATAGCGTAGGTCTCAGCAGGGATAACATAAGAGACTACCCAACCAAAGGCACAACAAACTAAGAAATGTAATGAAAGCTCGATACATAGCCAACAAAGATGCATACACCACTGAAAACATTGTGACAAAGATAGGCGCCAGCCCAAAAGTAATGTCAGATCATCCCACTAAGCATCAACTACATATATAAAGCATGATGAGAGCATGTACATGTCACCAAGTCCCACAGTCTCACTATAAAACCCTCAAGCTCAACTGCATAACCAAATGCTCAATGTAACATCTAAGCGTCAAGTAGTGGCTTCCATTGAGCAAACAAAGCACAAAACATCATGTGGAAGGCATGCATATATCCAAGAACCAAGTAGCATATATCCAGGAGCATAAAACCCAATATGTACTCTTCAAGCCTATAGTAGCAATGGAAGCATAAAATCAAGGTACCAAAACATTAAATGTGGCTCAAAATAGAGTCTTAAATGTCACCATAGACATGTCCAATCCCATACATCAACACCAAGTATGTACTTTAGCATTTGTCTGATGATGTGAGAACCCTATAAGTCTTCAATGCATAAAGTTTTCAAGTAAAATACTTATTTCTCATTGTATATTCAGAAAAGAACCTTGAGCAAAGAAATCTCAAAACTATCCAAGAAGCATCTCAAGACATGTAGCAAGTATCCTAGCATCAATGCATAGATGTATGCGTATCAATGAAACTCAAACAATGAATAAATGGATGTCCATGTTGTATGACATCATATGCCCTATTGAAATGGTGAATAGCTAAAGCATTAAATCTCAAATCAATACTCCAAATTGAGTAGCAATGCTGAGGAGGGAGGAAAACAATATCTACTTAATGCCAAGTGTCACAAGGTCCTGAATAGAGCTACCAATGTCTAGAGAAAGAGAAAGGAAGGTGTGTCTTGCACAAATCACACTAATGTTGTTGTTGGTCATGCTAGTGCTTATGATTACTACTATTGAGTACTTGCAAGAAGCTCAAACAAGGGTTCACAATCTCTAGAACAAACCTCAAGTGGAGGGTGCAGCCGAGGAAGAAGCGAGAGCAAGATTCATACCTCAAGAAGAAGAGGATTGAATTGCCATGGAACCTTCAAATTGAAGATTTTCTCGAGCTGAAGTGAACTAAAGGGAAGAGGTCTCTTCAATTCCAATGCAATGGATCTGATACTTGTTGAAGGAAGTGAGCCCTGAAGTGGAAGCATGGAGCGGAATTAAGAGCTATGGTGGAAGGAGAGAGAGAGAGAGAGAGAGAGAGAGAGAGAGAGAGAGAGAGAGAGAGAGAGAGAGAGAGAGAGAGAGAGAGACGTGGGAACTTCTACCATCACACTATGTGATTGGCCTCCTTTATTCAAAAATGCCACTAAAAGAATAAGAATAAAGTGATAGTGATGGGTGCTCACCACCTGCACTGTACAGGTGTACGGGTAACTAATACACGGTGCAGGTACTATCAATGTAACTAATGTAGGGTGGCTAGGGATAGTCACTTTTACCCCTGACACAACCCACCCCCAACCCATCAAATTTGAGTATTATGATTCCTCCAAATGCAAATCTTCTACAAGCTTGGAAACAAAGGAATGTAAATGCATTGTGTGCCTTAGTTACAAGTTGTTCTAATAGTGTTTTGACCTTGATTCAGCAAACAACCAAGGCATCAGAGGCTTGGAATGCATTAAGGAGTTAGTAAAAACATAGAATCAAAAAAGGATTCAAAACTTGGAGAATCAACTAGTAGTAGAGAAGTTTTCCAAAGGAGAGACAATTGAAGCATTTATTTCCAAAGGCTCAAGAATCTGCATGACCATAGGAGCTAGCTCGAAGGTGTCTTTGGATTTATCCACCAAAGTTTGATGGATTGGTAACCACCATAAACACTCAGGTGAGACCCCAAGCTTTGACATTTGAGGAATTTTCTACACTACTAATAGAGGAGGAGTTGAGGCTTAAATCCCGAGAAGGTAGAAGTGGTGGAGATACTACATTCTCTACCAATGCGAAAGACAAAGGCGGTTCCAAGGGTGGTAAGAAAAAGTTTCAAAGAGAGTGCTTCTATTGCAAGAAGAAAGGAGATGCAATTGTAAGTTTTTGTGTCAATAAGGAAGATGAAAATAATGGCACCATGAAGACTAAAGGGAAGGAGGCAACCAATATGGCTAAAGTAGAGTTAGAGTTATTTATGGCAACCATTTAGGAAGTGTGTTCCTCAACGCAAGAGATATCTAACACTTACTCATTCATATTGGGTAGTGGCACCTCCTTTCACATGACCAACAACAAAGGTCCACATAGTTCTATGAAGCCTCTACAAGAATCCATCAATGTGACTGTTGGGAATGATCCAAAACGCCCTCTTGAGGACACATGCACTAGTTTCTTTGTTATTGCAAATGGTGAACTCAACAATCTTTCAAGTGTGATGTATGTTCCAAAGATTAAGAGAAATGTGCTATTAGTTGCTTCTATAACCGATTTGGGCCATGAGATGAGGTTCATTAAGACAAGTAAAAAAATTATCAACTGTGCTGGCAAAGTTGTCGATTGTAGCTCATAGATGTGATCATTTGGGGAACCCTTTGAGTGGAAGAGAGCTTAGATACGGGTATTCAATTGCCCTATGTCAATCATCAACATCGCGGCCTGCACGCGACATGACAGTAATACAAATAGAAATAGGTTCAAATCATCCCGGCTCCAATTTCTGCAATGGTGAGCTCTAGAATGCTCAATGTTGAGGTATAAGGTGATAGGAAGTTTCTCCTATGAAGAGTAAGAGGTCCATAGAAGGAAGTTCATTGAGATTTGGGTTGTATGAAGAGATATGAGAGCTCTAAGTAGGGTAGGTGTAGGAGGCTAGCTATGGCTACCATGAAGAAAAGAGTGGAGTTGGAGTGAGGAATGAACTCATGAGTTGACAGTGAGTTGACCAAGGATGAAGACGAGCTATAGACTATGGATGTCCACCATGTTTTTGGTGCCCACACTTAGCTTTGTTTGTGGCAGCCTCTAGATGATTACCATGTTTGTGGTGTACCCACATTTTGTAGTTGGTTGCTCACTAAAACCTCTACACACTTTGTGCCTTTCTGGTTGTGTTTGAGAAGGGGTGTTGAGAATTTAGGCAATCACACCCAGTGTAGCCTCTTTGTATGGAGCAGTTGGGCCAAGGGAAATGCATGCAATCTAGGAGAAGGGACTGAATCCCATAAGCACAATGGTGAAAAGTGCTACCTACCCAAAAGACTATAAAGCATTGTACTGTCCTATCATTTGAATAAAATCTCATTGTACTTTTTGTCCTTTCAGTCAGTGTCATTGTCTACACACACAAGATTGTGTTTATGAGTCCAAGCTTCCATCTTGGGACCTAATTCACTTGTATGACAATCATTATCTCTAAGTCAATGTTATCGTGAGTCTTCTCTTTCTCTTCCACCCGACATAGCCATGCTCTAGATCCATGCATTTCAACACAAAGGTCCTTGATCCAATCTCCCTTATGATGAGAAGACTTTCAATATTTAAATGTGCCTCCATATAGAAAAAAGAAAGGTGATCCAGGTCTTGAGTTTGAAGATGTCACCTATGAAAAAGACACAAGACTACATGAGAATGAGGGAAAGGCCACATGAGAGCAGGAAAATAAATGGAGGGAGTATAGGAGGAAGAAGGCAAAAGAAAAGGAAGAATAGCAACTACCGTGTTTTGAAAAAGAGCTAGCTACCCTTCTTGAAAGGGCTAATATCCTAAGGGCTTAAATGTCTATTGCTTTTTACCTGGCGATATTAACAGAAGGTGTGATACAATATTTTTTTACTTTGACCGTGTTCAGATCCGTTATTTGATAAGAATTCAGAAGATAGTTTCTTTATAAGAAAAAATATAACCTTATAGAAATGGCTTCAGCATTTCACAGATCAACAAGGTTTCGCATCGATAAAAAATTTCTAGGTTTCCACACTCTAGGTCTTTACGTACATAATGATGTCATGCTAGTCTTTGGAACTCCAAAAAAAAACAGATTCTTATTGAGCCCGCTACAAAGAGTTTCGGGTTAAATCGAGCCTACACATCAGGTACCCAGCATCGGATGTTCGTATTCCAGCAAGAATTCTTGTATAATAACAATAGATTAACTCAAGAACAAAATTAGAGAAGTAAATGAATCTATTCTTCTTGCTAGGATAAGGTATAATATACCCAAGTTTATTTTTACTTACTATATTTCTTTAGCAATAGGTTTTTTATCTTTATGCTCATTATCTCCATTCTTTGGCTAGGTGTGTAATACATAAGTTCCCCTTTGATATACAACAAAAAATTGAGGTTCTTAATCCATCTATCTCATACTATATAAGGAGTGAGCTTGATGTAAGTGCATTTGATCATTGGTTCAATCTAATTAACTTTGACACTTTGGAGCTCCTTGTAATTCTATACAATGAAAAGTAAGTAATTTGATATTCTATTAGATTTTATGAGATTTTGTTTTGCTAAATTATTGAAGTGTGATTGTTTTCAATTCTCATTGGAGCCTAATTAGAATAGATTGTGTAGATAAGTAATGTTTCCTCATCAATTCTTTGAAAGGAAGACATGGAGATGTTAAGTTATAAGTTATATAATCCAAGGTCTCCTTGATAATTTAATATTTTTTTCAAGTACTCTAAATATTTTAATCTTTTTTTGTACATACTCTAAATTTTATTGTATTTTTTATATAGAGCTGTAAAAGATTGATTGAAGTGTTGTATAGTTGGAAAATTTACTCGTAACAATGCAATATAGACAAGCTGTGGTAAGGTCTTGATTAATATAGTTGAAACATTATTTCAAAAATTTATTCTATAAACTACCATAAATAAGTTTCATAGTTTTACTTTATATTGTTGATTACAGTATCCTCATCAGGATAATAGTCACTTTTGTGGACTGGAGAGTAATTGCAAATGTCACAAGATTGGTTAAGTTTATTTATCTCAATGATGATAAACTTGTAAAGGTAATGTGAAAGATACTTTAAGATAGAGGTTCATTGCAAAATAGTCCATTGATGATAATAATATAGTCAATTGTAAAAAATAATAATGATTTAAAAATCTTTTCTTACAAATGTATAATAGTTTTCAAGGGATTGCTATACAAGTGAGCATGTTTGATATATAATAGTAAAGGTCATGAATTACATAACGATCAATTGTATAAGATCAAGAACGGGCAATAGTGGGGGCATAGACAATGAAGGAGAGAATATGCATGTAATTGCAGCAAGTGAAGCTATGCCTTCAAAACCTAAGGCAACCAAAGCATCAAAGAAAGGCAAAATGACTCTTAGAAAGGATCTCCCTTCTCCTAAGAAAAATTCTCGAAAAAATAAGTAGCTTTGCATTATTTCTTATAAGCCCTTGTGTGTATAAGTCATGGAGATGGCTAATAAAAATTTGCCACAAAATTTGTACATGTATTTTATATTGATAGTAAAGAGATATTTTCTTCAATATCTTTGTATATTCTTCTCTCTCCTTGTTGATATCTATAAAAAATATGTTGCAAATGTTTGTTAATTAAGAAGTGGAATCATATATACATCTAAGTGAATATAACATGATATAAACTCACTTGTTATTAAGTTGGATTACAAATTAGCATGGTAGTTCAATATCTTCATTCTGTAAATCCATCCTCACTTGATGTAGCGTACATGATAATTTAACCTTTAGGATTGCAATAATGTCCTCACTGAACTAAACATCAAGATCCACTATAGGATCTTTGCTAAAATTATCAAGATTTTGTTCTAAAGCAACCAGACTACCACCAAATTAATGCCATCTACTATTATAAAAGCTAAGGATAAAATTTTGAGTAGTAATCATATATTTACAAGCTATAGAGTCTTGATTTATCTTACATATAATTTTTCCTTCTGTCCTAATGCCCCATCTGTCCAACAAATTGTACGACATGATCATATGTTAGTCTCTTCACTAAAAGCATGGCCTTTGATCTTCTTATCTCAATATTAGAAAAGAACTCAACAAATACATTTATAGACATAAGCAAAGTAACTTTACTTAGACTACTTGAGATATTAGGTTTTAATGCTCTCTATATCTCAATTTTATATCTATAGCCCTCACTAGTAGTTGGACTTGGCAAAGGCCGCTCAAGGCTTGAAAATTTTGGCAAAGAAGGGGGAAATATTGATCCCCATTGGTTGCGCTGCATGGGACAATATAAGAATAGTCATAAAAGAATATTACATTATTTGCAAGCTCTATCTTCTTTCGACATCTGTATATTTATTCTCCAATCAAACCATGCATAACATCAATAACATCAACAATACACTCAACTAGTTGCCATTCCTCAAGATTAGAGGGATAGACATCTACAAGACAAACAAATATTATCATGGAAAATCTTAAATCAATTTCAAGAAAAGAAAGACTTTAAGAATCAAAATCTTACAATTTGGTCTATGCATTGGAAGATTTGAAGTTCCAAGTTCCAAATATAGCTTTTTATGCATAAACACATGCTGCACCTCTTTTATGCTATTCTTATTTACTCCAAGATTTAAATCTCAGATTCTACCCTTCCAAGAAGAGATGAATGAGCTCTCATATCTTCATCTTTTTCCACGTTTTGCTTGCTACATGGTGATCAAATTGACTTTGCCAATGATAGTAGGAATCCATCTTCCATCTATTTGGAATGAGCTAAACACTGATATGGATGTGATTTGGGAGCATGGACACCTTGTTCAAGGTCAAACTTATGTATCATAGCAAAGAGAGAGAGAGAGAGAGAGAGAGAGAGAGAGAGAGAGATAGAGAGAGAGAACTAGGCTACCACAAAGGAGGGAAAAACACGAGAGGGATAAAAGATGCTGGGAATAGGTATGCCATTTGGTTTGGAGTAAAGGTCCTCAATGAATGGCAATGGCGGTATTCTCAACTCGAAAGAGATTTGAATTTAGATTAAGTTGGTCATTATCATTAATCTAGTTATGCCATTAAATAAAAGTGATCAACACTATATGCCATTAATGTAAAGAATGTCATAATCACAAATATAAGAGGTTAAAATAAATATTGATAATACAAATTCATAATATTATTATGTATATATCTTTTTGTAAATTGATTTTTTTCCTTTTTTAAAATAGAAGTTCCATTACAGAGGTTTTGCTCCTATTGCTCTGTAGAGCACACTCCCTTTATCTCCTAAAAGGCATTTTCAAGACCTCAAAACTCCCCTAATAATATAGAGGACTCTTATTGCAAGGACTCTTTCAGGTCAAAGTGTGCTATCCATGAAAGGGCATCTACGAAACTACCCTTGAATCCCATGGCTGATGCAAGGATCCAATCCCTCTCTTGCTGAGTGTTGAGTAGCACAAAGTAAAACCCCCTTCCAATAAATTTGTATTGATTGAGCATAGCCTTGCCATGATAAGTCTGCATAAACCACCTTGGAAAATTCTTCTCCTCCTGGTAGTCAACCCATAAAATATAGATGCAAGCCACAAATAACAAAATCAACATACTTTTTCTTTATCTTCCATAGAGATAAGGTGACCGGGGCTCTGAGAACCTTTGCTTCTAATTTAGCAACTACTTTGCATCTCCTATCTAAAAACTCTTCCATGTTTCAGTGCACTTGCTTCTCCACTTCACCCATATCCACATTAGCTTATCTCATAGCAATTGCTGTGAAATCCATCTCCATGGTTTCCTCATTCCTCATTGCATTCTTGCTCAAGAACCCCTTGTCATCACCCCCTTTTGCATGTCTCTTGCCTAGGAAGAGATGTTGCATGTGTAGCCACTTAACACAAAGAGACTCTCTTACTTTATTGCACATTTATGGTGTTAAATGACCCTAACACTACCCTTTCTAATGGTTCCTTTCCATTCAAAAGTATGAATCTGTATTCAAAGATTGGCAGGATTTGAACTTGAATGTGAACAAAGTTGATTGGTACATCATACAAATTTACAAATTGTTAGTTGTTCTACGAGTAACCTTTTTACCCTAGCTCGTTCTCAAATGAAAACTTAAGAGCTCTCACTTGCTTCTTCTTCCCTTTTCTTCTTACTTCCACTATACCCAAAGATTGAGAGAGTGTGAGAGAGAGTATAAGAGAGTAAGAGAGAGAGTGAAGGATCGTAGGCAAAGTTTCTCCTCTCCATTCTCTTGGTTCCATTTCTCCTTCCTCTCATGTATATTCCCCCTATGGATGACTTGTGACAACCGTAAAGTCATACCAAGAGTGAGTGAGTGAGAGTGAGAGTGAGATGATGAGAAAAGAGAATACATGAGAGATAGAGAGTGTGCATGGGGTGGGACCAAGAGAGAAGTTTCTCTTTGCTTTTGTTGCTTCCATTCTTCTCAATATGCCATACTCTCAAAAGAATGGGAATGGATATAATTGAAGAGAAATGTTAAGAATATCAAGAGATCGTCACTTGGTTGACTCATGAGGCCAACATAGTTCCCCTTGGTGGTTCACACTACAATGAGAGAGGTAGAATATAGAAAACCTACCATACCCATTCTTGAATCTTCTTTTTCTTCCTTGCATTTATAGGTTTTATGGAAGAGAGCATTGTCGGTTCAAATTTTTTGAGTACATGTCAAAGTATGTCAAATGCAAATTGAACCATAAAGAATGGAAGCTCTCAAAAGAATAAAAATCCTAACTAATGTTGCTATCAAGTTGAGCTAGTGTGCCTATTCTGAGGCACAACTACCTCTTTTAATACCATTTGATTAAGGGGTAGCTACAGTTGCTATAAGTATCATACATACTAGTTATTGATGGGATTAAGGCAGTTTTGGGTCAATCTCTCTTTTAGTTTCATTTACATACCAAAAGTAGTTGTTTGCAGTTCGTGTTCCAGAAAAAGGGGGGGGCTAAATGGTGGATGAAAAGGATCCATAAAGGCAAGTAGTGAATGCTAGAGAAAAAGGTTCTTTGGTTTGAAAATGTTGCTCCACAAAGTTGGTTGAGTCAAAGGGAGGGAGTGAGGAGTAAATGATTTGGAAATGAGGGCTTGTTCAATGGATATATATTTTTTGTGAGGGGAAATTTTATTGGACCAACCAATTGTGCCATATTTGTACAAAAGAACAAAAAGGTGACCTGGAGATCATATCTACTTGCAAAAGAAAAACACACAGAGAAACAAATATGAGAACTTGAGATTCTCTTATACTATGGAGTAGGATAGAGTTGCAGGGCCATAGAGGCTTGGACTTAAGTATGTAAGTTAGTCTTGCTCCCAACTTGAGTCTTCTTCTATAGTAGGTTTCAAAGCTAGAAGAGGATGCTTTTTCTTGCTTCTTGTTACCTTTCTACTGGTCACTAATCGTCAATTGACATGATTTTTTGGTTCAAGTGTTGCAGTAACACCAACAACAGTAGTGAAATTGAAGGAGTGTGCCATGATACTATCCCATTTACCACAGAGCCTAAGTTGACATTGACAACATCAGACTAATCATAATATTATTAGCCTTCTTTTGTCTCTGCATCTTTAGTTGTAGATGAAAGTTATTGTGGTGATATCCAAAGCTCTGGTCTACAAAAGCTTCTTGGTGCACAGAAGCTTCTCTAACTCTTTGAGATTCTTTGTATGGATTCAAAGTCAACACAATAGATGTGCCGTAGGGAGTAGAGCTAAAGAAAATGGTTACTCAAACCTCTCTTGATGGCACTTCGACATTTCTATTTGGTAGTAGAGGTGAAGCTAGAATTTCTATGCCATTCCTTGGTTAAGGGACTACTCTACAAATGTCATTTTATTGCAAAGTCCACTAGTAAGAGACTTTTGTACCTCTGATCTACTGCATGCTCATGAAATGACTTCACCTGGCTTATAGATGTTGTAGAAAGTCTTTGGTGCTCCTCACTACTAGAATAGAGTAAAAATGCATTGATACCTTAGCCAATATTTAGGCTATTAAGGTTAAGTATAAAAAGCTAAGTTGTAACTTGCCAAGGATCTTTTTGCCATTTCTAACATTTCATGTTTGAGGTCTCAATCTCCCACCATCTAAGAGGGTGCATACTCTTGGCAACCATAACATTGGGGTACATACCATCAACCTCTCATCAACTAAATCTCAACCATTAATGGTAACATGATTTCAGCCTAGCCACCTTGGCTATGGTTTCTTGGCAATTTAGTCTATTTTCTTATATTTCCAGTTTTATAGTTTGCTATGGGAATTAGCTTCTTTACATTGGTATCAGAGCAAATCTTTGATCCAATGGTAAGCCCATTTTCATGGTGGATCTCGTTACAAGACTAGACACAGGGTAATTGGAGGACAAGAATTAGTCACAAGGATTGACACAGCTTAACCGTGATAGTTCAGATTCTTTGCAGCAAGTGGGGACTAAATTTGAGGATCTTGAATAAGGTTTGAAGGAATAATGGCAGGTTCAAGGTCATTTTAGTGGCTCATGGTCAATTTGGGGCCATATTGAAGGTTCTTGGACTTAACTTGACTCTAAATAGGTTTTGCAAGACTTAAACTGTGGTTACTTTTTTAAGCAAGCTTCTTTTTCCTCTTTCCAAGCTTCCTTGTGAGAGCTTTCATGGATATCTCTTCTCGTACCTCTTTCCATGGCCATTACTCTTCATGTAACCTACAGAGGATGATTGCTGAGGTTTTGAGCAACCTATACAATACCTATATGTTTCATCTTTAGCCCAACTTCACCACGTGATGCAAGAGGAGGTTCCGAGATTATTTGCACCAGTTTTCAACATACTCTTGTCATCCTAAATTAGTCCATGACTTCATATTCTTCAAGCTATGCCCTCATTTACTTGATCAAATGCAGCCCGGACATGGAGTATTAACCATCTCTTGTTGAGAAACCCTTCACTTGCACTTTGCATTTTTGCATTTCTGTGTTTTGCGTTCAGGGTTTGCGTGTAGGGTTTGGAGCCCCAAAAAGGGGCACCATCCTAGATTAATTGTGCCTATCTATAGGCCACTCTCTCATTCAGGGTTTGTGTGTAGGGTTTGGAGCCCCAAAAAGGGGCACCATCCTAGACTAATTGTGCCTATCTATAGGCCACTCTCTCATTCATTCCTTACAGCTAATTCATTCATTCCATCACCTCTTCTCTTTAGCCTCTCCGCTACCCTCACACCCCTTCAGGAGGACATTGCAGTTTGTGGTTCATGGATTCTTCATCATCTTCCTTGTGCTACGGCACCCTTGTTCCCTTGTATCACATTCACTCCAAGATTCAGAACTTCATTATTCCAGTCATCAAAGTTTCTTCTCTCTTCTCTTCTCTTCTCCATGTTTGCCGATTTCACCCCGTGTTCCTCCTCGCAAACCCTACTATCTCGCTAGTACGTCATCTTTTGGCATGGTATCAAAGCTGGATCTGCTAAAACAACGGCAAAGATCATTCACTCCAGTGACGGCAAAGACTAGTGTCGGGTTCGGCATCCACTTCTCTTCTTCTACTACTACATCAAAATCTCAATTTTGTAGTTTTCTAGTGTTTTCAGCTTGCCGCCCACACCCCTTTCTTCGCAGAGGACATCGCAGTCTCAGTTGTCCCTTGCTATCATCTACAGTCACACACATGTTTCTAGCCTTCCACCCATAGTTTGCAGTTGTTTACAGCAGAGCAACTGTTGCTAATCACTCTCCGTTCAAAAAATAATCTCATTTTTATAGATTTCAGGTAATTCAACTTGTTGTGCACACCCCTTTCGTAGAGGACATCGTAGTCTTAGATGTCCCTTGCTATCATCTACAATCAGGTGCTTGTTTCTAGCCTTCCACCCACAATTTGCAACTGTTTACAGCAAAGCGACTGTTTCTAATCACTCTCCATTTAGAAAATAATCTCATTTTTGTAGATTTCAAGTATTTCAGATTGCTACCCACACCCCAAACACGGAGAACATCACGGTCCAAGCTGGCCATTGCTGTCTACAACAGTCCGGCACTTATTTCCAACCTACCACACACTATTCGGAGCTGATTTCAGCATATTGACTGTTGCTACTATTTTTTCTTGCGTTTTTAGTCTTTCTCTCTCCTGTAACCTATATTTTTAGTCTTTCTCTCTCCTCACCTGCGTTTTTCTACTCGTTGCAACCTCTTACTAAAGGGTCGCATCCTCCTCCCATTGGCAGCTCACTTCTAGCCCTTCCACTACCCTCCCACCCCTTGAGGCACACTGCCCTCACACCCCTTGAGGCAGACATTGCGGTTCGTGGTTCATGGTGGCTGATCTCTTCCTTCTTTAGCAAGGCACACTGGTATCCATGGCTTCTTTACCAATAGATGACCAAACTACTGGGTGCTTCTATTGTGGCATCACAGACACACCACCAATGCTTGCCAACTTCGACCTTTGCTCCCCAACCCCTCAAAGTACATGTGTCTTCCCCCAGGCACTCCTTGTGCCACCTCTCCTTTTTGGGCCACATAGATTGTACTGCATCGGCTATCATAGTACTATGGTCAAGGAAATAAGATGCATCTGATGCGCACTAAGTCCTTTCGAGCACATGGAGGATTGATTGGTGCTACGACCTCCTAGAGATTGTCACAATGCCAGTGGCAGTCTTCTCCCACTTATTTTCAAGTATAGTGGCTTCCATGACCTACGGATCTACAATCCGCTCCATCAAGAGACAGTGATTTTTTTATACCGTCTCCTCATCAGTCCTCTCCTTCAAGATACAGTGGTTGCTCTACTCCTTCCTCTTCTTCGGCTACCTAGTATGCTCCCCTGAGAGACAGCGACTGTTGCCCACCTCTTGCTCATTCTGAGCCTCACCCTTCCCCACCCTTGACTACTCAGGTTCAAGAGGCTACCCCTGGGATCTCTTTGGCACCCCAAATACCTTCTTCGGCATGACCGGTGGTACTTCCTTTGTAATTAGACATTTCAGAGTTCGTGATCCACGAGTTTTTGGATTCCCTATCTACTTCAGGGGGGGATGTTATTTATTTGCCCTCAAAGGGGGCATCTACTTCTTCTTCGACTTCAGTGGGGGCCCCTCCACTCCCTCCTCAGAGAGGAAACCTACTCCACATGTAGTTCATCACCCAACCTCTACTTTCTTAGGGTGTCTGTCTTCGACTAGTCATCTCTGCTACTACTGATACCCAGGATCTCAAGTACCACCTAGATCGGGACCTCAGAGGTTCAACCATGACTTGGTGACGAGGCCTTCATATTCCTTCCAGCATGGATGCACAAAGCTAGTAGCTTCTCTCCGAAGGTTGAGTTTCGAGTTCTCCAGTTCACTTTGTCTATTGTTCTTTACTACAGGTTCCCTTTCCGATGGAAATCTAGAATCTTAGGAACCTCTACATCTTCTTCCTCCTCTTCTCTTCTTGCCTTGGTCACTTGGTCAACATGGAGCCACTCCCGAGATCAAGTACGGGCATATCCTTATGGTTCTCGGCACCACACAAAGTCTGACATTCCTCCTATGCATTGCATGTTTTCATCATCTTTGTACTAGGGTGCTTGGGCAAGTGAACAATTTTCCCACGAGGGACACTGTCCAAGTGGCACTTGTTGCTGCATGAGCATTTTTCAACATATAGCATTCCATCTCCACCTCACTCTTCTCTTGTTCCCCTTTTTGGGCCTAAGAGGGGGTGTTGAGAAACCCTTCACCCTTCACCTGCAGTTTGTGTTTTTGCGTTTCTGCATTTTGCATTTAGGGTTTGCAGCCCCAAAAAGGGGCGCCATCCTAGACTGACTGTGCCTATTTATAGGCCACTCTCTCATTCATTTCTTAGGACTGATTCATTCAGTCCGTCGTCTCTTCTCTCCAGCCTCTCCACTACCTTCACACCCCTTTAGGAGGACATTGCGGTTTGTGGTTCGTGGTTGTCTTCATCATCTTCCTTGTGCTACGGCACCCTTGTTCCCTTGTATCACATTCACTCCATGATTCAAAAGTTCATCATTCAATTCATTAGAGTTTCTTCTCTCTTCTCTTCTCTTCTCCATGTTTTCCGAGTTCACTCTGTGTTCCTCCCCGCAAACCCTACTGTCACGCTGATATGTCATCTTTTGCAATCTCTTACTTGATCTTTCACTATTCTTGAGTTTTTTAGATCTCATTATAACCCTATCTATGGTAGAACTTGGACAACATGAAAATTTCAAAGATTTCTTGAATATTTGAGTCAATCTTGGTGCCTTTTAGCTTCAAGAAGTGAAAGGAAAGCATTTACAACTGACATTGGGGCATACATTAAAACTTTAAAGCAAGATTGGAAGCATTTTCGCCATTTCAAATTGGGGCAAAACAAGGAAGCCATTAACTTTCATCAAATTTTGCTTCATTGAAGCTTCAAATCACGGGGCTTTTGTTATCTACAACCTGGGGAGGGTTAGATTGAAGCTACTCTCTCAAGGATTGGCTTACATTCAAGCATTTCATCAAGATTGATGACATTTTCATCCTCTTGAACATGAAAATGTATGAAAATTCTTGATTCTATCAAGAATTTGGATTCTTCGAGCCTCAAAGAACCTTCTCCAACAAATCATTGTGGACTTCTACTCAAGTATGGGATTCTCTTGATTTATTGGAGCAATCTTTATGATTGGGAGCTGAAGTTACATGGAAGCAATTATCATGGGACAAATTCTTTCTTGAAGCTTGCCTTATGTTCTTCAATCTTGATCCATTGATAATAGGTTGTGTTGAGAATTGATTGGTTGTGGTTCATCTACTACTCTTCATCAACAATAAGAGGTAATCCTATTGCTTTCAGATGAATCTCTCTTTTCATCCTATTGTTGAACCACTCCTATTGTTGATAAAGAGAGATTAAGTGCAATAAATTCTCTGAAATCACCATTGAAGAGAAGGTAGAATTCAACCAAGGACTGATTGTGATTTCTTTATGATTTTCCTTTTCTACCCATTCATAAATTGATGCCAAATTGATTGCATAGCTTTATGCATTGCCTACCTAGCTTGGAATTTGATTGGATGATTGAACATGGATGTTATAGAACTGAAATAATGATGAAAATGCTAAATGGGATTTTTTCAAAAGTAGTGAGTAATTGCAAAAGGGTAATGCCCTATCCTTAGCCCTTTCAATTCAGTCATTTCCTAATACCCATTTGCATTTCATTGAAGAATCCAAAGAATTTTTTCAGTCAATGCATAGCATCCCTGTTTAATTAGCCATTAGAATGTACTTGCAATGTTGATTCCCATGAGGAAAAAGTGAATACTAGGCGAGTTTTGAAGACAATAGTGAGTTGACCCTCCCTTCCTGATTATGATCTTGAAGATGTGCACAACGCGGCTTGAGGAGAAACTTTACACACCACCCCTCGAGTCTCGGAGCCCATGCAATTTTCAATTTTAGGTGCAAGTACATGCCCATTGATAGATCTTGATAGTAGTACACCAACAATGATCAGCCCTATTCAGAGAGCTATAAGTGGTTGAAGTTCCATAGGAATAATATTGGAAGAGATGCAAGACATCTTATGTTCTCTAGATACCTATAGGTGATCACAGTTTCACAAGTTTATATAGCATGTACCTATCATTTCATAGGTCTTTCTTGATCCCTACAGGTATTCCATAACCCTCTCTATGTTGCTACAGGGGTCTACAAGGGTTATTCTCACATAGAGAACTCCCACAAGGTCAAACAAGGCACTTACAGGTTGTGGACAGGGTGCACGAAACTCTATTCAACACTGAAGATCTAACTACATAAAAAAATTTATTGATCCATATTGAGAACCTAATAGCTCATTATGAAGAGGGATCCTAAGCTTTGATTTGAATCAAAAAGTTTGTCGATCCAATATCGGGATCTCAAGTTATTGCTAATTTATTGACAATAGATAGAATGAGATGGCACCCAGACAGCATCTAGGGTGACACTATTTATCATTGTTTCACCCAAAGTCTTCAACCCAAGTTGAATTTTTTTTTTTAGCTTTCTATTGAGATATTAAGAATCGGGATTGGAGCTATATTCTAAGAGAAACAAGGGATTTATTGACAAACAGTTTACTACTGTAGCATTGTTTCTAATGGCCAAGAATAAGGAAAAAGACCCTATTATAGAACCAATCAATGAGGGTGTCAAAAAATTTCAAAGGTATCAAAATTATACAATTGAAGCCAATAATTTTGAGCAAATAGATGAAGACTTAAGCATTGGGGTTGCTAATAGCACACACCAAGAAATGGAGGATACACATAAAGTACATGCAATGAATGATTACGTGTTACTGTCTAAAGAGCTAGGACATATGAATGATGGTATTTCCAAGGATTTGAAGACATTGAATGAAGGCTTAATATATATGAATCAAGGTTTATTTCAAGGCATGGCACAAGTAAATAAGGGTACCAATGATCTGTAGCAAAGCAACAAATCTTTATTTCAAGAACTCATTTCAACCATAAGAGAAATTGGTAGTAAGAAACAAAGGGAACCTCAACCTATTGAAGACCCACATACAATCCCTCTTGTTAACAATTTATCACATCCAAACAAAGAAAGTTCTCAGTCTGTTATACATACTTTTGAAAGAGGTGAACTGTCAAAGGTGAGGGGTAACTACCACTCTTCACAAATTCATGGCAATCATACCACAAGGCCTCAGTTCAACAGCCCAAAAGATGGTCTTAGACATGAAGGGGAACAAGATAGCAATCAATGGGATGATGATTATCACAAATGCGACCCCTTCTACAAGTCTTTTTACCATCATCCCTCTAATGTGCAAAAAGAAAATGCAATTGACAATCAAGTTCATGAAGGTGGAAGGAATGATGGGAGAAGATTAGTCCATGATCTCTCAAATAAAGAGTAAATTTCAAACGGTCAATCCTCATCTCATGGTTTTGGGCAACCTACTTTTAGGCAACACTCTTGGAAAAAAGATTCATAAAAGCAACATTCTTATGGACAACCATCTTACAATGAAAAGAAGTATCAGGAAAATATCAACATCACTAATTTCAAAAGGGATAACGCTTCACCTTCGCAATAGGAGGAATGGATTAATAAGCTTAAATTGTACTTCACCCTTTATCATTGAAGTGAAAAAGCCAAGATTTATTTTGCTACTCTTCATCTTGAAGGTTATGCCCATACTTGGTGGCAATACATACGCAATATTGAGCAAGAATTTCT
This sequence comes from Lygodium microphyllum, assembly GCF_053477565.2. NCBI lineage: Eukaryota > Viridiplantae > Streptophyta > Polypodiopsida > Schizaeales > Lygodiaceae > Lygodium > Lygodium microphyllum. The sequence continues at coordinate 163,573,245 of NC_141143.1, forward strand.
CACTTGGGAGGAGTTCAAGCAAGCAATGATTGATGTTTTTATTTCTCCTTTGAAAAAAGAAAGGCTTCAAAGAAGATGGTATGCATGTGCTCAAAGAGGGATGTCCGTTAGAGACTACTCAAACACCTACTTAAATCTCTCTATGTATGTTGAAGGCATTTCAGATTTTGCTAAGCTGACTAAATATATTTTTGATCCTAATCCTGTCCTATCATCGAAGGTGGGAGCTCAACAACCAAAAACCTTGCATGAGGCCATACAATTAGCTGAAATATATTCTTTGAAGTATAAGAGATGCATGAAATTTCCAAGAAAGAAGTTTTGGCAATAACTTTTCCAATCAACCTACAAAATATGGGCAAGTTCTCAGCCCATCACGAGACACTTTTAAGCAAGAAAATAGAGGTTATAACAATCATAATAGTTATAACAACCAAATGTCAAGTTTCCCTACTGTTTATGCCTTTAAACAAGGTGAAAATTATACACAGAAGTAAGTGCAAATTTTCATAAATGTGACCGAGACAAGAGGCAATTTTCCAAGGGCTGAAAGTGCTTCTAAATTGTCTCAAAAATATTCTAACATCAACTTCTTTCCTGACAATAAGCTTAGGGAAATGCATGCTAGAGGATTATGTTTCAAATGTGGGGAGAAGTGGTCCCAAGACCATAAGCTGATGTGCAAAGCCAAGAGTTCTAAAATCAATATGGTAATCACTCAAGATGTGAAAGTTGAAGAAGAAGAGGAACAAGAGGGCAATTTACTACACGTTGATGCTTATCCAATGGTGAAAGAAATTCATGAAGAAAAGGATGCCACTAATGAAAGATTCTATGATCCTATGGACGAGTTTTCATTTGATCCAGGTGGCACCAATGATTCTTATTATTCCTTGTGTGCCATTTCACATGATGCATGGATGGGATACAAAGGGAAAAGTACACTTGGACTCAAAGGTATTATTAATGGTAAGGTTGCACATATACTAGTAGATACGAGCATCACTCATAGCTTCGTCAATACTAAATCTTTGAGCGGGCTGAAGTTGCTATCCATTGACATGGAATCATCCTTGTGGATACAAGTTGCCAATGGTGCATATGAGTCTAGTAAAGAAGTGTGTCCATGTACTCCAATTGAACTATCACCCTCTTGCACAATACGGGTGGACTTGATCTCTTTGGATATGGGGCCTATTGATGTTGTTATCGATTGTAATTAGCTAAAAACCCTTGGTAAATTTACTTTAGATTTGAAACAAATGCAAATGGAATTTAATTGGCAAGTGCAACACATTGAATTGAAAGACATATACCACAAACATATAGAACTCATCTCCATGAAGAAATAGCGAAAGGAAATTAATGCCAAGTCATGCATCTTCACTCTTTTGCTTGCAAAAGTAGATGAAGAGCAGCCACCAAATCAACCATCTTCTTCTCTAAAGAAAAGGGATCCAAGATTGGAAGAGCTATTGGAGGAATACAAGGATTTGTTTTAGTCACCATCATCTTTGCCTCTAAAGCGAGAGGTTGACCATCCTATTGACTTGTTGCCCAACACAAAACCCATCAATAAACATCCCTATTGCTTGTCCAAGTTTGAGAGGGAAGAGGTGGAGTGACAAGTTGAAGAATTGCTACAAATGGATTTAATTTAACCAAGTCAATTACACTGTTTGTCTCTCCCGTACTCTTAGTCAAGAAAAAGGATGGATCATTTCACATGTGCATTGAGTATAGGGATTTGAACAAGTCAATGGTCAAGAATAGGTATCATATTCCCCAAATTGATCATCTTTTGGATGAACTTAAAGATGCAAATGTCTTTATCAAAATATATCTTCGTTCGGGTTATCATCAAATTTGAATGAAGGAAGGAGATGAGTTCAAAATAGCCTTTAGGACTGAAAGGGGGTTATACAACTTCTTGGTTATGCCATTTGGGCTTTCCAATGCGTCCACTACTTTTCAAGCCCTCATGAATAAAATAATGCAGTCCTTCTTGTTCAAAACAATCCTTGTTTTCTTTGATGATATCATTATCTATAGCAAATCCAAAGATGAGCATTTGAAGCATGTACAAGAGGTCTTTAACACATTAACAAGACATACACTTTACCAAGATGACAAAGTGTTCATTCATAGAAAATAAAGTGGAATATTTAGGCTATATTGTGGGAGAGCAAGGCATTAGAGTGAATCCCAACAAGGTGAAATATACTAAAGAATGGCCTACTCCTAGTAATGTGACTTCTTTGAGAGGTTTCCTTGGATTATCGTCTTTCTATATGAGGTTCATCAAGAATTATGCTCATGTGGCAGCTCCATTGATGGATAGGCTTAAAAAAGAGGTTTTCTTTTGGGATTCCATAACTAATAAAAGTTTCAATGAGCTGAAGTCTCTTTTTATTTCACGATCTATCCTTGTATGCTTGGATTTCTCTAAGGAGTTTATCATATGTGTAGATGCTAGTGGAAGAGGAGTTGGGACTATTTTGTGTCAAGATCATGGAGTCACAACTTATGAAAGCCAAAATCTTGATGAAAAGGAGCATCAATTACATGTTTATGAGCAAGAGATGTTGGCAATATTGCATGCTATTAAAAAATGGCATCATTATATCTATGGCAACCGTTTCAAGATCAAAAGAGATCATCCTACGCTAAAATACTTCCTTTCACAACCAAATTTGTCTCCTAAGCAACGAAGATGGTTAGCTACTCTTCAAGAATATGACTTTAAGATATCCTATATGGTTGGAGAAAATAAGGTGGTAGCAGATGCCTTATCAAGAATGTGGACATGTTATATTTCTACAATTTCAATTATGCATAAGAATTGGATCCATAACATTCAAGAAGAGTATTTACTTGATGAGCAAGTATCCAAAATAATGAAGGAATTGTAGCAAGGAAAAGGAGAAGAGTATCCAAATTATAAGTGGCATAATGGTCTTTTATGGTATCAAGGACGAGTCTTCGTGACTTCTCAATCATCTTTCAAAAACTGCATTTTGTGAGAGATGCACTCTTTACCTTTAGTGGGACATCATGGTTTGTTCAAAACATTTAATAATATCCATAAGAGCTTTTATTGAAAGGGTATTTAGAGAGAGATGTTAAAGACTATATCATGGGATGTCTTCCGTGTCAACAAAATAAGGATTCCACGCTTCTACCTGGTGATTTGCTTCAACCACTATCTATTCCTCATGGGAACTGGACTGATATTAGCCTAGATCTCATAATGGGATTGCCTATAACAAAACACGGGTGGAATAACATTTAGATGGTGGTAAACCAATTGACTAAATCAGCCCATTTCATCCCAACCAAGGCTCAATTTACAGCAAAGCAAGTGGCTAATCAATTTATGGAATGTATCTTTAAGCTTTATGGAATGCCAATGAAGATTATGTCTGATCATGACACTAAATTTATGGGCAACTTTTGGAGGAGTTTGTTCTCTTCTATGGAGACTATTTTGACTCCTACTACAGCTTATCATCCATAAACAGACGAGCAAACTGAAAGGGTCAGCAAATGGCTAGAGGTTTACTTGCGTCATTTTTGCCATGATACACAATGCATGGGACCATTGGCTTCATCTTGTGAAGTTTTGTTACAATAATACTTATCACATGAGTATTGAAATGTCTTCTTTTGAAGCATTATATGGCTACAAGGTTCAAGTACCTTTGACATTGTTTCATAATGATGTGAATCCTAATGCTCGTGAATAGTTTGAAGAAGATGGAGGCTCTTATGAAGTAATGCAAGGATAATATTAGAAAAGCTTAAGAGGCAATGAAAGCTTATGCGGATGAGAAAAGAATACATGTTTAGTTTGACAAAGGTGAATGGATTTTCTTGAAGATTCCAAAATCCCGTTATGATTCTCTTAAGGGAAAACATAATAAACTTGCTCATAGATATTATGGTCCATACCAAATAATTAAGCGAGTTGGGGATCTTACCTATCAACTTGATTTACCTTCAACTACACATATCCACAATGTCTTTCATGTATCTCAACTCAAGAAGTATGTTGGCCCTAAAATCCAAGTTCTTGAAGAATTATCTCCCTTTGATGAAGATGGTTTGATTGTTTATGAACCTAAAAAGATTGTTGGTAAGCAGGAGAAGGTTCTAAGGAACCAAGTTTTTGTGGAGTATCTTATAAAGTGGAAGAGTTTTCTTGGTAGCATGCTTCATATTTGAAAAAATTTCCATGGCTTTTTCAAGAGGATAATTCACTCATTGAGTAGTAACCAACTTGCTGCAATAAATTTATGTGCTGAAATTAATTGCTTTATCTTCATCAAAATTCAATATTGATGGCATGGCTAGATACTACATACTATCCTCTACATTTCTATAGCTTGCACATGGACATTGGACACCTACTTCAAGGTATGGTCAATTTTGTACTGCAATTTATTTTGAACAACCTACAACAGTTTATTTCCCTTACATCGACTTATTTGTTCTTCTTCAACATGGAGTTTTATTTCAACATGATTTCATCTATTTCAAGCTATCCTTATATTCATCCTTGTATCCTGTCCCAAATTCAGTTTTGCCGAGATGGCTTGTAACAGAGTAAAACTATATTATTGCCTTAGCCTATATTTAGCCTACTAGGGTTATGTATAAAAGGCTAAGTTATAACTTGCCAATGATCTTTTTGTCATTTCTAACATTTCATGTTTGAGGTCTCAACCTCCCACCATCTAAAGGATGCATACTCTTGGCCACCATAGCATTGGGATGCATACCATGCTGCAGCCTCTCATCAACTGATTCTCAACCATTAATGGTAACATGATTTCAACCCAGCCACCTTGGCTATGGTTTCTTAGCACTTTAGTCTATTTTCTTGTATTTCCAATTTTATAGTTTGTTATGGAAATTAGCTTCTTTACAACTATTGGACTCCTTTGAATGATGAAGCCAAGGTGTTGAACTATTCTTTGAGCCAAATGTACAATAATTACACCACGATTGCCCAAACTTAGATACAAAACCACTAATTTTGATCAACAGAACCAAGCTTTGATCAGCACACAATAATTTGCAACAAGCTTACAAGAGCAAATTCTTGATTCAAGAAACACCCATAGTGCATGATGATAAACCAGCAAGAACCTCAAAATGACACAACCACCCCCAAATTTGTCAAGTCACTCCACAGTAGACTGATATGATACAAATGCTTTTAAAACTACACTATGATCCTTAAAATTTAGCCACATTTTTGCAAAGTATCCAAAAATAGCAATATGCACAAACATATACCAATGCTCATGCACTAAGAATAAAAAGCAAGCTCTCATACCCATTGTCCATGAGTAAAAGCAACCTGGAATGAATAGGAAGAAACCCTAGCAATGTATCGAACACATCAAAGGATTTGGTGGGAGAGAAGCTCTCTAACAAACCATCTAGGTTAAAATGAACAAAAAGGCCCTAGGTACAAAGCTGACCTACAGCCACACACCCCTAAAAGTAGGTCCCTCATAAAACTGCTCCATGACATCACCCATCACTTTCCACTTTTCTTTCTATATATGCCTACAAGTCACCATCTAGTAATACAAGATGAATCCCTTCTTGCCAAATCAATGGTCTACTGTTGATAAAACCCTTAACCATGGTTAATTTTTTACTCAAATCACCTTATTTCAATATTATTACTACATGCATGCTCACCCTAGTCAGGTTGGTGTTTACCAACATGTACCAGCTTGATCCGTTTACAAGCCACGAGCAATCCACAAAATCCTCCCAAGCTAGGGAGCTAAAAGGGTACAACGATCCAAATATCCTGACCTTAGTGACAACACAAAGCAAATCAAAAGCTAAAATATAAGGAACAAAAAGTTGTAATATAGTGACAATTCACCTTCCATGGTTCTGCCATTCCATACTTCAAAAGTTCAGAAAGCCTCAATAAGTGTGGCATAAAGGGGTCCCCCTTTATGAGATTAGCTTCAAGATATCTTCATCATTGTCATTCCCAACTTTGAAAAAATACTGAAGCTTGTGACATGATTTTCTTGTAGTAGCATGGGCTTTGAAACCTTGTGTGAGCAAATCCTTGAACCTGGAGCATATTACAATTATCCACACAAAGGTTCCTGTAACCAACCCAAAAAAGGGGGCAAAAGATGCCTTTTATCCCAAATGAATACCGCCAACTCCTGATATCATCCATTGTTACAACATAACCCTCATTAGTGACATGCAGAGCTTCTAAGCCTCTTTCAACCAGGTGGTTTAATTGAGCCATTCCCTATAAACCAGACTTCTCACCAATTAAAACGTTTCTCAGTAGCCTCTGATGATGCCATGTCAGTACAATGCTAATTACAGGCAAAACCACTCCCAAAAGAGAACCAATTGTGCTCCTTCATTCACATCTTCTTGATGCATTTTGCTGCATGCTGTTGAACTTGTAAAGGTAGTGCTGCTAAGGTTCTCTTTCAGATTCAAGCTGGCTGAAGTCGAGTAGGTGTCATGGACCAACTCAACCGCCCGTGTAGTCAAGATCCATCTCTCTGTCTTCATCTCAGATCTTTATTGATCCTTGTGTACAGTTGAATCCTGCTCCTGGACTCCAGCAACTTTTCTCTTTTACCCCATCAAGTGGATGAAGCCTTGATGGTGGAGCGTGCTGAGTTTCTGAAAGTGAAATGCAGAAAGGCAGAAAATAGAGAAAATTTAGATAAAGAGTTCTAAATCATATCACCACATGCTCATCCAAGCCAATTCTCGGTAGTCTAGCAAGTAGCAAACTGAAGTAAAGAGAGAGATCCACAATGGCACTGAAATCACCAGTATTCCTCACAGATCCACTTTCCATCCTCAAAAATGTGGATGCACTTTGCATATTTGGCCTGAAATTTGCACTTCTCCATCTTCAAAATGAGTGAAGTAGATAAATGGCAGTCACCACAAACATGCATATTCTTTGTAACACGTACAGGTGTACCTGCGGTTGTATTTATAAGACCGCATGCAATGGCCAACTTCTCACTATGACCACAAAGAACATCTTCCATTCCGTCATTTCATATGTCTTGTGACACCCAATGCATAGTGGGGAATACCCTTCTGCTAACAATTCTTATCCTATATCTTTAAGCTTTGCATAGATATGTTTGCTCTGGGGATGACTCTTATACCCTGCAGTAAATGACTGCACCTTTCTATCCATATCAGTCCACCAACAGCGTCCTGATATCTTTCATGCTCCATTTCTCTTTCTCAAATATTCAACCTTGTCTGCTTCCTTCTGAAAGCCAGCAGTTACATACATATTACTCATGCAGACATATGCTGCAGTGCATTTTTCATCCAGCTGTATTGCATATTCAAAGGCACATCTCCCAAACTCTACATTTACCCATTTTCTACAAGCACCCAACATAACCATCCACATCTCTAAAATTGGTTCCTTTAAGATTATGTTTATTGCCTTGTCAAATTGCCCTGCACGGCTGAGAAGGTCAACCATGCAAGTGCTGTGTTCTACAGTTGGGACAATGCAATACACGGTGCTCATAGTAGCGAAGTACATCAGCCCCTCCTCCACTAGCCCTGCATGACTGCAAGCAGTAAGCAAAACAATGAATGTAACACTGTTTGGCTCTACACACTCTGCTAACATTTTCCAGAATGAGTTGACAACACTTTCCACATTACCAAGCTCGGCGTATCCAAGCATTAGTGCAGTCCAAGAGACTACATCCCGAGCTGGAAGCTTGTCAAAAACTTCTTGCGCTTTTGCGAGCACACCACACTTAGCATACATGGTCACCAATGCATTGCCCAACACAATGTCATGAGTCTCCATTAAACCCAGGCGGCAAGCCTCGGCATGTATCTCTTCACCTTTCTCAGCTGCTCCTATGCTGCCACAAGCCTTCAAAATGCAAGCAAAGGTGAATGAATCTGGGGACAGACCCTCATGTCGCATGCGCTCAAGGCATTTCAATGCTTCATCAGCCCATCCATGCTCAGCATATCCAACTATTAATGCAGTCCAAGAGACTACATTCGGTGTCGGAAGCTCATCAAACACTTCTTGTGCTTGTGCGAGCGCACCACACTTACCATACATGCTCACCAATGCATTGCCTAGCACAACATCATGAGTTTCCATTAGCCCCAGCCTGCAGACCTCGGCATGTATCTCTTTGCCCTTCTCAAGCGCTCCTATGCTGCCGCAAGCTTTCAAAATGCAAGCAAAGGTGACAGCATCAGAGGATAGGCCTTCATGTCGCATGCGCTCAAAGCATTTCAAAGCTTCATCAGCGTGTCCTTGCTCGGCATATCCAACTATTAAAGCATTCCAAGAGACTAGATTGGGTATCGAAAGCTCATTGAACACTTCTTGCGCTTTTCCGAGCGCACCACACTTAGCATACATGCTCACCAATGCAGTGCCTAGCAGAATATCATGGGTTTCCATTAGCTCCAGCCTGTGGACCTCAGCATGTATCTCTTCACCCTTCTTGGTTGCTCCTATGCTGCCACAAGCTTTCAAAATGGAAATAAAGGTGATTATATTTGGGGAGAGACCCTCTTCTCGCATGAGTTCGAAGCATTTCAAAGCTTCATTGCCATGTCCATGCTCGGTATATCCAGAAATTAAGGCATTCCAAGCGATTACATCCCGTGCTGGAAGCTCATCGAACACTTCTTGTGCTTTTGCAAGTGCACCACATTTGGCATACATGCTCACCAATGCAGTGCCTAGCACAATATCATGGTTTTCCATTAGCCCCATCCTGCAAACCTCAGCATGTATCTCTTCACCCTTCTCAATTGCTCCTATGCTGCCACAAGCTTTCAAAATGGAAATAAAGGTGGCTGCATCTGGGGAGACACCCTCATCTAGCATCCTCCCCAAGCATTTCAAAGCTTCATCAGCATGTCCGTGCTCAGCATATCCAGAGATCAAGGCATTCCATGAGACTACATTTCTTATTGAAAGCTCGTCGAACACTTCTTGTGCTTTTGTGAGTGCACCACACTTAGCATACATGCTCACCAATGCAGTGCCAAGCACAATGTCATGAGTTTCTGCTAGCCCCAACCTGTGGACCTCAGCATGTATCTCTTCGCCCTTCTCGGTTGCTCCTATGCTACCACAAGCTTTCAAAATGCAAGTAAAGGTGGTTGCATCTGGGGCATGGCCTTCATCGCGCATGCACCCAAAACATTTCAAAGCTTCATCAGCGTATCCATGGTCCACATACCCAGCGATTAATGCAGTCCAAGAGACTACATCTCGTGCCAGAAGCTTATCAAACACCTCTTGCGCTTTTGTGAGTGCACCACACTTAGCATACATACGGACAAGGGCAGTGCCGACATATATGTCTTCTTTGAGCAACCCTGTGTTGAGAACATGTGCATGCATCCGGCTGCCTCGGCGCAGGTCCTTCTGTCTGCCACAAGCCTTTATCACCTCCACGAGTATGCGGGAGTCATGGTGCGCCTGCCGTGCAGTGCGCACCTCTCCATCTGTCACTTCCACTAGGCTTCTTCTCCTCGACTCCTCTCGAGCTCGGGGTGGATATCTCCACCCATCCACCCCTATTGTCTGCTTGTGCCCAAAGCCGGGGGACTTCAGGCCCCTCTGTGATTGATGCAAAAGCTGGATTTATTAAACTGTATGTAAGCGAATTGTACGACAATGAGCGAGGGGAGTAATTTTACCTTGCAGTCCTGACAGTCCCAGGATTGAGAAGGGTCCCTGAAGTACAAGTACTCCTTCCATAACAAGTCCAGGTCCCTGCATGCCATTCTCGTATTAGGGAGGTCCCTGCTACATAGCTCAACTCTATCTGCTGGACAAGAGCGGAGGCACGTGCAGGCACAGGAGCATCAGCATAGCACATGCACAGAGCCATAAAGGCGTCTGAGCTTTCATGGGATCAGCTAGCTTATTAAAGAGCTTGCTTCGTTTCGCATGAAGATGCATAGAGCTTATTAAAAGAGCTTTGCTTCTATTTGCATGAAGATGCATACAGCCTGCAAGCATTAAACCTTTCATAGAATCATCCAGCTTAAAGAGCTTCTGAAGGCGGGTCTTCTTGCAATTACATGAAATATACAACTGCTTTGTCCATAATTATGGCCCTTAGTCCATCAATGATCTAGATCTATATATGTCTGCCGTCGTCAAAGGTGGGATTAGTAAGAAACTTGGAGAGCATATCAATGAATTAAAACATTTAATCTCATTAGAAGGGAGGTTCGATCCTTGAGGACGTCCTAGTGGATTTCAAGCTCTACATGTATGAGGCCTTCCGAGGGTATCTAATAAACCACCAAAAATGGCACCATCTTTTCTTTAAAACACTATAACGAAGAGGGAAGCCCAGACTTTTCATGTTGTAAATGCAATGTCCAAGCAAAACCAAATCAAACGGCTCCTGTAATATTTCCGTTTGAAATATTACTAGACCAACCTCCCGCACATCGTAAATTTGTGAAAAGATTATCTCCATTTCCGGTAGTTGATTTATGATCGTACGCGAGAAAAGGAGTACTCCGCATTGGTAAATCGGGACCGAGGAATCATGACCTCTCCACTGGCAAAACGTGACCGAGGTTTAAATAACCCGCATAACCATAGGTAAACTCCCTCTTGGGAGGAGGTCAAGAGATTAATGTCATAATTAGTGCAAATTTTTTTATTTCCTTTCCCCAGCCGAAGCGTGGCTGAGGAAAGGGGATGGACTGAAGTAGGGAACTTGAGAGGTGGAGGGGAGATGAGCCATGCAGGCCACCACGTGGGAGGGTGTCCTCTCCCCCCTTTTCTTATATAGACCCCCTCTAAACGGGGGAGTTGGGGGGGCTAAAGGAGTCGGGAGACTGATAGAGGGAGGACCCTCCCCCTCACTTATTTAAGTAGTATGGTAATGGAGGGGCCGTGAGGAGGCCACGGTGATGAAGGGGCCGTGAGGAGGCGACGGTGATGGAGGGCCGTGAGGAGGCGACGGTGATGGAGGGACTGTGGGGAGGCTGCCGGTGAAGGAGGGGCCATGAGGAAGCTGCCGGGGCTGCGCTGTGTACGGGAGGAGCCACCGCCTGAAAATTGAGGCCGCCGTTGCCATCGCCAGAAGCCGTTACAACCCGTGGAGCCGCCAGCTAACAGAATCGCTGCCACCTGGCTCATTTGGCCGCCGCCCTGCAGGTCTCCACGCTGTCACACCACGTGTTGAAGCTTCTTAGAAGCTTCTCTAGGAAGCTTCTAAGGGAGCTTCCTTAAGCCCCCTTCCCATTGGATCCTACACAAGCAATCTTTACCCCCGGGATTCAATCCCCCTTTCCCATTCCTTTCCCACACAACCCATATTAGCCCCGGTTTAAGTCCCCCCTTCCCGTGGATTTCCCACCCAAGTCCCCATAAAGTCCCCCCCCCTTCTCGTGGATTCCCAACACAAGTCCCTTCCCACCAATCACCCATAAGCCTCCTAGGCTCGGATTTAAAGCCCCTTCCCACTACATTTCCCCCATAACCCCATCCCTATCAACCCCCCGAGGTCTTTGTAGAGAACAAGAGGGTTCCTCAACGCCCTTTCACACAGATCCTCCATAAATCCATTTTTCCCCTGGCTTTGAAGAGGAAGCCTATAAGGCCCTTCCTACCAAATCTCCCATAAGGCCTCTAGGGCCAGATTTAAAGTCTCCACTTCTCCAAGGTCCATCACAAGATCCCTTTCACGAACCCTCTCTTTTTCCGAAAGAAAGAAGGCCCAAGCTCCGAATCCTAAGGCCTTCCATAAGCTCCAAGTCCCATATACCCAAATCCTATAGGCCCAGGTCCCACAGGCCGGCCTTTTAAAGATCCGAAGTTCCATGAAGGTATCTCCTGCGTACAAGGGAGAAGGGCAAGATCTTGAGGCTGCATACCAAGGCGAGTAAATTTATAGACCGCAAAGGCAATCCGGAAGCCAAAATCACGCCTACAATGGGCCCTAAAAAGTCACAAGACGCGCCTGCGGGAGGATCTTCTCCTAGTATTTACGTGGATATTTCCCGGAGTCCACAAGTCCAAGTTTTATCTATTTGGATTCCACACAAAAGTATTGAATTAATCACGATAACTTCATGGATTAGGAAGCACTCATGCATGTTCAAATTCAACTAGTCAAGTTAAATGCAATTGGAAAATGAATTAACTATTTGAACATTTACTAGAAATAGCTTAAGATATGAAAATTGATCATTGGTACGTTCAATGGAATGAATGAAAAGAGCATAAGGTGTCTATGCATTTGTAGGACCTTATCAGTAAGTTTCCTTTTGTGCATTCAAAAGTGACGAGCCTAGGACAACTGTTACCTCATTACAAGGTTGAAATTATTGAGGTACACCTTTTTACTAGGCATGGAAAGATTAGTGGCATGTCACATTTTTAGATAAATCTTCCTTGTAATGATTCATGAGGAAAAGTTAACACCCATAAGATGTTATCCGAAAAGAAATGGAAGAGTACGAAAATGATCTATGGACTTGCAAGTGGCATGTAAAATGGAATAAGTTAACACTAGCTTTAGTTTTGTATGAACTTCATTGACTACATTGTAGCTAGGAGAAAGTTGCGTATTGCATAGTCGTCATGCAAAAATTTCATTCATCAGGATCCGCATTTAGGAAAGGTTGCATAGTTTATCAAAGCATGAGATTCTAAAGTGTAGACAACAAGGTTGTAGGCATGATTATTTGATGTAAGTCCTAGTAGGACCTAGGAAAGTTAGTGTCCAGATTATCAGGCATTTTTACTTTACCAAGGAAAGATAGGGTTATTGTGAACCATGTGATGCGTAGAAGCAATAAATCGCATGTTTACATGTATTGGTGTAGTTGTAACTATTTTTCCTCCTTTAGATCTAGTTTATTATCTCTAGGAAAGGTTCATCCTTGTCGCAAGACAAGTATATTGAGTTGTCTAAATCACCTAACCCACAAGGGATTCATATGGGCATGGTTCAGTCGATATGACAAATATCCCAAGTGCTAACTAGGGTTTAGCACGATAAGGAGTCGACCTAGTTTTACACTTGTTGCCAAGTCAAAACCCTCAAACCCAAAGATCATACCCACATTCACGAAATGTTGAGTCAATTGGATGCTCATGCATAAAACGATCTAAGGTTTCTATCCTAAGGATCACTCGTTCAAATGATGAAACTCTGACTGAGTTGGAAATTCCTAGGACCGTGGCCCAATACAATTAGGAATGGGTTGGGTAAGAAGACACCTTAAACCCTGCTACTCGGCTGGAGGTAATTCCGTGACCAGAAAACGCCATTCAATGGGTGAAATGATCCCGTGGAATAGATGCAACACATGTGCAAAAAGTTGCAACATCGCATAGACTTGTGATTTGTCCACAAGAGAGTTTTGTCATTTCTTGAAATGAGGTTGGCAAGTTATTGCGCAAATTTAACTTACAAGAGGATGAGTAATCATCCCGTTACATCACCTTTCTTGGGAAATAATTGCCAAGAAAAAGGAGAGTTAGGTATTTGCCTGGAAGCAAATGACCAATCAATAAATTGAAGCGACATGGTCGCCAGGATTTACTATTACCTAAGGTATTGGTTAAGTTGGGTTAACAGGGTATGGCCCTAACCCAAGGACAAAAGGGTAAACAAACAAACCCTTGGGGATCTTGCCAAGTCGCAATTTGATCCCAGATCGAATGCTGGATGCATTCGGAGAGAAAGATTCGCTTTTTAACAGTTGGCCAAATAAACGACCACTGACATTGATTGTGCTTGTAATAGTTTAGAAAGCACTGTTTGCATTGTTTGCTCAAGGAAGTAAAGGATGAAAAGATATCTAAATGCTTCAGGTTGAAGGCCTGAAGGGAGAGGCAGCTTCAGTTACCCCCGACTGCCTGCCTGACCCTAACCAAGGGGGTTGTTGACCGCGCCGGGAACGTTGACCGAACCCGCCGCGAGAGGTCTTTCCGTTGAGCTCTACTTGGAGCAGGAGGACGCTTGGGTGCCAGGGGGGGCTCTGGCCGTAAATCCCTCGCCTTCCGGGTCCTGCACAAGAGGCTAACGTGACTCGGGATTGGATCTCGAGGCCCGCATACTAGTCTACGGGCAGAAGCTTGGAATAGTGATCCCTAGCGGATTACTGGATAGCCTTCGGGCAGATTATGGACAAGCCTACGGGCGGAACTCCTTGTAATTCAAAGATAAAATGATGAAATGATAATAAAGAAGTTGTTTGATATTGTTTTTCTATGTCACGTGATAAAATTACGTGAAGGAACCAGTGCCTAACAGGGTTAATTAAAGAAGCTGATTGTTATATGTCAAATTAATGTGTTAGATAATTACATAACTAAAACAAACCGAGGAAAGTGCGGAGGATGGACCATGGGTCTGTCCCACGGATGGGTGGTCCCGGTTAGCCGGGAACTTTTCTCAAAAATCTCGAAGAACAGCGGGATGATCATCATTACCAAAGCGAATAATGAGAGCAATAACCTAGAGTTACGTCTTACCCGATTTACGCTGTTTTAGGGGAATGGAATGGGACTATGCCTTATGGAAGAGGGGTTGAGCCTTGCATCCCTCTCGTTTCCCATTCTCCTTGAACCAAGTGCAGCGTGAATCCGCTTCGGACTTGGCGTTTCTGCGTAAAGTAATTCGCTCGGGTCTGACACTAGTTGCTGCTAGCTAATGACCAAACAAGAAAACCCAAATTCAGGTCGATCCTAAGTGGGAACGGCCAGGATACTTCCGCTACGGGGCAGACACGGGAAGACCTAGATTGCAAAACCCGTAACATTCCATGGGAGTGCCGGGCGAAGTTTTCTAGACATCCTTTCCGATGGACTGCTAAGACGTGTCCTGGATGATCCTAGTGGACACGTTACAGCTCCACCTCATCGTTCCAAAAGTTTGTGTGAACCTCGCCATGAGATTCAAACATTTCTTAAGTTCTTAATAAAGCATAAGAACCACTCCAAATGGCTCACAATATCAATGATACATGAGCCAACATGAGGGGGACAACACCTTCTTTTTGATCTTCATCATTTCTCTTCAAAGGTTTGCTTTCAGTGTGTTGATACTTCAATGTTGTAACAACAGTGCTCGAAGCAAGACTCATGAGTTTAAAATTTGGATAGCCTTTTACTATTCCTACCGGCCTATCATCTCACTTTATAGCATTGTCAATATCAAATCCTTAGCTTCCCTTCTACCCATATTACTACTCCACATGCCTCCTCACTATATCATTTCCCATATGGCTTACCACAATCTACATATACTTGCCGCCTAGTTTTCCTCATGCACCCAACTACCAACAAGCATGTTTCATGTGTCAAGAGGGTTCATGGAAAGTTGATATAAGGAACATAGTCCGAACTTTGATTGCTTTGGCAACTTAAACTAATACAATATTGAATGTATGAAAATAAGACATATGGGGATGTGGCACTGATATATGGTGATTTCTATTCATGTTGAGCATATCATGTCATGCATATTATCATGACACACTAAGCTTACAACATTACATAAATTTGACGAGCCATAAACTATATTGAGAATTTCTCCTCCTCCTCCTCCTCCTCCCCCCCCCTCTATTATATATATTTTATTAATAATTAATTGATATATTAATAATTAATAGTTAATCAATTTCATCATTGTATCATTACACATTATTTTATACACCTAATCAAGTACATTAAAGTACTGACAATTATAATGCATATACTACAACTATCATTAATATAAATAATACATGAATAATAATAATAAGTTAAAATCAAAATATATTAACTAACATTATAGATTATAAATATATATTAATGTATATACATAATGCATAATACATATATACATTAACATACTAATTGATCATTATATGCATATACATTATTCATATTTTATTAACAATTAATTAATATATTCATATTTAATGACTACTACATAATCAATTGTGTCAATGTATTAATAGCTATAATTAATACATATATTATTGAATGAACATACAATTATATCATATGTATTATTGTTGTTGTTGTTGTTGTTGTTAAAAATATATTGCTTATAACATTATTATATAATATATATTTTTAAATTATAATTAATTATTTTATATTAAAATATTATTATAAATGTAGATTAAATATATTTTATATTATAATACTTAATTGTTAATCATTAATATATAATCAATATTATTAATGTATTAATAACTACAATGGATATATATAGTATTGAATTATCATATACTTATATTTTATGCAACATCATCATCATCATTCTAATATCAAATGTAATAATATATATAATTATAATTAATATGGATATTAAATTAATGATAGTTATACATGATAATTGTGTATTAATACATAATATAAGTATTAATTATAAAAATACTTATTAACTATAAGTGAATTATCATTTACATAATAATATTCAATTATAATAACAATACTGTATCTTGAGGAATATCAATTATAGGTCAAGTATAATTTACATGATGATATTCAATTATAATAATAATATTGTGTGTGTGTGTGTGTGTGTGTGTAGAGAGAGAGAGAGAGAGCCCTTCTCCTTAATTGTTGAGGAGGGGAGATAAAGTGGAAAAAAAAAGGTAAAAAAAAGAAGAGAAAAATAGAAGGTTTCGAAGTGTAATGAGAGGTTGCCATGTGAGATCCCCAAGAACTCCTAATAATAAATTATATATATAACGTGTGTGTGTGTGTGTGTGTGTGTGTGTGTGTGTGTGTGTGTGTGTGTGTGTGTGTGTGTGTGCGTGCGTGCGTGCGTGCGTGCGTGCGTGCGTGCGTGCGTGCACGAATGCAATATATGTGTATACACGTGTATATGTATGTTTAGTACATGTGCATCTATTTATGTGGTCTCATAGAGTTATATCCTCTCTCTTGCTCTCATCATTTGTAAATTCTCTCCTCTCTTTTTTCATCTCATATGTATGCTAGTTGTGTACACATATGTGTATGTGTGTATGTTTGTAAGTGCATTGTTATGCGTGTGTATCCATTCTCTCTCTCTCTCTCTCTCTCTATATATATATATATATATATATATATATATATATATATATATATATATATATATATATATATATATATATATATATATATATATATATACACACACACACACACACACACATATATATATTCTCACTCATATATTTACAACTGTATGAGCATGCATGTATACATGCATACATGTGTATATATATGCATACATATGCATATGTATGCACTCGTACATGTATTGTTCATGTGTTTTTATCGTCTATGTGCATTTCTGTATACATTGCATGGACATGTTCAACTATTATAATTATTATCTCATCCCATATGTTCAAAAAAAATTAAAAATGAACTTTTTTTAACATAGTGATAAGGAGTTTATGGGTTGCAGAGATGGAAACCATTGGAAAGATAAAGCACCATAACTTGGTGCCTATATGTGCATTTTTTGTTCTATACAGATTGCATAAATGTGTTCAACCACAAATATCATTTCATTTCTTGGTGCCTATATGTGCATTTTTTGTTCTATACAGATTGCATAAATGTGTTCAACCACAAATATCAATTTATTTCTTGGTGCCTATATGTGCATTTTTTTTGTTCTATATAGATTGCATAAATGTGTTCAACCACAAATATCATTTCATTTCTTGGTGCCTATATGTGCATTTTTTGTTCTATACAGATTGCATAAATGTGTTCAACCACAAATATCATTTTATTTCTTGGTGCCTATATGTGCATTTTTTTTGTTCTATATAGATTGCATAAATGTGTTCAACCACAAATTTCATTTCATTTCTTGGTGCCTATATGTGCATTTTTGTTCTATACAGATTGCATAAATGTGTTCAACCAGAAATATCATTTCATTTCATAGATCTAATTAGAAAATAAATTCAACTCTCTTTATACGAAAAAGTGGAGAGAGAGAGAGAGAGAGAGAGAGAGAGAGAGAGAGAGAGAGAGAGAGAGAGAGAGAGAGAGAGAGAGAGAGAGAGAGAGAGAGAGAGAGAGAAGGAGATATACAACTTTTCAAAGACTCACCTTTGCCCTTTCCATGATCATATCCTACATTCAATTAAACAAGAGAGAGGAAATGTGTGTGTGTTCAATTAAAAGAGAGAGTGTGTGTATGTATAAGTGTGTTGAATTGAGAGAGAAATATATATATATATATATATATATATATATATATATATATATATATATATATATAAAATATGATTTAAAAAATATAATCCCCACTCACTCTTGAAGAAAAAGGCTCTTTATTTTTTGAATATCAAACTTCTTCTCCTTGTGACACATAGGCTTGAGAGCTCTTTCAAGATCCCCAAGGCAAAGCTCTAAATAATATAGAATAGATTATTATGTCTATGTGGCCATGATTTGGGTGTTCCCACCTTTTTGTTGTTTCCTCCACTATATGTCAACATAACCTTTGTTCACATCTCAATCCCTCCATAAGCATTGTCCTCTATACTAGAGATAGTTCCCACATGCACTATCTTAGGTGCATAAGTGTTATATGTAGGGTAAGTTTCCACTATAGAAACATATTGTAGGAACTTTGTAAAAGGAAAACACTTAGACAGAAATTATATAGACTAGCCACTTAGGTTTACTTGGTATAGATAAGCAAAATAGCATACCATGCTAAGTAGCAATTAATAAATGGGGAGGATATAAGGGTAGAAGAATGTGTAAAAAATAGTACGTGGGAAGTAATGTAAATTGGGTAGGAAAAGGGTGAATATATGCTATAATAAAAGAGTGCCACTTACTTTTAGATTATTATCATAAGAGATTCTGTAATGTGTCCCTTGCATTTGGGTACACACAACACCTTTGAACTAGCACTAGTTTAGTCATATCTTCTTTCTTTTCAAAGTTGTGCCACACTTGAGACTTTCCCAACCTTGGTAAGTGCCAACCTACTTCATTTTTATCCTCATCATCACCTTAACCCTCCTTGACCAAAGTCCTACCACTATTAGGGTAAAGGCCAATGTGGTTGCCCACCCATCTTACTCACTAACCCTAACTATATATACACACCATTATTCTTTATTATTTGAGTGATAAGGCAATAAGATACTCACAAGAGACCTATTTTGAGGCACCACAAATATAGCATTTTTGTGTGTGTGTGTGTGTGTGTGCACGCGCGCACGCGCGTGCAATTTCTATTCTCCTTATGCTCCAACAACTAGTACCAAAGTTGAAGGGAGTCTCCAACAACGATCATCATGGTCTCTATCTTGGACAAAATTTGATATGTGTGGAGATTCGAGCTCAGTTTTTACCTATAAGTGCGGCATAGATTGTTTCATCCTTTTTTACTATTCCACAAAAGTTATTCAAAAATTACAAAACAAGTTAAGGATTACAGTGTCCACTATAAAAACATTGTATATAGGTTACCGAGCATTAGTAAATAGTGTGGCAGACTATCAAATTTGAGACATGTTGCAAATTACAAATTTTATAGTTTTCGAGGTTGTTGTTGTTGGTTGCTAGTGTATGCAACAAGTGTTATTAGAGTAGAAACTTTGAGGTATATGCTACAACAATTCTTGAGCTACATATATTATCATATTGACCATGCATATTTGCTCATGAACAAGCAATACAATTATTTATTGATGTATTGTAGCAATTTAAGGGAGATGAATCTTCCAATGTACTTCTAATCATTTGGATGATGTTATGATGTTATATTTGTGAGGAAGAGTTGATGTTTTAGTACCATGTTCTAACTATGTAGAGTGATTTTTGCAGTGTCTAGACAGTAATATATGCATCATTATTAAGCAATGGTTCATTCTTTAGCTTCTCTTAGTTTTGGTTATACTAAGCAAGTATTGCAAAAAGTCTGCTACTTTTACAATGTAGTTTGTTGATTTTCTAGCTGCTATTTTGCTATCACTTGTTGATAGTTGTTTCTATTTTGCACAAATGGCTCATCTCATGAAAAGGTCATTTGAGTTGCAGATTAAGGAGGACTCTACTATCATCTCCCACCTTAATGAATTCAACATCATATTCAATCTCAAAAGTTGAAGTTTGAAGATGTGATTAAGACAATCTTTTTGTTGTGCTCATTGCTTGCAACATGGGACATCTTTAGAACAACCATCAGTAATTCAACTCTAGATGGTGAGTTAAAGTTTAATGACATTGTGGATAGTTTATTGGGCTAAAGACGTATGTAGAAAATCCATGGAAGAAGGCTGAAATGATTAGGCATTGGCAACTCAGTGTTGGAGTAAATACCAATGGCCAATAGCTGGGTGGGCATCCCTTATATATACACACATTGTATAATCATATATAAGTGAAGATAACAAAGAATAACTGTGATATTTTTCTCCAACATTGATGCCTGCTTCCAAAACATTGATAGAGGTATAATTCTCATCATTGGGATCTAGATTTAAGTCAAGCTAACCTATGAATGCTCAAGTTGGGGCTACAATAGTCCACTTTGATAGTGATTTGGCAACCATTTTGTGCATGTTTTAGGAGCAAAATAGCTTGCCTTTGGATGCTTAGGAAGAGATCTTGGTACATGGTTTTGATCATGCAAGCACATGGGCTACTTAAGTATAGGGGTAGCTTATTTTTCGGAAGTAAGGGGTTTAAGCAAGGGGTCTGGGCTTACTTAAGCTTAGGCTCTACTTTTTTTGAAGTAGGGGATCTTCTTATATAACAAAGAAATACAAAGAGAGAGAGAGAGAGACTTGATGATTTATAGAGATAGTAATGTCTATGGATTGTACTACTAATATGGATGCTCCAGGAGGTGGTTTTTGCTAAAAACAACTTGTTTGATGTATTTTTGTCAGTTGGGTTTCTTATACCATTTTTCCATGTTTTTTCATTATCTGGAAACTTGAGAACATGGATATAGATGTATGGAAGGAATTATATGAGTCAACACACTCTACTATTATGTTGATACTCATCAAAGTTTGTGTATTTTAATGTGAAGGACATAGCATGTGCAATTGGTGTATGGAAAATGCTTGGTGACTTGTATGAAAAAGAAAGTGCAACCTTGCAGGCTTATTGGTTGATAAAACTCATTAATCTCGGCATGGAGGAAGGGGCTTCAATGTCTAATCACCTCAATGATTTTAACACTATTTTTAGCCAACTAATATATTAGAAGATTATATTTCATGATTTAATGAGAAGTCCACGTTCTTGTTAGTCACCTTTCCTGAGAGTCAAAATACTTCCAAATTTGCCATTGGTAACTTTGCACCCACATGTGGGCTTATGAGTACTAATGTGGAGCATATTTTGTTGATTGAGGAGGTAAATAGTAATGCAGCATCAAAAACTCCAA
Source organism: Lygodium microphyllum (assembly GCF_053477565.2). NCBI lineage: Eukaryota > Viridiplantae > Streptophyta > Polypodiopsida > Schizaeales > Lygodiaceae > Lygodium > Lygodium microphyllum. The sequence goes on from NC_141143.1 coordinate 163,594,676, forward strand.
TGCACATATGGTGAGATGAAGGTCAAATGCCAAAAGGAACTCTCGTGAGAGAGGCAAGTTAAGTAGCAAGTCACATAGCAAAAAGCATATAGAATGCTACTTTTGTAACAAGAAGAGATACATAAAAAAGGACTACTTCAAATAGAATAACAAGCACAAACTTGGAAAGATGGCAAATGAGAATGATGGCAAAGAGAAAAGCAAGGTAAAGTTTGGGGAGATTAATGCATATGGAAATGATGATGGTAATGCCTTATTTGTATCCTCTTTTGGAGTGCATCCTTGGTTGCCATGGCTAATATCATGTCTCAAAATTGGCTTATGGATTTTTGAGCATCATTTTATGTTACTCCACATTGAGAGTGGTTCTCTACTTATAATGCTGAAAAAGGATAATGCCTTCATCTTAGAAAGAAGTAGCATGTAGCACTATTGGCATTGGGATATACACTTGTCATTGTCAAATGGTTTTTCTTTTGAAGATCTTTGGTATGGAAGATTTGCAAAAGATAGGTTATTGGGGCTAAAGGGACAAAATCTAGTACTTTATATCCTTTGCATGTGTCTGGTGTCAAAGACAATGTTGTAGCTATTATTGAATAGCCATTTGTCTCTTTATAGCCTCATTGTTTAGGGCATATTTCAGTCACTAGAATGAAATCTTTGTGCCATTTTGATTATTTTCTTTGTCTAAAATTTTTTGGGATAGTAGTGCATTTGATCAATAGGTCTCCTAGCAAGCCATTTGATAGTAAGACACCAGAGAAGTTATGGTCTAGCAAGAGGCCGAGTTATGGTCACTTGAGTACTTGCATATACCTAGGGACAAGTGGAATAAGCTTGATCCTCAGTATAAGAAATGCATTTGTATTGGCTATGGAGAATTTAATGAAATGGGCTATTGCTTGTGAAGGTAGTATATAGCCATGATGTTATCTTTCAACCCATTAAAATGTTTAAGATTCGTAGAGTAGTATTTCAAGGGGATGGGCAACCAACATATGAGCATACTGTAGGACCTTTTTTGCATGATGTGAGGCTTAGAAAGCTAGCAAATGCCAAGGTGAAAGTGCCATGAGATGGTGGACAACGTCATGTTTTATAGAATAGACAGATGGGGCACCAAATGCTTATATTAAGCTAGTTTTATGTAGGTCTATGAGAGTTTCTAGACCATTAGATAAATATAATCCATATCTAGACTATTTCAAGGTCATGATTGTGATGGGCCTTCTTGTTATGCAAATGTAATGACTAGGGGATGATAGTCATAAGGGGAAAAGGGCTATGCAATTGAATATGAATTCTTTGGAAAAAATTGCTACTTGGGAGCTAGATTTTTTGCCTAAGGTAAACAAGCATTGCCATCTAAGTGGGTCTACAAGTTGAAGGTATAGACCATAGCCGAAAATGTGATGAAAGCACTTTGTGAAACTGTAAAATTGGAGCTAGCACAATATCGTCATTTGGACCTCGATGTGTGAAAAGTGCATTTTTCTACTATATGCTAGAAATTACTGAGAGATGTGGTTGGATAGTTTAGAATTATTTTGCATAGTGCTATGATCCACATAAAATATAAATATAAACTACAATAGGAAACATCCTAGTCCCGTTTGCATATATGTAATGGTTCATGAGATATCATATGAATTCATGTTTTGAAATCCCAATTGATACTTCTTGAGTTGATTATCCCTCTTAGAAAGAAACATTCAGAATAGTACTTGGATAGATTCTTTAAGTTTGAAATTTATCAAGATTTCAAAGCAAGATGTTCACAATGAACTTACTTTTAGGCAATGTTTGAAATAATGTGAGCTAGATAAAGACAAATAGAGCAAATAGCCCATATTATTGGGGATAGGAAACGAATCAACATTTTCTAAATACGAGGCAAGGTTGGTGGCCAAAGGATTTAAACATGAGAAGGGGATTCCCTTTGATGCGACCTTTTCACCAATAGTCAAGATGACCACCCTTTGGTTGCTATGGAGGATATGGAATTGGTTTAGATAGATGTAAAGATTGCTTTCTAGCATGGGGACTTGCATGAGGATATTTGCACAACTTGAGTAGTTTGTCATGGAAGGCAAGGAGAACTTGGTGTATAAGCTACATAAGAGCCTATAATGTTTCAAATAGGCTCCTAACGAATGGTATTATAAGTTTGATAACTTGATGTAGTTTCAGGGGTATAGTAGGATAGACTACTGCCTATATGTGAGGAAGACTGGGGATGGTAGCATTATGATCTTGAGTCTATATGTGGATGACATGCTAATTGTTGGGAAGGCCATTATGGATGTGGATGCTTTTGAAGAAATATTACATTAAACCTTTGATGGAAAGGACTTGGGGAATATTGGTCACATTCTAGATATGTGCATTAAGCAAGATCAAGACAAAAAGGTACTCTATTTGTATGAAAGGAATACATTGGTAAGGTATTAGAGCATTTCAATATGGAGAGGGGGAAGGCTATGGGTGCATTGCCTCCATATTTGAAACTTAGCTAAGAGGACACAATCCCAAGTCAAGTGAGTAGAATCGTGAAATGGCTAAGATTCTGTATGCATCCACATTTGGTAGCTTGATGTACACCATGGTTACTACACATCTAGACATTGCCTATACAGTGGAGGTAGTCAGTAGGCATTTGAAAAAACTTGGAAAGAAGAATTGGGAGGTAATAAAGTATATAATGAGATGCTTGAATGGCACTAGATCTATGTGCATATTCTTTGGAAGGAAGGATGCATTTATTCTTGAATATATAGATATTGATTTTACAGTGGAGGTAGTCAGTAGGTATTTGAAAAACCTTGGAAAGAAGCATTGGGAGGTAATAAAGTATATAATGAAATGCTTGAATGGCACTAGATCTATGTGCATATTCTTTGGAAGGAAGGATGCATTTATTCTTGAATATGTAGATATTGATTTTGCAGGGAGTGTAGACTCTAGGAGGTCTACTATATGTTTTGTCTTCACTTTCACAAGTGGTGTAGTCTCTTGGATCTCTTGATCACAACCATGTATAACTTTATGCACTATTGAGGTAGAGTATGTTATAGCCATACTAAGGCTTGCAAAAGGAATCTCTATGGCTTACTCATCTAGTGGGAGACTTGGTCATTGTATGAGAGGTACCTACATTGCACTATGATAGTTAGAGTGCCATTTACTTGCCACCCTTGTCTTTCATGCAAAAACAAAGCACATTGAGGTGAAGTATCACTTCATTAGGAAGATACTTGAGGACAAGTGCATTGAGCTTGTCAAGTTCTATACAAATGATAAACTTGTATATCTTCTTATGAAGAGTTTACCTTCTGAGCGCTTTGCACACTATAGAATGCTAATTGGCATTGAATAGTATCTTCACTTTCTTCCTATACTTCCGTAAAGGCACATTGGCCTTTAAGTGGGATGTTGATGGGGTAAACACCAATGGTCAATAGCCAATCCTTGTATATGTACATACTATACAAAAATATACAAGTGAAGATAACAAAAAATAAGGGTACCATTTATTTTGTATCTACATAACTCTCTTGTGTTCTTCTCTCTCTCAACCCTCTTGCACTCCATAGCTTCTACCTTTCATCCCACCATTGTTTCCCTCTCTCTTAGAGTGAAAGAGGTAGAAAACAATACAAAGGCAAGAACTAGGACTATGGATAGTCACACAAAAAATGTAGGTCTAAGAAAGACATCGAATGCTTCTATTGTGGTAAAACATGTCATATTAAGAAGGATTGTTAAAAATGGAAGTAAGAGAAAAGAAATAAATAGGAGGATAATGATGCTAACACGAAAGGAGATAATTGAAATGTAAATACTGAAGAAATCAATACAATGACTACGCATACTAATAAATGTGAGGTGCTATTTACTTCATAAGGAGTGGTCCTATTTATATGATAGCCAATAGGCATAGTTCATTCCATCTTGGTAATGACTATGTGCATGATGTAGTTGGTGCAAGTGATGTGTAGTTTGGTTTTGAAAATGAATCGACCTTTACCCTTTGGAATGTGTGCTATGTACCTAAGCTTACTAAGAGCTAGATATCTACTAGTTAGTTGGATGACTTGGGATGCTCTACTACTTTTGGGAGTTAGTCATGAATACTCCATAAGAGATAATCTATGGTTGTTAAAGGAGCCAAATGTGGCATTTTGTATCCCCTTCATGTATCTTTTATTAAAAATCATGTAATTGCAATAAGCAAGAAGTCAAATGTATCTTTGTGGCACACTTGTGAGGACATATGTCTAGAAAAGGAATGGAAATGCTACCTCATTTGGGATACTTGCCTTCTCTCGATTTTTCTAATCTTTCTATTTGTGAGTATTGCATATACAAAAAGCATACACAATCAGCCCATAAGAAAAACTTAAACAAGAAAAGGAGTGAGCCGCTTAACTTAGTGTGCATAGTGATATATGTGGGCCTTTGCCTAAAAATTCTATGGAGGGGGACATCATATTTTATCACATTCATTAAATATGCAACTAGGAAAGTGTGGACTTACACTATGGTCAAAAGATGAGACTTTATCTTGTTTTCCAAAAGAATTAAAACTTGTAGAAAATCAGTCTAGCAAGAGACTTAAGTGTCTCAAAATTGATAATGGTGGAGAATATGTATTTCATGAGTTTTGAAATTTTTGTGAAGCACATGGGATAAAAGAGGAACTCACAGCACCTAGTAATCATGCCCAAAATGGTCTTGCAAAGCTCATGAATAAGATGATAAATGAAAGAATGTGTGTATGATTTCTAATGTTGGTTTGAATCAAGGACTTTAGCATGAGGCTATGGAAACATACTCTACGTTTGACAAATAGGTCACCTAATACTAGTGTCAATGATAGTGGATTCTTGAAGAGGCATAGTCGGGTAAGAAGCCCCCTTATGATCACTTAAGGTTATTTGGTTGTGAAGCTTATGTTCATGTGCCAAAGGAAAAGTGTACTAAGTAAGAACCAAAATCCATTAAGTATATCTTTTCGGGGTATGGATAGAGTGGTGAGATTGGTAATAGCCTTTGGGATCTAGAAGGTATAAATATTATCTGTAGTAATATAATGATGTGATCTTCAATGAGAAAAAGATGCATAAGTAGACCCTTAACGAAGTGGAAACAAGAAATTTTACTTTTCAAGATGCAATGCCACCTATTATTTTGCCATGTAGGGCAAGTGTTGGTGCATAAGTGTGTAAAGATAGGGCACAAGTGAGTAGCAAGTGATTATGAATCATGGAGATTTATTGAGTAGTAGGATGAGAGACCTATAGTTCCTCATAAAGAAAAAGTGGAGGCTCAAATTCCCACTCTAAGTCAATCCATTATGCTACATTGGTCTACTTGTATCTCTCGTCCCCTTGAGAGATTTTAGCTTACGCTAGACTACATGATGTTGGCTAGGAAAACCAAAAAGTGAGTGATAAAAATCGAGCAAGGCTAGAAATGCGAGTATGAAAATGTGAGCAACAAGTCGCCTTCTAGCACAACCCACCCCTGAAGTATTACACAAAAATAAATAATACAATTGTGGATGAATATTAAATACAATAAAGACTTTGTGATGCGCTCACACAACTCATGCCACTAATGACACAAAAAAGTGTGATCCATGTTCATCTAATGAAGGTCATAAGATTATAGTTTGAACTTGAAATATAGATGAGGAACTAATTTCAATCTCATAATGAACAAAGCAAGTTGACATTGCAAAAGTATTTCATGTATCACTCCACGTTGATATTAGTAAGAGTTACATACTGGATGAATCGATGCACGATTTTGTTGAGTCTCAATACCTTAATTAAGATGTAGTATAGGTGTTTGCATGGCACGTATACCAAATTTGTAGTGTCTCACTGAGTAAAGTCCTCGCATGAGCATTTTGGATATTGTGACAATGATAGAATAGGTCAACCCGTTTGCAATGAAGCCTTTAGTCTTTAGAAAGTAAACATGAGTAACACTAGGCATAAGGACGCTCTCTTTCACAACCTTTGCAACCATCAACTTTTCCCTATTTATTTGTTCTTGAAATTCCTTAGACAACTTGTTCCTCCACTTCACAAGCTTTCCATTCCTCCACAACGGCCACTTGTGCCTTGGAGGTGGTCTATCAAATGGAACTATGAAGCTATTCATAATCTCTTCATTCTCTACAAGAACAAATCCATCACTTTGTAAGTTTACTTTCCTTGCCTCTATTACCATAGTGCTTTGAGCAATCTTCCACATTGTTGGAACATCACTTGGTTTTCCCACCATGAAGCTATCCACCTTCCCCATGAGTGGAGTACATTGCATCCACAAAACCATATAAATTGTCCCACTGTACCATTAGAACTATAATCCCTCCTTCCTTTAAAACATGGTGCAGGCACACCTACAATTGCATTCTTACCATAAGAAGCCAAAAAAAGCGACAACACTATGTGCTTCTATTCTTTGGATAGCCTAATGTGTAGGGTGGAGCATGCTCTCTTTACATATTCTTTAGGCTTTTTCTACCTCCATTTGGAAATTCTGCTCCCTCCCATAATCACTATTGAATATTTAGGTCTATGGCTATATGTTGGAAGAATCACTCTTGGGTCTACATTACCCCTCTTCCTTCTAACGCTTCATGTCTCTTATTGTGGTTTGAACATCTCTGGTGATTGCACACCCACCTCCCTGATTGCACACCCACCTGCCAGAGCACCACATGTGTCAAATCAATCAACTTTTGATTAGAGCTCCTTGCCTCTCCCCATAAATTTTTTTCTTTTAGTCTTTGCGAGGTCGATCCACTACCAAGATGATTTCCTTCTATAAATGCTTTATATGTGCACTTTGCAACACAATCAAAGCCAAATCAGCACTACATGCCTCATAGAGCGAGACATACGTATGGTTCCCATGAGTTGCTTACATGCTTGAGTGCTTACATTCTGATAAACTGGTTATTGGTACAAACCATGCATTTTCATGCTGTTGCATGAATATTCCTCTCCACTAGGAAACCCTTACATCCCACTAGTGGAACCAAGACATTAGGCCATGGAGCTCTCCATCCTTCACATGGAAAATGGACCAAAACTTCACTTCTTTGATGGTTTCTATTAAGAATATGAAGAATATGTTGAAGTTTTATTGTGATAAATCCGTGGGAGATTCACTATATGATGATGCATGAAGATTGGTTATTCTTGGTGTTTTCTTTTTCTTCTTGTGGTTGATTAAAGTATGAAGAGCATGCTTGTTGGTGTGACAAGATAGATTTTGTTGTAGTAATTTTCTTGTTTTCTTGGTGTTGCTAGCACCAACAAAGGCTAAAAATGGAAGAAGTAACACTATTGAAGAGGAAGAAAAGTAATCGAGAATTGTAGAATTCCTACTACTATTGAAAATTGGAGATCTTGATTTCCAATGTTACTTTTGACAAGAAGTGCATTCCTCAATGGTAGAGACATGTTACTATCTTGATACGGGCTCTATGTGGTATATTGATCCCACTCTCTTTTGAAGCCATAGAAAGTTATATCACTGTAGCCAATTGTTTCCCACAAAACTAAATGGAAAAATAGACAGAATGAGTATCAATGGAAAATTCCTTTATTGAAGAATTTTCAAACATTATCAAGTGGGAGATTGTGAGGAAGCTTTAGGAGAGTTATGGTCTATTGAGGTTCATAAAAATAAGAAGAAAAAGAGCTAGGACATGTTTGTAGATGGAAAACAACAAGATAGATGGGATACTTGGTGCAGTGATAACCCTCTATTTGTCCAATTGGCAACCCACACGAAGCTAGTAGCCTAAAAGTTTTCTTCACAACTTATTGTCAAGATTGTGGGAGAGAAGGAAGGAGTCTCACTTGTAGCTTTCTTGCTTGCACAATGGGGGGAATACACACATAGGTGGAGGCTGAAAACCATTTTCCTCTTCTTAGTTGTGTAAGCCAAAAGAACTCTAGTACATAGAAATAGAAGAACCCTATATATGGGTCTCAAACCAAACTCAACTAACTAAGGTGGCATACTAACTGAGCCACGAACTAGAGTAGATAAGGATAGCTATCATCTAGCTATTATTCATGGGCGGTGTACCAACCGCATCTGCAACTGACAAGTCAGTGACATAAATGCACAACGGTCACCCTAGCATATTAGGAGTGGAGCTCGATATCTCAACACTCCCCCTCGAGCTCAATCCCAATTTCTGCACACCAAGCAGGTCTCTGAACTTGCGCAACTTCTTTGCGCCCAATGCCTTCGTAAATATGTTAGCTACCTGATCCCCTATGCTGACATAAACTAGATCAATAAGACCTAGTAAAACCCTCTCCCGCACATAGTGATAATGCACCTCAATGTGCTTTGTTCTAGCATGATAGACTGGGTTATTTGCCAAGTGTATACTACTCATGTTGTCACAATAAATGACAACTGGCCCATCTGTAGACTGATGCATATCATAAAGTAGCTTATGCAACCAAGCTACCTCACATGCAGCCATTGCTGCGCCCTTGTACTCAGCCTCTGTGCTCGACAAGGCAACTGTAGGCTGTTTCTTGCTGCTCCAAGTGACTGCAGCACTCCCAAAAGAGAACACATATCCACTGGTAGATCTTCTATCGGAAATACTACCAGCCCAATCAGCATTAGTGTATCCATACAACTGTATCTGAACCCCAGTCTCATAAAGTAGTCCATACGACAATGTGGACTTCACATACCTGAGTATGCGTCTAGCCGCATCCAAATGCGGTTTCCTTGGAGCCTGCATAAACTGACTTACCAATCCAACAGCATAGCTCAAATCTGGCCTGGTAATAGTCATATAAATCAAACTTCCTACTATGCGTCTGTACATAGTAGGGTCTTCCAAAAGCTCACCTGCATCTGCGCTCAGCTTCACATTCTGCTCCAAAGGAACTGAAATAGGCTTACAACCTGTCATCCCATATTTGGACAGCATGTCCAATCCATACTGTCTCTGCAAGAGCCGTATCCCACTTGGTGATCTAATCACCTCAATGCCCAAGAAATAACACAGCTCTCCCAAATCCTTTATCTCAAACTTCTGCTTCAATAGCATTTTCACATGAAGGATATCTTCATCACTATCACTTATGATAATCAAATCATCAACATAAATGACAAGCAGCATAATACCTTTCTCTGTTTTTCTCACATAAAGTGAGAAATCTGCCTTGGAAATTTGAAAGCCAATAGTGACAAGATATTGTCCTATCTTGTCAGACCATGCTCTAGGTGCTTGCTTCAAGCCATACAAGGCTTTCTTCAACCTGCAAACAAACTCAGGATGAACAGCATGCATATAACCTGGTGGCTGCTCCAAATATACCTCTTCTTGCAAATCACCATGCAAGAAGGCATTCTTTACATCTATCTGATGTAAAGACCATTCCTTTGATGTAGCCATAGCAATGACTGCTCTTACGGTTGCCATCCTTGCAACCGGGCTGAATGTTTCTTCATAATCAATGCCATATGTTTGTGCATACCCCTTGACTACTAATCTTGCCTTGTATCTGTTCACAGAACCATCTGCATTGTGCTTCACCTTATAAATCCACTTACAACCAATTGCATTCTTATCTTTAGTCAAAGGTACCAATTTCCATGTAGCATTTGCTTCCAAGGCATCCATTTCTTCATCCATGGCTTTCTCCCATTTTTCTTTTCCCATGGCTTGCTCAAAAGAAGTGGGTTCTGGTTCTTGTATCACTTTGACCATATAGGCATAGTGAATGGCTCTGAAATCCATCATATTTTAGCCTATCCACAAGATACCTAGCTCTGGTAGACCTGCGCAAAATAGGTTCACTCCCAAATGCTCTTAAAACATCCCTGGTCTTCCTTACTCCAGGTGTAACAATAGAAGGAATACCCAACTCATCATCAATGCTCTGTTCTGAGCCACTGGATTCACCATCCACATAAGAGTGACCTGCATTCACATCAAACATGGGCTGATCTACCTTCTCTTTTCCTTTTCGTGAAATCTGCATACCGCTATCTGCATTGTTTTGAGGAGATTCTCCTGATCTCAATCTGCCTGTCCATGGCGAAGAATGTAAACCACTACTAGAGGACACTCCACGTCCACTAATATTTTGTGACTACTGCTGTGAATTCTGTGTAGCATTACCATTTTGTGCATCTACATCATCAATCACATTTACTGGTTTATACCAGCTACTCATCTCATCAAAAACAACATCTCTGCTCACTGTAAACTTACGAGTAGAAGGGTTATAGCATCTATACCCTTTCTGCTGTAGAGAGTAACCAATAAAGATGCACTTCTCAGCTTTTGGATCCAACTTGGATCTCAACTCATCTGGCACATGAACATAGGCAATGCAACCAAAAATCTTCAAATGAGAAATATCTGGTTTCCTACCAGTATACCTCTCCTCTGGAGTCATGCCATGTATTGCTGTAGTGGGAGTCCTGTTCATTATGTAGATTGCTGTAGCAACTGCTTTAGCCCACTAAAAATCTGGCAAGTCTTTTTCGTTGAGCATGGCACGAGATACCTCTCCAATATGCATGTTTTTCCTTTCTGCAATTCCATTTTGTTGTGGGGTATGACTGCATGAATATTGTTGCTTTATGCCATGCTCCTACAGGAACCTTGCAAACTCATTTGAGAGGTACTCTCCCCCTCCATCTGACCTTAGGCATTTTATTTGCAGGCCTATTTCTTTTTCAACCATAGCTTTAAGAGTTTTGAAATGCCCAAAAACTTCACTTTTCTTTTTCATAAAATACACCCAAATTTTTCTGCTATAGTAATCAATAAAAGTAACAAAATAATGACAGCCTCCAAGAGATGTAGCTTTAGTAGTCCACACATCAGAGTGGATTAATTCCAATGGCTTCTTACTCTCTTGAACATGTCTAGGAAATGGTTTCCTTGCCTGTTTTCCAAACTGACAGGCTTCACATACCTTATGCATTTCTGCAACCTTGAATTTAGGCAATCCTGCAATAATATTTTGGGTTTGCATTGATTTAAGTCGTTGTACATTAACATGACCAATGCGTTTATGCCAGATATCAATATCTGCAACTACATCGGTCCCATGTGCAAACATTGCTGCACTCAATTCAGGCATGTCTGCATCCAACGTAAACATTCTGCCATTCTTCTTTCCTTTTGCTATCAAGCGACCTTTATTTTTCATATCCTCAACAAAGCATCCATGAGAATTAAATCTGACTTGCAAGCCCTGCTCAACCATTTGACCAACAGAAACCAGATTCTTGGTGATATTCGGGACATGAAATACATCTGATAGGTATTTCTTTTTCCCATCCTGCATAGACAAAGGAAATTTTCCAATCTGCATAATAGGATGTGCAGTATCATCACCAATCTCCACAAATCCTAGTTTTTCCATTTTCCTTGCATCCTGCATCCATTCTGCATGACCTGTCATGTGGTTTGACGCACCTGAGTCAACATACCACACTTCGTTGCTTTCTTCTGCACTTGTCACAGAATTGGTCATGTGCTGCACCATAAACAAATGCTCATTTTTGTCATCACCCTGTCTACTACAAGATGCATAATTCCCTTGTTGCAATTTTCCATTCATGATGTCATTTTTATTTTTATAGCAGTCTTTAGCCATATGACCTATTTTACCACAGTAGTAGCATTCAACATTGCTGTTTGCATTTTGGCCTCTTTGCCATCCACCACGACCTCTTTGGCTCCCCCTGCCTCTAGAATTACCACGTCCTTCTCCATAGGACTGGTTTTCTTGAGTTTGCTGCATATTCTGATTTCTACCACGGCCTCCAAATCAGCCTCCTCTACCTCTGCCTCTACCTCTTCCAGCATTTGAGTAGAAGACAGCTTCTTTTGAAGTTCCTCCTGAAGAAGATGCAGCACCATTTCTCTGCTCCTCAGAAATTAGAAGAGCAATCAACTCCTCAAAATCAAGAAATCTTTCACGGACAGAAATGGATGTTCGGAACTGTGCATAATCCTTTCCTAGACCATTCAAGGTCACAGAAACTAAATCATCATCTTCCACTGGCGACCCAATGGAAGCAAGTGCATCTACAATCTTCTTCACCTTCATGTGGTAGTCATTGATACTCATACTTTCTCTTTGCACATTGTGCAACTCTTGCTTGAGCTGCATTTTCCTGGCTTGCGTATTTGTGCTATACATTTTTGACAAAGTATCCCATGCCTCCTTTGGCATACTTGCATCTTGAATATGCACAATCATAGAGTCTGAAATGCTGATAGACAGCCAGTACATAACTTTCCTGGCTCTCATGCCATGCTTTAAATGCCTGCATTTGCTGTTGATTGGGAACATCAGGAAGAACTGGTTCTTCTTCATTTCCTGTAACGAATTCTCAATATCCTTTTTCCATAAGGAAATTTGTCATTCTGAACTTCCATGCTTGGAAGTTGTTCTTGTCAAGCTTTTCAGTGACAATCTGTGAAAGAGAATCAAACGCCATTATAGAACACTGCAAAAAATTCTGTCACTGCAAAGAACACAACTTCAGCCTCACAAGGGCAAATCTGTAAAACTGACGAAAGTGATATTTGACCACACAGTCACTTCCTAGTGACGATTTTGCATCAACAGACAAGGATGATTCTATAACTCCCAATGTCTCTACGCACAAGCATACGACGCAATTTCTACAATAACTTTTCACTGACCTGTAGAATAGTGGTCGCACAGCATAAAACAGGGCCTTTTCCTGAGTGCGTGCAGAAAACTTTCGCCTCCAAAACAGGCCCCGAAATGGCCTCAAATAAAAAAAACAGAGCAACCGAGGGCTAAAGCCCACACCCGCAGCATATACTACCCTTTTGCTACACTGCGAAGGGCATCTCAATCTGAGACAATGCACTCTTGCACTTTCCGGCTGTGATACCTTCAGAGACTTGCTCCCAGAACAGAAAAATGAAAGCAACACTGGTCCTCTTACCAGAACACTGCGAACTTGGTTTGCTTTCTTGAGCTCCTTACCACGAACAAGGGTCTGATACCATGTCAAGATTGTGGGAGAGAAGGAAGGAGTCTCACTTGTAGCTTTCTTGCTTGCACAATGGGGGAATACACACACAAGTGGAGGCTGAAAACCGTTTTCCTCTTCTTAGTTGTGTAAGCCAAAAGAACTCTAGTACATAGAAATAGAAGAACCCTATATATGGGTCTCAAACCAAACTCAACTAACTAAGGTGGCATACTAACTGAGCCACGAACTAGAGTAGATAAGGATAGTTGTCATCTAGCTATTATTCATGGGCGGTGTACCAATCGCATCTGCAACTGACAAGTCGGTGACATAAATGCACAACGGTCACCCTGGCATATCACGAGTGGAGCTCGATATCTCAACACTTATGCTATTGAGACCCTTCGAAGTTGGTACTATCACAACAATGGTACTATGGTGATCCTTAGAATAATGAATTTTGATACCTTTAGAATTGAATATCTTCCCCTTTGTAGTGGAATGAAAGACAAATTCAAAGACATTGAAAAGAAGGAAGTAGAAGAAATGTTGGAAAGAGAGTCCTCTAGACACTAAAGCTTTTTTAATTCCCTTCTATTGAATACATACAAACTAGATGGAACTAACTCCCTAATGAATGATGCGATCAAGAGGCAAGCACTAGAATGAATCTAGAGGTACATGAGAAGAGAGAATGTAAAAATCAAAGCTGAGAACAACCTAGTAGTAGAAGTTTCCTTTGATGCCCTTATGACACTCTTTACAGAAGTCCTAATGGCAAGCCAAGGTCCCATTCTAAGCCAGATCCATCTTGGAGAATACAATGAAGACCCCGCTCTTCATGTGGCCAAGTTCATGGTAGTGTGTGTAGCCAATAATGCTAGAACTTTGAACATTGATTGGTGATATCCCTTGGCACTTTCAAAAGCACGGTATTTCAGTGATATGAGAGACAAGCAAAAGGAGCTTTTGGTACATGGGATGACCTAGAGGAGTCCTTTCTCACTAAAATCAGACACGAAGATTTTGAAGATTGGATGTGAGAGAAGTTCATAAACTTAGGTGGCATATGTTCTTTAGAGAAGAGGTGGAAGCATATGTCTCTAGAATGGAATCCATATTGAAGAGATCGACTAATTATAACTTGGATGAAGACATTTAGAAGGCAGTCTTTCTTAGAGTTCTACAACTAGAAGCTCATAAGTTTGTGGAGCTAAGAAGACCAGTCAACTTGCAAGCTATAGTGGAAGGTGCAAGACTGTATGATGAAGTTGAAGAAAGGGTGTCAATGACCTCGTGAAGAGGAGCTCTATCTCCTCCAATGCCATGAATTGTATACCCGCCAAATGCAATCCCAGGGACTATTTCCTACCCCTCCGCAGATAGTGCCTCAAATGATGGTTCAACCATAATAGTAGTGGCCTCAAATAGTTCCTTCAATGGTAAATCAACAACAATAGTGGAACCCTACCAATTGAAACCAACAAACCAAGAGACTCAATAGGAGCTTTGAATTAGAATCAGAATAGAGGATCCTTTGCATCAACCCAACCAATTTGTGCGATGATTATTGATGACCATGAAATTTGTGCAAAAACACGCATAAGAATATGCTCATCATGAATATCTATTGTAGAAATATATTTTTCTTTTGTACTATCTTGTCAAAAGTTTAAAAATGAAGCAATGTAACTTGTGGGTCCAAAAGCCCACATTTAAAAATTAAAAAAAGGGATGGTCAAACACCTTTTGTCCCATTCTGAAATTTGAAGATCTTTAGACCTTAGCCAAAATGTATGCAACCCAATTTTATAATATCAAGAAAGAAAAAGGAAGAGACTTGTTGAGTGATTTGAGGAGGTGGGAGATTGAGGTTGTTACAACCTCTCTCTTCCTTTATCTTCTCTTCTCACACTTCATTTCAATCTCCCATTGTGGCACAACACTTGCCTTCTTATTCTTGTTTCTTTCTCTTTCTCTTCCTCACTCTTCATATGGAGAGGAAGAGGAAGAGGGTGAGGATGGCAACGAGTGCTCAATCTCTTGTGTGTTTTTAGACATGGTTTTCCGGTAAGAAAGAGGGTTTTCTTGTAGGTTGTCATAGAGTGTACTTGTAGCCTCTACTTGGCTGGTTCTGGTTCTCTTTGTGCCATGGCAAGGGGTTGTTCATTTGGTGCACTAGCTAGGAAAGAGGTGGCTATGAAATCTCTAAGAAGGCACATTTTGAGTGAAGAGCTTTGATGACAAGAGTTGCATTCTGAAAGGAAGATTTCATGACAACCCTACTTGTGGACTAAGTTATGATGGTTCAATGGTTTCACAAGGCTTTAAGCCCTTCAAAATGCAAGATGCTCTCAAGATAGAGGAAGATGTAAGAGTAAGAGAAGATCTTTAATGGAAGAAGACGATGCCATAGCCCGTGCTTTCAGCAACCCCTCCACATCTTCATCCTCTTTGAATCAAATTTTAGGGTTTTTCTCGAGAGAAAAAGAGCCCCTTCTTTGGCTAGTACTAAATATAAGAGATTGCTTTGTAGTTCCTTTTGTTGGCCTTATCTTTTGGCTCTTGTATCTACATCGCTCAGTTGTACAATAGTGGCAAGGGCTTCTTTGCTACCCTCACTTCAAGTATATCAAAATTTGGTGATGCTATGCACAAATCTCTGAATAACATACTCAGATATGAGGGATTGGAGGTGATTAATCTTGAGGTTGGCCAAGATGATGTAGAGGAAGAAGCTTGCAAGGGACAATGGAAACAAGAGGACCAAGAGAGATATTGGAAAATGATACATGATAAAATCAGGACAATGAGTTAAAGTGCAGCAGCAAAGGCAAAGGGAGTCATCGAGGAAGGTGCAATAGTTGGATCATTAAAGCTACTAGAGCTTTACGATAGTCATTACAATGAGCATCCTCACCCTTACCTTGCTCTCCATTGTGCATAAGGCATCAGTATCGATGGCTATAAGGTTCATCATTTTCTTTCTCCATCTTGTCCACACTGCGCGAACAATTATTCAATCATATCCTCTCTCTTTTGACATATTCTAATTCACGTAATTTTCAATCCTTAAACCTTCAAAATGGAAAAACCAAGATTTAAACACTTTAATCCCTATAAGACCCATTCATATGCAATGCCTACCTCAAAATGCCCTTCTTTGCCAAAATCACATTTTAAAACACACTAGGATTTAGTTTATTTTGTCTTTTCTTTTTGTTATTCTTTTTGTTTTAATAAAACTTACCTCTCCTTTCCTCTTCAAAAAAACCGTGTGGAGAGCTCAATTGTCATAGCTTTTGTGAGGAAATGTGTGATGATCATATCTTTTTGGGTTTTATCCATGTGTTTCATGGTGCGGTTATTATTTCTTTCCTATTTGAGTGGTGTGATGTTGCTTTTATATGAAAAATTGCTGAAGAACCCTATCTTTTGTGTTTTGATTGTGGCGTTATTTGGCATGCTTTCAAGGCTAGGCTTTACAACCTAGATGTGTGGTTTTTCTTTTGTGTTTATGTGTTCCATTTGATTTGCCTCGTCCAAGGAAACCAAAGACAATCTGGAAGATCAAAGAAAGAAAAAAGATGGAGATGAAGATTTATGCAAGTTGATCATGGTTCTTCTCTAATTTTTTTGTGGGGATGCTTCACACTTAAGTGTGGGAGGAATGATGACCATGAAATTTATGCAAAAATGGGCACAAAAATGTGCTCATCATGGGAATATCTATTACAAAAATAGATTTTTCTTTTGTACTGTCTTGTCAAAAATTCAAATATGAAGCAATGTAACTTGTGGGTCCAAAAGCTCACATTTGAAAATGAAGGAAAAGGGATGGTTAAACACCTTTTGCCCCATTCTCAAAATTGAATGTCTTTAGATCTTAGCCAAAATGTATTCAACCCAATTTTATAATATCAAGAAAGGAAAAGAAAGAGACTTATTGGGTGATTTGAGGAGGTGGGAGGTTGAGGTGGTTACAACCTTTCCCTTCCTTTATCTTCTCTTCTCAAGCATCATTTCTCTATGCCATTTTGTCACAACACTTGCTTTCTTGTTCTTGTTTCTTTCTCTTTTGCTTGTATTGCAATATCCTATGGAGAGTGAGGAAGTGGAAGAGGGTGAGGATGGCAAAGAGTGCTCAATCTCTTGTGTGCTTTTGGACATGGTTTTTTAGTAAGAAAGAGGGTTTTCTTACAAGTTTTCATGGCCATTGACGATATTGAAGCGACGGTGGAATTCCAAAAAGGAGTGTAAAGCTGCTTTCACATTCAAAGGATTACAACTGCGATGCCGCCTAAGAAAGTCCAAGGAGTAGCTGTGGGAGGGTCATCTCCCGGTATCCATGTGGATATCTCACCCCAAAACCATGTTTTTCCTTCTTAATTTTATATCGGTTTTAATTCAATCATTCAAGATGAATTGTTAGGGATAAGATATATATTTTATCCTAGTTATTTACGATGAAGGAATTTAAGTTAATTAAACATGCAAATAAATAAAGTATAAACATAGTTTTCCTTCAAAAAGCATTATGCATTGAAACAAATTATGAGCAAGATTATTTACCCACTAAAGTAGTATACTTTGGTTAAGTCTAGAAGGTATAAATCTGCATCTTGCACTATTAACCCCTATTCTTTTTACAACGAATCATCATGGAAGATGCAAATTCATGAAAGGTTTCTTACGATGCTTAAACTCTAGGAAGTTATCATTGCTAACTGCATATCTTAGCAAGGGAAAAGATTGTTATTTGGCATGAGTTTTGTTTGCAAGAAAAAATGAAGTTTAATTGAACTTACCTAACCTCAAATCAATAAAGTTTAGGACTGAAAAATCAATTGACACATAGATAACAAATCGCGCCGAAGTGATCTTGATATTACCTTCTAAAAGTTAACCGAATTAATATAACTTAGAAATACCTATGTTGCGAAATATTCATCGGGAATGATTCAAAATCCAAGAAACGTTTATACCTTAAATACTTGCCCACCTTCCCTGATTGTAGGGTTAGTAAATCGTAAACGTAAAAGAACTAGGGCTCGTCCCTGAGGTTCTTAAAGAAAATAATAAAAGCTAAGAAACCCTAGGACTGACAAACGTCAGTTTAAAGAAACTGAAACGAATTGTTTTGTAACTCCATTATCGCATCGTACGATGCAGGACTTGCGCGGCAAGTACGAAGTCATATGGTCTTGTGAGGAAAGGTTAAATACCCTCAACAAGGATGGCGGATCCTTACGCAAGTTATCTTGCAAAAGGATGTATTCTTTAATATCCTTCTAAAGTAAGGAAGGTTAAAAACCGGAAACTAAAGTATCCAATGAACTTTAGGGTTGACCAAGTTGGGTTAATGGTTCTCTTTGCACTGTGGCAGAGTGTTGTTCAACTACAGAGCTGTCCCAAAATCCTTCTTTAAGTACTCCAAGAGGAGAAAATTTGAAGGATTACTTGTCCAACTCAGTTGCAAGCATCAAGGAAGAGCTTATGGATGTGATTATAAAATAGCTGCAGACACTAAAAGTGAATACCACTAGCATATCCATTATTGCAGGAGACGAAAGAGATGTGATGTGATCAAATACATGGTGTGGAAAGTGCCATCAAGTGGGACATTTAGCCATTGAATGTACCCAAAAACCAATTGTTCTTATTGCCTAAGTATCTACGCTTTGAAGAAGATGCATGACAAAAGAAAGAAAGATGAGGAAACAAGGTTTTTGACCTTCTGGAATCCAAGATGACAACACAAGACATCGGCCCAAAGCTTAGAGAGTTTGGTCCTAATTTTGGACCAATGAGGTTCCTTGCCCAATGTTACAGAGGAAGATAGTTTAGTGGTGGACAAAGATTAGAAGTGTAATGTTACAGATGCAAAGAAAAGGTCATATCTCCCCAAATTGCCAAAACCCTAGAAGATCCATGGATAATAAGCCCCTCTATAAGGCAACGCAAATGATAAGGTCACACTACTAAAGACTACTAGAGTCCAAGCCGTGTTAAGGTTAGTGCCATAGAGACAACCAACAAAAGAATTAAGACCCTACCTTCAATTTGGTAGAATTAGAAGTAGTTGCAGTTACACATGTAAAGGAAAGAGCCCCCTACCAAATTACCCCCCCCGAATTTTTAGCCCCCCCTATTTTCACCCTCCCCACTATTTTTACCCCCTTCTCCAGATTTAACCCAACCGCAGTTAGCCTACCCTTAACCCAACCACAGCTAGCCTACCCTTAACCCAACCACAGTTACCCTAACCCTAGTTACCCTTACCCAAGCCCCCTTTCCCACCCCTTCTCACTTCTCCCCTAGTCCCCCCTTCCCACCCACCACCCTCTTCACTCGTAGCCCCCCTCCCCTGTTCCCATGCCGTGCAAACCTTTCGGTGTGCGTGAGTGTACGGGTGAGCTGCTAGCAGGTGTTCACGCGCAAGGACGCGCTTTCGACTTGTCTGTGCGATGGTGTGTTGCAATCCGTCGTTCACACACAGTCATTTTCAGCCATTCACACGTAGCTCGGGTACTACCTTTTAATTTCCAAACCCGAAACCACATAAAAACACATAAAAATACACATAAAACACAAAAAAAATCAAAAATTCATTAAAATTCATTTAAAATCCAAAAAAATTACAAAAAAATTCCTAAAAATTTCCAACATTGCTGAAATCATTTGTAATATTTTCTAAAGTGGGAATTCAAGAAAATAAATTGCAAAAAATTCAAAACTTCAAAATGCTTTCAAAATAACATGCAAAATGAGTAAAATTCATTAAAAATTGGTAAAAATTCAAAAATATTTCCAAAAAAGTTTCAAAAAATTTCACAAACCCGTTGCTCCTTTTGCCAATAATTTATCAATTGGAAATGCTTCCATAAATGGCTAAAATATTATTTGAAGCCAAAATCCTAAAGTTAATACTTCACCTCATGAAAATTCATTTTAAATTTTAAAAATTAGCTGAAAAATCATGGATAAATTAAAACACATTGTTGACACTTGTTGGATTTCTGAAATTCCACCCTTACACTTCACAACATATTCATGTGTCCTATATCCTATTTTAATAATTAAAAAAAACAAAAAAAGGAAGAAAAAGAATAACAAAACAAAACCAAACAATATACACAATACAAACACACCTAAAATAAAATTTAAAATAAAATAAATAAAAAATAATAAAATAAAAATAAAACAAACACACTAAGGTGCTTTATTTTTTTTCCAGTCAGTGGTTTTTTCTTTTTTGACTGGATTCCTTGCATTTGGGACTACTCACTGCGCCTTCAGTCTATTGCATACACACCCCTACCAGGTATTTATTTTTTTAAGCTTTATTCATTTTCATCATCCCTTAACCATCGTTAATTGTTAAAATGAATTATATTCACCCACTTTTCCATACGCGTCGCGCTAAACACATAGTTTCTAATAATTAAAAATCAACCAGCCGTTCACTTTGTATGTGCTACGTGTGCTTCAGAGGCACTTTAATTTTAAATAAAAATAAACCAGCCGTCACAAAAATGCATGCGGTGAAAAAGAAGAGTGCTTTAGACACATTAAATTTTTAATCAATGAATATGCATTTAGAGACCGTAGTCTTGGTATCGCAGTCCGGGTTTCGTTAAAAGCACCGTTTCACATTAATAAATTATAACTAACAATTTAAAAATGAACCGCCGTTTTTTTATTAAGGTTTATAACCTAAAAAAATTTTAACCATTGTTAATAATTTCTTAAAATGAACCCTTCATTAAAACCATTTCCCCTCACTGCACTTTTTTTCCTTTTAATAAACACGCTTCATGGGATGGGCACGTAAAGTCCTCTTAGCTGAAATTGTTGGTCAAAGTTATGGTTATGTCATGATTAGGTTTTTTATGGTATAATGGTTTGCTTATATGATACGATTACGGGTATGGTTTGTAGTTTTTTCTTTTTTTTGCCTAACACGGGGTTTTGGGTGCCTGTTTGTTGCATCGCATGAAGTTTTCGATCGCATATGTGTAGAGGTCATGCCGAATTTTTTCTAGAATGTGGGTTGTTTTGGGGTGGCAAATTGGTTAGTTACGTTTGTGTGTGTACTTCTTTTGATCGATTTCTTTTTGATAGCTATTTGGTTGTTTTGCAGCCATTCTTTATGATTGTCTGTGTTTGTGGTGTGTGTGTTTTCCATCTGAATGGCACCTCACGCTCCTCCTCCTATCCAGTATGTTTCATTGATCAGTAGGGATTATTCTTCCCTACTGGCTCTTGAGCCTATAGCGAAAGCAAGACTTGCAACTTTCGTGGCTGCTTCACTCCCATTGATTCTAGACGATCCAGCCCTGTGTGATAAGTTTCTTGCATCATATAGTAAGAAATCAAGCTTGGTTTGTGGAACTTCCATGGTCTTGACACCCCGAGGGTTAGGGAAGGCTTTGTCTCTTCCCTACAAAGGAAAACCCTTTGTTACAGCCAGACAATTATTCTCCAATGATGAGATTCTCAAGCTGTTATAGAAGCAGACCAAAGAGGTTCTAGATGTCAAGAAAGTGATAAACATTTCCGGAGTGTCTTTTTCCATGATCACTAATCCTCTTTGGAAGTTAGTCTGCTAGTTTCTCCAAGACAGGTTTATGCCTGTCAAAACACCATCTTATTTTTTGTCCAAAGAGCTCTTCACAGCTTTTAGGATGGTGTTAAAAGGGGTGGCCATTGATTGGAGTACTTACCTGCTTACAAAGATAGACCAA
The DNA here is from genome assembly GCF_053477565.2 of Lygodium microphyllum. Classification (NCBI taxonomy): domain Eukaryota; kingdom Viridiplantae; phylum Streptophyta; class Polypodiopsida; order Schizaeales; family Lygodiaceae; genus Lygodium; species Lygodium microphyllum. The sequence goes on from NC_141143.1 coordinate 163,616,461, forward strand.
CATTTTGTCAAAGTGACCACAGGGAATGTCACAAATGTCACTTATGGTTCCTACTTATATGCTTTCTTGACATACTCAGGTCTTAAGAAGGGTGCGTTACCACCTCCTCCATTTAATCCAGTACCTCCCCCTCCACCTTCAGAGGAGTCAGAACCTATTGACATAGAGGATCTTGATTCCACTCCTCCATTGGTCATTCAACGGAAGCGCTTGAAGCGTGTGGCAGATAAAACTCCCTTAGTCATTCCTTCAGTCACAGTTCCTACTACATTTGGCAGTGACCTCCCTGCTTATCTTACATGTAACAATTTATTCAGGGCACATAGAGAGGGTTCTTTGGAAATATCAGTCCCTTCATTGAATAGTTTAGTGTCAGGAGATGCTATTCCATTCCTTTGTAATGTCATCCAGAGTTCGATTGTACTTTTAGTGACATCTTGTGTTCAACAGCTATATGCTTCTTTCTATGAAGAACTGATGCAATCCAAAGACCAGTTGCATAAGGCAGCCTCAGAGTTAGCCTCTACTAAAGACACTCTTGCCGATCTGTTTAAGAAGATGGAGCAGCAGACCCAAATGATTGAGACCGAGAGAGAAGAAATATCTTCTTTAAAGATTTAGTTAGCAGAAGCTCAGTCAGAGGTCACTAGAGTTTCAGTAGAGAAAGAGAGAATGTCCAAAGAAGCTCAAGAGTTTCAGACTCTTTTAGATACAAAACTGTCAACTTTGCAGACTACTCATAATACATTGGAATCAGAAGCTTCCCAGATTTAGCAGTTGCAAGACCAACTGACATAGTCAAGGTCCATTCCTCCAAGCCTCAATGTTCCTATGATTCCTTCTATCTCTCAGTAGGACTTGGCAGTTCTCCAGAGACACGCCACATTGTGTCCCTTGTTTCAAGATAAAGTGGAAAGATTGCAGTCCAGGATGGATTTGTTATGGTCTACATTTGAGCACTTTCAGGAGTATGTTTCTCTGGACCATTCTTTCTTTGTTCACTATCAGTTGCAAAAGTTGGCCTTCTATATGAAGCTTTCAATGATGGATCTCCCTCTTCCAGAGGATGGTTGAAGTGGGGCTTGGTCTCCTGATTTGCTAACAGAAGTGGTCCTATGATTTTTGAAGATTCTGTGACGATGGATACCATGTTGCTGTCTTACATGTATCTATGAGGTGATCTGCTGATTTCAGATGATGTAGATGTGGCTTGGTATGTGGAGGATGTGGTTTTGCAAGCTGTTTTGTATGTCAACTATCTGAAGTTGAGGATAGATTACATGTTCCAGTGTTATTCTTCTAAAGTGGCTACTTGCCCTGACAATTCATGGCATTCAATGATTGATTCTGTGGTCCTGAATCAACGTCAGAATACAACTTCTACTTATGTGTAGAGCACTAACCAACTGAGGGTGGATCTCCTAGCTTATCTTTCCAAGAACCATCCATTTGATTCATCCTTCTTTGATGCCTATCAGAGACCATCTGTTTTAGGTCCCTCTATTCCTAGCCTATTGTACTACCAAAAAATGGCTCATGGCTATGATAGTTATCTTTCCCTTTATCAATTCAACTCAGTAGCTATCTTACCTCTCCTTTTCCAACCTCAGGGTTTCCCTCAAATTCCTATATTTACCTATTGTTCTTTCATTGAAGATCGAGTCTTTTCCCCTTCTCCACCATGTCCTTCTCCATCTATCCATATACCTTCTACTTTTCCTGCTTATCAATTGACACCTTTCCTAAGTGATTCACTTAAATTTTCAGCCACTCCTTTTTTATCTTATTCCTCCTTTTATGATTTTGCCTACCCATCTCTTCATTCTCTTTTGCTTATTCCTCTTCCATCTCTTGCCACTTCTATTTCTCAATCCCCTCAGTTGGTTAGTGGGTACGAAGGATTTGATTAGCAGATTCCGAGAAGAAGAGGATGGAGCTTGACTGATACTCTTACGGGATCACTGATTAATTGGCCATTAATTCCAGGGGACTGGATAATTGCTAGTCAAGCATACCAAAATTACCTCCATTTTGCTCACCAATATTCACAATCTCTAGATCCTTCAGTGAGATTGACAGCTCATTTTCCTTGGTACTTAGCATATATGCATAGGTATTCCCATAACGATCAAAAGGCCATTTCAAAGCTTTGTATGAATGTCAATGTGAATATTGATTTCCAACAATTAGATGTCCTATATTTTTATACCCTATGTCTACCTAGCATATATCTTGTTTTGCTAGAAAGGATGTGCTGCCTTCAGTTATTTCAAAATCCTCCAAAGACATTTGTGGATGAGTCCTTCTCCATGGATTTTTTTCGAAATCACCAAGCCTTCAAAAGGGATCACCTTCATTGATGCCTTTGCAATGTATTCTAGATGATTCTTAATTATATATATCTCTTTTTGGAGGCGTCATTCAAATGGTTTTCTTTAGTGTTTGTGTGTTGTAATAATTGTATGTGATGAGTTCGTGCTAGTTGAATAATTTGTTTGAGAGCTCTTTTCAAACTATTGATGGTGGATGGAAAGCCTATGATGGAAAGTTGAAGAAGAACCTCTTATATCCTTTACAAATTTGTTATGACTTTTTATTGTTTATCAGATGAGTTACTGAATAACGAAGTTTTCCTTTAGTAGTATTTTTTTCTAGAGATACAGGTGATAAGTTGGGGTCGTGGTTTGGAGTGATTATTGAAGATTTTGACGAAGATCAAAATTGAGCTCTTTAGTGAACTTATATTCTTCTTTTCCTTAGGTGGAGGATGCTTCCTTTCTAAGTGTGGGGATATGTTGAGAGTGAAAAAAGACTGAATTTTTACTGGTTTTTGTTGTTTTTGAGGACTGAATGATTGATTTTTGATGGATTTAGAGTGATGTATGGTTGTTAATAGAAGTGTTTGAGAGTGTTTTAGATGATATTGATTATGTTTTAGAAGTTCATGATGATTCTTAGTAGAGATATGAAGCTTTATGATGTTCTGATTGGTTCTGTATACCTTTTGTAAAGCTTCTGTTTTGTTTTGATTTTCTTTTGTATGAAGCATGGATTGATGATTGATGAAGGTTGAAATCTTTTGAGAGCTTATTGAATAGTTTTTGATAGATTGGAATGGTTTTAGTATGAGTTATGAGGTTTTGATGACCTTCTGTAAACCTTTTGTAGAGCCTCTGTCTCTGCTCTGTAACAGTTCTGTATCTGCTCTGGCCCTATTCTATTCTATTCTGTAGATCTTCTGTAAGTGTTCTGTAGAATGTATATGTGACTTTGGGAAAGTTTTCTTACTTTTGGAAAGGATGAATCTAAGTTCAAAAAAGAGCTAAAACAAATGGAAGAAGCAGTTGCTAAAGACTGAAGAGAAGACTGGAGTGAAAGTGACAGTAGTGAGCTATGAAGAGACACTGTAGTGGCTTTGGTGCCTCTTCACATCAGACATACCTCTTGAGAGGTGTATCTAAGACCTAAGAAGGATTATTGAGAGTCATTATTTGAGTATTGTAGTGAGGAGATGATGTACTATTGAGAGAGAGAGAGAGAGAGAGAGAGAGAGAGAGAGAGAGAGAGAGAGAGAGAGAGAGAGAGAGAGAGAGAGATAGTCAATTCTATCAAAATAGTGTAACTGTATATAAGAGATATTGAGAGAGAGAACTATGAAGACATTGAAGATGAATACTGTGTGATTGATTTCCATTCAAAAATGGTGTATTCTTTTGTGTTCCTTGTTCTATTGAAGGATTCTATGAAGATGTTGAAGATTATGGTTGATTCTATCAAATCCGTGGGAGATATCTACTATGATGCTACGTGAAGATTGTTGTTTTCTTTGTTTTGGTCATCAAAAGAATGAAATGAAAGCTTGTTGATGTTACAAGATAGATTTTCTTGTAGTAGAATCTCTTTTTCCTTGGTGTTCCTCTTGGGGCTCCATTATGATTCCAAGTACATATTGAATCTCAATAGCATAGAATGGCCATTGTGTAGTAGCAACATTTTGCACATGTGTAGCACAAAATTTTAAGTAGAGATATTGAACTCTATAAAGCCAAGCACCGGCTCAAAGAACGTACATCTAAGTTGGTTCATACCAATTGCAATTTTTGCATATATATTCAAGGAATGTAAGGGTTTGAGACATACCAGAAGCATGTACGTCATAAAAAGTGCATCAGAGGATTATGTAACAAGGATTCTAGGCAAAACTTGGACACAAAAAATGACTCACAGTCCTAACACAGTGGAGTGTTGAGTCACAATAAGGGACATGGCTTTCAGGTAAATTTTTTCTCTCTTAGTTGACTATTATCTTATTTTGGGATGGATCGGCTAACTTTCCTTTCCAATTACAGGTACTTTGTCACACGATAGACTTTATGCCTAGTATTCAAGTATCATAGATGGAGGATGCTCAAGAGTAAATGATTGTGCCTTGATTAAGACACGTGTAAAAGTGCAGCTGTGGATGTTACTGTCATTTGTGAGGGCCACGAGCCCCAAGTGTTGTAAATGGAGGATGATTGGCCCTTGAGTATAATGTGCCAAGAAATTACAATGTTAATGTAGAATCCACCTATTAGCTTCTATTTTAAACTAGATGGTAGGAAAATTCAAAGCCAAGCTGAGGATACTGTTACTAGTGGAAAGTATCTGGCTTTACATATTTTAGAAATTGTAGAGTCTCCTTAAAAAAATCCAAACACCACAAGTTGTAATATCCAACACTTGTAAATTTTCAGATTCTTTTGGCCAATAGAATATTGTCACTTGCAAACTTTAAATATTTAAAAATTATGGTATTTATACAAAATCATACACTTGCTATACACTTTCCACATCAACATATTTACATATGCATGTAAACTTTACAAAGATGTAAGTAAAGTAATAACTAAATATAGTATGCAAATAGCCCTTAATGGTTTAAAACTTAAGGTTTTTAAGGTAAAACTAGTTTAGTTCTTGTTTCATTGTTTCATTTCACACTTTCTCTCTTCATCTCTTTATATCCACCACATCCCTCCTACTTGCTATGATGGATGCTCGTGCACACTTTGACGAGTGGATCCATGAGACTATCTTTGCTAGCCAGGGTGACAAGATATTTTGGATTTTCTCTAAGAACTTCAAGCTTGAAAAAATGGTCTCATTGTTAGATTCCCCCCTTCAGGTTTTGGAAGACTTTGTGAGCACCATTACTACCTACACATACTCCATCGAGGGATCCGACATGACTTGGGTGCCTCTGGAACAACTCATGGTATTTCAGGCAAGAAAGAATCACCAAAAAGGGGTGAATAGGTGTCTGGCCCATGTGGATCCTTTGCATAGAGTATGCACCATTGCTACCCCTACACATACTCCATCGAGGGATCTAACATGACTTGGGTGCCTTTGGAACAACTCATGGTATTTTAGGCAAGGAAGAATCACCAAAAAGTGGTGAATAGGTGTCTGGCCCACGTGGATCCTTTGCACAGAGTATGAACTGTTCCCATGGGCAGTGCACTAGGTACAACACCTTTGGATCTCGTGGAGTGTGATTGCGCATTGGCAATTTACCTCCTTGCATTGGATACACCCCTAGAGGAGGAGAGCGATGAAGATACAACTCCACAAGTTGTTGCTATCATATACACGGGAGAAGAACCAATTGAAGAGCTCATAAATGTTGAAGAGGAACATCGGGTGGTGGCAAAGTAAGGGTTGGCTCTCATGGTGCTATCTTCTTCAGAACAGCCACAAGTCGACAAACCTAACCTTGCCTCCTCGACGCCCATTGAAGTAGATGGTGTACAATACTTGCTTCTATCAGATGTGCTATAATACTTGGAAATGAAGGAAGAAGGTTGTTTTCCATCCTAGTCAGGGATTCGATGGAAAACCTGATCGATTATGATTACATGGATGTGCATTCGACGATGGCAGAGATTGGAAGATATGATGGCACAAGCTTAGATACAGTGAGTGCCATCATAGCAGCACAGGAGCACATTACCTCGGTTGAAGAAGATTACCTTGTGCCGGATGCTGGATTTAGAAGCACTACAACATGATTTGTTTGGACCAAGGCCCGAATTTCCTATCAAGGAGTTTGTAGATCCCTATGCCCAAAGAGGTGCCTCATTGGCACACGAGGAAATGAAGATACATGATGATCTGGAGAAGGTGAGATTTCTAACTACCATATATTTTTATGCAATGAAACTTGACGGTAGGGTGCGTCGGGTCCCTTGGAGTCCACTAGTGAAATCTTGGCAAAAATTGATGCCTGAACTGCCCTGTTTGAAGTTTGGAATTTGGAGCCACTTTCTACATCGGGTCCCTCGAAGTCCACCGGTGAAATATTGGCCAAAAATGATACATGCAGCAGCTGGCCTGTCTAAAGTCTGGCATTTGGATTCATTTTCTGGCCAAATGATGCCTGCAGCTGCCTTGTCTGAAGTCTGGTGTTTGGGGCCACTTTCTGGCCTAGTAAGTGACCCCAGATGCTAGACTTGGGCATTTGCAGGCATCATTTTTTGCCAAGATTTCACCAGTGGACTTCGAGGGACCCGATGCACCCTACTGTCAAATTTCGTCACTTTCTAAACTCTAGGTTAGTTGCTAAATATATTATTTGATTTGAATTTGTCATTCAAGACATATTGTATATAGATGAGTTTGCATCAAAGCAAGGAGGAGCTCGGCATGTGGATCGACGTAAGGATTCAGCTCTCAAGGAGTATATTGGCAACCTTGTTGCAGACTTGGTGGTCTTCCATAAGAAGTTCTCACCATGAGGGCAAAAAAAAATCATGAAAATTCAAGCTTTGACTAAGTTTGGACCTTTTCGAGCGATACATGTGATGTCTAGCTTGGAGAAGGTGGTGCTAATCAAGCGGTCAAAACTTATTTACTTGTTTGACTAAACACATGGTGGAGCAATGTGCGTGCTTGCCACATTAGGTGATCTTGCTAAAGTGTCAGATCCACTTCTCCTAGAGAAAGAGCTGAAGGGGGAGCGCATCATTTTTGAAGCAAAGAAGGAACTTATATTTTCATCGAAAGCTGGCCCCTCCTCTCCACCGATGAAAAAGCCAAGGAACCAATGAGAGTTCTTGCTAGCTATTAGCTTTTTGTATTTGCCGTCACTATCAATAATTGCATTTATTTTCCTTGATAAATATAAGATATTTTACTTTGTCCCTATAAATAAATATTTATTGAATAAATGTGTGGTTCGTGTAAGTGTGATGATAATGTGTGGTACGTGAATAATGCATTTGCATACGTTAACATAATCAAATTTAATTATATCAACGCATAGTACTGCACTTGCAATTGTGCATAAGCAATAACGTAACTCGTACCCTATGTATTACTACTTTCGATGCGTGCGTATATTAAACAAAAATTAAGAGTTGTGCATTTCAAGAAACAAAACAAAACAAAACGACTTTACTCAATTATTTGAATTCAGTATACATCACATGAGATATTATGTATATATAGATAAATATTCAAATGTGTACAAAATTTTTTGGCCTTCCAAGATGCTATGGTGCTATAACACTCATTACAAAACCTTGCATCATTAATCTCATAACTTATGGAGGAGTCCCCTTGCCATGTAATGATAAAGTTCATGTCTTTATCTGTGATTGTGACGACACGCTTTGCATGGATGGCCACTAGCTATGTATCATTGAACAAGTTGATGAGAAACCCTTGTGAAGCCATTTGTAGGGCCTCCATAGCTGCAACAATCCACCTTCATACTGGTGGGCCATCCCGCCCTCGTGCCCAAAATCTTCCTATCCCTTTCAGCTCCAAGTCTTGCATGACTTCTCGAACAACCTTATAAAAAGATCTTTTTGAGATGAGAAGCTCGTATCCGCATTGGATTCTCCTTATCTCCCGAAGGATGATAGTGCTCAATTTCCATCTCCTCTTATTCTGTGGTGGTCGTTGTGCTCTATGGGGAGCACCTGCTGCTGCACTAGAAGAGGCTCCATCTTATGCTTCAGGTGTGGCGGGCCTTGGTGTGAGGTCTTCCCGTGGCCAAAATGACGACATGCTTGCTTGGTGCATGCCATGCAAGCTTGAGGAGGGCAAGATGGAGAAGATACAAAGGTTGGGGATGTGAGAATGGAGGAAGCAAAGACATCAAGATGTGAAAATGAGAAGAAGAATGAACTTTTAACCCATTTAAACCCAAAAATCAAGTTAATGCAGCTTTATACACACTGTCCATCGTGTGATCGTAAATCCATAACCTTTTATCGGAATGCGACAAAAATTCACACGTGCACTCATTAGGTAGCCAAGAGCCCAAGGAAAGGGGCTCCAGATGCCAGACTTCAAACCCAGGGGTTTGCAGGCATTAAGAAAAAGGGCTCTTGGCCACCTAACAAGTGCGCGTGTGAAGTTTCATCGCATTCCAATGCAGTTTAGTATTTTAAAAATTATCCCACACTAAAATTATGGATGGATTAATAATCAAGAAATCAACATCATGACTACTCGCCCTTAGAAACTTCGCACCACATAGACTATACAGAGGCATCAGGAGTAAAGTCTGCAACAAGAAATGGCAAATTTTTGTATGTTTTTTCTATTGAAATTGAGAGTGCTAGCAAAAACTGTAAGTAAGAGTTGAAAATACAACGAAGATGCATAGTCAAAGTTGAGAGTGAAGGAAAGAGTAAGAGGAGAAAGAGGAATTGCGAAAAAAAAGGAGGAAGACATGGCCCTCGCCATGCGTAGATCCATTGAACAGCAATCCAGACACGACGAGCCAGAACCCGCAAGCCCAATCAAAAACGAAGGGCCGAGCTCAAGCGCCCAGGTGCCAGGACTCATGCCACGTGCAGTGCATGAAGGCAAGGGCAAGGCCCCAATCATCCCCATCCCTACTCTCTTGATGCATGCCACCACCACCACCATCCAGTTCTATGACCCAAGTGGACGCCAGCAACCTAATGGCTTGGGTCCAATACTTTGTGAATAAAGAAATGGGCCAAGGAGCAGGAGAATGAACCCCCCTGGTAGGAACCAAAAGGCCAGTTGTAGCAGACGCCGAGTAGAGGCAAGATCCAAAGATGCAGAAGGTGGCAGGCTCCATGACCTTCGTCCCCGCACAACAGAGAGGCTGCTGGAAGACTATGAGGAGTATGTGAAGGAGCTCCTCTCTCAATTAGAGAAAGCCAAGGAGGAGAAGAGAATCGTGGCGGTAGAGGTAGAAGCCAAAAAGGAGGCCATGGCTGCATCCTAGTTGGAGAAAACACATCAGATAGCCATGGGCCAAAGGGAAGTTCACGAGCTCAAGGAGCAGCTACAAGCTAAGGAAGAGATGGAAGCAGAATGGCAAGTGCGAGTGAATGAAGAAACCGAAGCCATATGATGCCTACAACAGCATAATGGAGAGATTGTGGCACGCTACGAATATCAACAAGTTAAAATGGAGAAAATCTCAAAAGCCACAAAAGAGCTGAGGAAGGAAAGAGCTCACAGGTACAAAAGACAAGTGGAGAAACTGACCCAAGAGGCTGCCTCAACACAAGAAGAGTAGCAAAACCTAAGGGCAGAAATGGAAGATCAAGAACGAAGGCTGACAGTGCTAGCCTAGAGGTAGGGGGAAAGCCTCAAAGACATGAATAACAGGGCAAAAGAGTTGGCCAATTAGAATGAAAAAAGGGTCAAAGACTTAGCAAGCCATCTCGCTCAAGCCGAAAAGGAAAATATACTTGCTGAAAGCAGAGCAGAACCCGCCCAAGTGAGCTTCTAAACCCAACAATGCGCCTTCGTGGATACCCTATTGGACGTCACCTAGGCACATAGAGACAATGAAAAAGAAATTGGAAATGGCTCATAGGGCATTGAAGGTAGGACTACAAATGCTGCCACAACCTAGTGGAGTTGGCCAAAGCGTGGAAGAGCAATGCCATTATCTCCTATTGGCAGGCCTAACCTCGCAGGAAGTGGATGCACTTGAGTTCCTTAAAGAGGAGCAGTAAGAGCCAAGCCAGGAGAGGAAGGTAGATGTAAACTTTGAAGTGGGATCACACGAAGAAGAGCTTGTCCCACTACCTCCTTCCTTGCAGACTGAAGAGCAACAACACATAGACACCTCCACAGATGGGCATTCAATTTTTCCCAATGTACCTATACCTTCATCAACTTGGCTTTCTCATCTTCGAAAACCTTGGAGGCAACATGAGCTGTAGGATGGGCTGTAGCCTCGGTCACAAGCTCCACCAAATCATAGGACTCCAGTATGGCAAGCATCATTGCATGCCAAATGTTGTAATTCTCCCCTTTGAGCTTCCGGTCTCTGAAGGACGAGCCGGTAACATGGGGACCTTATGATTTGTAATAGCCTACAACTCCAAGTCAAGTTCTGTGGACATTGTAAATAAAATAACCTACACAAAAACAAGGATAGCCCCCTTTGACTCCACACATTATGCTGGTGCCTCCTAGGACTACCTCTGCTTATCCTCAAAGAGTTTCACCCACAAGAGGTGATGTAAACTTAAAATTATGATAGATTTTAGCTGAAATTGTTTGGAAATGGTTGTCTTTGGTTGTTAATGTTGTAATCTATTAGATATGCTGAAGAAAATAAGAAAATTCAGTCACATAATAATTTATACATAAACCTGTAAAACCTGCAACTATGCGATTTTAAGAAAAATGGTCAATTTTGGGGTTTTTGTGATGTTTATGGGATTCTGTGGAATAAAAAATAATATAAAATTAATTCTTAGTACAGATGATCAGTCCAAACTAGAAAATTAGAAAATATCATATTTTATACATAAATAAATAAGAAAAAATGGAAAAAATGGAAAAAATAAGTTTTTTGCAAACACTTTTTTTTCTTCACACAGAGCTTGTGCATCCTCATTGTGTCTATCAAAATGCACAATTGCAGTGCATGGTCTTCATCTCTCTTGGAGTATGTTAGGATGTCATCAAAGAAGACAAGGACAAACTCATCAAGATAAGGTAAAAAAATGTCTTGCATTAATCTGTTAAATGTAGCAAGGGCATTAGTTAGACCAAAAGACATTACAAGATATTCAAAATGACCATATCTGGTATTGAAAGCAGTTTTGGGGATATCTTCTTTCTTAATACTTATTTGGTAATAACTAGATCGGAGATCAATCTTAGAAAAGATTTTTGCCCCTTGCAGCCTATCAAGTAGCTCCTTGGGATCGGATACTTATTCTTGATTATTACTTGGTTTAGTCCTCGGTAATCAATGCAAAGGTGAAGAGTTCCATCCTTTTTCTTTTAAAACAGTACTGGGATTCCCCAATGCGAATTATTGGATTTGATGTATCCTTGATCCAGTAACTGCTTGAGTTGCTCTTTTAGCTCAACTGCTTCAAGGATAGATATTTTAAATGGACTCTTAGCGATTGGAGTAGCTCCTGCTGATCTCGTGATCGACTTCTCTTTGAGGCGGTAATTCACTCAGCTCTTCTAGGAAGACGTCATCATATTCCTTCAGCCAATATGGCTCTCCCTCATCTTGATTGTTTTTCTCAACCTTATTTAATTTGATGAGATACACATGTAATCATTTTCTTAGCCCTTTTATTATGCGAGATGATTTGGCTAGTTGAACCTTGGATTTTCCTGCCTCACCTTGGGTCGTCACTTTTTCCCCCTTTAGGTTTTGAAAAGTCACTTGGCCTTTTTTGCACTAAATATGTGCGTCATTAGGGATTAGCCAGCAATCCATACCCAATAGATATTCATAGGACCCTAAATTCATGATCCTAAATCCCATTTTAGAGAGATTGCTTCCCAGGCTAAATGTCACTTTGCAAGTTTGTTGAGTAGACATGATTTCTTTTCCATTGGCAAGTTTCACGAGCAACCTAGATGTAGGTATTGTGTCTATACCTAATTTCTTGGCACACTTGGGTGATATGAATGAGTGTGTGCTTCCACAATCAATAAGAATTTTAAAGGACTTACCTTGATATTCTGCTGGTGTTTGAATCACTGAAAACTAGTGATTTGGGCCTATGGAGGGTGGCGTGAACTGATGCCCTCTCCATATCGGCTTCCATAATTGGATTTCCCTCTTCTTCAAGCTCTTTAAGAATTACATCAGATGCTTTTCCGTTTGCAATTGAATCTTGGTTTTTTGACCTATGTACTGTCTTTGGCAAGGAATTTGGCCAAGCTTTGGGCATTGTCTTTTAAAGTGGCATGGCTCATTACAGTGGAAACACCTAGGTACTCTTGAATTACTTCTCCTAGGTATGAAGTTTCCTACTGCATTTGTTTTGGCCCTCTTTCTTTGACTAGGCAGATGCTCACCTTGGGCTCACTTAACATAGCCCCATGAAGTCTCTTTGTTTTGATTCCAGAGCCTATTATTCCTTGGATTTGATTGAATCTCTTGACAAGAGGTGTTGCACGAATCAAAGTATCATGTAGATCAGTTGGGCACATAGATTCAAGGCGTGTGTTCAGAGGAGCATTCAATCTGTGACAAAACTTAGACACCTGCTGAGCAATAGTCATGGAAGGTGCATATTTAAGTAGTGAGATAAACTTTGAGAAATATACCTCCAGGCTCATTCCTAGCTATCTTAAGTTAAAGAGCTCATTTATTTTTAGTGTGCGATAAGCTGGCAGCAAATATCAACGAGGCATAGCTTCTTTCAACTTTTCCTAAACAAGTAATAATTGTCTCACTGAGTCCTTGGTCTTTACACCAATTGTTTCCACCACAGGCGTGCTTCATCGGTCAGTTTTAACTTGTGATCATAGCCTGATTAGTAAGGGTAGTTCCTGCGACAGTAAAGTAGTCCTCCATGGTCTCAATCCAAATCTCTACCTCGACTTCAACGTCTTTGCCCTTGCCATCGAATTCCGGTGGCTTAACCTACTTAAGGAGATTCTTCTTCTCCTGAATTTTAGTCGTCGGACTAGAGATAGCTGTATTGTCAAGAATCGCGTGATGGGGGGATTTGCTTGAGTTGCTACACCAAACAAACAATGTGTACACAAGAGAAAGCTCGCTCAAGAACACAAGAAGAGAGATGGAGGAAAAAACGTTTTCTTGCAGATTTTTCTCCTTCTTCCACACACTATACAATGTACACAAAGTATAAATAAGATACAACATAAAGAAAAGTGGCCTTCTAAGTCAAACAGTGTATAACCGACTACACTAATCGATTGGCGCTATATCTTTGCCAGCTGTAGATAGGTGTAACAAACTAAATATAATAAGTGATAATTCAATGGCCATGTGAATGTCATAATGATCACCAACGTGCTAAGTGTAGATGTGCGGACCCATCTAGCCAAGTGGTCCATCATCAATATCCGCACATGTTGAGCTTGCCATCTCAACACTCCCCCTCAACCTCAATTCTATCTCTGCAACTCCCAAGTAAGCTTCGAAACTTTCGAAGCTTCTCTGCACCCAATGCCTTTGTGAAAATGTCAGCTATCTGATCCTGTGTGCTGACATATATCAAGTCAATCTCTCCTGCAAGTATCTTCTCTCTCACAAAGTGGTACTGCACCTCAATGTGTTTTGTCCTAGCATGGAACACTGGATTCCTAGCTAGCTGTATGCTGTTCATGTTATCACAATGAATGAAAATTGGACCATCTCCCTGCATGTCCAAATCACCTAATAAATTTTGCAGCCATACCACCTCACATGCTGCCATAGCAACACCTCTATACTCAGCCTCTGTACTCGATAAAGCAACTGTAGGTTGCTTTTTGCTGCTCCATGTAACTGCTGCACTACCAAGAGAAAACATGAATCCACTTGTAGATCTTCTGTCTGACATTCTACCAGCCCAATATGCATTTGTGTATCCAAAGACTTGTACATCCTTACCTGCCTCATAAAAAAGCCCGTAATGTAAAGTGAATTTCACATACCTCAATATGCGTTTAACTGGATCCAAATGAGGCTTTCTAGGCATCTGCATAAACTGACTGACAAGGCCAACAACATAGCTCAAGTATGGCCTTGTGATAGTCATGTAAATCAAACTCCCTACTATCCTCCTGAACATAGTAGGGTCTTCTATCTCATCCCCAATGTCAGCACTCAACTTCAAATTTTTCTCCAATGGTACTGAAAGAGGCTTACATGGTGTCATACCATACTTGGATAACATATCCAAGCCATACTGCCTTTGGTATAGCCATATATCATCATCACATCCGATCACCTCAATACCAAGAAAGTATCTCAGCTCACCCAAATCTTTCATCTCAAACTTCTTCTTCAAGAAGTCCTTAACTTCAGCAATCCCATTGTCACTGTCACCTGTAATAATCAAGTCATCCACATAGATGGCTATGATGACCAAACCTGCATCTCCCTTTCTCACATAAAGTGAGTGATCAACATCAAAAATACAAAATCCAATATTGACAAGATACTCTCTAATCTTGTTAGACCATGCTCTAGGTGCTTACTTCAACCCATAGAGTGCCTTCTTTAACTTGCACACATATGCGGGATACTCTAAATCCTCATAACATGTTGGCTGCTCCATATACACTTCTTCTTGCAATTCACCATGCAAGAAGGCATTCTTAATATCCATTTGCTGCAACTGGACTGAATGTCTCTTCATAATCTATGCCATATGTTTGAGCATAGCCTTTTGCAACCAATCTAGCTTTATACCTACTAACTGAACCATCTGCATTATGCTTGACTTTGTAAACCTATTTACAGCCAATAGATTTCTTACCCTTAGGTAAGGGTACCAAATCCCAAGTCTTATTGGCTTCTAATGCAGCCATCTCCTCATCCATTGCTGCATCCCAATGAGCATGACCAACATCATCCTCAAAACAAGTGGGCTCAACATCCTCAACTAGTTTCACCATATAAGCATAATGGTGAGCTGCATAACCTTCAAAACCAAATCTTTTAATAGGGTATCTAACCCTACTAGATCTGCATACCACTGGATCACTCAATGGAGCCTTTACATTACTAAGAGCTCTCTGTACACCTGGTGTCCTGACTGAAGGAATACCAAGCTCATCATCCAAACTCTTTGAACCACTGGAATCTCCGTCAAATCCCAAATGACTGGTAGATACATCATTACCATCCAACACTTTCTTCTTTCCTTTGTCCTTCCCTGCAACACTTATAGATCCATCTAAAGAAGTGGGGCTACTCCTTAGTCTCCCAGACCAAGGGCTCACTGTAGGTATAGTACTAGATGATGTTTCTGGTCTACTAAGACTCCAGGATTCTTGTTTTTCTTGATGCATATAACTGTCTTGATCATTATCATCATCTAATACATCACCAGCAGGTGCATACCAGCTACCCATCTCATCGAAGATAACATCCCTGCTCACTCTGAACTCACCTGTGACAGGGTTATAACAACGATACCCTTTCTGCTCTAAAGAGTACCCAATAAAAATACATTTTTCAGCCTTTTAATCAAGCCTTTTCCATAGCTCATTTGGCACATGAACATATGCAACACATCCAAATACCTTCAAGTGCGATACATCGGGAAGCACTCTTCAGGAGCCATCCCATGAACTCGAGCTATGGGAGTTCTGTTCATAATGTAGACAACAGTATGGAGAGCCTCAGACTAAAAATGTTTGGGCATATTCTTTTTAGCCATTAATGCCCATGCGACTTCTACAATATGCCTATTTTTTCTTTTTGCAATCCCATTTTGTTGTGGGGTATACCTACAAGTAAATTGCCTCTTTATCCCATGAGTCCTCAAGAAGCCAGTAAACTCATTAGAGAGATACTCTTCCCCTCCATCTGATCTCAAGCACTTCACTTTTAAGCATGTTTCTGTTTCAACAGCTGCCTTAAAAGATTTGAAGTGCTCAAATACATCACTCTTTTCCTTCATGAAGTATACCCATAACTTCCTTGAATAGTTATCAATAAATGTGACAAAGTATTTGCTACCACCAAGAGATACATTCTATGTAGGCCCCCAAACATCTGTATGCACTACATCAAGTATTTTTCTACTCACTTCTCTATCATGCGAGAAGGGTTGTCTTGCCTGCTTACCAAACTGGCATGCTTCACAAACTTTATGCAATTTTGCAACTCTAAAAGAAGACAACCTTGTAACCAATCCTTTGGACTGCATTAATTTCACCCTTTACACATTTGCATGTCCAATACGTTTATGCCATATTTCAATATCTGCAACTACTACTTTTCCTTTAGCATACATATCAGCATCCATTGCAGGAATTCCAACATCTAAAGTAAACATTCGGCCAACTCTACTTCCTTTTGCAACTAATCTGCACTTATCAATAAAGTCTTCTACAAAACAACCTTTTGCATTTTTTGCAACCCTTGCTCTACCATTTGGCCAACAGACACTAGATTCTTTGTAATTGATGGCACGTGTAATATATCTGTCAGACTCTTTGTCTGGCCATCATACAAGGACAAGGAAACCTTTCCAATGTGTGAAATTGGATGGCATGAATCATCACCTGTTTGCACATAACCTGGATTTTGTAAGTCCTGCATCTCTCCAAACCATTCAACATGACTGGGCATATGATTAGATACACCTGAATTGAGATACCATACATCATCATGTGTCCCCTTTCCTGTAACTGCATTCATCATATGCTGTATAGCAAACAGACGCACATTTTTGTCTTCATTTTGTCGTGAAGACGATGCATAGTTTCCTTGATGCAATTTACCACTGCGAATATCATCCTTTTTAGCATAGCAATGGGCTTCAATATGGCCTGTTTTGCCACAATAATGGCAAACAGTAGCAGAATTTTTAGAACCTCTATTCTGCCATCCACCTCTTCCTCTAGAGCTCCCCGTGCCTCTAAAGTTTCCTTGGCCTCCTGAAACCTACATTTCACCAATTGCTGATTGAACCTATTTTGCTGGTTATCGCCAGCATGTCCCATACCACGGCCTCTCGAAGAGGATCTACCACATCTCCTTCCTGAACTTGAGTAAAATGCTTGAACCTCTTCACCATTTTTTTCAGATGAGTCACCTTGCATATTGATCTCTTCGGCAATCATGAGAGAGATCAACTCATCAAAATCTGAAAATGGCTTCCGTACATATACTGAAGTAACAAATGATTTCCATGCCTTCTCATTGTTAAAGTCACTCAAAGTGGATGAAACCAAATCATCATCATCAAGCATTGCATCAATCGCTACTAAAGCATCTGCAATGCTCCTCATCTTCAACACATACTCATTGACAGACATTTTTCCTTTCTTCAAGGCATTCAACTCTTGCTTGAGTTGAATCTTTCGTGCCTTTGTATTTACTGAAAACATGTTCTCAAAAATTGTCCAAGCTGCATGTGAAGTTTCTGTATTCCTGATATGTCCCAACATCGTATTATCAATGACTGCAGATAACCAGTACATCACTTTTTTGTCTTTCGCATTCCATTCTTTCCATGGTTTTAATTCATCCTGCTGTCGGAGGGATATCCAGCTCTGGCTCCTTTTCTTCACCTGAAACAAACTCATAAAGGCCCTTTCCAATGAGGAAGTTCATCACACAAAACTTACATGAAGGGTAGTTATTCTTGTTGAGCTTCTCAATAATGGGATTTTCACTGTTCTCTGCCATTATCACAAATAAGGATACAACACAACAAGCTAGTCTTCTATAATCTTTCACAACATGTGCATAGCAATACAACAAGCAACCTTTTTCACTGATTTCTCAATAGTACATGTAATCTGCAACCTGTTTGCAGATAAACCTTATATTTGCTTCCTGTAAACACCTCAAAAATTACAGATTCGAAACCTGTAACATGTGCACCCACTTTCGCTCAATACAGCCGAAATCACAGTGTACCCTAAAACTGCTGTCTGCAACCTTGCGGCTCTAAAACGGGGCCTGAAACGGCCTCAGACGCCCAAAATAACTGCAGAAAAATATACAATGCTTTGCTTGCACACCAAATCTCATAGCAATCTGAGATTTTCGCTCTACCCTACTTCCGGTGCCTCCACAGGCACTATCCAAGAGAGAGAATGGAAGAATGGGAGAGCTTCTTACCCGTTGCTTGCTTGCTTGAACCTTGCTTCTTCTCCTTCACTTTAGCCTTCAAAATCAGTCTCTCTCAGTGGCGTGTCTCCGATACCATATCAAGAATTGCGTGATGGGGGATTTGCTTGAGCTGCTGCACCAAACACACAATGTATACACAAGAGGAAGCTCACTCAAGAACACAAGAAGAGAGATGGAGGTCAAAACGTTTTCTTGCATATTTTTCTTCTTCTTCCACACACTATACAATGTACACAAAGTATAGATAAGATACAATATAAAAGAAAGTGGCCTTGTCAGTCAAACCGGCTACACTAATCGACTGGCGCTATATCTTTGCCAACTATAGAGGTAGGTGTAACAAACTAAATATAATAAGTAATAAGTCAGTGGCCATGTGAATGTCATAATGACCACTAACGTGCTAAGTGTAGATGTGCGGACCCATCTAGCCAGGCGGTCCATCATCAATGTCCGCACATGTTGAGCTTGCCATCTCAACATGTATTATCTTAGGTTATCATAAATTTCACGAATTAGTTTAGTGCTTAAACTTTTCAGCTTCGTTTCCACATTAACATATCTTACTAGTTTTGTAAAATAATGATGGGCCAAAGAGCACAATATTTTTACAAAATCTAGTTGTTGTTATCTTTTATTATCAGTAGCCATAAGCTATGATTTTTTACAAGGGATATTTGAGGCTTCATTATTCTGCCAAAGTTTATCCCTTAACAATTAGCAGGTTGATTATTACTTAGAACAATTGGTCTCAAAAAACATAGATATTTTAAATTTGAATTATGCTATGATACCACATGCCAAGTGCCTAGCTAACAATGCCCTAACATCACGTTTTAGTGGTTCATCATGAAACTATCCTAGATGGCTTCGCTCGGCACTTGCGAGAATACATGGGGTCTATCGTCTAGGTTTCCTAAAGTCCACCCTGTAATAGAAGGTACGACCATCCTAACAAGGATCAACCTGCAAGCTCGGGGTCCTAATTTGACAATTGAGGTCTCAATACATCAGCTAGCTCCATCAGAGGTGTCCCATAAAGGCTTCTAGTCTGACTGGAGAAATCGTAGTTACCCTTGGTTCATGGAGTGCAACACTTTTTTCTAGTAACTGGTTAGGATTGAGGGAACCCTAATGGAGTTCTGGCACAACTACCGTACCTTTTCCCTAAGATAATTTTTTATCAAGGTTTTAAGACTTGTCAACGCTCGACTTTGCCTAATTTTACCTTATTAACGTTTCATTCAATCTCTTGAGAGAAGCTCCCAACTTACCGGGACCATCCATTTGTAGGATGAATTTGTTAGGGATCGCGCCCACCCGCTTTCCATAAATGGTTTTCTTTAATTTTTTAATTACCTATCACATTAAGTTATGGCATATAAAGGCAACTTCATTAATTAACCTATTATAATAGGTTCCTTCGCGTAATTTTATAGCACAACACAAAGACAGAGAAAACAGTCTTTTGGCAAAACATATTTATTTATTATCTTACAAAGTTATTTACAATGATTTTCTCCTTTTGCCTACGCAAAAGATAAACCTCCGTTCACCGAAAAATCCCTTCTGTTTACGCAGAAGAAAAGAAACCCTCCAAGATTTCCATCCTTTCACTAGTACTGGGGACTCTAGGATCCTATCCTGATTCGTGTGAGGGTCAGGCAATTCCTAGGAGCGATCAAGAGGTTTACGGTCTGAGCCCCTTGGCACTCATGCCGGATTTCTCACTGAGCGACCTCAAGGCATAGCGTGACCTTTCCTCTTATTATCCTGATTATATATTTACAATCTGATCTAGCTACTACAAATACAATCAATCTTTATTGTGCAACCATCAATGCATGCACAAATAAAAAAGAAACAATAGCAAGTTTTTTTAGCATAGGAAGCAACCCCACCTAAATCTAGGGTTTCTCTTTTAAGATCCCACCTTATTCTTAGGGTTTCCTTCCTACTTGCAACTCTTTTTCAGGATCCGCAAGTTATTTCATGCATCTGACTAATTATGAGAAGTCTATTTTATCCTTATGAAAAATTTGGTATTTCCGTCCTAAAAGATAATATGGGCATTTATGCCTATTACAGGCAATTCATGCGCTGTCTTGCCCTAACCTGCACTTAGTAGGATTTCAAATGCTTTTCCAAGTCTGTTTAGACTTTAGAATTTGTTTAACATTCAAATGTCCAACAAGTCCTACAGACTTTTGATACTTATTTAATACTAATAATTTCAGGATTGTTGAGTATTTCATAGATGTTTTCACTTCAACATTCTAGATATTTTAGATTAGGTTATCTCATTGATTCATACGTGGGTCAACTCACAATATTGATGCTCTTGCTAATATAATCATTAGTATTAAGAATACATGTGTTTTCGATAAGAAAATAATTTTTATTTTATTCTACTCATATTCTATGGTTTAATCAATGATGTTTGATCATTTGCCAAACTTTCTACATTATCTAGAAAGATCAATTTTCTTTTAGCTATATCCTAAGTGCAATACTGATGATTTTTTTGAAAATTTTATTCCAGGTAATGAAAAAATCATAAGTGTACTTTTTCTTTCATCTTTCAAACATCAAATTATATTTTCACACACCTAATTTATGTGCGTCTAATATATATTTTCCTAGATAATTTTTCATTGATTTAGTGCATTAATTATTTCATGGTATTATCTAAAAGATTTTCCATAAAGTATTATAAAATTCATATATATCTATTTATTATTAGTAAAATGAAATAGAGACAGTCACTTTTAGGGGAAATTTATAAAATATTTCATTCGCTAACACCATCTATCATTTTTCTGTTATTATGATCACATGTGTCTTTAACTAAATAACAATAAATATCGTGAAATAAACCATAATTAAAATATTTTCTTAATGATAGACATAAAATCCTTTTCCAAATGAAAGATTCTTTTCACTAAATATTTAATTATTATAATACTTAGACTATTTTTCCTACGTGACAGTTCATATGCATTTTTATTAGAATGTGTTTATAATCGTTTAAAGCCAAATAAAGTGATAAGCTTATAAAATATATATTTTTTCCAAATCAATGAGATATTACCTCTCTCAGGTTTGCTGTGACAGGGGTCTCACCAATTCCTACCACGTTATTTTCTCCATCGGCTACGTTCCTTGCTTGCCTTGCTTCAAATGTGCTTTTTGAATTTCTATGATTAGAAAAAATTCACGAGTGTTTCACCTAGTGATTTGGTCGTATGGGACGAAGGTGTAATAGGGGGTAGAGAAAATAAAAATGAGGTAGAAGGGGGAGGGGGGGGGGATGGTATTTTCCTCTTTTAAGGCTCAAAGCTTCAATGGATAAGAGAAGTAGAGAAAATTTTCCATCATCAAGAGGTCTTCCTTCTTACTTTTTTTGTGAAGGAGGGGGGTGTATTTATAGGCATGAGGGGGAGTATGCAGTCAATGATTCATTTGGCTACTTGTCAAGAGCCAATTGAGCTTTATTAAATATTCATTTTGATTATTTACCTATTGGATGGTGGCATGGGGATGATTTTTTAATGCTTTCTCTCCCTCTAGGTGTCAAAAACATCATGTATTTTGGCCTATAATGGCATCTGAATTTTGTGTATATCCTAAGAGGCCATTATAGCCAACTCCAACAAAGCTCACTAAAGATGTAATATCCTTGAACAAAGGTGTAGAATTAATCAAAGTATCTTTACAATTTTCCATTAGTCCATGGATCTACATTCCTCTTTTCTTGTGATCTACATAGTTCTTGGGACACAGAAGACATTAGATAGTCTGTTTGTGATGTTGATTCTGTCCCAATTCTCTCCATTTGTGATGTTATTCGATGTTGATTCCACCCCAACCATCTCCATTTGTGATGTTGATTTGGGTGGAGCCATCCCTATTGATTTTACACCAGTCCTCTCCATTTGTGATGTTATTTCAATGGTCTCATCCATCCCTCTTTGTGTTGTTTATGAAGTTGCTTTTGAAAACGAGAGAGTATACATGGAATGTTTCAAAATGTAATGTGGTGAGCACAACTCAAGGCTTCACGTAGTCTTTTGGCTCACCTTTTGATAAAAAGAACCTATGGCATTAATCCCAATCAATCTAGATATGAGCCATCAAATTCTTAGAATGGGTACTTAATTCCAAGTATTGACCTTTGCACTCTTAATTAGGGCTGATTAACAACTTAAAATATATGGGCTAATGTTTATATTTTGGAAAAAATAAGAAAAGTTTAATTTTTGACTTTTTGTCATTTTTAATTATTTTTAAATTACCACTCTCTATGTTGAGGTGGAATTTCTTTCAAGGCCCAAACTTGAGCCCAAATCTTTCATGATGCCTCCAATGTAGACTTTCTTGAACATAGTGACTTGCTCACAATTGGAACTCATATATGGCCTAGACTTTAATGAATGAGCAATGCATCATTCCAAAGAGTACCCTTGGTAGACATGCTACTTGATAAATATCAAGTTTCTTGGATATAGCATCCTCCACTTGAAGAAGATGATCCATAGTTTTATCAAACAATTCTGGCAACAAGTGGAGAGGCTAACTATCTCATCAAGAATTCAAAAAAACTACAAGTCTTTGGGCTCTACAAGGGTGAAAAAGGCACATGTCGCTATCATTAGAGCTCAAGGCAAGCAAGGAGATCAAGTCTGTAATAGAGATAAAACTTTTAAACAAAAAGAGATGAATGTTTGGATTAAGGTTAAAGAGCAAACGGTTGAGTACAATTCCAATAACTGCTTCCAATGTATAGTATGCTACCTTGATACCTCACACAAAATGGCTACCATAGACAAAATGGAAGAATGCTTTGATCCAGAACATCAAATGAAGCTAATTAGTAAGGTAAAGAATTTGATCAAGGATACACAAGAAGAGATAATAGTGAATAGCTAGTTGAAGGCCTAGGTGAGCACGATGCAACTAGCATATCTCCCCTATCATCTGCCATTGGCCCTCATAACTTTGAAAGGCATACCACAAAATCCAAAGAACTTTAGCAATCATTGCACTCTAGTGCATGGCCTAGGAATTTGTAATATCACGATAGTGAGCCTAGACGCTACCTTGGCCTCCACTAGTGTTCTAATATGCATTTTGTTTAAAGGGAGCCCAATTATTTAGTAGACCTTGAAGACTTGGGTTGATAGAGGATATGATACTAAATTCAGGCTATTAAATGGTATAAATCGTTTCTATGCATATTATTATTACCTTAGTACAAAAAGTGTATCATCCTTGTTGTAGAGATTTCACTTTTTGCCTATCAAAATGATATTCGTTCACCTAAAAGAAGAACCTGTATAAAGAAGGAATTTCCACTTAGATTCCTTCAATAGTTCTCCCTAACAAACTTAGCTACTTGATACTATCATTGGCATAACAACCAAAATACCATTGGCCGATCCAACCCAGTCCTCTCATACCAGGGTATGCTTCTCACAATTCTAACTAAATGAACGATAGTTAGGAACTGAACTATCTCATTAGGTCCTAAATCCAACTCATGTGCCACGTTTAGTGGCAAATAACCAAATCATTGGGACCATATTCAATCCTAGGATGTGATGAGACAATGTCAAGATGCCAAATGACCCTATCAATATAAGAGCTCTTAAGGGTCATTAGCATGTTATGAAAGGGAGCGACGGATCGAAGGTTGGACTCGAGAGTTATGGCGAGAGAGCAAGAGCAAGAAAGGGAGAGACTAGAAATGGGAACTCCAACAGTCACAATGTGTGACTCGGCCTTCCTTTATTCAAACTGTCACTAAAAGAATAAAGAATAAAGTGACGGTGACGGGCGCCCACCACCTGCAGTGTGCAGTGGCGGTGATTGTTGCCAGTGTAGTAATACACGGGCGGCTAGGCAGAGGCACCTTTACCCCCGCCTTTACCCCCAATAACCTCCCACTTAAAGGCGAATCTGCCCCAGTGAGGAGTGAAAAGAAAAAGAAAAAAGACAGTACAATATGTACACGTACAATAGGATGAGGAAAGACGTCATCTCATCCCACGCCCATAAACCTTTTGAGGAAGGCAAAGCGCTCTGTAGAGAGGCTTTTCGTGAGCAAATCTACAGGATTCTGGTCAGTCGAGATCTTGACAAGATCAACAAACTTGTCCTCAACGACCCCGCGTATGAAGTGATACCTCACCTCAATGTGTTTCGTCTTCGCATGGAAGACCGGATTCTTGGCTAACTGAATAGCACTCATAGAATCCGAATGTAGTGTAGGGATAGCATCAATACCAAGGTCAGCAACTAAACGACCCAACCAAATGGCCTCCTTGCAAGCTGCAACATACTCAACCTATGTAGTAGAAAGAGCCGTGCATTTTTGCACCCTGGACATCTAAGAAACATCACCTCCAGCATAGGTGAATACATAGCCTGAAGTGGACTTCCTACTATCTGCATGTCCCGCATAATCAGAGTCAGTGTATCCCACGACTCCTGTATCCTAGCTGCCATAGCATATGCACATATCTGTAGTGCCCTTCAGGTACCTCATGATACCCTTCACGGCATCCCAATGCTTCTTGCCAGGTGTAGCCATACAGCATGCCACAACACCAACTGCAAAGGCAATATCTGGATGAGTGGCTATCATGGCATACATAAGACTGCCCACTGCAGATGCATAGGGAATCTTGGCCATATCGACCCTCTGCTCATCTGTTTTGCGGACAATCAGTCTATTATACCTTCACATAAGAAGGCAATGGACAACCAATAGGCTTTACGTCCTGCATGCGGAAGCACTCAAGGAATTTATGAATGTACTCCCTCTGTGACAAGTAGAGGAGTCTCTGATGCCTGTTGCGTCTAATGCGCATACCAAGTATGTGAGCGACCTATCCCAGATCTTTCATCTCAAAGCTCTTCTTGAGCTGAGCCTTAAGAGCATCTAGCTCATCATGAGCTTTCCCTGCTATCAGCATATCATCCACATAGAGTACTAAAATCAATAAAGAACCATCAGGGCTTTCTTCTATAAAGACACGGATCCATAGCACTCCGGCTGTAGCCCTGCAACTGCATAAAGGCATCAAACTTATGATACCACTCCCTCGGCGCCTGTTTCAACCCATAAAAACTTTTCTTCAATTTGCACACTAGGTGCTACCTGCCAGGTTCTGCAAAGCCCTTAGGCTGCTCCATATAAATCTCATCATGCAAGTCCCCATGTAAGAAAGCCATCTTGACATCCATCTGGTATAAATCCAAGTCAAGTTGAGAAACCAAAGCCAAGACTAAGCGCAGGGTGGTCATCTTAACCACAAGAGAAAAGACATCGTCAAAGTCCACACCATGCTCCTGCTTAAAACCCTTTGCTACCAATCTAGCCTTGTATGCCGGCTTGGGGTGTCCAGGGGTACTTTTTATCTTGTACATCCACTTGTATGGCAAAGCCTTCTTGCCCGTAGGCAAGGAAACCAAATCCCAAGTGTCATTCTTATGTAGGGATTCTATCTCAGACTGCATAGCCCTCTCCCAGGACTAACTGTCACCCCTGCGCATAGCCTCATCATAGGTGAAAGGCTCTCCTACATCTGTAACCAAGACATAATGCTTTGAGGACTGAAATCTATCAGGTGGATGTCTGTCTCTAGTAGATCGTCTCACGGCAGGCTCTGCTGCCTGCCCAGCTGCCTGTCTAACATCCTGACCATGAGCATCTGCTGCAGCTGTAGGCTGTCCAATTGGCTGTGCGGGAGCTCTCAGCTCCTCCTGAAATATGACCCTACGGATCTCAACAACTCTCTCAAGTTGCCTATGCATTTTTTCTTCATGGAAGACTACATCATGACTGCGGATGACTTTCCGCACCTGCGGATCCCAAAGACGGTAATCCATCTCACCTGCATCCCCATAACTAAGGAAAATGCATTTGACACTCGGGATCCAGCTTACTTCTCTTGTCCCTGGGCACATGGCAAAATGCCTCACATCCAAAGACACGGAGATGCGCATAAGAGGGAGGTTTTCCAGTCCATACCTCCTCTGTAACCTGGAAATCCAAACCACTAGAGGGTGATCTGTTTATGACATGCATAGCTGTACTAACTGCCTCAGCCCAAAAGCTCTGTGGTAGGCCTGCATGGCTAAGCATACTGTGTAGACGCTCCTGGATGGTTCTATTCATCTGCTCAGCCAAACCATTCTTGGGGGGGGGGGTGTAGGGGGCACTCAACTGATGCTTAATACCCCTCTCATCACATAACTGCTCAAAAGCACGTGAGACATACTCACTCCCATTGTCTGTCCTTAGGCATTTTAGCCTATACCCGGACTGGTTCTCAACCAATGCAAGCCATCTCTGAAACACAGCCAAGACATTGGATTCCAGCTTAATGGGATAAGCCCAAAATTTTCGTGAAAAATCATCTATGAACGTAACAAATATTTTGCACCACCCATAGACTGATAAGGCATGGGTCCACAGACATCCGAATGTACCAATGCTAAGGGCTCACTCATGCATGGCATACCAGACTTCTTATGCGTAGACCTAGTCTACCTGTCATAAAGACAATGCTCACATGAATCAAAACATGCATAATCAAGGGGCGGCAAGTACTGCAAACTAGAAAGCATTTTCATTCCCTTCAAAGACATATGGCCCAAACGGGCATGCCAAATAGATACATGTGGGATAGAACCCACATACAAAACATGATCAAGGGAAGAAGCTGATACAATGAAGGGGTAGAGACTGCCAGCCTTGGCACCTCTCACAATCACAAGTCTGCCATGAGTGATCTTCCATGCAGAGTCTCCAAAACATACAAGATATCCTGCGTCATCAAGCTGTCCGGCTGACATGAGACTGCAAATCAAAGTAGGTACATGATGAACATCCTGCATAATAAAATTGCTGCCAGAAGGAAATTGCAGCCTAACATCACCAATGCCCACAATATCGAGAGAGCTGTCATTACCCAAGCGCACAGAACCCGAAATAGTACGGTATGAATGAAACCACTCTTGGCACGGTGTCACATGAAAGGACGCACCTGAGTCCAAGAGCCAACACTGTGCATACATAGAGTGTATCTCTGTCATCTGCGAAGCACTAGAAGAAGCTGCTAGGATATAAGCATCATCATCAACATTCTCAGGCTGCATAACATTGATCTCTTCAATTTTAACACAGGACTTTGTAGGTACTATGCTGCGATCAGAAGACTTATCTTGCACTTTGTCTTTCCTCTTACCTTTGCGCCTTTCATTATGCAATTCATGGCATTGTGGCCTAATATGGCCCTTTTTCCCACAATGGTGACAAGTAACATCTACATTCCTGCCACGGGATTTGCTACGTGACTTCCCACGAGACTTGGATCGAGATTTCTGAGAATCCCGTCCACAGCCACTACCACTGCCATGCTTTCCATATCCATCATTCCTGCCTCTAACTGTCATAGCATGAGACACACGAGAGGCATCCAAATTCTTACGGTTAACCTCTTCTTACAGAAGAGCACTCTCAACATCAGATAATTTCAAGGTAGCAGTAGAGGCACATAATGCAGTGCGGAATACATCCCATGACTCATTAAGAGTACCAAGCAAGAAAAGAGGAGTGACATCCTCTGCAAACGTGATGTCCTGCGAAGTCAAATTCTTGAGTATAGCATGGAACTGGCTCAAGTGAGCAGACATAGTCACATTCTCCTTCATGCGCAGATCCATAAGTTGCTTCAGCCAATACATCTGACTCGCTGGACTTTTCTTGTCATAGAGATTTTTTATCTTTTCCCACAACTACCATGCACTCTGTTTTTCCTCAAAGACATTATAGTGAACTTGTTCTGTGAGAGACAATACAATAGTGAACTTGCATAACTCATCAAGCTCAAGCCATTCCTCATCTAGCATAGTTGCAGGCGGATGCCCGCTTAACCTCAAAGGTTTGATTTGTGATTTCTGCACCAACACCTACCAAATCTGGCTCTTCCAATAAGAGTAAGTCGTACCATCAAGCTTAGTGATGTTGAAAATAGCATGATCAGTGGACGAACTCGCCATAATGCAGGTTGGAAGACGTAGACAGTTCAAAACTGCTTGCTGTATTACTGCAGAAAATGACCAAAAAATCACCAAAATCGAGGAAAAATGACGAAGAAAGTGGAACCAAAGCTGCTGCCCACCAAGTACTAGTGAAAGTACATCATTTCAGAGTGTTTAAGCATGAAAAATCCATGTCAGTCTATGTATATATGCTTGCTGTAATAAATTTTAGATTTCAGTAAAAGAGAGCTAACTGTGCCAAAATCGGATCCCAAGGCAATTAGATACTGCCAAGACCAAAGCTGACATCATGCGGGCATAGCATAAGCATATGATGGTCGATAAGCATGAATCCAACACCCAAGTATGTCATACAAACATTTGCCAGTGAGTAGACACACCCCCTAGGCAAGGGGGCAAAGTGTTCCTACCACTACCAAAACTTGACACAAGTAGGTGTTAGTTCACAAAGATACGGATCCAAAATTGAGACTTAGCTCATAAGCATACAATGAACCAAGACATATGATGTATCATCCCAAAAGGTAAGAAGTCCCAAAGTCTCAAGTATCTGTAATTGCTCAATGGCATGTAACGGCTCAATGCATAAAAGTACCACCTGCTCAATGTTTGATAAGCATTCAAGAATGCTCCCACTGGCACAAAAGTCGTATGTACGAGCTCAAGAGCTCAAGCCAAGGCAAGACATAGTGCCAATGGCATAAGTCCAAGACAATACATCAATAGTACATCCCGAACATGTAGGTGGTAGAGCATCCGTATGTAGCATCGGTAAGCATGTAAGACATCAAATACATCCCAATCCAAACTCTGACAAGCCAAATAACATCCAAGACTACTCCAGATAATCCAAAATGCATGCAAGGTGGAGCTTCAATGAGCACTCAAGCTCAACGTATGCATAGGGTAATTAACCATGACATGAGCATCAAGCCGTAGGCAACGGGTATGCGTAAACCCAAGAAGCATCACTGTCAAAGCATATACCAATGTCAATAAGTGCGGGATGAAATAAGCTCAAGCTTCCAAAAGCATCCGGATTCAATGACAAGCTCAAAGTTGTCCCTCGATGATCAATACATCATAGCATAACCCAAGACATACATCTAGAACCAATAGGTATATGTCAAAGCATGAAAGATAGCTTCAGCCCAAGAGTATTCAGCATGCATTTACTGTTATAAACTGTGTATTTCCAGCCCCAAAATCAGGCCAAAATCATAGCATTACATGTAGCTTCAATCCCCCAATCAATCGGAATGCAATAGGCATCAGACCGGTTATGTAGTCATGCCCAAACAAGCATAGGCATACAAATACATGCTGTCTCAGACCTAAAATCTATTGCAGAAGATTCTATCATCAGAATTTGGAAAATCCAACATCACCATTGCGTCCCAAGCATGCGAAAATCCCAACTTAGACTCTTACCTTGCCTGAATCGGGTTCCGAATGCCCGAGATATGACAAAAGAGTGATTTTTGAGCCAGATTTTGAAACATGTGCAAAAAAAACGTGAGCTGGCTGGGGGGTCTGATGTCTCACATGTCAACAATGGGGCCCAAAGGGGGCACAAATGAGGGCCAAAGAAGGCCTATACCAAGCCTCAGCAAGCCTTGATAGGCTGGAAGCAAGATCCAGGTGAGGGAAGCTCCAAGAGGTGTGAGCTATGGCTGCCCACAACTTGTTTACAGCCTGTGAGACCTGAGAACTGAAGTAAACCCTGAAGAAAATGATCAAATGCCTCTGATGTAATGCCCTGAAGGTGCCAAACAATGCCGGGAAGGTGCTTGAGAAGCCGGGGAGTGACGGGAGCTCGAAGGAGTCGGATATGGCTACCGGGAAGGAGACCCAATGCAAGTAGGGAGTCGATGGGATGCTGAGAATGCCATGAACCAAGCTCAAGAGTCAGAAAGCAAAGCTCTGATACCAGTTGAAAGGGAGCAACGTATTGAAGGTTGGACTCGAGAGCTATGGTGGGAGAGCAAGAGCAAGAAAGGGAGAGACTAGAAATGGGAACTCCAATAGTCACAATGTGTGACCGGGCCTTCCTTTATTCAAACTGTCACTAAAAGAATAAAGAATAAAGTGACAGTGACGGGCGCCCACCACCTGCAGTGCGTAGTGGCGGTGACTATCAGTGTAGTATTACACGGGCGGCTAGGCAGAGGTGCCTTTACCCCTGCCTTTACCACCAACATGTTATCCCTAGTGCATCTTTGATGCATTAAGTGAGAGCCATCCTCCAGAGAAGACTCCCAAGTCACTATGGCCAACTTTTCATCTCTGTTTTATAGATAATTTTTACATTCATGCAAACTTATGCCAGTACATTCACAAGCCATCCAAAGAATAGCTCGAGTTTACCTTTTGTACACCTCTGTTACTTTTAAGGGGGCATCCACCTTCAACATCATTAACAACATTGTATGACATTATCTTGTATCTATCCTACACATTCAATTGGGGATGCTACTACAAAAGTATAAACAAGGTGCATAGGGTCTTACCATCTAGCCCTTGGTACTCTACATATTCATGGGGAATTCAATTTCAATGAGTCCATGTTGGAGACAACATGACAGTCATTACACCATTCATGCAAGTTGCTACTTGTGCAACAACAAAGTTCACTACCTTAGGATAGTTAGAGTTACTACCCTTGTTTATTGGGGATTTTCTTGGGGGGACTCATTATATGCAAACCCTTTATATCATGTGCCTTCAAGACCTATTTAATGATGCTTCCAAGCCCACTCCTTGTTTGTCAACACTTGATTACCTCCTTTTCTACTAGGTGATTGATTAAGGACCTTAGCATATGATTCAAGCAATTTTGCTCTTAACTTTGGATCTTAGCACACCCAAAGTCTATCTATACAAACATGTGGCCTATATTCAGAGTTTTCTTGAGGTTGGTTTGGCGTAAAGTCCACCCTAGCCCATTGAGTAACTCTATCACAAACCATAAACATTGTATGGTCTATTATAATAGATTTTGCAAAAAACTAGCTTTATTCGATCTTGGTTGGTCTTTCCAAGCTGTTTTCTATCTTTTGATCGAGATTAGACTATATATTTTCCCATTTCCAATGTAAGTTTTAAGTTAGATAATGAATTCCATAGAGATATTCACATTACAATTATATTAGAAGCAAAATGCAATAGTAATTTAAAAAAAAAAGACTACATCCATCTATTAGCCAAAATTAGGTTTGCATGTGTCAGGGTATAAATGCTAGTGCTCCTCTTCCCTACTTCTTGATGTAGTAAAAACGGCAACCAAATCTCATCAAGATGTGTCGGAAAAGTATATGGTTCTCATCAACAACAATTTCCAACATAATAAACATAATCAACATAAGCACATAGTTTACAAGTAACCCATGTAAGACAAGGGTTGATTCTAACCTTTGTTGATAGTGGAGCTTATTAGCACTTTGACACAATGGCTCCAAATTCTTTCTAAAGAAGTACACTTATTGACATGATGTCTAGCAAGCCTAATGAAGAAAATAAAAAATGGCATAGGTCTTGCAGAGTGGCCACAGGTCCTACTAAGGGCGTTGATCAGTTTTGGAACTCTATTTGGACTCCACAAGATACTTACAGGTCAAAACAGGTGTCCTACAGGTGTAGACAGGCTGCTGGACTGCACTGTATAGCAGTACTTTTCTTATTACAGAATTTTCTATATTAAATATGGGAGTGCATGTTTATGCTCAGTCTGAAGAGGGCATCCTTGGCTCTGATTTGAACAAAAATTAGGTCAATCAGAGATTCCTAGCTCAATTTATGGGCAAAACAGTGACAGGTGGTCTAACGGGACTGCACCTAACCATGGCAAGGAATAAGGAAAAACTAAGGCAAATGATGACCTTCAGCAAAAAATAAGGGATGCACGCACCCTGAGGGATGAAAATAACCCTGAGGTGGAAGATGAAGATTATTATCATGTCATGGACAACCTTAGTGCACTCACTAACACCCTCAGTTCGCATGAGACAAGGCATGCTGAGAGGCATAGAGAACTGATGGAAGGCATTGGTCAAATGAAGACTACTATGGACATCCTTGCTACCCAGCTCACTAAGTGGATGTAATTCGAAATGAAAGGGAAGGAACATGAGGATAGATCGGGTATGCATGCTGAGGGCCCACCAGTGAATGCAGCAAATATGAGCTCTCAAGGCGTTTTGGGGAGAATGGGCATCCCCGACAGCACTTTTCAATAGGGAGAGCCTTCACATAGACAAGAGGAGCCCATGAACAATGCAATGAGGGGCAATTTTCAGTCATCACAAGGGCCCATGCCATCTATGCGAGCTCAGCCATCAAATTTCTCTAACTATGTTTCATTTTTGGGTAGCCACATGGATCAGCCTCAGTTTGGATATGTGGGATAGCCACCTAATCATGAAAGAGAGTTGAGAGACAAGATTACCTTCTCGAAATTCAATGGTCAGTCGTCATCCCCAGCTGAACTTGAAGAGTGGCCCTCCAAGCTTGAGGATTATTTTGACATCTTGCCCTCTAGTGATGACCAAAAGATCCATTTCGCAACAATCCACTTGGAAGGATTTGCACATACATGGTGGAGGTACATTAAAAGAGAAAATCAGCAAGTGAGCTCATGGGAAGCATTCAAGGCACTCTTGATGCAAGTATTTGTCTCACCGGTGGAGAAAGAAAAGCTTACTTGCCGATGGTATAGCCCTGAACAGCGTGGTCTTGCTGTTAGAGAATACACAAATCAGTTCCTCAACCTTACCATGTATGTTGAGTCGATTAGTGATGATGCCAAGCTACACAAGTATGTGTATGGGCTGGATCCCCAACTCTTGGCTGATGTTTCGGCTCAAAACCCATCGGATTTGTTTAAAGTTATTGAATTGGTTGAGAGGTACTCTCGCAAGTATCGCCGAGATGCTTCATTTTAGTATGGACAGCAAAGAGGGGCATCTCAGCCAGTGTTTGGGCAGCAAAGAGGACATACGCAGTCATATTCTGGATAGCAAAGAGGTATTGCAAGGCCGGGGCAATTTGGGACCAGTTATGGTGGTGATAACATGCCATTCAGCACTCCAAAAATTTCCACATACCCCACTTTTAATGCCTCAAGACCACAAGGCAATTTAAGGACAGCAAACAGCCCAAGAATGGATAATAGGCAAGGGGACAACATAAATAAAAATGCTTCAGCCTTTGGTAGTCCAAGGTTCATTCCCATGGATTTGTATAAAGAAAGAAAGGAAAAAGGGCTTTGTTTCAAGTGTGGTGAGAAGTATACAGTTGATCATGCCTCAAAATGTGCTTTTAGAAATGCTAAGGCACGGGTTCACAGCATGTTGGTATTTGAAGACTCAGAGGACCCTGAGGATACACATGCTTTTATGACAACTGCTGAAACAGATGATGCTGATGAAGAATTTGGTCAAGAAGAGTTCTTTGATCCTGCCGACTCTTTTCCTTTTGACCCCGGTGGCCATTTATCACGAGGTATGGGTAGAAAGATCGAACCACATGCTGGAATACATGCTGCCACTGCTTATTCCATATCAATAGATGCTTGGGCAGGATGCAAAAGCCCTACTACATTGCGTATTAAGGGCCAAATTCATGGGAAGGATGTGTTTATACTCGTGGACAGTGGTAGCACTCATAGTTTCATTAAAAGAGTAGTCATGGACAGGCTAAAGTGTTTTTCCACTGATTTACACCAGCCCCATTGAAGGTCAAGTTGCCAATGGGGATGAAGAAATTAGCACACAAGTATGCGCTGTTGTTCATATTCAGCTTGCTGAAAATTTTGGACAGCAATTGGATTTAATTGCATTGGAAATGGGGCCTATAGATGTTGTCTTAGATTGTGATTGGCTGAAAAATTTGGGCACTATAACCATGGAATTTTCCTTGCTGTATATGGAGTTTGTCAGTGCGGGACAGCCCATTCACTTGCATGGAATTCAAAATGATAGTGAATCAGCTCATTACCAGCAAACAACTCAAGAAAGAGTTCAAGAAATGGTCCCAAATCTTTGTATTGTAGTTAAATAAAGAAAATTCAGATCAGTCCACTAAAACAGTAAAGAAATTCAACATTGAAAACTCTTTTAGAAGAGTACAATGACCTCTTCCAAGTACCTATAGCACTACCCCCTAATAGGCAGTTGATCATCCCATAGATCTGGAGCCTCAGTCAAAGCCTGTGAACAAGCCATCTTACAGATTGTCTAGGTGCGAAAGAGAAGAAGTTGCCAAACAAGGCAAAGAATTACTGGACATGGGATTCATTGAGCCCAGTTCTTCACCGTATGCTTCGCTTGTGTTATTGGTAAAAAAGAAGGATGGATCTTTCAGGATGTGCATAGACTACAAGGATCTTAATAAGATCACCGTGAAGAATAGGTACCCTATTCCATGCATAGATGACTTGCTGGATGAGCTCAAGGGGGCTAAGTACTTTATGAAGATAGATTTGAGGTCAGGCTATCACCAGATCCGCATGAGGGCAGGGGATGAGGTCAAAACAGCATTTCGGACTGATTGGGGGCTTTATCATTTCTTGGTCATGCCTTTCGGGTTAACTAATGCACCGGCCACCTTTCAGAACTTAATGAACAAAATACTTCAGCCCTTTCTTTTCAGATTTGTGTTGGTCTTCTTTGATGACATCCTCATCTATAGTAGATCACTGAAGGATCACCTTTGGCACATGAGGCAGGTGTTTGATGTATTAAGGTAGCATAGGCTCTTTGCCAAGGAGACAAAATGTTCTTTCATGCAAACGGAGGTGGAATACTTGGGGCACATCGTTAGTGAAGATGGAATTAGGGTTGATCCTGAGAAAGTGTAGTGTATAAAAGACAGGCCCACCCTTGCAAATACCACTTCACTTAGAGGATTTCTTAGTCTCTCATCATTCTATTGTAGATTCATTAGGCATTATGCCATTATTGGAGCTCCCTTGATGGATAGGCTTAAGAAAGAGGCCTTTTTCTGGGATGCCATAGCTGATAAGAGCTTTAATCAACTCAAAGAATTGCTTACCTTGGTGCCCATCTTGGTTTGCCCAAATTTTTCGAAAGAATTCACCATTCGGTGTGATGCCAGTGGCAGAGGCATAGGGGCTGTATTGTTACAAGAGCACGGGGTTATAGCGTTTGAGGGCCGCAAACTTGCTGAAAATGAGATGACCATGAATGTATATGACCAAGAAATGATGGTCATCCTTCATGCCATTAAGAAATGGCACCACTACTTGTATGGCAGCAGATTTAGGGTCAAGAGCGACCATAGGGTCCTCAAATACTTCCTCTCTTAGTCTAATCTTACCCCTAAACAATGCAAATGGGTAGCTACATTGCAGAACTATGACTTTGACATTACACATACACAGGGAAAAGACAATGTAGTTGCTGATTCATTATCAAGAATGTGGGCTTGTAAAGTTTCAGCCATCATGGAACTTCATAGTGATTGGATAGAAGAGCTTCAGGAGGCCTATTTGTTAGATGCTGATTTTAGCCACATTTTCCAAAAATTACAGCAAGGGCATGTAGAAGAAAACTCTCCATATCAGCTTAAGAATGGTCTCTTATGGTTTCAGGGTAGGATTGCCATCCCATACACTTCCCCATTTAAGCAAAAGATCATGCAAGAGATGCATTCTTCACCTATAGCTAGTCACTTGGGCATATTTAAAAATTATGACAAAATTGCTAAAAGCTTTCATTGGAAGGGCCTATGGAAGGATGTAAAAGATTTTGTCTTGAGCTACGTGCCATGTCAACAAAACAAGGACAGCACCTTAAAACCAACTGGTTTACTACAGCCATTACCTATGCCCGAAGGCAAATGGACACACATCACTATGGACTTCATAACCGGCCTACCGGTGACCAAGAAGGGGTGGAACAACATCTATGTAGTTGTGGACAGACTCAGCAAGGCATCCCATTTCATTCCTACAAAGACTCAATATAATGCTTCTCAAGTAGCTAGCCAATTCGTGGAACATGTTTTCAAATTACATGGCTTACCACAAGTCATTGTGCATGACTGTTATGCTAAATTCATGAGCAAATTTTGACAGGCAGTCTTCAACTCTATGGGCACTCAATTAGCCCCTTCCACTGCTTACCATCCATAGACTGATGGCCAAACAGATAGGGTTAACAAGTGGCTGGAAACTTACTTGAGGCATTTCTGTTATGATGTGCAAAATACTTGGGACTCATGGTTGCATCTGGCTAAGCTTGCCTATAACAACTCCATACACTCTAGCATTGGAGTTTCACCATTCAAGGCATTGTACGGCTTAAAGGTGCCCCTCCCCACGGTTATCTTCAATGATAAAATAAACCCACAAAGCAAGGAGGAATTGGATAAAATGCAGGCTTTACTTCAGTAGTGCAAAGTCAACTTGAAGAAAGCTCAGGATCAAATGAAGCTTTATGCTGATGACAAAAGAAGGGATGTTGAATTCCAAGAAGGGGATTTGGTACTTTTGAAGGTGCCCAAGTTTAGATATTCCACCCTTGAGGATGGGTCCAGCAATAAGTTGGCTCACAAGTTCTATGGGCCATACCGAATTGTCAAAAGAGTGGGAGACTTGGCATATCAGTTAGCAATACTCCCATCCACGAAAATTCATAATTCTTCCATGTGAGCCAATTGAAGCCCTTCATTGGATCATCAGTGGATTATGTTGAGGAGTTACCACCGATAGATGAAGAAGGCATCATTCAATACATACTCGAGCAAATCATAGGACAAAGGGAAAAGAAGCTTCTCTCTCGCTCCATCATGGAATACTTGATTAAGTGGCAAGGTATACCACTTGAGGAAGCTTCTTGGAGGCCAGCTTTAGTTTTGAAAGAGTTCCCATACCTATTAGAAGCAGATTTGGTTGAAATCTAGCTAACTATGGCCCTGTTTTCTCTCAGATTGATTGCAGACAACTCTCTATTTCAAAGCAGATTTTACCCTGCACTATGGTCAGCAATGGACACCATACATGGGCTGAAAGTACTCCTTGAGAGCTCAATTTTGATATATGGCCCACCCCGATCGGAGTCTCCTACAAAAAGTTATGACAGATTTATTACAGCAGGGTCCTATAGTAAATAGCTTACTGTCCACTATCTGCAACTCACATTTACTCAAGATACTTGGGTCAAAATTCATTTTTATAATTCCCCAATAAGACCCATGTAACGTACATACCCCAATGACCCAACATATGCAATAATACCTCTTCATTCATTTGTATACCCCTGTACTAATGCAGCAGAGTAGTACTCTGATCTGCTCCTGCCTAGTTATCATAAGTGCCCAAATTATTTTTGAGGGCAAAAACCTCCGGGTGGGGATGGAATGTAAGAGAGGGGGATTTAATAATGGGGACATACTAGCTACATTGGCTGGTATATAAGGTGTTAGGGACTTGATTTTTGACCATCAGATTATAATACAAGTCTCTTTTCATCTTCAGCTCGTCCAAGCTCTCATGGCTTCTTTCTCTCTCTTTTTCTAGTCTTTCTCTCTCCTTGTCACTCTATTTCTCTCTCTTCCTGCAATCTTTCTCTCTCTTCTGCACCCTCTCTCTCTCCTCTCCTTCTCTCTCTCCTGCCTCCTTCCTTACAAATCTCATACCATTGATTTATAGTCATTAATGTGATATGATCGCAGCATTATGCAAAAATAATCTAGATTGTTCGACCACATCTCCTGATAATTTTAGTATAAACATTAGAAAAAAGAGTTTTTCATGTATCAAGGTCAAAATTCTATCGAGTGTTTTATGTCTTATTAGAGTGTTGGAGATTTTTAACTTACTTAAATTTTTTTTAAATGCAACTATGCTAAAACAAAGAAGTACTAGTATTTTTTTAACAACAAAAATTGCTATGGTACATATCCATTTGGATTGGACAAAAGAATAAGTTATTATTAATTGCAAGCATCCCAAATATAGCTATTATATAATAATTCTTACATCGCTTATGTAGAACACAAAGCCACTAGGTTCATCATCTTGTTTTAGTCCCAATTTAGGGTTGAAGACCTATGCTCCTAGCTATTTTTAGGCACTATTATGTAAGCACATCCAATTGCAAAAAAATGATAAAAAATTAGCAACAATAAGAGTGTGCAAAAATATAAGAGATGATGCAATATCGTTGCTTTTTAGTTGCACTTGAGCACAATACTTTGATTACAACACATTTTCTTTCTCTTTGCCCTCCGCAACAAGGAAAAAGTACCACTCGACTAAAGGGAAGAGGGGTTTCATCCATTCAATTAAAGGAAAGAGGGGCTTCATCCACTCAATTAAAGGGAAGAGGGGCTTCAACCGCTTGATTGAAGGGAGAGGAGAGGCAACACAATTTTCTCTTAAAGTTTGATCCAATCCATCCTTTAGAAGTGAATCCAATCCATTTTTCCTAATTCTTGTTAGGGTTTTTAGTAGGCATTATTTCTACTATAACTAACATTGTTTTTCTCATAGTGTAACTGTTTAAGGCATTATAGCTTGATGGTTTGGTAAATCGATTTGTTTTTTTCAAGGGATCACTATTTATAATATAGATATTTTGACTATAATGTGGGATTGAATTTTTTTTTCAATAATACAAAGTGCAAATAGAAAAATTTATTCATAACCATAAGCTCTAACCAGCTTTTAATGTTAGGCTGATTGTCGAAGATAGAAGTGCGTTAAAACCATATGAGGCTTTTCCATGAGCGAATTGTATTCATTATGCAAAAATGGGCTCAATATAAAATTTTCCACTATGAAGTTCCAAAGGCTAGCATAACATTGTTATATACGTAAAGATCTAGAGTGTGGAAACTTAGAAATAGTCTAGCCAACTTAAATGAGATATTATTGCTTCTTCATGATCCAACATTCTTGACAATACATGATCTTTTTTTTGTTTTGAATCATAATTCCTAATGAATAGTATGGCCCCTACCATAATAAACCTAGCAATATTGGTGATGGATATAAAGTGGGTGGTAAAATCTTGTGTTATAAAAGCATAAGTGGGTAAGGTGAGTCCAAACAACAAACAAAGAACAACTATAATTTCCTTATAGGATTTCAAATGGGTATAAACATTAACCAAAGTAATTTGCTATCCAAGCATTTTGTGCTTTGCCATCCTAGCCAAACTCATCAAACAAAAGTTGTGAATAAAAACAAAACCAACTTGACCCATAGGGATAACATTCTTATCAAAGTTGCCATTCCAGTCAAATCCATTATCAAACAAAGAGCATAGTTAACATCTTAGCTCCCAAAAAGATAATTAATCATTTTGAAGCCATATAATCAATGCAAAAAAGCCCATATGTATAAGGTTCTCAACAACCTTACTTGCTTGCCAAGGTAAATCCAAATAACAAACAAGGCACAACTATAATTCACTTGTGGGATTTGAACCCCTAACCATTCCTTGGACACTTTTGGCAAATCCTATCATTTCCATTATTCAAGTTTTTCTCAATCCATAAACATGTATAATTTCATCCTCGATCGTTATCACCCAATTGGTCTCATCCACTACTAAGAATTTAGTATAATAGTCAGTGATTTTTTTCCAAGATAGGTATCTCATTGTTCTAGCTTTAAGAAGTTTCATTTTATGTTTGATTTGCATTTCTCTCTTTTTCAATGTCATAAACATTTAAGAGCTAATGTATATGGACCAATTCTTCCTACATGTCCACTAACTTGTATCCAAAATATTTCATCATAAAATGCCTCTATTCAAGGCTTTCCTTTAGGTAAGGCATATTTTTTATTCCATTGATGACTCACATTAGAGTAACAAGGTCATGGGGTGATTGAAGCTTTATTGGAGATACTATAACGGATGTAAGAATTTGGACTTACAAGGTGTAGTTGTAGCTCATATCATAATATGCCACTAATCTTATATTATACAATGTAAATAAATTGAATTCTCATAGCAATTACCATTAGCTTTAGATTGTCACACTTGCTATGTGTTTTTTCCCACTTAAAATGTCCACCAAAAGATATCCAAAATTTTAACTATCAATAACTACTATCCTTCTTCTTAAGCTATTGGTGTGGGTGGAAGGATCTCCTTGGCAATAATTAAAGTGCTAGAACATAAGATGCATTTCAAAGATCCGCATCAAATTGAGACTAATTGTCATTTTGTCTCAAAAGAAGATCAATAAAAGGTTCAACACCCTTTTGATTGCACTATTGATAAGCAAGTTCAACATAATCATCCTATTGTTAAATCAAAATATGTTGAGATAGTACGAACATGGCAATGCTTAAAATCAATGCCTCTTTAATGAACAAATGGTTATAAACATCAAATAGTAGACCACAAAGCAACAATCTTTGCTATGCCATTGTATTTCAATGAATGATTTGGATTTAAGCAATGAATTGCAAGATATACATTACGGTAAAGTCTTTCAAAAGATTATCAAACATTAGGACATTTGCATAACACATGCTAGATCAGATTTTTTGGTAAATGGGTCTCATATATAATGTTATGATTTCCTTATCAGCCATTCTTTTCAAATGAAGGGAAATTTCAATTTCCAAATAAGGGCATTCTTTCTCAAATCAAGTCTTTTATGCCAAACATTTTCCCCTATTTAATGATGGATTTTAGATACTGGAGCCAACATCTCTGTCTTTCTGCATTTCTCTTGTGTTTCTAGTATCCATAGCCATTTATGATGCTTAAACAAGTCACGCTTTATGGTTTATCACAACCTTCACGAAGGAATAAAATCAATTACTATTGGTTATTGGTTTATGCTTTAATTACTTAGGATTATCATTTTCTAATGAATTGTATTCCAATGTAAGTTGGGTGCCATGTATTTTTTATATTACACTTAGTATTTTCACCTTAAATCATTATTTTATGCAAATTTCTAGTCTTTTTGGTTGTTCCAGCCGTTACTTTAAGAAAATTCCTATTTTTTATATTTTCCATGTAGCTGTAGCCTTTATTTCAAGCAATTCTTGTATAGCTTGCATTCATTAATTCCCATTTCTTATAATGCTTGCAATGGCAAGAATTGGATTAGTTTAAAACAAATATAATTAAGACTTTTGGGTTAAATATTTCCAGTATTCATAAGTTATGTTGTCTAATTGTTGTCTTAAGCTTTCTTTCATTAAGCAATTTCTGTGAAAATCGTAATTTCATTGCCAAACATCCCTTTGAAACGAAAAATCAAAGAAATACTTGCATCAAAGTTGTTTTTTGTTTAGTTACCACATAGAAATCTCTCTTTTAATTAATATTAATAATAATGTAATAATATAATAATATTTAGTTATATAGCTCAATTTTGGTAGAGGATTTGACTTTTAATCTAATGGTTGCACGTTTAAGTCTTGCTATATTCAAAAGCATTAAAACATTAAATGCTTTAAGTAGATGGCACTCTTTAATGGAGATTATTATGCCATGATAATCTCCAATCCAAACAACCCTTTTGTGAAAAAGGACAAATCCCTTCGTTTAACCTTGATAAAGAAAACAAAACATTATTGAGGGTTGAAATGACTTGATTTTTTGGTTGAATTTTGTTGTTTTTGAGGACTAAATGGTTGATTTTTTATGGATTTTGAGTGATGTTTAGTTGTTTTGGAAGTGTTTAGGAGTGATTTGGATGAGGTTGACTATGTTTTGAAAGCTCATGATGTTTTATAATGAGATGTGATGTTTTGACATGTTCTGTTAATGTCTGATTGTGCATGTTCACATTCTATTTTGTTTTGTTTTTCTTCTATATGAGGGGTTAGAATAATGATTGATGAAGTTTGAGAGTGTTTGAAAGCTTTTTGATTGATTCTTGATAGGTTTGAGTGATTTAAGTGAGCTGAAGACTTTCTTATGCCTTCTGTTTACCCTCTGTTGACCGTTTGTAGAGCCTTTGCCATGTTCCTGTATGAGAACATCATCACCTATTTTGGTGGTTCCCTTGAATTGACAAATCTGTACAAGATATGCCATCGTAAATCCACACCCTACTACCCTAGAGGCAACAGCCAAGTCGAAGTTACCAATCGCATCCTCTACTCGATCCTAACAAGAACAATTACCGCACATCATTATGATTGGGATGATCGACTTGCAAAGGCTCTCTAGGCATATAGAACCTCCCATAAGGTTGCTACAGGACAAACCCCTTTCCAACTAGTATATGGTACAAAAGACATCTTCCCTGTTGAACTCGAGCTATCCTCTTTGCGCATGGCTATCAAAGAACTCTTGGGAGATGAGGAGTCCCTACAACGCCCTCTCTTGCACTTGGAATGTCTAGATGAGACTCGTAGGATGGCCCTACAGTGTATGGAAGCCACGTAAGCTTGCAGAAAGGCCTATCATGATAGCTTTATCAAGCAAAAGGAGTTCAAGGAAGGAGACTTAGTCCTTGCTTATGATTCGCGATTTGACAAGTTTCCGGGCAAGCTTCACCAATGATGGATGGGCCCCTATAAGGTACTTGCCGTCAACCCTAATGGCTCAGTCCAAATCCGAACAGTCCATGCTTTTGATTTTCCCTTCTTGATTAATGGCTACTGCCTCAAGATGTATTACCCTCCCTAGGGATCCTGAAAATCACCACCAATAGCTCCCTCATTCCTTGCATGACAGTCAATATGGCTTTACCTAATGCTCATGATAGCCCTCTTGCTGATCATGATGATGTGGCTTCATTCTGTTAGTCCCTCACAGTCACCTTTCACTCCTCCTTGGCTTCCTTTCCATCTGATCCAGTAGAGTTGACGAGGATGGTTCTAATACATGGTGCTCCTACCATTCTCCTCTTTTAAAAGAAGCAATAAAAAAAAGAAAAAAAAACCATATATTAGTCATGGGAGAAAAGACTTCGGTCCATGTCATGCCGACCTATTCTTCAAGAAAATGTGGAAACACCCTTGAGAGTAGGGTAAAAGAAAAGATAAGAAAACAATTATAATCAAAACTGCTATTGGGAAAAATGATGAAATTCCTTGTCATAGCAGGCTTTGTTCTAAGAAAAGGTGGCACACACCCTTAAAGTCGCCTCCGTTGGTGCACTGAATCTTGTAACCCCATCAGTGCTTTTACTTCCTTCAATGGACGATATTTCCAATATGCAATCCAAGTACCGGAGACTTGTTAGCTACCTCCATGGGTACGCCTCTTCATCAACTGATATAAGTTAACATTATCAACCAAAGGAAGCCAATCTCCATCGATAAACCTAGAGTGATTTGAGCTATCATCCTACCCAGATGGGGATGTGAGTATGGGTTGCCCTTTGTAATCATCAACAGAGCATGAGACAAAGGGTGGGGTGAGTGACCAGTCCTTGCCCTTTATATCCAATAGAGATGTGAGATGTGTGAATGGAGTGTTGCATGCACGGGACGGGCCTCTCAATGCACAAAGCACAAAATTGTTCCTATGCATGGCACTATAAGGCTCCATGGCCTTCCTTCTCGCACCATATGCCAACACAAGGTGGGTTACACTATTGCACCATCAATTGCACACAAAGGCATACAATCTTCATACAAGCGGCAATGAGGATTCAATCAACGGGATGTGAGAAACTCAGTTGCCCTCCCTCCTGTAATTATCAATAGAGAGTGAGACAAAGGGGGGGCTGAGTGTGATGGATTTCCCATTTTATTAACTGAGAGGTGAGGATTTAGGGAAGTTCTGACACTTGGAGATAGGTACATTCACATTTCCCTATGCACATATGGGACGGGTCTCCTCCGCCATCATGATACACCTCATTCAGTTTGATGCACTACACGATAAGGCTCCCTGGTCTTCCTTCTTGCACCTATGCCAAATGGATTGGGATGCACTAATGCACCATCAACTGTACACATTGGCATACTCCCTTTGAACCATTCCTTTTATCAATTTCTAAAGCGAAGGGAGCTATGGGTTTCAATCATTATTCTTTGATTGATGCATGCCATGGGGCGAGTGACTTATCTATCATTTCAACATGAGTGACTGTCGATGAGAGACTGAGTGATGGATACCTTGCCATTGACAACCTAACCACCGCTCCATCAATAAAGCTACCTCCCTGGGTGCTGTTGCATGGTCCCTGCCATGCTAGGGTGAGTGTGATGTGGTGCACCCAAGTACCTCCTACCTACGACTACGATCCTTTAGGCGACAACAACAATTTCCCTTGACTATCAAAAAATCCGGCCAAGTTTTTCTAACCCTACCCCTTTTGATTTTACGAGTCAGTCACGTTTTAAGTGTGGGGACATCTTGTATGGGTTATGATAAAGTGTAGGCCCCTATTGCAGCGTTAATCTAATCTATTAAGGTCTTAAGTGTGGTAATGCATCCCTGCACATCTGTTGTGCATACCCTCCTGGAAACCTCCCTATGAGATGATTTGAGCATACCACGTCTTAGTCCTGCCTTGTTGGAGTTCATTCCCCACCCACCCATAATCTTTTCAACCCATCTTGGGGTTGCTCCTTGATTGTTTGCCTTTCTCCTTTATTTTGTCGCTTTTTCGTGTGAACGCACCCTACGTTCACCAAAATTACAATTTGACCTTACAACCATATTTGTTTCTTTGACTTAGCCACATTTCCTTTTACAGTCCTTTGTTTCGCGCCACGGATCATGAGT
Organism: Lygodium microphyllum; assembly: GCF_053477565.2. NCBI lineage: Eukaryota > Viridiplantae > Streptophyta > Polypodiopsida > Schizaeales > Lygodiaceae > Lygodium > Lygodium microphyllum. Next base: position 163,661,287 of record NC_141143.1, read on the forward strand.
TATTAATTTTTAACGAATTTTTTGCTAATTTCATGTGTTTCCATGTGAACGTAACTTTTTTCCTTCAAAATAGTGATTTGATCATATAGCCTTGACCTATACCTTTCCCTTGATATTTTTTCTTTTTATTGCCATTGTTTTGATGTACTGTCTGTTATTAAATTTTCCGTATTTTTGAGTATTTTTGCCTGTATTTTCTATCGTTTTTCCATGTGAACCTATCCTAAGCACCTTGGAATTCAATTCTCATTGAATCGCCCTATTCAGCTTGCTTCCTTGCACAATGTTCCTTTTTTCTCATCCTATTTCGGCACACAAATTTTCTTTAATTAATTTTGTCGTGTATTTTTGTGCTCTTTTTTTCTATTTTTCCCATGTGAACGTCTCCTAATGCCACTCGAACTGTAGTTTGACTTGACAACTCTATCCCACAAGCTTCCCCTGACATTATCTCTTTTCATTGCCCTCCATTTTGATGCAAGGATTTTCTCATCTTAATATTTGATTCCATTTTTATTTGTGTTTTTGCCATTTTTTCCATGCGAACATGTCCTACCACCCGAAGCCACGTTTAACCCTATCTATCTTGTCTAATATCTTCAGACAGATATTTTTCATTTTCACTACGCTTGGTTTCAATCGACATATTCTTGCGTATTAATTTTTTTTAAATTTTTGGGTGCATTTTATCTATATTTTACATGCAAACGGGTCTTATCCCTATCGGAACTGCATCCTCATGTGACAACCTAGTCTGCAACATCATTTCAGCAAATTTTCCTTTCATTTGCCCTTCGTTTTGACCAATGGATTTACTGATATTAACTTTTGTGTGTGTTTCTAGGCCCGTTTTTTGCCTTTGTTCCATGTGAACGCCTTGAATTGTCCCCCGACCTTCCATTCCATTTTTCTACCATCTTCTTCTCATCGTCCGACTTCTTTTTCCTTTTTTTCTTTAATCCATTCTGTGTTTGATTTTATTGTTATTAATTTTTTTGTAAATCGTGTTTTACCATTTCGCGTGTTTTCGCACGAACGCCCACGTTTTGAGATTTTTTGCGCGTGGCAACATCCGTGCCGACGTCCTTTTCCCATGCGTATGCATCGTCAACTATCTCGGTTCCGCACAAAACCCCCCCCCCCCCCCCCTCAACACTAACTCCCACGGGGTCATAATGACCTCGGGGAGTTGGGATCAACGGCTCACGTTGATCCCCCTCCTCACGACCATGCGCCATCGTTGATCCCACGAGGATTAAACCCATCCTCAATTGGTCGTCCCGCCCGAGATCATAAACCAGACCTCCCCGGAAAAGTGCGCCGTTGATTGGCAGTCTCCTACGTGTCCGGCATGCGAACTGGAGCGCCTTAACACCTCATTATTGGAGGGCCCCGCAGAATGTGCCGCCGCCGTTGATCAGGGTGTTATCAACCCCTGGGAACATGCGAAGTGCCAGATCACCTCCCGCCCTGCGGTTATCCCACCCTGCGGCTCATCCCTGCGGCTCATACCCTGCGGCTCCCTGCGGCTCTCTCTCTCTCGTGCCCTGCGGCTCCCTGCGGCTCTCCCTCCCGCCCTGCGGTTATCTCGTACCCTGCGGCTCTCCCTCTCTCTCGTACCCTGCGGCTCCCTGCGGCTCTGCCTCCCGCCCTGCGGTTCACTCCCAGCACACGACGGCCCTCGCCCAGCGAGCTCCCGCCCAGCGAGCTCCCACCACCCTGCGGCTCAACCACCACGGGGTTCATCCCTCCCGCCCAGCAAGCTCCCAGCACCCTGCGGCTCCCGCCCAGCGAGCTCCCGCCCAGCGAGCTCCCACCACCCTGCGCACATCCATCAGCGCACGAATGGCCTCGTGAGCTCCCAGCCGACGACTAACTCCCTCGGCTCTCTGCGGCTGGTTGCCTCCCAGCTCGGTGGCTTCATACCAACTCGGCGGTTGGTTCGGGTGTTTCGAGACCCACCCTCGGACCCATTCGGACGCGAGCTGGTCTTCATCCACGTCAGCAACTCCCAAGTCCACGATTGTGTCTCCCAGAGTGCGCATCCCATGCCCATTCGGATGCGTGCTGGTCTTTATCCACCGTCTTGTATGCGCCTCCGTCTTGTATGCACCTCCGCCTTCATTCCTCCCACAGTCGGTGAGACCCTGACTCAGGAGGCTGCAGTGTGACCGTGACTCAAGAGGTTGCAACATCTCCCACGGCCCAATCGTCTTCATCAGCGTGACGCGTGTGTGGGAGGCACTATCTCCCGTCTCAGGCTCAATCCTTTTGTAATATTTCACAACAATCTCTAAATAATGCTCTTTGGATGCATAACTCCTGTTGGAAGATTTTGTTGATTATTATCTAGGTTGCTAACGTCGCAATCATTTTGCAATAACCATATGTGCTCTGTCGCAATCATTTTGCAATAACCATATGTGCTCTGTCTGATACGTGTCCGCGCCTAAGTGTGATAATCATGCATGCATTTCCTTTAAGCTTGTATATTCGATTGATGTATAATGTTTACTGTGGCTAACATAAATATGAACCCAATAAATGAATGTGAGAATAACAAAGGGAGTTACAACTCTATTTATGTCACTAAGCTTACAATCATCACTTAGCATTCAACCTCTTTTGAACCATGCCACTTTGTGGAGAATGGGTTGCACTAAGAATTTAAGATAACCAAAAAGGAAAGCTAAATCAAATTCAAGTTTCTAAGATAAACTATGATGCATGTGCAAATTGTGAAAGTGGTTTTGGGCTCAAGCTTTGAAGAGGTCACAACTACATGTTTTCATAATTTAATTATTCAAGCACTGCTTTCCTTTTTGTTTTTCTAAGAAAATTAATGGTCTTAGATTTAAGTAGCTATTGGTACACCACAATAAATTAGCTCTACTTCTCTAAAGTTTGGGCAAGAGATAATACCCTTGCCAATTACATGTGGTTGTAGAACCTCAAACTTGGTTCCAGCTACATTAATGAGACTATCCTTGATGTAGTTTCAAGCCCACCGATCATCACTTTTAGCTTTTTCCATGCCCCAAAATCTACTAAATGGTCAAATTTGGCAATTATACATTTGCAAAGCACTCTATATAGGTCAAATTTGGCGAGTATTGGGAATGGTATGAATGTGTTGAGTCTCAATCCTTCGCAAAAATTATTGATTGGAATCCTATAAGAAGCCCAATAACCATGTTACAATGTCAAAATATATATTTGCACTAGGAATAATAAGGCAAGGCACTAGTACTTGGAAGTGTTGTAGTGACGTGATAGCTTGGTGAAGAATTGTTGATACTCTACCAATTTTTTGAATAGAGCTTTTTTATTGTTACTAAATTGAACACACATCTAATCGTTAGATTGGATGTGGCATCCACCATTGGTTATAAATCATGACATATTCTATATTTGGTCTTTCATCAAGCATGTCCACAAAAGTTTAGTAGGTTATCAACTTCTATATTTTTTCATCGAGCATATTCTATATTTTTTTATGGATCATCCAATGGTTATCAACTTCTCACTTTTTGTTGTTTTGTTACATGGATTATCCAATGGTTACGAGTAGGTGCGCACGCTTTCACCTCTGGCAAATGGCTCCACGCACTCGCAGCCATTCTTCGTCGGATGTCCATTCACGAAAAAATACCAGAGTAAGATGCCCTTTTTAATATTTGTTTAGGGTTTTCTTAACGTTCATTTTTTATTTCTCACATATTGTGTACCTCCGTTTCTTTTTTTTTAGGTTGCATCATCTCCTCGACGTACTCGTAGAGGGGCTCGGGCCACAGGCGCGTCTCAGACATCCTTTGAAAGAGAAGTGCCGAGCTACTCCCAGGTAAGTGTTTATCCTACTTTCCGTTGTTAGTAAGCATACTCCTAAGATGTGATACTTATAAATAGAATGTCACTTTGCATAGGAAAACCCACCATACATTGAGATCACACTAGCGGATGGGTCTCTTGCCCGTCAATGCCGTGTTGACATTCTTTGTCCGAAAAGACATGTCAACATTAAGAGACGGGCAAGGATGATACAGCATCTGAAGGATGAGCATGGTATCCATTACGATATTCCATGTCGAAAGACTGGCCGTCCCATAGGCGCACAACATGCTAGTCATCCTGTTGGTGCTTGGCACCGCCAGGCAGAGTCTCGTTTCTCTAACCTTGAACGAAAGCTGAGTTTGGCCCGAAGTAAGTATGAGAAGACTCAGCATGCTAGAGCGAGCTCATTATGGGACTTACTCGAAGATGCTGAGCGTACCATGGACAGGCAGGAGTATGTGGAGGCATTTGTGAATAGACAAATGAGCAAATATGACTCCAAACGAGATGAGCGTGTGCGGAGAACGCAGAGTCGAATAGCGGATGGGTACCAAAAACATGTAAGTCTCTAACCTAATATTGTTTGTTCTTCTGTAGTGTCATATGCAAATGCAATTTAATTACCTTGGCCTTAAGTTTATCATTTTTTAAATATGTAAATACACTCACACGTTGCTTTTTTTAGAAACGACCTCGCACACGAGATGAGGAGGATGTGCCCCATATTGATGATGAGGGTCAGGTCCTGGACCACCATGCGGAGTTGCAAATAGTGGAGCGAAACTCCCAGATGGACTTGGATAGCTTATTGCAGGCTGGTCCTCCATCCACCGGCGATGTTATGGACTCCCAGGTTAGTTTTTCACAATTTTGTGGCTTTTGGTTATGGTTATGGTTCAGGTTAGTTTATGGGCATTGTGTGGTTAGAATTACGTTCATGGTTATTGTTTATGGGCATTGTATAGTTCATGGGCATTGTGTAGTTAGGTTATGGTTATGGTAATCGTTTATGCTTATGGTTCTGGTCATGGCATTGTTGGTTGTGTAGCTTATTATGGTTATTGTTTAAGGTTATGGTTATGGCATTGTTTATGTTTATGGCTATGGGCATTGTTTATGGCTACGGGCATTATGGTTATGTTTATGCTTATGGTTATGTTTATGGGCATGTTTATGGTTATGTTTATGCTTATGGTTATGCTTATGGTTATGCTTATGGTTATGTTTATGGCTATGTTTAGGGTTATGGTTATGTTTATGGGCATGTTTGTTGTGTTTATGGCTATGTTTATGGTTATGTTTATGCTTATGGTTATGTTTATGGGCATGTTTATGGTTATGTTTATGCTTATGGTTATGTTTATGGTTATGCTTATGGTTATGCTTATGGTTATGTTTATGGCTATGTTTAGGGTTATGGTTATGTTTATGGGCATGTTTGTTGTGTTTATGGCTATGTTTATGGTTTTGTTTATGCTTATGGTTATGTTTATGGGCATGTTTATGGTTATGTTTATGCTTATGGTTATGTTTATGGTTATGCTTATGGTTATGCTTATGGTTATGTTTATGGCTATGTTTAGGGTTATGGTTATGTTTATGGGCATGTTTGTTGTGTTTATGGCTATGTTTATGGTTATGTTTATGCTTATGGTTATGGCATTTTTTAGGGTTTAGGGTTATGTTTATGGGCATGTTTGTTGTGTTTATGGCTATGTTTATGGTTATGGACATGTTTATGGCTATGTTTATGGTTATGTTCATGCTTATGGTTATGGCATTGTTTATGGTTATGGTTATGTTTAAGGGCATGTTCGTTGTGTTTATGGCTATGTTTAGGGTTATGGTTATGTTTATGGGCATGTTTGTTGTGTTTATGGCTATGTTTAGGGTTATGGTTATGTTTATGGGCATGTTTGTTGTGTTTATGGCTATGTTTATGGTTATGTTTATGCTTATGGTTATGGCATTGTTTAGGGTTTAGGGTTATTGTTATGTGTATTTTATGGTTATGGTTATTGTTTATGTGTATTTTACGTTTATGGTTATTGTTATGTATATTATGTTTATGGCATTGTTTATGGTTATTGTTATGGCATTGTAGGGCGAGGGGAGTAAGCCCTTCACGTCGCTCCTCCTATCACCTCGACCCACCCCTATCACCATCTCCTCCCCTCTTGAGTATCCAAGTGACGCTTCGCATTGCATATTCACCATTGGATGCAATTCGGTTGACGCCAAGGTGAATTGCTCTCCTGCCAAGATGAAGGGGCAAAAAAGTGCCACCTCAAGGTGCGTTTTTTTTAAATCCAATGCTTTCATTGTGTTGTATTTCTTGTACTTGTGATTGGTTGCATTGTGTGTGGTTGTTTTTTGGTATTATTTTAGGTTAGAGACTTCCGCAAATATCGAGTTCGTGTCTCTATGCTCAAAGCTCCGTGTGGATGTCGACCGGGCTTTGTTGGATGCATTGCGGTGCGTGGAGGAGGCATCCACCCGTACCATGAATTTGTTCGCCATGTAAGTTTGTTAAACTAGTTATAGCTCTATTGGTTGTTGCCTGATGATTAGGACTAGGGGTTTTGTTGTTCTACTGAACTAATTTGTGCTTTTATTCATAGTTGGTTATTGTTATTGTTATGGTTATGGTTATTTTATGGTTATGGTTATTGTTATTTTATGATTATGGTTCTTGTTATTTTATGGTTATGGTTATTGTTATGTGTATTTTATGGTTATGGTTATTTCATAGTTGGATGGAGTATTTGATGCCGAGAGAGCACGTCCATGATGTATGCTTTGTGGATAGTCTGTGGTTTCCATACATCAGTATGGTTGAGCCACAAGACGATAGTGTTTCGTTGAGGAATTACTTTGATAGTTGTGATCCCACGATGTCCACCTTTATCTTTCTGCCTGTGCTTGAGAGGTTAGTAGTCCCTTTATGCATACTTATTGTAAATGCTTTATCATAGCCCTTTGATGCGCTAGTTTTAATAGCATTCTTTGATGTGCAGGTCACATTGGTCTCTTTTTGTGGTCTTCAACCCTTTGCTAAGAAGGGTTGAAAAATTACCTCAAGATCATGGAGCCATCCTATGCCTTGACTCCTTGGAGTACACTGATTTCACGGCATGTCTACCTTATGTGCACAGGTATCGTAACATTCTATATGCACCCATGCTTTACGTTGTGTCACATATGTATTATGTTTATCTCTTTTGTGTCTATGTTTCAGGGCCGTGTTTGCACTATCAAGGCTTTGTACTGACCCAGTATGCGCAAGGTTTTTATCGGACGTGGAGAAAATGAAGCTCATCCACATTAAGGTATGTACTAAGAATGTGGCAGTACTACTGACACTTAGAGATGTAACATAGAGAAGTTAACATAAAGATGACTATAATCCCTTTTCGCAGGCCCCTCAACAGACAAATGCGGTCGATTGCGGATTTTATGTGATGGCTTTCATAAGACTACTCATCGAGGGTGGTGTGGTTGGGAAACCAACCAAAAACTGGGTAAGCCTATACTGGTATAAGTGCTTTTGCTATGCGACTTTGAATGGTCTTGTGTGCATACGTCAATCCATAATCAACTTTTTGTATTGCAGTTAACTAGAAAATGGTTCAATGCCACCTACATTACCACTTTGAAGGAGGACCTTTACCAGTGGGCGCTTGGAGTGTTGGAGCGGTGATCTTGTGTGGTTTTAGTCAATTTGTGACATTTAGCTAGATTGTGGCAGTCATGGACTTATGGTCTCACTTATGGTCATGAACTTGGTTTGTGACAGACATGTACTAAGATTTGAATTCATGGTTCTTTTTGAAATCATGCATCTTTTTGGACTTTTTCTGATTCTTTGTGTGGTATAGAAATCATTAATTGATCTTATCTCAATGTTACTAATCTCACGATTCAATGTTACTAATCTCACGATTTAATGTTACCAATCTAACGATTTCATTGCACCATAGCACTTCATTACATTATTCCATAGGATTCTTTGTTTAGAAATCATTAATTGATCTTATCTCTCTCTCTCTCTCTCTCAAATTGACCATAGTATCATGAATTGAACTCATAAACATTTGCTTATTTGGTTGTGTAGTCACCAATGATTCAATGTTACTAATCTCACGATTTAATGCTACTAATCTCATGATTTCATTGCACCATAGTATTGCGGTTACATTATTCCATGGGATGTGTGGTTCAACTTGCTTTATCACATGTGTCAACTATGCTTCCCAACAATGCACCCATCATTACTAACTTAAGCTATCAATATTTGCGCAACTCTTTAAATATGAGAGCATGTCACATCTGGATTACATGAACATGTAGTGATAAGAAATAACCTGTTGGATGTGTTGCCAAATATACACACTAATTTCTAACTAGTAAAATCATATAATTATCCAATACGACACTACCATAAAATCCAAAACACCACCATAAAAACTAGCTAATTCCAGCAAATAGAGCAAGATAAAATCCAGGAGAACGTTATCCATTAGATGGAGAATCATGTGTACAGTACAAACATTTTGAACCTGGATGCCAAGACTTTTGTGATCGTGGACCCATCAGGGAACGAGAGAGAAAACTGACGCTCCTCATTCTCACTGTTGTAGGTGCAATACAAAATACGACAAGTGCCAATGTAAGACTCACCATACAATCGCACCGCCTTGCCGATCAAGATAGAATCCGCTGGATGAGGAGCATACCGCAGGGATAGAGGGAGTAGTGCATGGCAAGTATTGCATGAATACACTGCGAGAGGGTCCACCAAAAATGTTTTGGTGCAGCAATGAGGACAATATATCCGCGGTTTTGGGCTAAACCTTACACGACCCCTCCCTCGTTGATGCTTGCGCCTTAACACGCCTGTAATAGATGGACGCTTGGGTTGTGATGAGGACTCCCCCCTCTCATTTGGACGATGACGATGATCCTTGCCATGCCCTAGGCGCGTCTGTGTCACATTTTCCTGGATCTGATAGATCCCACCCTTTTTAGGCATGTCAATCTCCTGTGGTGTGAACATGTGAACAAGAGACTCTTTAGCACTTTCCAGTTGGCGCATACAAGCATCCATCTGTGCCGCTGTGTAGGATGGAATCCCATCCTCGATCCTTTGAAGGAGGTCTCTAAAGTCTGCGATGGAGGACACGAGTTCCCCTTTCTGCACGCCACCATCGGAAGATGATCCCTCCAATCCTGTGATTTTATCGCCACCTGGTCTTTCCTTTATGTCATCAAAGACATGCGCACTATCGATGATGGGGAGAACCTCATGAAGGTGAGGAAAATAGCTCTTCAAGATGAGCCTCAAACCATGAAGATGTTTACAGTCAGTCGACCAATCAGGGCAATCACAGTAGTTTGATTGTACACTTACATGATACCATTTTGCATGTTGGGTGGTGCTTGCTATTTTAAACAACATGGTCCCCTCGTTAATGACTTGAAGAGAGGATGGATCTTGCTCATACCGCTGAAGAATCTTCTCCCCTGCTGCCAATCTAGCCGTATGACTCTTGCTTGACCCATAGACTTTGAAGCGCTCAGAATCAGCTGGCATAAAAAACATGTATAAGACAACAATGCGTTTTAAGGAAAGGTCAAAAGTGCAAATAGAAAGGAAATTGACCACATTACCTATCTCTTGCTTTTGCTTGAAAAACTCCAAAGCCGATCCACCCATTCTAGAACCCGACGATGAGTCACCAACAAGGGCGTGCAGCAGATCCAAAATGGACCTGTTGATCCTAGCATCAAGTAGAGTGTACTTGATATATTGCCAAAGTCTCTCGATGAGGTTTGTTGTGTCGACATTGCCATGTGGAAACATGCGACCAAACTTGGGCCATCTTGCACGCCAAATACAATCTTTCCCACACCATCCATTGGTAACGTATCGGACCACATTCGGATGAGCGGAATAACGATGAAGCAATTGCTCAAACATATCATCAAACTGCGACTCTGTAGGGCAATGCATAAGATTGGACAAAGAGGCATACACATGATCGCGCTCATCTGTAGGGACCTTGGTTCACGCAAGAACATGTAAAGTACTCACTGTCAAGCTCATGGAACTCACAAAAAGGCAATGCTTAAAAGTAAAATGGTATTGAAAAGGTGTACCTGTGGCAAGAGATTTTCAACCCATGCTTTCTTTGTGTGGAACCAGCATAGAATAATATGGCATGCTCGTTGACGCTTGTTGCCACCAAGGTAGTCAGTGGTCCAACAATGAGGGTCTTCCAGAACAACCTTCGAGAGCGCCTCCAGCTCTGGCTGGGACTTATCAATCACCAGGGCAGCAGGGCGAATATCTCCCATCCTAGAGAGGACTAGTCTCATGGTGATTTGCAAAGCCATAATCTCTTGGTTTGACCCATTGTCGCTAGTGCATAGCATAAACCAAATAGGGATACCCACCCCATGTTGGTTTGGTAAAACCGCCGCATAAAGCGGAAGACCAAACACATTGGTCTTGAATGTGCTGTCGATTGCCCAAGCATTGTTATTTGAGAACCTCTTACTCATTTGCAACATCCATTCGTCCTGGACTATCAGTACGAATGGTTTGTCCTTGTCCTCTATGGCATGAGGATTGTATGGTTGGCAATAGAGTACCTAAAAGACCATGTAGATGATAGTATCAAATAGATATACTAATTTTCACAGCTTATAAACGTTTATGAGAATATGTCAAATACCTTGTTTTGATCTCGTAGACGGAGAGCCTCCAAATACATTGCCATCCAATCATCCTTCGAAAGTTTGCCTGCAACAGGATGACACATAGAACATTGACGCTCAAAGTAACCTAGAACCATAGACAAAGGCTTAGAAGGTAGCATACCTTCAGTTCGAATTTGATATGATAGTGTCTGTACCTCCCTTGGTATCATGAAGAACCTGTAAATGACACGATCCAATGGAGAGGCATTTTTCAAATGAAACCGCTCCTTGCTAAGGCTCATCTTCGCAACGTGCCGACATGTCCCAACGTCAAACAGGTCATCCTTGCAACAATCAATCACAGTTGGATGCACGGGCAAGTGATACAAGTCGGCACGAGATCCAGGTACATGACCCTCGTGTGGTCCATGGACTCGTATAGTGACATCATAGAGATCGTCTTTGTACTCTATTTGCACCTTGAAAGGGCAACCACATTTCTTCGACGTTCGCAACCTGCGGATTTGGGATCCCTTTCGAGTTGCTCTACCACTGCGATGACATGCATATTCCACTATTGTCTTCCCTAAACCATGCTTTTTGGTTGAGCGAACCTTGCCCAACCTAACACTGTGTTCAAGCATGATTTCTTGAAGCCTCCGCTCAACAAGAGATCTATCTACAGTAAACTCCAAGATGGGTGCTCTTCTTTCTTGAACCTTCCCATGAACGAACAATGGGCCTTTATAACCATGGGGCCTTGTGAACACCTTGCAAGTACACCCACTGATGAGATCTCTCACATACGCAAGAGGAATGCCATGCCTTCTCAAGTCAGTACACCACGTGGATTTGATGGAATCAATTGTGACATTGATACCCTCGTGAGCACCTGTAACCTTGTTTATGTGATTTTCAAGGAATATGCTCTCCCACTCCTCTATACATGCAATGCGCAATGATGGCTCCGATTTCAAGGCCAATGTAATGTATCCATCGCCATTTCTACCAATGCAAAGACCTTCTCTGATTCTTCTCCACTTCTTTAAGTCGAGCAACTCCCTCCTGTGGAGTTGCTTGAGCACCTCCAATGTGATGGCCTTCTGCCCGCTCAAATCACTGACCATCAAGCTGTAAGTATCTCTATTAAAAGAGAAGTACTTCGATGAGGTATAGGTAGTTGGGCTTGGTGCATTGTTAGTGATTTCTTGTGGTGCCGAATCATTGTCTCCACTTAAGAAATCAAGCATCTCAACCTCGTCGCTTGATGATCCATCTAATGTCTCTTCATCCGTGTCGAGATCATCGATCTCAATGTCGCTTTCCATAATCCATGCGTGTTGACTACATACGTATATATCACCAAAACATCATTCCAATGCCACAATGCATCCAATGCAAATATGAGAGGAAGAAAGAGAGAGAGATATGCACCTTGTAGTGGAAGTCATGACCAAGAAATCGTAATATGAACCTCAAACCTTTGTTCCAATGATCGCGTGAGCTTGTATGCGCTTGGAATATGGGCATCCAACCTCGGTTCACAACAGCACACGAATGCGCCCTGCGTGCAGGATTTTCCTGTGGGTAATACCGAGAGCTTTTCGGCTTTCGGTACCAGGTCAACACAGTTTACTTTAATGGCTGGGTTTACTTTAATGGCTGGGTTTACTTGTAGTCCACGATTCAAAAATACGTATCAGAGATAGTGGGCCCCGCTGAATCTACTATCTCTTACTGCCAGCCCATGCCATCAATTTTAACGACTGGCGGTGCATTTATAGTCCTGGATGGGTTTACTTTTGCATGTGGCTGCGAACATCCCCGAATTTCGAGACGCCGTTGCTCCGTCAGATCCAAGTTTCCGGCTGGTTGGGTTTCTATTTGCGGGTTGGGTTTTGTTAATCTGGATGGGTTTACTTCTGCATAAAGTAGCGGCTCTGATGCGAGCCTTTTTTCGGGGTGAAGAGGAGCCGTTGATCCCAACTCCCCGAGGTCATAAAGACCCCGTGGGAGATAGTGCTGAGGCCCCCCCCCCCCCCCCCCCTTCCCGCATTCGTACACACGACGAGGGGAGATTTTTCATTTTTAAACAAAAAAAAAAAGGACAAAACCCCCAAACCTTTATAATTTTTTGAAAAAGAGAAAAACAAAACACAGGCAACCATCCCCGTCCTCCAAGCGAACCTCCCCGCACTTTCAGTGCCGTTGACCGGCTTCCCACCTCGGCACTGCCCTGTCGTTCGTCCTAGCGCTGCCACCCCGCCTTGCAACCGGGCCCCCATCAGGCGTTGTCATCCTAAAGTTTTTCTTTTTTCTTAAAAAAAAAAGCCCAAATACACACACATTAAATTTTCAACTAAACATTACCACCCATTTAAACATTAACCAAAAAAAAAACCAGTAACAACTTACCATTAAAACAAAAAAATACATCCCCCATCCCTATAGCTATGTATGTATGCATGTATGTATGTGTGTGTGTGTGTATGTAGTTTTTTATTCTACACCACAACAAAACCACATATTTCCACATATTTTTACAACAAAAAACAAAAGTAAAACAAACTTCCCTACTTTTCATTTCACTTTTAAACCCAAACCAAAACATTAAAAACAAACACCAAACAAAAGAAAACCAAACAAACAAAACAAAAACAACAAAATAACCCACACCCACCACAAATTAATACCATCGCCCAAAACCATTTTCTCCTTCCCCCGTTTTTTCTTTTCCTCTTCTTGCGCATGACCACCAATTTTTTTGTGTCCTTTGTGTGTGATCTCCCCTTTAAGGTTTTGTTTGCATGTGGGCTTTTCGACCTCGTTACACGTGGTTTGAGATCGCGATCTTTCACGCACAAGGATGTGCGTGTGGTTTTGTGCATGTGGCAACGAGCTTGCAGCTGTTCACGTGCAGTCCACGTCATTTGTGATTGAGTATCATATTTCTTTCCTTTCTAATTTTCAAAAACAAACCATAAAAACAGTAAAATTTTGTCTAAAATCCATAAAAATTCAATTAGAATGTAAAAATTTACAAAAAAATCATTATATATACATATACATACATATATATATATGAAAAATACTAATAACAAATTTAAAAATGATAATATTAAACAAAATGGCAAAAATTCACAAACCTTCAATATGTCATATAAATTTCTTAAAAAGCAAAGAAAATCACAAAATTTTTAAAAAATTTACAATTACATTTTCGTTATGATTATGACTTATTAAAATTACATAAAAATTAGTAAAAATATTTGAAATGATTTATTTGAAGAGAAAGCAACTTTAACAATAAGACATTACAAAAATTTTCCAAAATGGTTGTTTTAATACATTTTCAAAAATATTCTACTCAAATTATTTTTATATTCCTAATATTTGTTGCCATGTGGATACTCATTTTAATTTATTCATTTATTTATTTTCTTATTTATTCACAAAAAAAGAAAAAAAACACCCAAATCAACAAAAGGACAAAAAAAAGAAACAAAATGAAACCCAACTTAAAACACATACACACAAATCTATGATATATAAAAAATAAAACACATTAAAAAAAACAACAACAAAATAAAAATCCTACCACATAATTACCTAAGTGCCAAACCCTCTTTTGTCCCCATTGGTTTATTTTATATTAGGATGTGGTTTTTTGTAAATGCCAGGAGGCCAACTGCTCCTTGGTCACCTTATTGGTTGTGTACAAGGATTTTCCTATCTTTTGAATTGTTTACAAGTGGGATTTCACATGACAGACCTTGCGGGTGTCCACACACCGCCATGTTTTTCTCTTCCCTCCTTACACATGCATCGTCACACATAAGTAATTGTAATAAAAATAAACCAATTGTTGCACCCAAAAAATTAACAAAATTCACATATTAAATTTTTAATTAAAACAAACCAACTATTGAGATATAAAAGGAACCCCGTCGTTGCATGAGCACAATTGCACCATAACTTACTTAATTTAGTAACTTAAAATTCCTTCACATTTTCACATGCACATGCGCTATATACACAATTAATTTGTAATTAATAATGAGCCCCCTAAAGTCACGCATGCATGTATTTTGTGCCAAAGATCATATAATTTTCTAAAAATGAATTGCATTTGTAGAGACCCCCAGTCTAGTCAAGTCAATATAAGTTAGGGTTGAGCTACACAAACAACTCACCATGCATTAACGTATTAATTTAATAATTAACTGAACTTAATTGATCATTTAATAAAATAAATTATGTAGTTTTCACTCATCCACTTCACCACACCCTAGGTATACGCGTTACATTTACAGTGATTGGGATTTTTCTTAGATAACGAGCTTTTCTATCCATATTTATTTATGGTCGGAGTTTATGGTCATTTAGTCTTGATTTGTGTATTGTGTTTGGGATATGAAATGCATAAAATTTTATTTTCTTTTGAGTGCCTGATACAGGGTTTATGGGTGCTTGATGAATGTATGCATCGCATGAAGCTTTCGGTCGCATATGTGCATGGTCATGTGGAATTTTTCATAGAATGTGAAATGCTTGGGGAGGTCTGGTCGAGTCCAGTCAATATGTTGTTATTGCTACTTTTGTTTCCTCTATTATCTATCTCAGTGGTGTTATGTGTGGGTTTTGCAAGAATCCTTCCTCTTTTCTTGGTTTTGTGTGTGTGTGGATACTCTAGTGTGGTCTAAATGGCATCTTCTTCCACTCTCCCACTTGTAATCCAACATGTACAGTACCGATTCATGACTATTCCCTTGTCTTGGATGTTGAATGTATCCGAAAGACTAGCCTTAATCTTTTTGTGGCCTTGAAGTTCCCTCCAATGGATGTAAAGCTTTGTCATTCTTTCATGGAGACTTACAAGAAGCAATTAGGCTTGGTTTATGGCCGTCGATTTTGTCTATCCCTTGTTATTGTCAATGAGGCCTTGTTCCTACCTTTTGCAGTTTTTCCTATGCCTAGTGGTAATCAATTATTATCCACTACGGATACTCTTGCCTTGTTGCAAAAGAAAATCTCTACTCCTTTGGTAGCACATAAAGTTATCACTAGCTGAGGAGTATTAGTGGCACATATTACCTCTCCTTTATGGAAACAATTATGCCAATTCTTCCAGGATAGATTTATTTCAAACAAGCTTCCTTCAAAGTGTTTTTCCAGAGAACTCTTCACAGCCTCTGTCAGGATCTTGGAAGGGGTTACGCTTGATTGGACAATCTTTTTGTTGGCCAAGATGGATCAACATTTTCAGTGAGTCACGAAATGTCAACTCAGTAATGTGTCCTATGGAAATTTTCCGCAGAAAATCATTCAGTTGGTACCTCCCCCAAGTGGCATTCCAGTGCATGATCCTATTCCCCTTCCACAACAGTCTCCTCCACCTGTTCCTTCTTCTCTTATGGAAGTCAACTTAGATCTAGCAGATTCATTCGAAAGAAGCATTGGTGCACACAGGATCCTTCTAATCCTCTACATGTTCCAACCCCTGTGGTAAAAATTCTGATTCCTAAGGTGTCTAGTAGCACCCTTCTCTCATTCTTGTCTTGTATCAATCTTTTTGTTGCACAAAGGGAAGGCCAACTAGATCCACAAGTTCCTTCTTCATTACAAACAGTCCTTTCTAGATCCATGCTATCACAACTAGTTTTGGGTGTTTAGAATGCTTTGGATACTTCAATGATTTCATGTCTTCAGACAATTTATACAGGAGTGTATACTTCATTGTAAGATAAGGCAGATTCTTTGACTAGTTAGCTTAGTAAAGCTATTGCTCGGAAAAGACTGCTTTGAGTGATATCCATATCCAAATGACTACAGCTACACCTATGATGGATTCCCAGCAGGCCATGATTAAGGAGTTAGAAGCTAAGGTTGCTACTTTAGAGGAAGCAAATGCATCGTTAACCAAGAGAAGGATGTCGCCTTTGAGGGAATGATTGAATCAGCTCGCAAGCTTGGTGCTTGTGAAGGCCAATTGCAGCATTTTCAAGAGACTATAAAGTCATAAAAAAAGTTTATTGATGAACTTAACTGGAAAATTGCCACTCTTTCTATTCCTCCTCCAGTTCCCATGATGTCTTCTTTGTTGTCTAAGGAAGAACTAGATCATTTGCAACAAAAGGCTAAATTGTGTGATGTATTTTCTACAAAGGTAGAATGCCTTCAGTAGCGCATGAATTGTGTACATGAGGATTTTGCCCATTATGCTAAATTGGTGTCACGTTCATTATCCTTTTGGATTCAGTATTAGTAGCAACACTTTGCGTTGTATATCTCTTTGAGTAATGTGGATTTAGAATCTCTAGAGGATGGGTGGCAGAATATGTGGTCAGCAAATTTGCTTAAAGTAGTATTTGATATATTTGTTAGTGACTTGATCTCTTATAAAGATCAACTCTTATCTTTTATGTATCTCTGAGGAGATTTGCATATCCCTGATGAGGAGAATATGAAATTTTATGTAGGAGATGTGATTTTGCAAGCAATTATGTATGTCCATTCAGCTGAAAGGAATTTGGTTGATGGCCTGAAGACTTATCATTAGCAGACATTGTGGTGTAAAGACTATGCTTGGCATCCTGATGTTCTGGAGCCTCGCCGTCGATAGAGTGTATTTCACAAGTCAGATATTCAACCCTTGAGATCCCAACTGTTAAACCATATTGCTAACAATCCTTTATTCAATGAAGATTTTTTTCTCAATCTTTGATTTCTGTTGTTCCATTTATCCTTATGATCCTCATGATATCCTATCATATTCCTTAATCTCCTATTGATTACCATTGTATATTGCCATTCTCCAATCTAATCCAGATAGTATCCCTCTTTTATCTTTTACCCTTATTCTTTTCCCTCACATTCCAGTTTTACTACATGCCATTTACTGTTGATCCTATATCCTCATCTACTCCTATTGAATCTACTTCTATTGTTCAACCTATTCCTTCCGTTTATCCAACAGAATCCCTTCAGAAATTTCTACTTTCTTTCCCACCCTCATTATCTCTTCATATATCTTCATTCTATGATTTATTTTACCCCCTCTTCATTGTTATTCTATTATTGCCTTACCATCTCCATCTGATTATATTAATCTTCCTTCCCAATCATGGATACTCATAGGTATAACAGTGATATCCTCCATCGATGGTAGTGGACATTGAATGACTCTTTGACAAGACCAGTGTTTAATTGGCCTATCATTCCTGGTTCTTGGGACACATTAGCACAATGTTCCACTTCTTATCTGCAATTTGCTAAAGAACATACTTCTTTTGAGGATACTTTGGTATGATTGGTGTCTCATTTTTGCTGGTAACTTGCTTTTATGCATCAACAGCCTCACCTAAATACTAGAAAGAGTATTCCAAATTTGATGATTAATCCAAATGAGGATGTGATTGTTGCTCAGATGGATGTTCTATCTTATTTTGCACAATTTTTTCCTACTAGGTTCATTATCCTGTTGGAAAGGATGGGTCGCTTACAATTTCTTCAAAATGTGGCTCTATATTTTGTGGATGAGAACAAGAGTCTAGAACATCTCAAGCTGAGTATGAAGTTCAAGAAAAAATATATTCATCCTACATAGCCTATGGACACTCTCTGGGATGTATTGACCCTTTCTAATGAAAATATTTATCCTTGCTCTTCAGTTTTTGGGAGCATGTGCCATTTAGACTACATTGTTTTGTGTCCATTTGAGTTGTGTATATGGTTTATAGTGTATATATGGTGTTTTATCCCTCTTGTGTGGAGTTAAAGATGAAGATGAAGTTAATTGAGAAGATGACTAATGGTGGCTTGACATTTTATCTATGGGATGGATGCTTATGGCGAAAAAAAAAAGCAAACATCTTATATCCTTTACAAGTTTGTCATGCTTTTCTATTTCAAAGTTATGATAATGGATAAAGGTGTTTTCCTTTCGTTGCAATTTTTTATTAGATACAGGTTATGAGTTGGGGTCGTGAGATTGAATGGTACTATTGAAGATGCTAAAGAAGGCCAAGATGAGCTATATTTTGAATTTAAATTCTCTTTTTTCTAGGTCGCCAGGACCCCCCTGATTAAGTGTGGGGATATGTTGAGGGTTGAAATGACTTGATTTTTTGGTTGATTTTTGTTACTTTTGAGGACTAAATGGTTGATTTTTTACGGATTTTGAGTGATGTTTAGTTATTTTGGAAGTGTTTGGGAGTGTTTTGGATGAGGTTGACTATGTTTTGAAAGATCATGATGTTTTATAGTGGAGATGTAATATTTTGACATGTTCTGTTGATGTCTTGTTAATGTCTGACTGTGCCTATTTGAGTTTGTTGACCTTCTGTTTTGTTCTGTTTTTCTTCTATATGAGGGGTTAGAATAATGTTTGATGAAGTTTGAGAGTGTTTGGAAGCTTGTTGATTGATTCTTGATGGGTTTGAGTGATTTAAGTGAGCTAAAGGCTTTCTGATGCCTTTTATTAACCCTGTGTTGACCATCTGTGAGCCTCTATTTCTGTTATGTTCTGTTCTGCATGCCTCTGTAAGTGTGATGATGGATGAATGTGTAGCTTTGAAAAGTTTTCCAATCTCGGGAAGGGACGAATATAAGTTCATTAGCTCAAAGAAGTTGAAAAAGTAGCTGATGAAGACTTGAAGAAAAGACTGAAGTAAAGTGATAGTAGTGAGCTCTCAAAGGACAATGTAGTGGTCCTGGTGTCCTTTCATACTACACATACCTCTTGGGAGGGGTATCCACGACCTAATAGGGGTTATGTAGGATTATTCTTGATTATGTCATTGTACTATTGAGAGAGAGTGTGTGTGTGAGAGAGAGATAGCCAATTCTATGAAAAACAATGTATCTATGAATGAGAGATTGTGAGAGAAAGCTATGGAACTTTTGAAGAAGAATAATATGTGATAATTTCCATTCAAAGTGGTATATTATCTTGTATCTTTGTGGTTTCTTGATGAATTCTATGAAGAATATGAAGAGCATAATCAATTTGGTTCAAATTAAAGCTATGGGAGAGTTGTTTCTATGAAGTTGTGTAAAGATTTCTTACATGGTGTTCTTTTTCTTGTTGTGGACATATCAAATGTGAAAAAGATGGTTGTTGATGATACAAGGTAGTTTTTCTTGCAGTAGAATCCCCATTTTCTTGGTGTTCCTTTTGGAGCTCTAAAGATTCAAAAAAAAAAACAAATCATTTTTTCCTTTGTTTCTTTTAGGGAGAGAAAACTTAAAAAAATGGTTAGGGATTTTTGAAAGAAAAAAATACTATTACTATCAAAATATACGATGTAATTTGAATGTCATATAATGGAGGTTGACCTTCAATTTTATATCTAAATATCATTGTAGAATTATTTACTTTTATCTATTAATGTCAGAAAGTTTAAATTGCCTCACAGGTCATAAAATACTTAGCTTAAGCAAAGCAAAGAAATAAGCATTGTCAAACAAAGCAATAAAGTGCAAGGAAATAAAATGGTTTCAATTGACTCAAATTAAAAGAATTGCAATTAGTTCCTTACTCATCTATTCGTTTCTTATCCATTTTTCCCAATTAAATCAAATAAAAAATTGTGTAAAATGAAGAAAAAGTAGTTGCATTGGGCTTATTTTGAAATTTGATTGTATGATTTAAAACTATATAAATGTTAACTTGTTTACATAGTTTTTCATCTTTCTATAATATCTATCTATTTTTCTCTGTCTCTGCATCGCTATGGATACATATTTGGCTTTAGCACTCCATTTACTTAGTTTATTCCATTAAAACTAAATTTCTTTCAAATGAATATGAATTAAATGGTGAGAAAAATTTAATCCATTTTGTATATATCAATCACATAGTTCACTTTATAAGGCTACTTTCGAAAGGAATGGCTTCAAATTCTAAGAATGAGAAGACAATAATTATTTTTTTCAATAATGATACCATCATTAAAGGAATGGCTTCAAATTCTAAGAATGAGAAGACATGAATTATTTTTTCAATAATGATATCATCATTAAAAAAGAAGATATGGTTAAATACATTGGAACTTCTATGAATGTTTCTATGAAAAAAGCAATGTCAAGTTACCTTCTTTTAGCATTAATGGCTCAATTGGAGAGAGTGCCTAGCTTCGAATAGGTGGTTATTAGAGATTCAAGTCCTTTTCAATGCACATGTGAGACTCATTGTTGTTTATTCTTAGTTTTGGCCGTCAAAAGCCTTAATTACTTTGGTTTACTTACTTATTAATCTATATGTATATCCAATGTGAAACCAACAATTTCAAGTCCATGGGCTTTTTTGTTTTTTTAAACCTGTGCCACTAAGCATTAGGGATATTTGGTGGTTGATTTAATAAACAAGAAAGTAAATCTTTGTGAAATGAGGAAATTCCATCAGGATATGGACTCTCTTTTTTGCCCCTTAAGGGGTTTTTCTCACCTCTCTCTCCAAAAAAGAGATTCCAAAATAATATTATAAAAATAGATCTTCTACAATCAAGAAAATCTCGTATTTGTATTTTCAATAGATTTCACCTATTATTTTATTCTCAAAGTGTAGGATAAGGTCACCCCTCATGACTTTTCAACATGAAAATATATTAGAATCATTCTCATTCTTGCTTCTTAAAGGGCGAAAGTTAAAAAATGATATACAATGACGTACACATCATATTTTAAGATTATTTTTTATCGAGAGACACCTTTTTGGATCGAGAGTTTCCTTGTAAATTTTTATAATTTTTGGACAAGTATATGCCTATTTCTGGGTATTTTTTCATTCCCTCTCAAAGTTCTAGTTTTGTCCGAAATTTTGTGTACTCTTCTCCTTTCCTCTAGAATATGGTTTCTTGCATATGAATTCTTCTAAAGCAACACTCAGTACTATCTACAACAGTCTCTACCCTGCTACAAGAAATCTCAAGAGTGGTTTTGATAGCATTTGTTGAAATCAAACAATCTCTATCTACAACACTCTCTATTCTGCTACAAGCAATCTCCCTCTTCAGTACTATGCTATAAGATATCTTCCTCTTCAACACTCTATACTACAAGCAATCAAGTGATAATGGAGGTATCTTTATTTTTTTAATCTCTGTGATGTTATTATTCTTCATAGTTGTTGTTTAATCCTTAAGTGTCAATTCATAGAGAGAGAGAGAGAGGGGGGAGATAAACAAAGAGAGAGGGAAAGAGGGAGAAGGGGGAGGGAAAGAGAGAGAACTGTGTGAGATGAACTAAGAAAATAAGTGATAGAGTGAGAGAGAGTAAATTAGGGTAGAAGATAAGATGATGTTATTGTTCTCCGCTAGCCAAGCTTCTATATAAATGTGTTTAAATATCTTTGATCAATTCTTCTTAAGGGAGAGAGAGAGAGAGAGAGACAGAGAGAGAGAAAGAGAGAGAGACAGAGAGAGAGAGAGATATATATATATATATATATATATATATATATATATATAATATTTTGGATAGAATAGAAGATAAGATTGGATGCTGATTAGAGGTAGATTAAAAGCTAAGATTGCATGCAAATTAGGGATTGATTAGGGTCTATCATGACTGAAATCAAGAGAAAGAGACAAGATCCAATTGGGTAAAAAAGAACACAAATATAGTGAATCAAAGGTGATAGACTGAAATCAAGAGAAAGAGACAAGATCCAATTGGGTCAAAAAGAACACAAATATAGTGAATCAAAGGGGTGTAATTGTGTGATTTGAATGTTAATCCAAGTTAAAATGCATGCTATACGCATGCAAAATATGGAGTTACAGTCTAAAGTTATGGACTTGGAGAAGGAGAATTGAAACATAAAGAGGAAGCTCACAAAAACTTTGGAGATCGGGCCCCCTTTAAAAATGAAAGAAGCATGTCGGCGCATCCAATTAGTTAAACCAATTCACCAATTAACCAAAGAAAGTGGACAATATCATAGATGGATATATGCTCAATCTACTACAATGAGAAATGTGTTCCCTCATGCAGAGAATGATACTATTGCCAAAGTCCTAAGCAAGGGTATGGTAAAAAATGCATTAGAAAATCGTAAATTCACGGACATTGTAGATGGTGTCACAAGTGAATATCTTAGGAATTTGAGCAACTTGTTTACTGTTACACATGCTCAAGGATTATGTGACAAGGTGGGAATGAGTTCTGAGCCATATAGTATGCTCTATCAACAATTGGATATAGGATTTAAGCAAGTCTTCAAAACTAAGCGAGTAATGCCTCTACCAAAACCATTTCACATGAAGAAGGCTCGAAAACAACTAAATAGAAAGTTTTAGAACTAATTGGTGAGCCAATGTATCTGGAAAATACACACATATTGTTGCATTTGTATTGAATGCATCCAACAACTTTGTATTGGATATATGTAGGGTTCAAATTCCTATGGTCAAGTTCTACAGTGTGTCTATGGAAAAATGTAGAGGAAAGCTTAAGTTTGTCCTCAAACTTAATGAGAGTGAGATTATTAAGGGGCAAAAACTTGAACGTGTGAGTATAAAACTTATGAATCGAGCATTGACTCTTGATGAAAGCCATCCTTTATACTTCAGTGTACAATCAGAGAATGAAATATGGTGGCTTGCAGCATTTGAAGTACCAAAGGAGGACCATGAAGTACTTAAATATTTTTTAAACCTCACTAATATACCCAGCATTATTCAACAACAAAATAATGGAGCAATTTTACACATCAAGGGGTTAAGTTGAATGGCATCTTGCATGTGATTTAAAAACATTGAAGTGTATGTTTAGTTTATCAAATGCAGCGAACGCAAAATTTTCGTACATGTATTGCATGCAAACTAGGAAGAAAGGGAAATATGAAAAGAAAGAATGGCTTGCCAAGGCAAGACAATAAGGTGCTTCAACACATGATCAAAAAGTCTTGAGAAATGGAATGCTAGTTCCAGTGGATCCAAACTGGTGCCCTATTTTGGAAATACCACTAACAATGGTTCACTTTTGCACATTGGATTGTTTGGTTAGAATAATTGAGAAGCTAGTATGTGAATATATATGCTTTGCATACAAGATGCAGCCTCTATTAGAAACTGATGCTACATGCAAGAAGGTAGAACAAGTCCTCTCTGAAGTTGGATTGCACGAGGGCCAAGTAGAAATTAAAAAGGTCAAGAAAAAATCAAGAAAGAGTGGAAATATCCCTTGTAAACCATGCTTTGGTGGACCCAAGACTAGGAAGTTTATATCTCCACCTCGAGATGAGAAAGGCAATATACTTGTAAAACAACTAGAGAAGTATGAAGCATGGAAAAAGTTGCACCTTGTTGTTCCGGACTGGAGCAATGTGGGACGAACAAGGATTGCAAAGGCAGAAGTGTGGATACACCTAGATAGATTAGCAGCTCTCTTACAAAAGTTGAGGTTTAGGGATGGTGATCTCAATACATTTAAAGAGATAATTGCTAAATTTCATAAGTTCATGGTGGAGGCATGGACTACAAATAGTATAACACACTACATGGTCAGTATTGTCACCATTACAAAAAAAATCATCATTTCAAATTAGTTTGTGTTTCTCTCTTCTCGTGCAACATATACTTGAAGCACATGGTCCATACTTTGCAGATCAAGGAAGTTTGGCAGTATGGTCAACTCAAGGCATGGAATGATCTCATTGGCAAACTCGCTGTGCTTTTTAGAAGGCAACTGATCATGGATGTGGCATCAATGATTCCAATTCTATGAGGCAATTATTACAATGGTGGTATAGGAGATTAGAGATACGATACGAGGAAAAAGAAAAGAAGTCCAAAACCTCTCTAGCAGAATTTATAAGTAGGGTAATATATGAAGTGAGAAAAGAAAGATATGAAAACAACACTGCTAGATAACACCACACAGAATGGTTGGCAACCCAAGAGAGAGATGGCAAGAAACAGAGACCTAGATAAAGATAATACTTTTGATGCATTTAGAGTCCACGAGAGAGCATAGGCACCCAGGATATGACACATAAATACTTCTATCTTTAACATGAGATGTCTTGCAAATTTTGTTTAAAATTTTGAAGGTTGTCGCTATATTTTTTAATTATGAAAATTTGATTTCAAAATCCTAAGAGAAAGATATGAAAATTCCAAATCTTGGAACATTCACTGGCCTAAATAGAGAGGGGGCATGAGGGGGGTGGTAGGAGACAGAGAGATGCAGGGATGGGGTGGAGAAATGAAATGAAATAATAATTTTAAAGTTCATTTATACCACAGTAAGTTTAAAAGTTTTTACTTAAGTCAAGTCTCTCCTTTCATTTTTTCCCATTACTCTTCACTCTATCCTCCAGCTTTCTATCCTTCATCATCACAACCATTGCATGTTTCAAGCTTCCTATCAAGAAGGCACCTACAAGAGCAAGAGCTCAACACTCTTTCGAATCTAGTGACCGTACTGTGAGTGACAAAGGTCCCTTGGTGGCTGATAATGGTGGCCCTGTTGTAGCTAATAATGGTGGCGCTATTGTGTCCAACAATGGTGGCCCTAGTGTGGTCAATAATGATGGTTTGCCATTGTCCAGAGATAGTGGTCCACATGCTCCAGTTGCTCCACCTTCCATTGCTGCTCCATCTGTGGTAATACACGTCCTCCAACACAAGAAGCACAGATGGAGACAAGGCATAGCTGTGCTACATGAGATAAGGAAATTCTAGAAGAGTGCCAACTTGATTATTCCTAAGGCACCATTCTCTAGGTTGGTGTGAGAAATACTGCAAGATTTACAGTTAGGGCATCATCACAAGTTCTTTTCAAGGAACCAGGAAAGGAATGTGGGGAGATGGTCAACAAGCCAAGCCTTGCTTGCTCTCCAAGAAGCAGCTCAAAGTTACTTGATTGATCTAATGGGTGATTGTCAACTTTTAGCTATTCATGCCCGATGTATCACTATGAAGCCCTTAGATATGGTTCTTCTTCGTAGGATCCACAACAACAAGGATGCATTTAATCTTAATGTCAACAATATGCTTTGAGAAGCTACCTTGTAAATGGATCTATGTTTTTAGCTCAAGTTTGGTTGTAGCTTGTAAGGAGCTTAGTTTTTTTTTATATTTCTAGTATACCTTCAAGTATTTAATAGCAGTGGCCTATAAAATGGAGCTAAATTTTTCCTAGATCTAGTTGTACTTGGTACAATGCACTATCTATCGTGTATTTCATGGTTGCGTAATGCCAAATTTGATATTAGATATTCTATTTTGCCATGATTTACATTGTGCATCTTTCCAAGTTTCTAATTTTGAAAGTAGTTTTGTTGAGGATAAATTCAATGCGTAATCACGTACGTATCAATGATCAGTTGTACATGGGCCGATGTACTATATCTTTGGCAACACTATATCCGATATGCGATATTCCATTTGACCCATGACTTATTTTTTATGATTTTTTAAGTTTTCAATATTTCATGTAGTTTGCTTGACAATACATTTAATATGCAGTTACGCACACTTGATGAGGTGGTGAGTTTTTTTGTTATCAGTGAAGTATAATCTAGTTAATGCATTTTCAAAAAATGATTGAACTATCAATTTTATAAATCAAAATCTGGTGAAACTTCACCCACATGCTAGGCATCATAAAGACTCATGGATATTAAAAAATTGGCCCCATCAGAAGTCTCTGGAGGGGACACCTATTCGGAGGCTTTTGATGAGTCTCATGGATATAAAAAAATTGGCCCCAGACGCCAGCCTCTAAATAGGTATCCTAGAGACTTTTGATGAGGCCAAATTTTTTCTGGGTAGTTGATGTATCCTAGAGGAGTCCACATGTAAAATTTCACGTCAATGGGATCACTAGTCATATTTTTTCAAAGCTTGGATACATTAATTCAGGTTTAAGGTTTTTTTTAAAGTTTTGCTATAAGTTTAAAGTTTCACATCATTTTACACATTTCACTTTTGAGTTTTGAGTTTTCTCTCCTAGAAGACATGGCACATACCAAGCAAGAGGCCCGGAGACATCCCCTTAGAAATCCTATGCATAGGCCAGCTCCACCACTACCCGCCAACATCACAAGTGTTGATGGAAGCCAAGTACGCCAGACGCCAGCCTCTAAATAGGTATCCTAGAGACTTTTGATGAGGCCAAATTTTTTCTGGGTAGTTGATGTATCCTAGAGGAGTCCACATGTAAAATTTCACGTCAATGGGATCACTAGTCATATTTTTTCAAAGCTTGGATACATTAATTCAGGTTTAAGGTTTTTTTTAAAGTTTTGCTATAAGTTTAAAGTTTCACATCATTTTACACATTTCACTTTTGAGTTTTGAGTTTTCTCTCCTAGAAGACATGGCACATACCAAGCAAGAGGCCCGGAGACATCCCCTTAGAAATCCTATGCATAGGCCAGCTCCACCACTACCCGCCAACATCACAAGTGTTGATGGAAGCCAAGTACAATGGCTCTTCGTGAGATCCACCATTATCAGAAGACCACTCACCTCCTAATACTAAAGGCTCCATTCCAGAAGCTAGTGCATGAGATTATGGACGACATACTCATTAAGAACAACAGGAGGCACTTCCAAGATGGATCATGCTTGCAACAATCCGATTGCTGGACTACCCAAGCCGTCCTTGCACTATAAGAAGCTGCCAAAGCTTACCTCATCGACTTGTTTGGAGACTCGGTCTATGCAGCAGTACATGTAAGGAGAGTCACCATCACCGATAGGGATTTGCGGATAGTGAGGTTCTTTCGGCGATGGAAGGATAGTCCTTGCGGAGATCAACAATGGTAGGGGTGTACTACCAAAACATAACAGAATGTAGCTTCCAAATAGATTTTGTAAAACCTTGGTTGTAATGGATCCCATGTAAAATGTTATGAATATGAATACAAATTTTTTGGCACGTCTTATTTTTTTATATTCACTTGTTATTTGTTTTATTTATGTCTTTGAGTCATTGTTGCATGCGTTCAAATGAATACATGTTGCGCACGAACTCGATAAAGCACTACGTATTAAATTTAGAGTATGAATCGTTTTGCATATAAATCTGATAAATAAACGTAACATTCAAGTAAAAAACAATAATAAATGACACATATGACAAACTACATTGCACGCAAATCCAACAAATATCGATTTTCATTACTTCAAGAGAATATTACAAATTACATTACATTGGTGATGAGATATCATTTGGCACTAAGTACATCTACTCTCTCCTAGGCTTCTTTGAGCTACACTCCCTATGGTCAGAGCTATTCTTAATCATAGGTAGCAACACATTTTGCCCTAGTAGTTCCTACCTAATGACATTAGGGTCTTCAACACCAGCAACCATGCCACATGCCACCATGGAAAAAAGTGGCCCAGACCTAGTACTAGAGAAGAAGTAGAGGAGCTTCGAACGTCGAAGCAACACTACTTTCTCTAAGCTAGAGTTCATTAGGATGGTCTTGAAGGACCCAACCTTCGTTAGTGCCCTCAACTTCAAGAAGTTCTCAGTGAAAGTTGGAGAACATGTCTTATGGAATACAATACTATTGCTCATAAGCTAGCTGATATACTCCTTCAATGCCGAGTCTTGTACCCTTCCTTGGCTACCAGATCGGCCACCTTATTTAGATGAAAATTCATCTATATACACAATGTCCTACATCACACAAGTTCAGTGTCAGACTCACTATGCATGGAATGTGCTAAAGATATATACATCAGATTCATGCAAAAATTTACCAATATACTCGAGAGCATGGAGAAAATTTTTTGTCGAGATCGAGCCCCCAGAGCAGCCCTAGTCGGAGGCTCGCGTCTGGGGGCCTGATTCTACACTCCCGATGCCCGAGAGGCCCTACTGGTAAATTTTTGTGCGAATCCGATAACATTACCTTCTCTACATCATCTATCTGCTCCTATAATTGAGCATCTAGGTCTACTCCTACAACTAGGCCACTCTCATCTCTCTCTTGGGAAGTACTGCATAGTCGGGTCGAGGTCCAAAAATGCTATTTTGCAATCACTCGAACTCCTCATCTGAGATCTCATACTGTAGCGCCACATTCTCAATCTGCTCTTGGATGCTCACAATGGCAGAGATGTCATCAACACTCGTGCCATCATATTGACCACCTCATCAACATGTACTAGGGCATATTGTATTTCAAAATCTATAAAATCATCAAGTGTATCATGCACCATGATACAATATATTTCTTCTTCCCTTAGCTCCAAAATTTCTAATACATCTTGCATAAGTAAATATTCCATCCCCTTGATGATGATAGCATGGAGAGAAGCGAGGGGCGGCTCATCGCTTGTTGGTGTCTCATCAGGGCAAGGAGGTGGATGCACAATGGCTAAGCTTTGTGCTGCCTCTACTCTCAGATCAAGTGTGATCTCCTCAGGCTCCCTCTCAAAATACTCTAGTTGTGGCTAAGAGGGTGTGTCGATGTCTTCCTTATTGTCATCTTGCACCTTAGTGCACAAAACATATATGGCAAATGCTGCAGTGTGCTCTATGAGATCCATCGTGGCATGGTCCTGGGACGAGGTGGGCACTGCTTTGGCGTGGATATATTGTCCCACATGCACAAGGGCTCGATTTATTACCTTTGCATGGCTTCATCCAGCACGTAAACTATATAAGAAATCTGTGAGGACCCATCTGAGAGTTGAGTCCGGAATAGAGTAGGTGAGAGGGTTTTCCGCATCACAAAACAATGCCACTATACTAGAGCTAGGGTCTATGGCGGAAAGTGAGCTCTCTAGACTCAAGATCACGCAAAACCTAGGGTACATCTGGTCTCCTATGTGTTCGTAGCATGTGGAGCAATGCAGCGAAGGCGAGAGTGGTAGCCATGGCACACAAAGAGAGAAGGAATGACAACACAAGTGTAGGGAAGTAGAGAATGAAAGTGAAAATGAGTTTGGAGTTATAGCTTTTATGTATCTAGGGTTTTAAATAAAATTTATTTTTTAACCCTAAAGTTTCAAATTAAAACTCTTATCTTAGTTTCTTTATTTCAATACTTTAAAGTAACCGTTAAAATTACTCATATAGACAAATGCTTCATTCTACATTATTATATCCTCGAATATACTTAGATCATTAAGTATATTCAAGTCCAACTACAGAAAATATAGAAAACTTTTAAGAAAAGAAATCTAAAAGACCTTCAAAACCCCTTGGATTCAATTTAATATTTAATTTTAAGAAATAAATAGAAGATATAAGCTACAATATATCATTATGCAAAGATAATATTGCATAGATTATAGAACTCAAGTCTGCAATATATCACTATGCAAAGATAATATTGCATAGATTATAGAACTCAAGCCTGCAATTTAATTATGATTTTAACCAACACGATTGACTAATTACAGTATGTATTATCGCATACTTGGATCACAGTAAATAAGATTATCTAAATTGAAAGTACTTAGAAGTTTTTAAAAAAATTATATTCATTCTTTATTAAAAAATCTTTGGAACCTGTGGTGGGTTTCATAGCACTATTGATGTTAGATTTTATCTGACTTACATGCTCTTGACAACTCCAAGCTACCAATCAACCATCCACCACTAGATATTGGCAGCAATGGGACATGCTCCAATCTCTGGCTTTCTACTACATAGAATGAATTATAAAAAAAGATATTTTGAGTTGCAAGTTGACTTGGAGAGTCATTATCACTGATCAAATAACCTATGTAGAGGTGAGCACAAGCTCAATCGCCAAGACCCATGGGGATGGCTTATTGTTCAAGCATTTCAAGCGAGCACTAATGGCTACCTCTCACATTGTCGATGCACTATCCCTCTCTACGAGTGTAGTGAGCTTACCTTGATGCTCGATTGAGTTGCTTCCTCTCTTAAGCAATCCGATAGCTCCACGATTTGTGATGTGAGCTCAAGCATCCTCAAGCCTCTTTCTCTATGCTCCATCCTCCATAGCCATGTGCAAGATAAGAGAGGCGAAGAGAAGAGAATAAGAAGAGAGGAGAAGGTGGAGAGCTTCTCCTCTCTTCTTCTTCTTCCTCATACTCCCTCACTCCCTCACTCCCTCATACTCCCTCCCTCAAGCACTCACAAGCAAGCAAGAGAAGAGGAGACAAGAAGAAGAGTCCACTTTGCCACACACCAAAGAATGAGCTCTCATTCACTTTTTGAACTTTATATATAAAGCCCTAAATCCCATTTGGACGATCATCCCCTTTTTACATGGCCGGCCATAGCCTAGGTCCTTTTTTCCATTGTCCTCCTATCTTCCTACCTTCCTTCTTACTGCCCATCTACATTTACAATTTGCACAGGTCAGAGCCCATCGCTCTTAAAATAAATCATGATGCGTTTTGCACTCTTTTACAAAATTATTAACGTGCTTTTTCTTGAGTGCCTCTCCTCGATTTAGGACTTTTTCACACTTCTTGTGATTCTCGATTTTTCTTGGTGTGCCTTCGTTCTCCATTTCGCTTTTGCCTTGGCTTTGTCTTCTGCTTTAGATTTTCTATATTATCCACTTTGTTCGTTTGAGGGTTAACATTACCCCTCTCCTAATTGAGTGCCAGTCCCATGGCACTTGGTGGGTGATGAGTCGGACTCTGTTGCTGGAGTAGCCAAGTGGCTTTTTGAGTTTGTGTATGAGCCATGTTGGAGGGATTTATGGAATTGTGAGGCCCTTGAGTTGGAGATGATCCCTTTTCTTGGAGGGATTTATGGAACTGAAAGGCCCTTAAGTTTGGATTGAGCCCTGGTTGTGGAGAGAGATAGGTGGGTGGATCTATCGTTGAAATTGAATATTGTGTTGGATGGATCCGTCACCTGGCCCTCTGCAATGACCTTCTTATGCACTATTCAAAATGAGCTTCTTCATTCACTTTTTGATTGGGGTTGTTGCATCGGCCCCTTGGTTTGGTGGGCGAGCATGGTAGGGTGATTCATAAGATGGGGAACACATTGCATGGATGATGGGGTCGCTAAAGCTAGTGGTGGGGCCTTTGATTGTACCTAGGAAGAAAAGAAAGGCGCATTATGTGTGGGTGTACACCATTGTCATGTGGTGCGTGTGCACATGCTAGTGGGATGGAGTTTAGGGTGATAGGTAGCCACCACAGGTGAGTGTTGCCTCCCTGGGTGTGTCCTACCCTTGATGTGCCCTAAGCAGGAAGTGTGGGATTAAAATGAGGCTAGGCGGTTAGGAACGGAGCCCACTGACCAGGGCCACCGGGCACACATAACTTGAGAACCCCTAGAGGTGTAGTGATGGTGATTGATATGCAGCTTGCATTTTTTTTTGAATAAATAGTTTCTTGAATTTGGAGAAGAAATACAAGATGATAGATTCATTTTCTAGATTCATGGGCATGGGATGGGAAAGTTGGGGACTTTAATGATTTGTTAAGGAAGTGTGTGCTTAGCATATACATTTTTTGGCCTATTCTAACATGGAGAGACGTGGTAGACAAGAATGGACGGCTACATTTGGTAAATTGGATGTCGTTCATGTCCTCAAGAAGGGCCATGCAAAAGGATGGGAGTAAAGCAACACACAACATTAGCCGAGTCATGGCGCACCCATCTATTCCCGCATTAATGTAAAAAAATAGTGGCAGAAGATAGTATTTTGCCGGTGCAGGGGGTTGCTTGAGGAGAATCCTAAGTTATCTAATATAGTTACATGTTGTTAGAAAGACGGGGTCCAGGCAAGAGGAGAATTCCATTAGGAAATGGGCCATGGAGTTCCATAGATCTTGTTTTGAGAAGGCGAGTGCCTCCTCTGGTTTTGTGGTGTTGACATTGTAGAACCTTGGGAAGTCGTATCGGCCATGGATGTCTAGGTCAAAATCTACTCCCACCCTTCGAGGATATGGTAGATAGGTCGGGTCATTCCGTTCGAAAGGCAGGGAGCCACAAAACAACATCCATGCGTCCATGTTGCTGTTTCAGACTCTTCTCCTCCACTTAGGTTGGGATTCGTGGCCTTTCATTGTGTGGGGTACCTTCTCAACCTTGTTTTCCTAGTAATCTGGGGACTCTATCCTCCAAGCTATTGGATTTTTCTCTCTTTCAGTGAGCCATCTTTCACCAAGCCTTTTTTCCATGGTGATTACCTCTGTTACTACTTCGATGGATAGTACTTTGCTCAAACCCACTGGATATCAAAAGGTAAAGTCGAAGGGTTGGCAACAATTTTCCCACTACTCTCATATTGACAGCTCTGTATTCTAGTTCATGGGTAAGCAGACCCTTTCTAGTGGGATGGGCGGCTATGGAACTGCAAGTGGTTGTGCTTGAGCTCTTTTACATGCTTGAGCTGACATTCTGGCTCTCTTCTCTTTTGCTTCTACCTTCCTTTTTGCTATGGCTTCTTGTTCTTGAGGCAGCTCTGGTTGTGGTGAGGGGGGTGGTGGGATCCACTCCTCATCTTGTTGCTTTCCTTCACAGCTTGACCCTACCCCTGCCTCTTGGGGTTGTCGTTCTTGAAGTTCTAGGGCGTCTATCTCCTCTGGTGTCAAGCTTGCTCCTAACCATTTCTCTTGTTGATCTTGACTGATCGGATAGAGGCTTGCATCTTGGACCTGGGAGCACAACCCTTTTTTTATCACCTTCCAGGCTATTTCTAGTTTCCTTTTAAGCACATCAACTGCCTTCTCCTCCTCAGAGAGTGTGACGTCTAAGATTGAAGGCACGTAGTTGGATTTTGAGGCTAGCTTGAGCTGTGCCTGGCTTGCCTTCTACTAATATTCGGCCTCCCTCTGCAAGGGCCAAGCGGCTTGCTAGATCCTTCACTTGCTTCTCGCTCTTGGCTTCCCATTCCCTTGACTTCTTTCTCATTTCTTCTAGGCCCTCGCTTTGCCTTTGTGACAGCACCACTATCACCAGCTGCTGCCTTTTCCATTTTTGTACAAGGTCCGCTTTTTCTTCTGTTAGACACCCGATCTTCTCCTCTAGTGTTGCTTGTTCTTCCCTTTGTCGTTGTGTTCCACATTCTACTTCTTCTCTCTCTTTTTTCCATTCTTCCTACTCTTGTGCTCTCTCTGCTTCCAATGTGGCAAGCGCTTTCATGCCCTCTTGAAGTTTTTTCACCTGTGCTTCGAGCTCCGTTTCTTGTAGAACCAGGATCTTGTATTCCCTTTGCATTGCAACCAACTCATGGTTCTCTTCCTCCAATCTTTTTCGCCACTATTCTTTTTTGTCTTCCTTGGCCCTTAGCTCTGCTTTTAGCGCATGGATTTCTTTGTGTTGGAAGGCCACTTGGTGGGTCTTTTCTAGCTGGGAGGCATTTGCCATTTCCCTTTCTGTTTCTAGTGTCACCACTGCTTCTCTCTTCTCCTCCTTTTCCCTTTCAAACTGAGCGTAGAGCTCCCTAACATGTTCGTCCTGGTCTGCAGCCTACGGCTCCATGATGATAGTATCTACCTTTGGTCACTTGGGTCCCTGTTGAGACTCGGCATCTGCAGCAACCGATCTTTTCACTCCTATGGTTGGGGTTCCTGCATTAGAGGTGGGCATTGGGATATGTGCTTGATTGACTAAGAACTGCACCCATGCCATGAGGTTGCTGGTGTGTGGCTGGGGTGCCTGGCCTTGCTGTAATGGTTGGGGTAGTGGGCAAGAGGGTAGGCGGGGTCAAATAGAGTGTGGATTTTCCCTTTCCTTCAGGGACGGGTGGAGGCAAGTCTTTTGCCGCTTGGGCACTATCCTGCCTAGGCAGGCTCATTATTGCAAGTCCCTCCTACCTGCATTGTTGTTCAATGGACATGTGTACATCTTGTGTCAGGTCCTCCTCTTCATGTTCTGTAGCTCTTTTTGACTCAGCCTTGGCTTTAAGTAGGTCTGCTTCTTCTTTTTTCTTTATCTCTTCCTCATGCTTCTTCTTTGTTGCCTTCTTTTTAGGCATCTTCGCCTCCTGTTTACTGGATTGAGCTTCTTGCTCTTCCTCTTCTTCACTAATCATCCTCTCACTTGATGGTTCTTTGTCATGACAAGGAGGTGACCTCTCAGATGTTTCATCTGATCCCTCTTCTCCGTCTTGTGCCTCTTTTAGAGCCTCTCGGATAAGGGCAGTCAAGACTCCTCCATACCCTATGAATGCGGCCTTGGCCAAGGGCTTCTTCCTGTCAGTTCCCTTTGATGCTGGGGATTCTCCATCTACTAGTCTACTTCTAAGGTTGAGCATCTTGACTGATTGGTCTATGGCTTTCCTAACATAGCCATTCCAATCCACTTCATGCAACGAATGAGCTGCCACATTCTCCAACACGGGCACGTTGATTCTATGCATGAGCGAATTGTATCTTAGGATGGAGAAGAGGGTGTGGATCACCTTTTCTTGCAATCTAATCTCTGCGTCGGGGATGTCCTAGATTCTTATGCCATCATTTGTTAAGACACTTTCCTTCTTTATCCCCAGCATGGCATAGACATCTCTTTTGTGCCTCTTCTCCACATTTGGTTCCAATCCCAGTTCCTTTTCCATTAAGGTCTTACTGAGCGGGACATGCACCTGCTTAGATCCTTCCCTACTTGCCAAGGACATTGTCCCACTCTCCTTGTCAAGGTCATACATTCTCAAGAATTCCACACACCTAGTGTGGTCAACTTGTCGATATACGTGGTGAGGTTGCATTGATCCACAATCCTCTTGATAGATTCTTTGTTGGTCACCACTCCTTCGATATTTGTGGATGCTCCTAAATGTGAGCTGGTTGTACGCCTGATTTTCAAGGGAGAGGATGTACTTTGTTCTTTCCTCTCCTGTGAAAGGTAGGTAGTGGGCTCGGTCTTGCTGCGACATCTTTAGCTCCTGTCATAAGCCATGGTTTGCCATTAGTGCTCTTCCAAATAGCTTTAGTGAAATACAAGACTTCATGTTACACAGATAAACCTATTTTCAGTACATGATTATACTTTTTCCTTAAATAGTCTAAGTCCATTGTTTTCAAGTTTTATTGTCCATTCCTTAGTCACAAGTTACTTCATCCTACCATTGAGGTCCCTCATGTCTCGCATGTGTTATTTTTCTTTATGGTTCTTTTATGTGTTTTGGTTTATTTTACCATACCTTCCTCTCTTTGAATTGAGAAGAATCCTTCCTAGGATTAAAGGGTTAGATGATGATGGTTGTTCAACACTTAATGTGAGAGTTTTACCTTTGCATGAGCCAAGCATAGAAATTTGGATTATACTCGAGATTACAAGCTTTCCATGTCAAAAGGGCGAATGCCTACATGCGCAATATAAGTGAGGACGTCAAGAAAGAAGTCACCGGATTCCGTTTGAATAGCGACATGCAACTCCTCTTCTGTGATGATGCAATCTGAAAACGGATGTCCCTCAATGTGCTCTTCTAGGGTCGGTTACAAATAGAAGACAACACCCTATAGGAAGTTGGAGCGACATAGGTTGGGTCATATTTAGATGCCTTGATTGCACGTCAATGTTTAGCATTGGTCATTATTTGGTATCCCACTTGCTTCCCCATTATTTGGAGTGACATAGGTTGGGTCATATTCAGATGCCTTGATTGCACGTCGATGTTTAGCATTGGTCATTATTTGGTATCTCACTTGCTCCCATTGCAATTGTAGAGTGTACCATTTCCGTAAGAAGGAGGAGTTATGGTCGACAAGTTGTTCCAACTCCGCGATTTCTTGATTTGTGGCCGTGGTTATAGTCTTGTTATATGACATAATGAGACGTTGCTTGATGGCTTGTTCGTGGGATATCTCAATTGCAATTAATTCCTGAGCTGCTTCTTAGAAGCCTTGACGAATACAAATTCTGAATCTTCTGAAGAGCAAGGGAGTGTTCATACTTCCGTTGCTATCGGTTCTTTGTCCAAGAGGCTTTTAGCCGTTCATAGCTTTTAGCCAGGGTCATGAAAGTAGCGCCCAAGTGTCGGAGGCAAGCAACCAAGTCGTCCCCGTATTTTCAGCTAAGTCCGCAGCCAAGGTTAAGATTGATTGTCTCTCATAAGAGGGTCGAAGGCCGGTGGGGGGGTTGAGGCTTAACAGGACTAGAGAGTTCAGTAGCCAATAGTTGTAGTTTGGGTTGTTCTTTAGGTTGGAGCTTGGTCTCACATTCGATGGGTTTAGTGGGAGTTGCGGTTGTCATGCCACTAGATGCCTTGAGATGCGAGAGATATCATTAGCGCTAGAGCTGAGTATTTTGGTAGTGGCAGGCTGTGATTTTGGGTGATAGATTGGTTCTGGTCTTGCTGAGCTAGACTTTGGAGGTTCTATGGACTTAGCAGCCTGATTCTCTTGTGTTGTGAGTGTCTTTGGCATGATGTTTCATGTGGTCAAGTTGAGGGTGGCAATTGAGTAGGGCCTTTGGTCATTTTGGCTTTAGGTAGCCAAATCCAGGTGTTACCCACATAGTAGCCTTGCGCTTGCAATAAGGTCTTGGGGACCCATCGGGCTTGACCATGCGTCGATGTTTATGGCAAAGCCTTGGCTTCCTAGATTTTGGGTGTAGATGATGAGCTTTGTGAGGCCGTGGGTTTCTATTCCTAGGTGGCACCCCCTATTTAGGTACCCATTTGAACCGGGGTTCATGGGCTTCAGTGTGGGTTCTAGTGGGTTGCTGACCCCGAGGCTGGGTGGGTTGTGACGAGTCACGACCCTCCTCCTTTTAGCCTTGACAGTGGGTTTCTCTATCGGTGGCATTGTGGACTTGGAAAGGGTCACACCGCCCTTGCTGAAAGCTGTAACTATGCGGACGTTACCCATGGCAAGGTGGACGCACTGCAACTCATAGTCGACATTGCAACGAGCTTGCTTCTTGAAAGTTCATCCCAACAATGATTTTGTGCATGCATTCTTAGTGTTGGGCAACACATAGAAAATTATTGGCATGCTTTCAGACTCGATAGAAATGACACCACGTGTCCTAGGATACATCCATGCTTCACCTAGAACTGGCATTTCAAGGGGTTCAATGAGAGGCGGTATAGCCGACTTCGTTCAAAGACTGCTTGGAGCCTATTTAAGTGTTCTCACCAAGCAGATTGAATGCACAAGTCATCCATGAAGACTTCTAACTCCTTCATCAACATGTCTTTGAATATTGTACACATCAGTCGTTGGAAAGTGACTGATGTGTTAGTCAATCCAAAAGGCATGACGATGTAGGTAAAGACTCCCCATTCAATGGCGAATGTTGTCTTATGCTTATCGTTAGGATATGCACTTGCACTTGATTGTACCCAGAGTCTAGAAAACTGTAGGCCTCCTTGCTAGCTACTCTCTCAAGCATGTACTCTGTGTAAGGCAGTGGATAATTATCTCTCTTCGTAGCTGTGTTTACCTTCTTGTAATTGACACACACTCTAATCTTTCCATTCTTCTTTAATACGATGACTATGGGGGAAACTCAGTCCGTGTGTTCAATTTCGTAGATGAATCATGCTCTCATTAGCTTGACATTGAATTCTTCCTTGATAGCATGGGCGTGCTTTGGATTCATGGGACATGGTTGTTGTTTGACCGGTGTTGCATCAGGTGTCATGGGTATATTGTGGGTCATCACACTAGGGTCCACCCCTTTAAGTTCTTCTAGGGACCAACCAAACACGTCTATATACTCTCGCAAGAGAGTAATGAGACTTGCCTCATCCTGCTCACCCAAATCATTGACTATAAAGATAGGTCGTGGGATTTCCCCCTCCCTGGCTAACTTGACATCCTTGACCTTGGCGGGTCCCTCGATTGGTTCACTTGCTTGCCCCTGCCATTTGGCTCCCAGCAAGATCACCACCCTATCTCTCTTTTTGAACTTTGTGAATCGTTTCAGTAGGTCTTGCGATTTTCGTTGTTTGTCCCTCCACGTTTCTTTTCTTAGTGCATGTCGTTCCTCCTTTAACCATTGGCATCGTATGTGGATGGGTAGGTCCCCCTTAGTGCATCTAGTCTTGGGAGGCCAAGATATTCCAGGTCACTATCTAAGCTAACTTCTGATTTGGAATCGAACTCTCCATCTTCGCTAGAATAGGGGCTCTCCCCTGGTGGTCGTAGCTTATAAGGTGATTCCATTTGCAGTAGTGGTGCATCATGTGGCAGAGCTAGGCATGCCTACTCATAGTCAGTTGCACTCGTATACTCCAACCAAGTTCGATCGCAACCCTTGTGTCTAACTCCTTTCTCTTCTCTAAATGCACTTTGCTTGCAAAGTATGGGGTCTATTTGTAATTGTTCAATGATATGCCCCCCAGTGTCGTACTCTAGGGTTCCAACTTCATTTTTGCCCTCATCACTGAAGGAATAACAATCCTCATATTCATCATTTGAGCTGTCTCTATCTGGTTGCTCGTCATTTTCTTGGTCCTAAGAATCCCCTTCTTGTTGGTCGAGAAGTAAGGCCCAATTGTACTTCAAGTTCAAATCGTTCACCTTGGACCATCGCCATTCAAGCTTATCCAAGAGATCTTGGAGTGGATTAAGGTTCATCACAAGATTGCCAATCAACTTATTGGTTATGTATCCTAGGATCTCCTAGAGCTCATGTCTATTACTCAAAACTCGGAATGCATCTTGAGTGGGTCTCCCACATAGACTCATGGTCATCATGTAGACTGGAACTAAAGGCGTGTCTTTGAAACTATCAGTTGCCTTGACGGTCTGTTCATACTCCTCAGTATCCAAGAACGGTAGGTCGATGGTAACAAGAACGTGCATCTAGTCTCGCTCGTCCTTAGGGCATGGGATATACTTGGTAAGAGCTCCATAGAATCCCCTGGTCTGTCCATCGCCCTTCAGCATGGTGGAAATGGCATCTAGGTTGACTGGCGTAGTCTTCGAAGTGTCCATCTCTACTCTCACAGCTTTTGCTCGATTGCCTAAGAAGATAAGACCGTTGCCCTAGTCTTTTATGACTCTTGTGTTGCGCATCTAGCGTCAGCCTAGCAGGATGTCATAGTCTACTCCCTTTATGACTATGAAATCTACAGAGAATTGAATCCTTGTGATCTTCACTTGCCAATTTTTCCACACTCCGAATGGCTTCACCTTCATTCCATTTGCTAGTGTGACATTAAATCTAGCAGTCTCAACTGGTGGGTTGCCCCAAGTTTGGAGTACCGCATGACTTAGCACACTCACTCATGCCCCTATGTCCAAGATTCCCTTCCTGGTGATGTCCCCCAATGCTAAGACTAGTAGGACTGCATGCATTTCTATGCTTTTCCAAAAGGCATTAAGGTGTAGGGATTTGGGCATGGAGTGCAGCGTCAGACTTGGTATTTGAGTTTCTGTATCATGCTTAGGTAAATCTATGGCAACTGGTTCATTTGGTTCTTTGATCCACTACTTAAGCTCCTGACATAGGGTTGGGTGCTGCCTCAGCAAGTCACCTAAGCTCTGAGTTACCGGAGTGGTCATTAGTGTATTGAGGAGGTTGCTAGTCACTCGCCTCTCTTCTAGGTCTATGGTTCTTGGCCAATGGCCTTGATTAATTTTTCGGCTTAGGGTAGTCAAACTTCCAAATGACCCAGCTTGTGGTTTCCTCGTCTCTCTTGGTTTTGGTTGTGAGAGACTGGGGTGCCTATGCTTGAGAGATTGTCAATCTCGTCCTCCAGTATGGGCTGAGTGTCTTTTAGGTGCTCATGGGCCTCCCTCACCCATTCTTTCACCTTCTTGATGGCTTTGAATTGGCTCTTTGGGTTGGGGTGCTCCCCAACCTTAGCACTTCCCTTTTTAGCCGCCTGAGGCACCGACGTCTCTTCTTCTGCGCCAATGGCTTTCCCTCCAACCGGCAAAGTCGTGGCACTTTCGGTTTTGAGGGTGACCTTAGCATCTGGTCTCTTCTTCCTTCGTCTCTGACTCTTTTTTCCAACTGAGTTGCATCGAGGTTGCTAGGCCATGGCAATGATATGCCAGCCTACTTCGTTTGTGCACGGGTCATGATATGCAATAGGATAGGTGTGGCCTCCCCGTCAAGTGTCTCAACACTGAACAATCCCAATGGAACCGATGACTCGTTTGCTAAACTACACGATGGTCTCCACCTAGGGCAGTCGACAAAGAGATGAGTGATTCCACACTCATCGCATCTCAAGTCAGCCTTATCTCTATTTGCATGCTCCCTCTTGGGGCAGCATGAAGAAATATGTCCTAGGTGACTGCAAGTCCAACACATGATTAGCTCTTGGCTTACCCTCCTAGGCCCTTGCCTCTCCCTCGTCCCAATTCCATCACCGGTACTGGTCTATAGTCCATGAGGATAGCATTGCCTTCCTCATTGTATGACATGTATGGGCTTACATACGGCTCATCATTTCTTGGCTCATCCACATAGTGGACTAGAGTATCACTCGATGGATGGTTCATGTAGGGTCCAGGCGGTCTAGGGATACCCATAGGATTTATTTCCATCCTAGAGATGGTCGATTTAGCATTATTCAATGCTGAAAGAGATAGTGGGGCTCCCCTTCCAAATAAGTTCGATGGCCTTTAGCAAGGTGGGATTGACCGTAAGGCTATGGGTACGTGAACCTCCGAGGTAATCAACAATGCATGGTGTCATGGCCAAACCTATCACAATTAGAACAAGGTCATGACCTAGGGTCCTGGCAGTGAGCTGGCAAGTGGTTTTCGCCAAAGTACACACATTGGACGTGCCGACGTGTTGGCCGTCTCATCATCTTTTGTAGTTTGGCTATGTCCATCCTAATCTCAGCTAGCTCTTGTCCCAACTCAGTGCCCTTCCCTTTATCCTAAGTGTTTGAGTCTGCTCTCTCACTTGGTGCTAAGGCTCTGAGCTCTTGGCACTGGACTCTTCTTGATTTGAGCCTCTGGAGCTTCTTTCCTTGAGCTGGTCATCCACTCTAATAGCTTCTTCAAAGACCCTTGCCAGTGCATCTCACTCTAAGCTTGAGTTACCAACCAAGGCTTTGTAGATCTCCTCTCATATTCTGTTGGCGAATATAGTGGATTTTCTCTCACCCATGGGGATTCTCTTAAAGAGGCTCTTCACGTGGGTCACGTAATCTCGAATATCCTCTTTCTCTTTCTGCTTGATGTTCATAAGTCGCACTAGCAAGTTATCGGAGTATCCAGGTTCAGACAATCTCTTAATGAATAGATTTTTCAAGCCATTGAAATCGGTATGCTCTGCAGCGTCTATACCAGGTCCGACCCTTGTCGCCTAAGCACAGTCGAGTAGGATTAGTGAGGCCATTGGCCTCACAAATCTGATCAAACTGTTCCATGAAGTTGTATGGGTCATCGGTAGCTTTGTATTTTTCCAACTATTTTGTTACCACATGGATTTTTTATTGGCTCTTAGAGCCTTGGTTGACTCCTAACCCTGTCAGTAGTGATGTTGCTAATGCTGCAGCGCTTCGTTCTGTGGTCGTGCTATCTAGCAACCGCTTTGTCAGGAGCTCGCTTAGTGTGAGATCTTCTTCTAGTGCTCTCTCGCTCTCTGATCGATTCTTGCTTGCTAGGGCTAGCACTCTCTGGATCTCTCACATTTCTAAAATCTGGCGTAAGTTCCTAGTCTACTGGTCTTGGTTGTATGCGGCTAGGTCCTCTCCTCCTCTAGGTCTGCTATGATGTCCCCTACAAATCTATCACAGTGTTCTAGCTGGGTTTGAGCATCGTATTGGTTCACTAACTGTTGCATAACCTTAGAAAAGTCTCCCAAGTTAAGCTCCTCTTTGCCTCTATGGCTTGAGCTGCCTCCTTCCATGTCTAGGACCTCCTGTTCTGCCAAGTTGTCAATCAAGTTGATAAGGCCGGGTAGATCCACTTTAGCGATATTACCTGCCCTTTTGTTGCGTTTATATTTTAGGCTGTGTTCTTTATTTGGTCCTACTCTTTGGGATTTGATCTCCCTTCTATGTCCTTGGGTCTTCTCTTACTAGTGGGTTCCTTCAAGTGTTTAAGTTTGGGTGTGTTCCTTGTTACTTACAACCAATCCTCATTTTACCTTCACTCTGTGCATGTGTGCATGTGTGTGCTCTTTTCTGTGCACTATGCGAAATTAAGCTTTTAGCTTTTTTCCATTGTGCTTTGTGGGCTGGAATTTAGAGTGAGTGAGAAGACAAGTGCCTAAATAACTATATTGCTCTTGTCATGGGTTTAGCTTGATAGGCTTGTATGGCCGATTTTTGGCCGTCGATTTTTGGTCGTCCTTGCTGATTTGTAAGGTTCGCTGCTAGTCTCCCCGCCCAATCACGACTCGGTAGTGCTTTTAGACTCCACTCTATGCTGGCAGAATCACTAAATGGTTAGCTAGTGTTGCCTCTATGCATGAGTCTCGTTGATCCTTTGGTTCCTTGTGCCAGAAGGGCTTCTCTAGTGTCTATATGGTCATTAGATGTTAGGACAGTCGATGCCTAGGTGGTCTGGTCCAATGCTCAAAAATTCTAAAAAATCAAACTCAGCCCAATAGGTCCAAATTGCAAGGGCCGAATGTTTGATTTGGCCCGTCTGAATGGCCGAGGGCCGAATGAGAAAGGGACAAATGCGATTGGTCCGAGTGTTGAATTCAAACAGTCTGAGTGCGGTTGTTCGAGTGCTGAGTGGCCGAATGATAGTGGGCCGAATCCACTGGTTCGAGGGCCGAGTGGACAGGGCTGAGCGGAGGGCCGAATTTTCAAGCGTCCAAGTAAGATTGGCCAAATATCAAGTATGTCCGAATGGTTGACTCGAACAGACTGAGTGGTGAGTGCCCGAGTCCAGTGGGTCGAGTGGCCAAATATAGGATGGGTCGAGGGCCGATTTTGGGACTCGACCTAGAATTGCCATCACTCGGACAAGCGCGACGTGTTTTTGCCGAGCTGACACAAAATTCACCACGCCAAGTGATCGAAGCCTTCGCACTGCTCGAGCTGACACATGCAGGAGAAGGTGTGGAAATACCTGTAGTGGAAAAGGAACTCGGTGATGAGATTGAACAAGTTCACGCAATGAAGCTCTCTCTCACTCTCTCTCTCTTAGGCAACCAGGGTTTCAAATGAGCTTCCCGTGGGTCTCCTGGCTATTAAACCCCTCCTTCACTAAGTTCTTGCGACTCTTTCCCCCGCGCTTCTCGGTCTCAATCCCCTTCAGCTCTCCTTCCTGTCATTTACCACAAATTTGTGCCCTGTTTGGGATGTTTTACAGCAGTAAACCCTACACTTTTCCAATCGATTTCCTAACATTAACCTACTCTAAATGCAACAAGAATCAAAAGCAAGGTACTGAACTAATTTCTTCTACTAAACTAACCATCAAAGATAAACAATACTTACTTGTAGCACGGATTAAGGCCCAAAACCTCCTATCTGCCTCAAGCTCTAGTTCGAGGGGATGAAACCCCTACTTCAATGCTCGATTTGAAGCGTGACAACTGCTAAGACCCATGGACCGCTTATTTTTCAAGCGTTTCAAGAGAGCACTAATGGCTACCTCTCACATAGTCGATGCGCTATCCCTCTCTACGAGTGTAGTGAGCTTATCTTGATGCCCAACTAAGTTGCTTTCTCTCTCAAGCACTCGGATAGCTCCATGATTCGTGATGCGAGCTCAAGCATCCTCAAGCCTCTTCCTCCAAGCTCCATCCTCCATAGCCATGCATGAGACAAGAGAAAAGAAGAGAAGAGAAGAAGAAGAGAGGAGAAGGTGGAGAGCTTCACCTCCAAGATCCCTCACTCCCTCATACTCCCTCTCTCAAGCACTCACAAGCAAGCAAGAGAAGAGAAGGAGAGAAGAAGAAGAGTCCACTCTAC
The DNA here is from genome assembly GCF_053477565.2 of Lygodium microphyllum. NCBI lineage: Eukaryota > Viridiplantae > Streptophyta > Polypodiopsida > Schizaeales > Lygodiaceae > Lygodium > Lygodium microphyllum. The sequence goes on from NC_141143.1 coordinate 163,705,523, forward strand.
CACACACCAAAGAATGAGCTCTCGTTCACTTTTTGAACTTTATATACAAATCCCTAAATCCCATTTGGGCGGTCATCCCATTTTTACATGGCCGGTCATAGCCTAGGTCCTTTTTTCCATTGTCCTCCTATCTTCCTAGCTTCCTTCTTACTGCCCATCTACATTTACAATTTGCATAGGTCAGAGCCCATCGCTCTTAAAATAAATCATGATGCACTTTGCACTCTTTTACAGAAATATTGACTTGCACTTTTTCTTGAGTGTCTCTCCTTGATTTAGGGCTTTTTCACACCTTGTGATTCCCAATTTTTCTTGGCATGCCTTCGTTCTCCATTCCACTTTTGCATTGGCTTTGTCTTCTACTTTAGATGATGCACTTTGCACTCTTTTACAGAAGTATTGACTTGCACTTTTTCTTGAGCGCCTCTCCTCGATTTAGGATTTTTTCACACTTCTTGTGTTTCCCGATTTTTATTGGCGTGCCTTCGTTCTCCATTCCGCTTTTGCCTTGGCTTTATCTTCTGCTTTAGATTTTCTAGATTTGCCACCTTGTTCATTTGAGGGTTAACAAGTTATGTCTTCATACCAAACATGTATCATTCCACATTCTTTTATTCATGCAAAGTTGATGGATATAGAGCTGTCAGTAAAACAAGATTGAATTAAAACACTGCAAAGATTTTTAAAAACAACTGTGATGCAAAAGAATAAACAATGATAAAATTTAAAAACTTATTGTTTTGTTTAGAATTTGCAATGTAGTTCTTGTCGTGTACAGAGATTTGTTTGTGTTGGATCATCAATTCTATTATTGTACTTGTTCCATTAAACACTTTTTTGAACTCTAAAATTCTACCTTTCCAATTTTTGCTAGGGTCCAAATTAGTTGAAATTTAATCATGGAGCAACAAAAAAAAGTGGCAATATACATGTGGCTCTCTTTGCAAAACAAGCCCAAAGATGTTGAAGAAGTTGAGTTTTTAAAACATCATTGTTCTCCACCCTCGAAGACTCTTGGAGTAAAAAAACAAAGGAAAGCTCAGTATGCATATAGCTTGCATACATTTTTTCCAAACGAGATAAAATTTAACTATGGAGCAGCAAAAAAACAAGACAACATACCTGTAACTTTGTTTACAAAGAAACTGTAAGATGTTGAAAAAGAAGTTGAGTGTTCAAAAGATCATTGTTCTTGATTGTAAGAGACTCCTAGAGTACCAAAACAAAAGAAATTGCATGTCAGAGAATGCACATAACTTGCACAGGTTTTGTCCAAATGACATAAAACTTTACCATAGAACATCCATGGAAGAGAACAATATACTTGTAAAGTTTTGTGAAGAAAATCTTAGAGCTTTGGTAGAACAAGCTCTGCTCCCATAAAACATGTGAAAGTCACTCTGTGTTTGTGTAGAGGAAATGAAATTTCACAGGGTTACAGATAGGGCAAGCAACAATGAGGCTGTAAGATTTCGTCGGGAAAGAGGAAGTGGGGAAAGAGAGATGATAAATTTGAGTTCCACTTAAGAAGGAGGGGGAAACTGAAAAGGGAAGAAATGAAAACTCAAACATAAAAAAATAAGAAAATGAAAATTCGAGTCACAAACTTCCATGAAGTGTTAGCATTGTATTCCCCACATTTTTCCTTATTTTATTGTTGAGGGAAGATTTGGGCCAAGATATGGCTAGAAGATTCATGTTACATGAATCTAGAATCCTAGCTCGCTCATTGGTTAGGCCTATATTTGTTTATTCACTCCTTAAGGGGAAAAAAAGAGAGTCCATATTTCTCCTAATGAAAGCTAGCCCAATGCACATTGACAGGAAAGTTTGGTATTTTGGCATCGACTGTTTGTCTTTTAAAGGTACATGAACATGGTTTAGAACATCATAGGATATACTCATATTCAATGCATGTGTTAAAGCTACTATTTATTTTTAATGCCATTCTAATAAATAAAAGAAAAGTAGCTTTTTAAAAACCAATCCTCTCATACCCGTTAAGCAATGTGGTAGAGAACCTTTTTTGCTTATATAGTGTTTGGGCCAATTATAGGGTGCTTGGATTTGGACCATTTATGCTTCTCTAGCTTTCATAGCCTATTCTTATACTATTTGATACGAAATGATTATTTCTGACGACTTGCAAACATTGTATCTTCTTTCATTTCTATGCTTTCCTATCCATGTTACATTATAAAAGGTGCAGCAAAAACGACGATGTGATAGGATGGAGTTAGAGGGAAAGAGCTATGGAAGTAAAATAATTCCATTCTAAGGGAAATAAAATATCAATAGTATATCCTTTAAGCACTCATGAGAAACCCATCTCTCCTAAAGAACATGTGTGAGAAATATTTATTTTTAGCAATTTTGTCATTTGTAAGGCTTTGACCATTCCATGCAACCACTAAAAAGCTCTGGAAACACTAGAGCATAAAAAGAAAAACACTGAGATGAAAGATTTCTCTAAGAACCACTTCCCATTCTTCTTGGATAGAGGATTCGTCTTATCCCATGCCATCATGTGAAAGTCATTTTCATAGTTCAAGGATCCAACTGACAATCCCTTTCTATATAGCATAACATAAAAGGTGCTATAAAAGACACGTAACCAACCAAATTGTGTGAAATGGGTAAATTGATCCGATTAGGGCATTTTTTGGAACTTCGAGAAAAATCATCCAAGGTTATGGTTTTTGCCCTCTTCATATCTATAGAAGTTTAAAAAATTTGTTAGATTATTGTATCGTTACTTTACTTTATTGGGCTCATTAAAATAAACTTTGAGATTTTGGCTTGTTTTGAATACCCAACCTTCAAGATTCTTATAATGTTCCATCTCTTACCAAAGATACAAAAATAATTTCACTTACTATCTCACTATTGGTAAAAGGAAAGAAAGGATTTAAGGGAATGAAAGCTGTTTTCCATAAGAAAATCTAAAAGCCCTCAAACTCTACCTTTAGTGGCTCGCATGCCAACATTCCTAATAACATAACTACTTGTAGTCCAGTGACTAGACTATATGCCATTATCTCAATTGCCTTAGAACATTTTGGAAACTTGGAAAGTAAAACTAAGCGAATGGAATTTTTTTGCAAAATGGAAACGGTTATTTGTTTTAACAATGTCTCGGTTAATCATTTTGGTCCTATCTTCAATTACCATTAGCTAATCATAAGTCCTCTTTAGTAAGGAAACAGATGGAAACATAAACTGAGAGCAAATTTAATATTACCTAAAGTTAACTAGTATGGGCTTATCTATTGAAATTGGCATCTTGTGAACCATATATTAGTAGGCTATAATGTTTTTTTTTTTTGTAATGACTATGTCATCATGAATGCAGTTATTATGAAACCACTTTCTATAACAGGTTGTTGACTATACAGCAAGAATGGTGTCGTAATGTAAACATTGGTTAAGGACAATAGGCACTAAGGGTTTGGCTACCCAAACTTAGAGACTATAATATGATATAGTGATGGTTTAGACTTATGTACCACCTTAATGACATGGTTTATAAAACAAAGCTCCTATTATAGTACACTAACTGTCTATAAACTTGTGACCAAAGTTTAATTGTTACATGATAAAATGTCTTAAGACAATTATCTGTTGTGAGAGCAGAGTGCATACAAATAAAGTAAACTTGGGATTTGAGTATAGGCACTATTTTAATCTGATATGAGGAATCTTCTTTAAAACATTTAATGCATATTTATAAAATGGATAAGGAATATGTTAGGAAATGAAATTTAACATTGCAAAGATATGGTTTTTTTAAGCTACCTCTCTTTTCAAAGCTAACTTTCTATCTATTCTTATACAATTTTAGAAATAAAAAAAGCAAGGACATATAGCCATAGAATGATCATTGACTTGCCTATAAGAGCACTTACTTTAAAGCACCCTACAATGCAACGGTAAAATCTTTTTAAAAAATCATGCGAAACTTAAAAAGATTAAAGTTTAAAATATACTGCAAGTTGATCACATTAATTTTTAGTGATTTTACCAGAATCATATAAAGAGAGTATCATGCATGAAGGAAAAAACAGAAAGTGAAATCGTATAGAGTCATTTGGTAGGCATTTTTATCAAAACAATGGATCTTTTGTCTTAAAATGAAGTCTTTGAACAATTTGAACTCAAAAACAAAAGAAATGTTCTTCATAGGATCAAAAATACACTTGAGGCATTTCAAAGGGAAACTTCCATACATCCTAATATAAGAGGCCTTAATATGGTTAATGTTAAATAAATCTATATGCATTTTCTATAAAACATAAGTGAGCTACTTTTTCCTCCTGTTCAAATAATGATCAGGGTCTTGTTAACATGATTTTTTTAAATCTGTTTGATTGGTCTAGCAGTTAAAGTCTTTTCAGTGCCAAAAGTAATGTATGCTTTAATCCTAGTAACCTTTGGGTTAGTTTAAAAAATGATTGAAGGTGCCAATATATGTTATAATTTTGGTTTAAAAAAGAAGAAAATATCAGTTGCTTTCATTAAAATAAATCACCCATTGCAAGATGGAAACAAATTAGCTATTCTTTTCACTTATCTTCTGGCCTTTAAATGTAAATTATGGCACTGCTTAGATCTTGTCGCATGATCTAGTGCCTTTTTATTGGATTTTTCTATATAGAAATTAATCTTTTTGTGTCTTATGTAAGCCATAGCATTGTGATGAATTAACTAGGCAGCCCATGTATAGTTATTGGGTGTATGAAAGTTTTTGCTTTGTCGTAATATGGATAATAAAGATTAAATTACAAAACTAAAGTATTTTTTGGCTTTGCTTTTTTTAAAGTTTAGTTAAATATATTAGCTTTTTTTTTTCTAAATGCGCGGCTCTAGTTTCATTAAATACATTAAGAAATTAAGAAAAATCACTATTAGGGTCAAAAGGATAAGATTAAAAAATTTATATAAAAAATTTGGTCCCATTATGGAAAACCACCTCAAAAAGCAGATATGTATATCTACTTGGAAACCTTATCTAAAAGCTAGTTTGTAACCTATATCAATAATCAAGTTTATGAGAATATATTAACATTTTTTTAAAAAAGAAATGGAAAAAGAATTGAGTACAAGTTAGTAAGACAAGTACAAAAATATATATCTATGTTTGCTATAGAACTGTATTTGTTTTTATGGTAAGAAAAGTAGAAGAATAAATGCATAAAATCACACAACAAAGACAAATATTTTGTTTATAAGGTCTGTAATTGACATAGTTGCCCATGTATGCTATTAATGAGGGCATAGGTATCCACAGCTTTCTAGATGAGATGACCACACTGCTAAAATTAGACCAACACTTCATTGAGCACTTTAAGTGATAATGTGTGATGTGGGAAGGGGGATAGGAAGATATCTTATCTACTTTGGAGTTTATGCATGATGGATTCTTTAGTCCATATTCAGACAATGCATCCAAGTAAATGGGGCTAGCATTTACAATTACAAAGAGTAATGAGTAATAAGGACTAAACGAATGATGGTTGGCCAAGTAAGTGGAAACTTCTCTTTTTAGGGACCTAGCATTTGAAGTTTTCTAATCATATAAAGGATCTAACACCATTCAAGTTGTTGCACTAAATTGCATTCTCTCTTCTCTTCATGCGAGTGGCTCAAGCCCCTCCTCTTTTAGTAAATATGCTAGAGCTTCTCAAAGTAAAGTTTTGCAAAACAAAGAAAAACAAATTAAAGCAAAGAAATCAAGAAATTCTATAAAAAAACCAACAAAAATAGCATAACAAATGAGGGAAATGAAAAAAGGATTGGCCCTTCAAAACATTTCAATGTTACATTTTATAAGCACCTTAATGTAAGTAAGCGAGTCTTTGTGTTCCAACATTATGTTTTTTAGGGTCCAAGTAGCACAAAAGTGGCTTTTCTCCTACAAATTTTGTGTTAAAAAAGAAATTCAATGGAGAAGTGAAAGAAAAATCCCTAAAAGTAGATAAGATGTGGAAAAAACTAAAGCAAGTTGCGAGAAAAGATAAAAGGATATCATTGTACATAAATTTTGAAAACACATTACAAAGGATGTTGCATAGTCATTTATAGTAGATCTTATAGCTATGACTAATTGGCTAACATGGAAATCATAAATAGTTCATTAAGCTCTACCCTAGGTATTTATTAATGAGGCTAATGGGTGAGTGCAAAAGACCCATTAAGTCATAGCATGAGGTTCCATCATATAGATATGCAATGGTTTTTTACATCTCCAAAACCCTTGTATCCTTTAAAATGAGATTAAATAGAAGCTACTTCTCTTGTGCCATCCATATAGTGAGTAATAAGATTAAAGCATGTATAGATGGCCTGCTTTTAGTTCTTTTTTATGGTCAAGAGTAAAAATAGTGGCATTTAGTAAAATTGTTGTAGATTAATGAAAAATTTGTCAAACCTTGTACATCTAGACTCTATTTCTCAAGATGTTTCTGACGATATATAAAGGATGTGTTCTATTCAATTATTGCATAGGAATATGTGGATGATAGCTTTGCAAGTGACCACTTTTTAGTAATGTTCTAGACATGAAAATTGGCCAATCTACTTATGCTTTCACCCAATAAAACTTGCCCTTCTCAAACATTTGAGGTGTTAACATATAAAGTGCATGGATGGTAGGTCCATGCAATTATTCTAAATGCAATTACAAGTATGGTATATGGTCCTTAGTGACAAGAAGTTAATGAACTAAGAACAAATTCTTCTATGAATCTTAAGTATGAAAGCATGTAACATTGTATGTGAATGAAAAGTCATACCATCCATATAACTATCTCAATTTGAAACTGTTAGTGGTTAGATAACTAACTTTTGACATGCATTTTCATATGGCTTATCACATCTAATAGACTATAGCCAATATTGGCGCTATTTGTTTTTGGGTTTGTCTAGCTAGAAATGACTTGTATGCTGTGGTTTATGTATTCATAGAAATTGTTTGTGGATGCACTAGTGTGAAGGGCTTTATGTGGGATATGCAAAGGGGGGTAAAGCATAATGAGACTTACAAAATGCCTTCAAAATGAACTTTCAAATCACATTCAATCAAAGTACACATGGCAAAAGCAAACCCACCACAATTCTAGAGTTGGAATCTAGATAGATGTCTTGGAAAAATACAAAAACAAAGATAAAAAACATTGTAGATATATTTTTCTTTCTAGCAAGTTGTCAAAAGGATAGTACCTAACAAACATAATGCTATAACTCTTCTTCAGAAAAGCGCAAGAATAATTGTGCACAAATGCCAATGCTTCCTTGGAGTCTAGGACAAGGAACTTTGAGCTTTTTTAACATTTGAAAGATTTGAAATGAGAATACGTAAAGTAAACAATCCCATAGACCACCCATATAAAAATAGTCAATGGTAAGGTTTGACATCTTTGGACTTTGCAGATTGATTGAGAAGAGTACATGTTCCTAGTAGAAGGCTTGGTCCTCAACCTTTTCAAAAGCTATTATAGGATTCTTCTTTCCAAATTTGAATAGTCAACTTAATGTTTAAATTCATGAGTAGAAGTAGATCATCACAACGTGGGCTATATGTTGCCTCTTAGCAAGTAGGTGCTTTAGTTCTATACTTGAGCCAAGTGTGACCATGCTAAGCAATATTGTTACATAGCCCTTTCTCCCAAGCAAGATGTCAGCATATTGTAAGCTCGTTGATCAATACAGTAAGTATTTCGATGGTGCAGCAAGGGATGTGCTTAGTAAAGCAAACCATTCAATCAAATACTTAATCTAAACATAAGCTATCTATGAAAATAGTAAACATGTGCACACTGCATTTACCTTTTTCTTTTTCTTCCATTCTTGTGCTTCTATGAATTTATATACTCCTTGTTGTAAATTCATGTCACTTACTTCATACGAAACCATAAATAGCTTAAACATTTAAACAACAAATGATTTCTTCATAAGGGACCAAGCTTGGCAACATTTTGTTTGATATGAAATTCTACTAAGAATAACTAGCCTTGAAAACTATTTGATGGCTTCGCAAGATTCATCTCACACATATCGAATGCTTTACTCAAAATTTTTACGTTTTTACTTTTCACAGCTCAAAGTTTAAGATCTTTCTCATCGTATTGAAGGAGAAAACATGCTATTTGAATTTACGCATGTGCATTGTCTTCCCACTTGTTCAAACTTTGTATCAAAGCCAAGGTAATGGCTTTTATTACTAAAGACACACACACAAAACACACATTAATTTATGGTCCTACAAACACTAATACTCATAATTTGCATGATTGAGGGCATGTATCTTTAAAAACTACTCGATCCTAAAGTCATTTTCTCATATTGTATAGCTTCACGTTGGACTACTTAAAGATGTCAAACTCACTACAATGGAGGCACCTTCTTCTCCATGACACAAGATAGGCCAACTAACCAAAGGTAACTATAGGTAATTTTTTGAACCACCTTGTCATCATACCACCATTGTAATAGCATATACCCTACCAGACACAGAGGGCTACAGGGGATTTATTTATGAAGGCTTTTACACCTAACCAAGTCACAATTGATGCTATCTTCATGCACAGGGAGCACTTTTACGAAGTGATTTAGCCACATATTTCATCTTATCAAATTGTGGTGCAAGCATTACTCTCATAGCACAAGATCCCTGGGACCCAGGGTTGGCATCAAGTAATCGCGCTGTGAGTCTTTGCAAACATCATCAACTCGCGTCTCGCGGAAGGGCTGCAGTACGGAAGAAATGCATGAACGGAGGAGGAGCTGAGAGTGGGCGGTTCACGTTCACATGCAGACTTGTGCGTGAGAGCAGGGAGTGGGCAACTCACATGTGGACTTACTCTCTGGAAAGCTTGCAAGTACAGCTCGTAGTGAAGGCATATATATGCATCATCGCTCAGAACATGGTACTGTTGTGGGAAGCTGAGCTTTTTTAAGGGGGATGGTGGTGGACGGTGGTCTCCATTGCGCCCTACTGAAGAAAAGTGGCTTGCCCGAGAAGCAATCCTCATCCATCCATCCATCCATCCATCCATCCCAAAAAGCAGGAAATAAAGGCACGGTGCTAGCACATGCCACTTGGCCCGAATATGTGCATATATTTCCCATTAATAATTATATTTCTTTTCAGGGAAAAGGGTTGACTTGGGAATTTGCGTCAGTGGCATGATTTTAAAAGCTTGAATTTTGGGCAGCTGCCAGCGTAAGGGGAAAGGACGTCCGACGTCGACATTCGAGCACGCACCACTCCGTATTTTACTGCCTTATTATTTATCACAGATATATATTTACATGCTGCGTTGATTCATCTCACCGGGATACTGTAGTCAAAGGACTTATGGCAGCGTAAACCTTTAAAATGAGCAAAGGTTGCCGAGAAACAGAGGAACGAGTCTCGGCGCCCCTCGGAAAGAGAGATCCGACATCGGGCAATGGGCCCCACTATAAACAACCCATCCATCCATATGGTTTATTGCCATGTCTACACCAAATAATATAGATAGGTGTAGATATTTACATGTATGCTTACAGTCTACAGACTTAATAGTTGTGTGTGCGCTTTGACTTTATACACACATACTGTGTGCACTCATACTGTGTGTGTCACACACAAGACGAGAATATACACACACGCGCACAACCCCCACCTCACCGTTCACTGTTCGCATCGCAAGTCGCCGTAGTTACAAAGAGACCCAGTCACCCACGGCCACTCATATTTTTAAAAAAGTCAAAAGTGTCGATATTGATTTTTGGCATCGTTTTGAATCTCTAATTACAAAAAGTCCAGTAAGGGTCTTGTCACACCTAGCGCAGAGCTAGACTTTGTAAGTAAAGTGAACATGTTGTGGCATGTCCTTCGGCCTCCTTACTATAAACATTAGCAACCTTTACTTTGAAAGTCTAGTCAGGACTCCAGGTGTGGCACTACCGTAAGTAATGGGGATGATCGCTTTGTGACTATGGTCCGAAATCTAAGATTAGAGGTGAGTGAATCAAAGGTATCAACAAAATGTATGAGTATATAGCTCGGTGATGAAGACTATACCAAGGGGTGTCAGGACCAGCTGAAGAGATTGTAGGGGTCTACAGCGGCAGAGAGGGCATCCTCTTCCTCGTGATCATCTAAATGATCTTCTATTTCCAAATTCTCGTGTTGGTATGTTGACCTAATTGACGTTGGCCTATCAATGACCAGATGCTGCTGACGGTGATCATGGTCTTGTTGCTGTTGCAGTGCCTGGACGACTAGCTCATCTGCATCGAACTGGCCTGCATACAACAAACAGCTGTTGCGATCGACAGCTGGGGCCGATGAAGCCGCGCCTCTTAAAAATGGACCGGGATATTGAATACCATGGCCATTTTTCAAGGAGGCCTCAATATCTATGTCGATATTGTTTGCACGATCAATTAGATCGGTGGTTGTAGACGCATGATCATTGCAGATGTCATGATCATGGTGTTGCAATATTCCAACTGGGCTAACAGGATCTAGAGAGTGATCGATAGCTGCGCCAAAGGAGCGCGCAGCTCGCCGAGGACCTGAATGTGGAGCAGCTGCAGGGCTGCTTCTTCGTCGACGTGGGCAAACGGATGTATCGAGCAGGCTGTGGTCCTCGTCGTCGTCGTCGTCGCCATCATCATCATCGGCACACTCGTCCTGATCGCTGTCACGAGGAGGACGTTCACTACTGGAGGCCGCAGTTTGGTTAGTGGTGATACTCATGATGCTAGCAGCGTCGGGGCTAAGGTGGCGGTGCATAAGCTCCTGGTCAGGCGACGGAGATACAGCAAGATGAGCGGCTAGTGCTGGCGCAGAAGACGTGACGACTCCTGGAGCAGCTGCAGCGCCAGGCGAGGGCACTGAGGGTGGGGGAGAGGAGACTAGAGCAGCCGAGGAGGTGCAGGTGGTATTGGTGCGGGTGGAGCCAGCGAGGGCGTTAAGGCGATGGGTAGGCCAGGGGTGGTTGTGGTCGGAGGTGTAAGTCACCAGCAGCATGGAGGGGTCGTTGGGATTCCTTTCCACCTGCTTCCTCGCCGGGCATCCCTTGGAGCTGCTGCATCTGTAGTAGCCCCTGCATACAATAATACAATTCATGATGCACCACACTACGTTATCATAAGCCACCTGATGGCTACCTTCACAACTAGCTAGCCTTTAAAGCTAGTTGAAGGTCAATAATACCTTGGATGCGGGGAGCCCTTGATAGGTTTCTGGCCATACTTGCGCCACGCCCATAAATCAGGAGGCACGCATTCGCCCCCGGACCCGGAACCCCTACCACCACCACCTGCTCCTCCTCCTGAGCTGCTGCTTGGGGCCGGGATGCAAACCACACGCTTCTGCTGCGCCTTCCTGCTTCCCAAAAACATCAATAACTAGTCACGAATCGTTACTGCAACTGGCCATACAAAATGTATTCCCAAAAATAATGGCTTCCCTTTTACCTTCTCTTAGAGCCTCGGCCTTTGTAGGTTGTGCAAGCCGCGGCTGCTGCCAGGTCGCATTCGGTTGGATCTGTCATCAAGTGGCGCTTGTTAGGGGTCACCACACCCGCAGAAGAAGCTGGCCGCTGCTCATCACCAAGCAGTTTGAAAGCATCGGCCATGATCCTAGCCGCGCTGGTTGAAAGCCGAGATGCAGATGCATGCTCGGAAAGCTGAACATTCAGACCATATTGCTGATGATTATTAAGCTGCGAGTTACTGTTATGGTTACCACTAACCGCACTGCTCCCGTCGATTATAGCTGCTGCAGAGCATCGGCCAGGAAGGACGTCATGATGATCATGATTATCATGCGGATCTGGCCTCACGCTGCAACCGCCTGAGAGATTGGCGCCAGTCCCCGAGAGGCGTGCTGCCACCGGGAACACCGTCTGTTGAACAGCACCAGTTTTAGTCGTACTGCAAGACCTGCTGGTCGACGACACGGTTGAGGCAGTGTAGCTAGTACAACTGTCGTCGATTTCTGTCTTGACATTATTATTGTTGTTGCAGCTGCGACCAACCAGGCTAGACGTAGCAGAAGTGCTCGACATGAGCTCCAGACAGTTCCGAAGGAAACTCATAGAATCAGAGGACGGGCCGGAGCCGCATGAGGATGCCTGCGGCACAGAGTTTGAGCCGAGGATTTTTGATGCTGCTAGTACTGTGCTTGATCGCATGCTTTCCTGAGCCTCTGCTAGCAAGCGTGCAGTCGTAGCCGCAAGCTGCTGCTGCTGGCCACAGCTACTCCCAACACCAGGAGCGCAACTAGCAGAGATGTTACAGCTGGTGTTTCTGCTAGCGCCGTAGCCACACGACAAGCTGTTTCCAGCACTGCCGGCTGCAGAGAGACTAGGCTGCATGCTCTGGCTGCCCAGCATGGTTGTTGCCGCCACACTAGCAGATGGAAAATTTACGGCCGCAGTGCGTGCAGCTGCTGGAACAGGCAGCGAGAAAGCCGAAGAGATGGCCGTTGGACTGGGGCTCATGGTGTCTACTTCCTGGCGCTCCATTCCCACATCACAAAACATGCGGGGGCCAAGAACAGCACGGGCAGCTTGGTGCAAATGCCTGCTCGGAGAAGATGCAGCAGCTGCACGAGCTGTCGGATGAGCTCGGCCGGCCTCTGGCGTCTCCGCTGCCCCTACCAAATCCGGCAAACTGCTAAAATTCGGCACGCTCCCCCTTATGGTAGCACTACAGTTGGAGGCAGAAGATGAGAATGGTGCTGCAGGGACGAACGGTTCACAGCTTAGTATGGAAGCCGCGGAAGAGCAGCAGCCGGCGGCCATTAAAGGCTCACCAGTTGTAGTACTGTTAACTGGGGATGAGCAAGAGGAAGGTGCAGAAGCCGAGAAGGTCCACAGTCCAGTAGTAGAGCTGTCCACATGAGGCAGTCTCGACGAGGAAATCATCCCTGCCCGCACTACCGCACCTAAGTCTCCGTCGTCTATGTGATCAATATTAAGCTGAAGCCGACGAAGCGCTGGATATGCGTGATCCATTGTGGGGAAAGAACAAGCTAAGAAAACAACTCAGGTCTAAATAACGGGAAATCAGACAGCTAAATACCGCAGAAAACGAGCGCACGAGCTTAGCATGGAGGGACAAGAGGCGATCGCACACACACAGAGACAGAGAGAGAGGGGGGAGAGTGAGAGTCGGCGCAGGCGCAGGAGAAGAAGAAGAGACAAAGAGAGAAGTTGAGAACAGATGGAAGAAAGGAGACGACGACGACGACGACTTGCGGTGTAAAGAGGACGGCGCTGACTTTGTTTATATGGATGACCATGCGTGATGGTGCTTGCTGGCTGGGACATTCATGCAACGCATATGCCATAGAGGGCTATGGGCATGCCAATTGCCGGGCAGGAGCAACCATGGGCCATACCCATACGAGTCACAACACGCCATTCCATGCCATGAGTGCCGGACCCAGTTCAAACTCCTCAGTACTGACACTCAGGTGGTTTCCATAACACCAGCCCGGTTTTTCAGCGCCGAAACCGCGGTTTTGAGGGAGGAACAGCTTTTCTCTGACCTTCCGTTAGGTGCGCCGCAGACTCCTCAGAGTCCGTGGACCGTAGCGTAGCTATGGCGTAGATCGTATAACCAATGAAAAATACAATAAAAATAGGAATAAAATAAGAGGTGTCAGAGTGCGAGAGTGTGATGATGAGCACTGTGGGTGACCCAAAAAGCGGGTGTTGTTGTTTTTCGAAGAGGGCAAAATGGCGAGAAAAAGCCTTTGAAACTTTTGGAATGCAGGTTTGCGGGGCTGTCACATGATCGTGCATCGAAAGCAAGAAGGGAATTTGAGACCCATGCGAACGGCCCTTATCTCGTCCTTTCCCAATCAAGCGAAGCCTGTATACGATTCCCCCGCTTTCGTGATACCCCCCCCTCGCATGCCCGCATGTGAACCCCCCCTTATCTTTCTCTCTCTCTGTCCCCCAAGCGCCTAAAGGCAGGGTCGGGTATCCAAAGCCAATCAGGTGGCAAACGTCGTATCTCTTTTGACTTTTGGAACCCCCCGGCCTTTGACAATGTAGTGCTCGTGTTATCACGAGAGTCAATCCTTTCTCGCCTTTAAAATACTGGGAAAAGATGGACTTTATTCTCTCTAGATTTGTTGATAGCATTAGGCAATTAAAGAAAGTGGTTCTTATGAGTAAAGAAAGTGCAAGTAATCAAAATATCGCCACTAATCACAGTGCGCTTATTTATACTCTCAAGATCGTGGCTTGGGTGGGGAGGGTCTCGAGTGTGAAAAGGGAAACCATAAAAGCCGCAATTTTTATACAAAGGTAGATTAAGCAGCTAACAACGATGGTGTCAAGAATCCCCTCCTCCATGTAAGTCGTATTCCAATGCAAGTTAACCAACCAAGGGATGATTTTAAGACACCTCACATGATTCTAGCGCTTGAATAGTGAACAACCGACCTTGTTCACCTAATATCCCAATTCTAAAAGCAAAATGGCATGAATGATATGTCACACTAACAACATTATTCAAATTAAGTAGCAGGTCATCAACTCCTTGAAAATGCTTTTTCATGTACAACATTTTAGATGATTTCCACAAAGTTTATACAACTGCATATGATTCTAAAACTCCTCTATTAGATGTACATAATGTCTTCTTGCTTCTATGCACAAGCATCACGCATCTCACACACACATACAAATTAAATAAAGAGAATATATATGGATTGCAATTGTGGTACTATAGTGCTCCCTTTTTGCAAAATACAGTAAGTTGCTTTTTCTGCTTAATCCATGATAGTCTTTATCAATTTTAATGATTACATATGCCCCAAGAATGTTACCAAGTCAATTGGGCCCATTATTTACAATTGAAGGCGTGCCATGAATGCTTTACATAGTAACTACTTGGATATAGAAATGATAGTTTACAACATATTTTATGATGACTTTGGTAGAATTGACCTTTAGTTTATTTAGCATAGCCCTTACACCTACTCTCCAAAACAATAAGATTCCCTCATCTACAATTTGCCACCCTAGTAAAAGTTTTTATGTTAGACCACCACCGATGTTCCATAAAATGAGTATGTTCTACATTGGAAAATACACCCATACAAAACATCCATAAAGTTCAAATTTCTCTATAATATAGTCTAGCTATTTTGGTTTGCTTGTTTCAAATGTGGACATATATTATGCTTCCCTTTATGTTCTCAAGCTTACACCACCACAAACCATGACCACCACAAACCAGTTGCAACTTCCAACTTCTTTCCTAAACACATGTGAAAGGTGATTTATAAGAGCATTTGGGTCTGCTTATTCCAATGTGGACGATCAATTTGCTCCTCGGCTTGTTGTTGAACTTCTAAGAAATCATGATAACAAATAGATTGCAATGTTCAAATTCTTATGTAAGCACACAAAAGGCGGCTTACTAGGCCCCCTTCAAACTAATTGTATATTAAAGTGAAAATAATGCATTGACTTTGGGATTAAAGAGAAATCATTAGGAAGCATGATGCACAAGGATTTTGATGAAAGCGTTAAAAAATAAAAATCTTCATTATAGATTTGCAACCATAAATCAAATCATAGAACTCTTACATTTGTTATGTGATCTTACTTAATGTTAAAATCTAGTAGAGTTATGGAATTATATCCTTGCTAATTTGGATATGGCCTAAGTTTATGCTAGCCTTGGTTATGTCTCAAATGTAACAAAATTCAAGAATAAAAGCTGCATATCTTGGTGCTTTGTAAAAATCTCTTAGTCTCTTTGAATATGATAGCAACATTTGGGCAAAGAGATGGGGTGATCCCATTAATAATATGTGCAAAAAATTATATTAGAAAAACATTACAAAGTCTTACCTTTTGACATTTCTTCAACTAGACTTTCAAACCATACCATGTTACATATAGTCAAAACATCTATTTCACTATGGTCCTTCTTTCTTTGCTATTTGTAGCATGTGCACCTTTGCTAGGACATGCTTTAGCTTTAAGGAAGATAGGTGCTACTCATAAACCTTAAAACAAATCACACATCCTAATTCTCTACATCTTAGTAGCAATAGTTTTAAGATAGATCATCTCTTAGAGTTGGTGTGAGTACTAGCATGAACCTCTCTCAACTCTCCTAGGGGCTTAGCTTTATCTTCATTTACCTTGTGGGATATTCTCTAGGAGTTTGTGCAAAACATACCTCGAATCCCATATAATACCATTTCCAAAGCTACTCAAATGTCTAAGAAAAATTATGAGCGCATATAGAACGATGTAAATGCTTGCATCAAAAACTTGAATCAAGGCTTGTATTTATTCAGTGAAGAATAAGCATGATTTTTAAAGCACTTTTAAATATGCTACGATTGCACTTTTCAAGGGGCTTTAAACTTGCATTCAAACGTGCTCTGACTAAGTTTTTATGCATACTTATATGCATACCAATGTAATAAACTAGTTCTCACAGCAAGTCAATTTAGGGGGAAATTCATGACATATACCATTCTTTCAAGAAATACACCAAGTTTGTAAAATAGCCATAGCCAAGATAGCTAAGCTTGAAGTAATATTGCCATGGAAGGCTGAGAATCAAATATGTAAGCTGCAACATGAATATTCACCTCATGTCAAGGTGGGACATGGTATGCACCCCATATCTTGGTGGCTAAGAGCATGCACCCTCTTAGTTGGTGGGAGGAAGGAACCTCAAAACATGTATTGTTGAAGTTGGCAAAAAAAAAGATTCCTCACATGTTACATCTCCACCTTTTATACTTAACCCTAGCCTACTCTAGACTAAAGTGACTTATGCTTTATTACAAGCCATCCCAGCCTAAAAGAGATTTTTCCTCAAAGCTGAAATTACATTGAATACAAGGATGGAAACATGTAAGAAGGTAAAGTAGATCGGGTGAGGTTAGCGGTGCTTTGATGGATGATAACCGTTTTTTTGGGATTCCTTATGATCCGGCTTGATTTTGGGATGATTTCACGTGTCTTGGAACATGAGACAACTTGCTGTATAGAAATTATGTGATGAATTGAATTGCCCTAATGCAATCAAAATATGGGTTTGAGGGTATAGGTTTATTCCTTGGGTTTTTTATTTCGTATCTATACCTCAAACACTGAATTTGCACACTTCAGCCAAAAGTTATGGGCATTTTTACTTCAGCTACCCTATTCATCCCTACTCTCTGTTTCATGACAGTTACTCCTATCCTATGAAGACCATTTATTGAAGATCCGCTTTTGGATAAACCATCATCAAAGCTTTCATACATGAGGTATTCTGCATAAAAGTTATTATCACCTCAAGGCTCAAAAGGATGTGATAAATCCTGTCCATAATCCATAGATGCATTCATGTAAATCCCTGGATCATATGGGAACGAAAAATCACTAGCATTATCGTCAACACCTTCATAATCCAAGGTATCATCTCCATAACCATGAAGAAAGCTTGCTGAATCATTATCATAATCAATAGGCTGCTGAAAGTCATCATCTACATGAGGTATGAGCTGTTAAAAATCATCATGTAATGATTTCATATTCTCAATGCTTGTTTGGTCAATTGAATCTTCTTTAGCCCTTTCATCTTTAGCATTAGATTCATTTTCATATGCATCATCTTGGTTGATTGCATAGTCCTCTTGATCCTCACTGACATATACATGCTCTTACTCTTCATTTGCAGCTGCATCTCTTGGTTCTTCATCTTGGTCACTAAAAACATTTTCTTCTTCTTGTTCTTCTATACATGATTGTTCGTCAACTACATGTGTTACATGTATGGCATTTAGAGCAATTTTCCCTTGCTGCCCACTCACATCTTCAGCCCAATTTTTAGCATAGGCATCATCTTATTGCTGCCCATGACTATCATGTTCTTGCCCCACATATACATCTTCCATTGGGACTTCCAAGATAATGGCTGCAGCAAAATGTTTATTCCTGCAATAACCCTCATGATGAAGTGACCAATGTTCATTAGACTTATAGCATATCAGTTGCCTTTGCATTTCCATGATGAGGAATAAGCTTTCTTCCAATGCCATGAGGAGTATGGAACTCAAGAACAACTGATGCATTAATATGCTTTGCCTTGCATACATTGTCATGCCCAAGAGTGTTCTTCTCATTGCATTTATAACATAGGCCCTTGGAAGTTATGTTTTCCAAGATACGACTTGACAAGTAGATGCCATGTACACCACTGAAAGAAAATTGACGGACATTTTCCCCATCTATCAAATGATAACCATAACCATGTGCTTGTTGTCCATGGCTAAATTTCTGTAGGAGCATTTGATTGCAGCTGCTCATAGTCAAGATCATGATCATATGCATGTTGCTTCCCATTCATGTATGACTGTCCATTTGAATGCATATCAAAAGAGTTGAAACCTTTCTCAATTCCTTGTGGCCTTCCCACTTGATTCCCATTCATGGAAGTGTGTCCAAAATGACTGCAAGGGTGTTCTCGCTTTTGAAGCTGATCATAAACATAATGATCAACATGGTGTTGCTATCCAAAAATATCATGATTTTCACTTGCATGTTGCAATTCAATGGAGTTCTCATCACTATCGTATGCATGTTGTTGGTCATACCAATGCTCATTGTACTCATGATACCTTGCATATTCTTCATAATCTTCGGTGCAGTCCAAACAATGGTATCGATCACCTAGCATCTGCTGTTGAATCTGCATTTGTTCATATTGTTCATATTGCTATTGATATTGTTCATACCACTGATAATACTCTTGATACTGCTGTTGATACCACTGATCAGCTGTAGGAACACTTTGTTGTTGTACAACAGAATGAGGTACTATTTGCTGCTTTTGCTACTGTACACCAAGCATTGCAACTTGCTGTTGTTGTGCTGAACCTTGATGAAAATATTGTAAAGACTGTTGTGAATAAGTAGGAAGTTGGGTTGTGCCTGCTTGCTAAACAACTTTTCTGAAGCTTAAGTAACCTTGCTTAGAGCTTCATAAAGCTCTTCAGACTACTTTCAAACACGATTTGCTACAGTAAAGAAATATGTACATTCAACACCAACATCAAATCTGAACATGAGACCTTTGAAGAAGGCATTCAGTTGCACACCAAAAGCATGTCATATCTAACATAGTGATAGTTCGAGCTGATGCTCTTGATCTAGTGCATCAGGACAATTATGTTACCACTATTGGTGGACCCCAAACAGTCAAACAAAGCCAATATTTGTGCACATTAATATTGAACACATCTGTTTTGCTATAGCTGTGCGAGCATTCTTGGCAAAGCTTCGAGGAAGAGCAGGTGGTTATGTTGCAGATCTGGTCAAAAGGGAACAATTGAGATCTGATAGGAGATCTGACTCAAAGCCTCTAAAGTATGAAAATCCTTTTAACAATCCACTGATAAGATGGGACTGCTACCTTGTGATCCATCCTACGTTGTTGCTTGAACCCCAAGGAAGAATGATGTAGCTGAGGTTGCAACTACCTCAACTAAAATCCCATAGAAAGGTAGTTGTGGCTAAGATTAGATCCGTCTCAGCATGAGGAAGTGCGGATCCTATCAGAACTGTTGCAATAGATCCTAGGAGTGAGCCTGGCTAAAAGGAAGAACCTGAAATTTGTAACCCCTGGCCTCATCGTCAACAACTTCTTCTCTATTTCTTTGATTGCTATAGATGAATCTGCAAAACAACATCTTCAACAGCCCTGGCCTCTCCTACTTCACCGCTCTGATTTTGCCCTGCTATTGTAGATGAATCTACGCAGCAACATCTTCAACAACCATGGCCTCTCCTACTTCACCACTCCGATTTTTCCCTCTGCTGCTGTAGATAAATCTATGCAGCAACATCTTCAACAACCCTCTCCTACTTCAATCCATTGGCTTCCTCGGCAAAGCTTGCATCAACACAAGCATTGATGAAAGAGTTGAAAGTTGTTGATGACCTTTGTGGCTTTGATGAGCCTCCTATGCAAGCTTTGATGATATGAGCCTCCTGTGTCTCCTTCTAGTTGACTTGAACGTTCACCATAGTAGCAACATCTAGCTGTTCCAGTCGACTTGAACATTCACCCCAGTAGCAACATTTGGTAGTTCACCGAGGCCAACAAGGCCACGGGAGTTTTCTGTTGCAGCTCTACCCGAACGATCAAAACGAAATAGGAATGAAAGATTAAAAGGCCGTTGAAGGTGCTATTGGAGATATAGGAATGATGACAATTGCAATCCTATTCTGTGTAAAATGCGTTGAATGGCAACAGGTCTGATGCTCTTGCCATTTGAGATTCAATCATCCAAGGTTAATAGCTTACGAGCATTATTGCAAATACGGCTCGAACATAATATATGATACTCAGCCTCCACAGCTCCACTAGTAGCCGATCTTCTCTTCTACCTACCGTTCTTCTCCATCCCATCATCTTCAATGTAGTGCTCTTTAGTCATCCTCTTGCAGCAGCTGATGGTATTTGCTGTGTTCCATTCAAAAAAACTCGATGCAGCAAAAAGGCAACAGTGGATGAAGCTTGCACGACTTACAGAGGAGGATATGCTTCCAGTGGTAAACATGGAATATCTCAGAGTTTCTGTAGCCAAAAAGCAGTATGGGGGCTTCTCCCTGAAGTTTGAAAATCGAAAAAATAAACGTGCCTTATGTTAAGGAGCCGCCTCCTCCAATCTTGCATTCTATGTCTGGGGACACTAGTTTTGTGAGGATGGCGAACTCAAACCTGCCTTATGTTAAGGAGGCACCTCCTGCAACTCTGAAACTTCAACGCTTGATGGAGAGGCTTTAGATGACCGTTCAAGGAAGTTAGAAGCCCCAGTCCCTCCCCCTTGAATTTTGACTTGCAAAATGGTGCTCCCTTTGCTCGTTGAGATGCAAGAAATTATGCTTTGTAGGTCATTGAGAGAGATTAGATCACGAAGTGAAGATTAGGTCAAAGAACCTCCATGGAAGCTTCAGCAATGAGGAGAAAAGAAAGTGAGAAACCTTGGATCTCAAAAGAGAAGCTATTGTAGTTGTCTGGAACACCAATCCCCTTCTCTTTTGACAAGGAAGGCTCCAAAACATGGCTTTAATTTGATGTTGACTTGTTTAAAATAGCAAGAAGACCACCATTTTTTTGCCAATAACCTCCATAATGTCTTCAACTATAGCCATGGCTAACTGTGGAAGTCTTGCAGTTAGACTTGACACAACAACCAAAATCTGTAACTAGATCTTCCATGAAAATGACCTCCCCAACAAGATCATAATCATGAAAATGATGGAATTAAAGCCTGCCTTGGATCAAAGCAAGGCTCTGATACACCAATGTAATAAAGCTAAATTCCACAGCAAGCTTTTAAACTGAAAATACAAGAAATATACATAAAATGCCAAGAAGCCATAGCCAAGGTGGCTTAGCAAGAAATGGTATTACCAATGTTGGTTGAGAATCAAATGATGAGAGGCTGCAGCAAGGTATGCACCCCAAGCTATGGTGGCCAAGAGTATTCACCCTCTTAGATGGTGGGAGGTTGAGACCTCAAACAAGTAATGTTTGTAAAATGGCAAAAGGATGATTCACATGTCACACCTCCACCTTTTATACTTACCCTAGACTAAGCCATTTATGCTTTATTACAATATGCACACATTTACATACTTATATGCGCTTATAAGTGCACATGATACTCAAAGAAAAAAAAAGGGAGTTGTACATTGTAGAATTGTTGCAACTCCAAATGCAAAGAGAAGCTCCCTAGGTTTTCTCCTTTAGATATTAACATGCACCTTTTAACCAATATACTAAATGAACTCAAAATGAACCAATTAAATTGGTATAAAGTAAGATTCTTGATTGATGTACTAATATGATTATAAAATGCAAGATATTATGCTTGCCTTATGAAAAAGAAATAGGATATGTGCTCAAAATACATTATAAATCCTACAACTTCATTAGAGGCATTCTCAAGGTGTATACCTTGATGGTGCACATAGGGCTCGCTCCCCAAGAAATGCATGATATAGAGAGAGATGTGCATCCCCTCACAACAACATAAGCATCGTATGTTGTGTAAGAGCAACATTTTGCTCCTTGTCATGGTCCTCCATCTTTGTTTATAGTGTATTATCAAACATGCAAGACATGATAATACTAGGCAATGTGGTGCCAACTTCAATATATACAAATATGTGTACCTCCATGTTCTAGAAACTTAAAAGAAATGCAAATGAACATTAAATACAAAATAATAATAACCTCATTTCCAAAACGAAAAAGAGATGAAAGAAAAAAAAAGTTGTCACTTGTTTAGATATTTCTTCCTTCTTGCTTCCTTGCATCTTTGTATATGCATACACAAACAATGCATAGAAGAAAAAGAACAAATATAACACTACATGTTTGCCAGCATGCGTATCCATGCACATCACTATATTTATGCATTTTACTGGCTACATGCATCAATATGCACATCTATGTAAAGTTATTTCAAGGGTAAGTAAACAAATAGAATAAAAACGGCATAGCATTTGTTGAGACGCTAAGTTGTACATGAGCTAGTATCCACTATATGTCTTAGTGATGTAGGAAGACTTTACTCTCACTAGTGTGTTAGGTGACTAACATGGAGAATATGCTAGTGATTCTACAGTACTACACCCACATAGTCTACTAGCCATAAAATTGTTGATATATCAAGCTCAACACGAGCTGACACGCATGTACCCGGATGACCATTTTCACATTTATATCATTGATGTGGTTGATACTTGTATCAACATATCATTCCAGTGATACTTTGCTCCTTGGATATCAGCTAGCCCACCTACCTAGATTAAGGGTTATCTATCTAGTCATCTTTCTACTTAGCGTGTTCACACTATGGATCACTTGTATATTATGTATGTTGTATTCTCTCTTATTCTTGGTAAACTTATAGAGTGAAGAAGAGAAGGAAAAATAAAGACTAGGGTATCAACTTCCTATCTTGTGTACATTCTCTCCATGTATTTTGTGTCTTGCAAGTGATCAAGCTCCCTCTCCCTCTCCCCCCTCATTTCATGGCATCAAAGTAATGTATAAGTAAGGAGCCCTTTTTTGGAGTACACTTGTGGAGATCTCTCTGATAAGATCTCTGATTGATGAGCCATCATCATGAGCTTAAAGTGCTCAATGGAGTGTTGTAGATCTCTAGAAGGAACCTATGTGGTCAGATTTGTATTTTGGGTGTATTTTGGCCTCTCTTCAAGAGTTTGAGGGGCTATTTGTATGCAAATTTGGTAAGATTCACAAACTCTACAAACCTTGTCATTTTGCAAACAAGTTGTAGATGTTAGGTATGGCACACTATATTTGGATACTATCAAATATTATGGGTAATGCTTATATGCTAAGTTCAATACTACCTATAGCATTTTACCTAAATTAGAAGGTTGTTAATAAAGGTAGATTTGTGGATTTTGATGTACAATGGAGCCTACTTCCTTGGACAAATCTCAGCAAGATGTACATTACATGCATACCATGCAAGAGGAGTTAGAATCCATGTCACTAATATAGCATATCCTATTGCTCATGTTGGGAGTGACCCATTGTCTATGCAAGATAGAAAAGTTAAGTGTTTGGTTGATGTGCTACATGTATCTTACATCACAAAGAACTTGATTTTTTGTTTCGAGCAGGGATTGCAAAAAAAAAAAATTTAAAATATTTGCTTCATATAATATTTTAGAAATGGACGTTAAATAGTTGCAAAAGGCAAGCATATGGGAAGGATGTTTACCTTGGATATAAATGTAGTGAAGCTAAAGACGGCTATCTTTGCACAAGGTGCAGGAGTTTGGTCTGATATGGAGATTTAGTATAAACATATTGGTCATGTAAATCTGCAATGGTTGAAAAATATGTAGTCACATGAAATTGTGATAGTCTTGCCTAAGTTCAAGATGGCTGATATGCAAAAAGTGTGTGAAGTATGCCAACTTCAAAAATAAGCAAGGCATGCATTTCTTCATGATAGATATACAAGCATGCATTTACTTGATGTTGTATATTCAGATATATGGAGTCCTACAAATATTGCATCAATAATGGCTCGATGTAAGTATTATATAACCTTTATTGATGATCATGCAAGGAAAGTATGGATATACTTCATGAGGGAGAAAAGCGCCGATATTCTTTCACTTTCAAGATTTTAAAATTTTTTACTGAGAAACAAACAAGTGTGCAAATTAAGTACCTAAGGTCAGATGGAGAGGGAGAGTATCTTTCCAATGAATTAAGTAATTTTTTGAAATAGCATAGAATTCAAAGGCAATTTAAATATGCAGGTACATTGTGCAAAATAGAATGGCGTTGCTGAAAGAAAGAATAGGCACATTGTAAAAATTGCATGAGCCTTGATGGCTAAAAAGAACATGCCTCATTATTATTGGACTAAAGCTGTCTCTACAGCTCTGTATATTATTGACAAGCCTCTATAGCTTTGTATATTATGAACAAGACTTTCATTGTTGCAATGCATGATGAGACACCGGAGGAGAAGTTTACTAACAAAAGACCAGATTTGTCACATGTTAAGATATTTGAATGAGTTGCATATGTACATGTTCTTGATGGGCTAAGAAAGAAGTTGAATCCAACAGTTGAAAAGTATGTATTTATGGACTATTCCCTTGAGCAAAAGGGTTACAAGTGTTATAATCCAGTTACGTGCAAGTTACAAGTGAGCAAAGTCATTGTGCTTGATAAGATAAATAGTTGATATGCCACTAAAAAACAAGTTGTATTGTAGATGATTCAAAAGAAAATGTGATTGTAGAAAATGTGGGTCCATAGACACATACACTGAGTGGGTGAGAAGAGTCCTCTTAAATAGCAATTAAATGAATTTTTTTTATAAATTTAGTAAAGTAAAAGGGGTCATTTTAAGGTTTATAGAATGTAAAGAAAAAGTATTTCTTGATATCCTTTGAACCCATGTTATATAGATGATTTCTTATAGGTGGACCCCCTCAAGATGTTTATGCAAGCTATTCACATGTAGATGGTGAGTCTGGTAGCTTAGATCAAAGTATGAATGAGAACTTTGGTATTCCAATTGTTTGTACACTTGGTGTAAGGAAAACCGAGACTGATGCAAAAGGATCACATAGTTCTTCGCAAGTGTGGAGATCAACAAGAGTAAGGTATCCTTTAAATAGGTTGAAATATGATAATTATGTTGCTCACCATTATGCATATATGGTGAAGGTTATAAAATTAGTTTGAGACCACTTATTTTAAGAAAGCTATTGGTCATGTGCATTAAAAGAAAGCCATGGATGAAGAAATGGTTGCATTAGATGTAAATTAGAGTTGGGATTTTGTGCCATTACATAAGGGAACCAACGTTACATGGTTGCAAGTGGATTTACAAAGTAAAACATAATGTAGATGGTAGTGTGAGTAGGTATAAGGCAAGATTGGTTGTCAAAGGTTATGCACAGGCTTATGGGATTGATTATAAGGAGACATTTACTCCAGTGGCAAAGATGAAAACTATAAGAGTTATCGTTGCAGTGGCTATACCAACAAAAGGTTGGGTTTTGCATCAAATGGATTAAAGAACACTGCAAGATACAGGCCTCATACCGACATTTAAAGGAACAAAAATGTTCACCAAAAAAATAGTCCCCCTTTGTCGCTAAACACATTGGTATTAGCATCTCCATAGAACCGTTGCTATTGGTATCACTATTTGCGTCGTTATTGGTATCGTTATTTGCGATGCAAATAGCGACGCCAATACTGATGGTTTGCGATGCAAATTGTGATGCTAATAGCAATGTGTGCAATAAATTTGCGACACTACAAATGGATTACATGTAAAGTGTACAATGGTCATCAAAATGAAGGCAAAGTGTACTTGAATCCACAAGACCGATACATAAAATAAATACAAGATCACTTAATGAAAGCGCTCATGGAATCATGGCAATATACAAAGGATGATAATAACATAGTGCATAGAAAATGCCTACATAAATCACAGGACCAAAAAAGAAGAGGATGTGTGCTCCACGAATCTAAGCGCAAGCTATAGATCCTCGCCATTGGAAAGCTCATCTCAATACAAAGAAGCATTGAACGGACTTTGTAAAAAAAGAAACAACTACACATCAGTCCACCATACAATAATGCATTTTAATTAAAAATAGTAACTACGAACAAGGAAGATGAGTGACTTACTGGGCCACCGCATGCATACAATCTATCGATCAATGCAGTGAGACCGTGTCTCTCTGCATATCGAGTCTCTAAGCCAGTGGGATTGCAGTTTGTAATGGAGTACTACAAAGAAAACAAATACAACTATTAGAAACATGATTGTCAATACGAGCAATATTGCAAAAAAATAAGCGAGAAGAACAAAGAAAAACTTACAAAGTTCTCTAGATAAGTCATGTGGCTGCCACTCCCAAGATGATGGACCACTTCTGCCTCCAATCATGCCCTTGATACCTCGCACTGTTGTCTCCAACGTCCTAGAGAATCTGTAGCCTCCTCCCTGAGTCGATGCCAGTCATCTACGTCTAGCCACTCGAGCTTTGAGGCCCCACTCTTACGTGCCTTGTATACGTCCGGTCATCTATGTGACATGTATGCACATAAGCACTCCATCATCTAGCATGTAGAAAACCTATCTGCTACAGTGGATATCGAAAACTCCTCACGCAAGGATGCTAATATATAGTCCTTGCTCCCCTATGATATGTTCTTTTAATGATCCAAGATGCTGTGCCAAAAAACTTGTTGGCACAACTCTCTCATACGAGCCATCACCCTCCTTCCCTCATCATTCATGATGATAGCTCATGTCCTATCATCTACAAGGTATCATACCCCTCTAGGGTATGGCTAAGATGTGTCCTTTCCCACCTACGACTACACTCCTGGGCATATCCAAGAGACCCCTGTACATCTGGTATACCCACGTGGGTGGTATCTCTTAGATAAGTACCCATAGGGATGCCACCTGCAGACGGCTGAGCAAAAGCTTGGAGTGACTGGAGTAGACGTCCCCATAGGTGTGACAAATCCTGCAGGTGACGCAACTCCAGCAGAACAATGAGACCGAGATACCGCATCGATACCTCCACAATAACCACCTGAGCCACCCTCTCTTGAATCTATACGGGAGTGAGGAGTAGCACATCTCTTGAGCGGACTATGGGCTCACCACATCCACATCTTCGCAGTATCCCCAGAACCACTCCCTCCGTCCAGCCCGTGTCTGGAGCAACAACCTCATCTACTGGAAACCGAAGTATCAGAGCGTGCCGAAGTAGATCTAACGGAACGGCCTGATGGTATCTTAGACAGCTCCTAGTTTGCCATATCTCTGAATCGAGCCATTTGATCTGGAGACATACGTATGAAGATCTCCTACAGCTCCTCGTTGCTCATTCCTTGACTCATCATACTATCCAAATAGCCACAAAGATCACTTACACATATAAAAATTGATGTTAGCATAATCAATATAAATATTCAAGCAAAGCACAATAATATAACTCTAAAAAAAATGATATTACTTAAAATGCATATTCTAGAGTACCCTTATAAGAGATTCACCAATGAATTGAGTAGATGGATGCTACAAGTATGACATAGTCTATGGTCCCATATCAATCTCCTGACACAATTCCGCATACACTGGAAGGTCGATAGAAAGGTCACCATAAAAGGATGAGTCTACCTCGTTCTCTTGGCCTCCTATCTTTCCATCATCGTTATCAGATTTTGCCTCCTCTACATGCTCCAAGCTTTGGGCGACCTTCACCCCTTGCAATATTGACCCCTCTATCTATACACTGTCCTCATCTACGTTGGGAACATTACTTTCATCATATACTCTCGCACTTCAGGGAGCTAAAGGCACAACATACCACTATCGAGGTTGTTGGGGTTTTGGATATAGAAAATTACATGTTTAAAATCACATACAAGAGAGATTTAACATTTGTGACATATACCATGTCGTAATAAAATTTAAAAAAAACATAAGTTCATGCACATGTTCACAATGGGCCAGATTTGCAAGACAAACATGTCATGCAAATCCGTCCATCTTTTTTCGGAATCTATTTCGAGAAATCCAGATGGACCTCATCAAACTGTTGCCCAGGCTCCATCCAATACTACTTTAAACCACTTCACATAGAATAGGATCATGGAGAAGCTACACTAATCCACCATGATAATACTTTGCAAGTTTTCAAAATACTCCATCTCATCTATAATGGTGTTTGGATCCATGGCTCACCGTCGGCTTTCTTGCTAGAACTTTTCCACGACACCACAATCTGTTGTGGGGAGCGCATTTTATCGATACACTCCATGCGAAAATGTCGTCCGCGTAACCACATTGCACTGTACATTTTGTATTGTACATTGAAATGATTAATTATTTGTCACATATAAAATCTAGATATGGCAGCTTATGAAACATGTGGTCACCTTTGGACTACATCCCCTCGAGAATTCCCACTCCTTATAGTAGAGATCTCCACCCCTTCGCAAGAGGTTGTGATCAAAGCTCTATGTAACCATCGTATAGACATAAACTCGACATAAACTATGACATCTCCTCCATGCCCTCGGGATATTGAATCGGTCAATGGTGCATACTACGCCGAAATTTGGATCGCGCTTCTTCCCGATCTTTCCTAGCTTGCTCATACCTAGCAAGCCACATCTCCATGGACGCATGGTGCAACATACAAAAACGATTCTTTTTCTCCTCCATTATAGCATCCATCCTTTTTTCTATCCCATTTCCAACCACTACATCTCCGGTCAGTCTATCATCGTCCTTCAACAACCCTAGCATACTGTTGTCTGAATCCACCGTTGGTAGCCACTATAAAATATGCACTAACGCCTCAGACACCAACCAAACTTCAGCCATGCTACTTTCTCGTCGAGCTCATTGAAACACAAAGATTTTTATGGTTTTCATAAAG
Source organism: Lygodium microphyllum (assembly GCF_053477565.2). Classification (NCBI taxonomy): domain Eukaryota; kingdom Viridiplantae; phylum Streptophyta; class Polypodiopsida; order Schizaeales; family Lygodiaceae; genus Lygodium; species Lygodium microphyllum. Next base: position 163,734,547 of record NC_141143.1, read on the forward strand.
CGCTCCAAGAAGAACATCCATCTCATATGGACAGGTCCATCAACCTCCACTTCGTCTACAAGATGCACCAAGAGGTGGGTTTGTATCGTGAGCACGCTGGTGGGCAGGTACTTCTCAAAGAGACAAACCATCCCCACTGCTCCCCGCGTTGCGAATTCAATAGAGGATGTATTGATCTCCTTCTGTGAGATCCATTGCACTAAATTTGACATGTAAATCACCCCACGTATTTCTAGAGTAAGGCATCTTGTGATCGCGATCGGTAGTACAATAAACTGCCACAAATGAAGAAGCATTACGAACAATGACTACACTCCTGATAGCAAAATACGCATGCCACTTACAATCCATTGGTAGTACAAAACTGACATATCTTATGCCAATCATCATGGGATTTTAGCCCTGATAGTTGGTCGTCTTTAGAAAAAACAGATTTGAGAGAACACATCATACTCGTTGGAGTGCGAATGGAGACCTGATAATTTGCTTCACAATGCCATTTTATTTAGAGACAAAACCCAAAGAGTGAGAGGTAGTTGCAAGTGACCATCAACACTCAACTGCGGCCAAAGCGCCTCCATCTTGCCTACCTCATTCAAATCCATTTGTGCCCCTGCGGTGTCTCTCTTTCTTGTGATGTGATCCCATAGTAAGATGTCCACATTCTTGAAAATATACATGGGATCCAACAAGTGGTTGATCTGTAAGTGGGTCCTATACGAAAACTCGTACAAAAATGAGAACCGTCACATTCTGTTTGGATGCGACTCCGTGTGGACCATTTTCAACTCGTACCAGTTTTGGGCATTCATTTGTGCTAGAAGTCGTCCAAGAAAACCTTCCCTCAGTTCACAATCCTCCGGTAAGAAAGCGGCATGTCCTTGCTATACCATCTTCTTTATGGTTCATGACCTTACGGAGTCTAACTGTGACCCACACAATGGACATGCATGATAACCTGAGGTAACCAGACATGTCCCAATACCTCTATTATGTAAATACAAACTTAAATGAGCTATGACAAATATGACCAATGAGAACGAAAGCCTACTTACTTGAGCACTCCATGAATCCCGAAAAGTCATGCATCGTCCACATGAGAATGGCTTGTATATTGGCGGACCGTCAACCATCGCGCTTGTTCATATCTTCCACGATGACCCCCTCCTCCCACAAAATATTAAGCTCATCGACTAATGGATGGAGATAGACATCCATATTCTGGTGCGCAGATCGGTCGCAGATAGCTCACGTAGTGAATCCCTGAAGGTCCCCAAGAACAATGAACTCTACCTTTTTGCACAAAAAACAATGTAAAAGCATGCACGACAAGAGGCAAGAGACAAATTGGGTTCAATCTCCCCCATGCCTTGTGTGAGCGCTTCACAAAGCATGTATTCAATGTATATTTCCAATCTTCATTCTCAATAATAGCCCAATTTACAAAAATATGACAAGCTTTTAGCTTTTGAGTTTGCTTTCTACAAAAATAGGAAAATAAAGCTAATGGATGGTGCCCATAAAGTCTGGCACGTCCAATCTCAATGTCCAAATAGAAATAACATATCCGGGCACATAGGCGCATACAAAATAATAATCAATAATCAATGTCTCAATAGACATAACAAAATATAGGTGTGGCACCTATCAAAATATAGTCCAAAGGTCGAATACTCGCTAAACTCCAATGCTTTCCTCCGCCACTGCTGCTATCTCTACACATCAACTGAAGCATTCACAATCGTTAGTAAAATAATACAATTAAACCGAAAAAAGTGAATACCTAGCAGTCTTCAGCTACATAAATAAATCAACTGGTTAGAAATAAATCCTAACCTTAATTTATTACGAGTGCGCACTCTAAACTCATAAACGTTTATTAATTTAATATGCATTTTGCGGAATCACCCGCTATGGAATCACCCATGTACACACTAAATTAATGAAACACCCGAAAAGGACAGGCGTCCCCATCAACTTCTCGCACAAAGAATCCTCTTTGTGTATGAGCCTCGGTCATCTAAGTTTACGGAATCCACCGTAAAACCTCACGGAATCCACCGTGGAATATGCCTCTTGGCATCATACCCCCAGGGTGGGATAGCAATTGACCTCAATTGCTATTAGCTCAATGTGGAGCTAACAGAGTAGGGAAAGCATTTAAGTCTCTAGCGTGTATCCATTGTGCTTCCTCTACAGGATGGTTCTTAAATTTGACTAGATATCTAGAATACCTTCAGCCAGTTCTAGTGGTCATGTAATCAATGTCTATGATGGCTTCTGGTTCAAGTATTTCAGTCTCTTCTTCTAATAAAGGTGGGTTTTCATAAACAGCGTGGATAGGTAATTGGCCTCTAAATGGTCTCAATAAACTGATATGAAATGTATTATGAATTTTCCAATGAGATGGCAATTCTAACTTGAATGCATTATCATTAATCTTATGAATAATTCTAAATGGTCCATAGAATCTAGGAGCTAATTTGACATTTGGATGTCTATCTACACTTTGCAGTCTACGCTTTTCTATTCTAAGCCAAACATAATCATCAACTTTGAAATTCATGGCTTGTCTTTTCTTGTTGGCTTGTTTGGTATATGATTGTTGGTCTTTAGCAATCATATCCTTAACCTCATCAAAAATACTAGTATGCATAGTAGCAATATCATCAGCACTCTGAATTCTATTAGACAAAGATGCAACAGGTGTAGATAATCTATATCCATAAATGACTTCAAAAGGTGCTTTCTTTGTAGATGTGTGCGGTGTATTGTTATATGCAAACTGTAATAAATGCAAGTGAGTATCCCATGTCTGAGGTTTAGAGATAGTATATGCACGTAAAAGATCTAAAATAGTGCTATTTGTGGCTTCTGTTTGTCCATTTGTTTCTGGATGAAATACAGATGAGAAATCAATCTTTGTGCCTAGATTTGCAAACAGTGTGATCCAAAAATTATTACAAAATCTAGAATCACGATCTGAAATAATCACTTTTGGCAATCCATGGTTAGTAAAAACAGTTTTCAAAAATAACTGAGCTGCTTGTGATGCTGTTAAAGTTTTCTTACATGCAATGAAATATGCTTGCTTACTAAATCTATCTACAATTGTCCAAATCATGTCATGGTTAGATTTAGTATTTGGTAAACCAGTAATGAAATCCATAGAAATATGTTCCCAAGGTTTAGATGGAATAGACAAAGGCATTAATAATCCATACTGTTTACCATGTTTTCTCTTTATTCTTTGACAAATCAAACATTCAGAAACGAAATTAGATACATCTGCATCCATATGCGACCAATAAAAATCTTCAGTTAACATGCGTAATGTAGAAATGATACCTCTATGACCTTGATATGGGGGACAATGAATTTCATTCAAAACAAAAGATCGGAATGGAATAGTAACACACAGTCTCTTTTCAAAAAACATAAATCCATCATTATATGATAATGAATCAACAAGAATGAAATTATTTTGAACTAATTTTTGCCAATCATAATGAAAAGTAATATCCTAGTGATATGTGTCTTTCATAGCAATCAAAGAATCAAAAGATATGATAGAAATATTATGAATTGCAGGTCTTCTACTCAATGCATCAGCAACTACATTTTCTTTTCCAGGTTGGTATTGAATGATAGGATGAAAACTTTGAATGAAGAAAGCCCATTTGATATGACGGTCAGAAATTTGGGGTTGGCTAAGTAGATGTCTAATGCTTTGCTGGTCAGTCTTTATCATGAATTCTGAACCCATTAAATAATGCTTCCATTGTTTTAATGCTTGTACAACTGCTAATAGTTCCTTGTCATAAGTGGAATATTTGAGCTCAGAGGGTTTCAGCTTAGAACTAGAATATGCTATTGGATGGTTGTCTTGCATTAGTACGGCTCCTATTCCTGATCCGCTAGCATCGGTCACAACTAGAAAGAATGGTCTGTTAAAGTCAGGCAATTGTAGAACAGGGGCATTGGTTAATGCACGTTTCAATAAGTCAAAGGATTTCTGTTGATTTTCAGTCCATTGATAAACAATTCCTTTCTTAAGAAGTTTGGTTAGTGGTAAAGCAAGTAATGAAAAATTACGTACAAACTTCCTATAGAAACTAGCAAGACCAAGGAATGAGCGTAATTCATGTACATTTTTAGGAACAAGCCAATGCAATATTGCATCAATTTTCTTAGGATCAACTTTAATTCCTTCTTTTGATACAATATGACCTAAATACTCAATTTCTGTCTTAAAGAATTCACTCTTTTCAGGATTTGCAAACAATTGATTTTCTTTCAGTAATTGAAAAACTAATGATAAATGCTCATAATGCTCTTTTTCACTTTGACTGAACACCAAAATATCATCAAAGAAAACAATCACACAATATTGATATTTCAGAAAGATACGGTTCATCATTCTACTGAAAGTAGCAGGTGCATTAGTTAATCCGAATGGCATGACTAAGAATTCGTAATGGTCAAATTATGTTCTGAATGCAGTCTTAAATATGTCGGATCTATCTAGCCTCACCTGATGATATCCAGACTTAAGGTCAATTTTAGTAAATATAGAAGATCCTTGCAGTTTGTCCATAAGGTCATCAACTCTAGGTATAGGATACCTATTCTTTACAGTGATTTTATTTAATGCTCGGTAGTCAATACACATACGATAGGTATTATTCTTTTTCTTGACTAAGAGTACAGGTGCACCGAATGGGGAACTGCTAGGTCGAATTAAGCCTCTATTTAGTAATTCTTCAACTTGACTCTGGATTTCTTTTTGCTCTATTTGATTGTGCCTATATGGTGCTTTGCAAGGTGGTTGTGTGCCAGGTATTAGATCAATCTTATGGTCTTCTGGACGTGAAGGTGGTAAACCTGGTGGTAGGTCTTCTGCAAAACAATCCTTAAAATATGCAAGAAATTCCTTATACCTAGGGTGCAGATGATTTTCCTTTGCGTGCAATTCATTCACCCAAATGAGATATGATTTAATATTCTTGCGTAGTGCACGTTTTGCTTGAGTATGCGAAAGCAGTGGAAAAATATGAGATGCATGCATACCATATAATGTAATAGATTTTCCTTGAAAATTAATATTCATTGTGTGCGTGGAATAATCTATATTTGGATTATGCTGGTGTCTCCGTGGCATTCCTAAAATAATGTCGCTTGACTGTAATGGGACAACTAAGAAATTTCTTCTTTCAATATATGAACCAATTTGAATTTCTAAATCTTGTACTTCTTGTGTGCCATTGTACCTAGTGCCTAAAAATGCAGCTTTTATGCGATAATGCGTAGGTACAGTATGTAATTTCAATTCCTTTACCAATTTTGCTGAAATAAAGTCATGGGTACTACCGTCATCATGCAATATAGTTCTTTCTTTTCCATGCACCATACATTTCATAGTCAATAATGAATGTGAATTAGGCATACCTGGTAAAGTGTCGGAAGTAGTAGTAGGATCATCCTCATCTTCAGTGAAATCCGGCATATCCTCATGCTCGTCTTCATCCATGGCTCCAAGGTAGTTGATATGTGCTGGTGGCTTCTTTGAATGACAATTTGCTGCGAGATGCCCTGGCTGGTGACACTTGTAGCATACTATTGGCTTGGCTTTGATTACATTATTTGCAATGGCTGGAAGTCTGGGTACATTTGGATTTGCTTGTGGAATAGGCTTAGGATTTGGATTGACAGTGGATGGTAATGCAGGTGGTTTAGGCCAATTCTTGCGGAAAGATGGTGATGAGAAACGACCTGGATTAAACCTTCTAAAATTGGAATTGAATTGTTTAGATCCATAATTACCATTGGCTTGGAATGGCTGTGGTCGTCTATCTCTTCCGCGTAACTTATCTTCAGTGTCGTGAGCTAAGGAGATGGCGTCTTCAAGGGTAGCAGGTTTGAACATGTTCACTTCAGCGTAGTAATGTCCAAGAAGTCCAGACATATACTTCCGCTTATGTGTCGTCTCTGGTACGTCGAATCAAATCTTCAGCTTGAGGTTCTTCTTTGTCGGTGGATGCTCTTTGTAATTTTGTCAATTGCGCTTGCAATGCTTGCCTAGCTCTTCGCTCTTCTTCCAATTGTAGCATGATTAGATCCAGCTTTTGTTCCATGGTAGGCTCAGGTAGGTCGTCCATAGGATCATCCATATGTGGGATAGTCATCCTGTAAAACTCAATAAACCTTTCTCACTCAAAATCAGGTTAGTGGGATGAGCGTAGCTCAAATTCGGGGTTACAAGGCTATGTATTTTTGGGTATTTCTTTGTATATTTTCAGAAAATCTGTAATTTTTCTGTATCTCTTTGCTGAAAGTACTTCAACGAACTTGTAGATAGGTAGAACAGCTTGCTGCGAACAACTTTCCAGTTCAGAGTTTTTGCATACGAACAAGTCCTCTAGGAGTTTTAAGCACTAGTCAGTTCTGATTTAGTCTGACTTGCAGAGTTGCAGACTTAGCAGACTTGCAGAGTTGTTGACTTGCAGAGTTGCAGACTTAGCAGACTTGCAGAGTTGTTGACTTGCTGAACTTAGGCCGACTTGCAGAACTTGCAGAACTTGATTTCAATTAACTTGCTGAACTTGACTTCAGAAGTGCGGGACCTGGAGTTACTGAACTTGTCTGCCCTGTGTGATTGGCAGTGACTTAAGCTTAAGTGATTAAGCTTAAGCTTAATAAGCTTAATGAAGGACTAGCAGGCGGCGTCGATTTCGTGAGGGGGGAGGTCCGTTTTTTTATCGCGCGAAAAATTCGGAGGCCTCTTCTTGCATAACGATGAGAATTTTGAAGCTTATTGAGCTTCTTTAAGGCTCATAAGCTTAAGATTAAGCTTTTGGATAAAGAGGATTAAGAGTTTGCTCACTGTTTTTCAACGACTTGATGATGGAGATGTATGAGTGGTCCTCCGCCTGTAGAGCCTGGTCCTTCGCGATCTAACAGTGGAAACAGGGGTTCTTGATCGCCAGAAGTCTGCCTGTATCGACGGTTCGCGACGAGATTGACTGTAGAGCCCGTTTGTTCCTGGAGCTCCGCCTTCGCCCGAGATTGGTAGCGATTGGAAGCTCTTGATCTCTGCTCCGCTCTGATACCACTGGCGCGCAGATCGGTCGCAAATAGCTCACGTAGTGAATCCCTGAAGGTCCCCAAGAACAATGAACTCTACCTTTTTGCACAAAAAACAATGTAAAAGCATGCACGACAAGAGGCAAGAGACAAATTGGGTTCAATCTCCCCCATGCCTTGTGTGAGCGCTTCATAAAGCATGTATTTAATGTATATTTCCAATCTTCATACTCAATAATAGCCCAATTTACAAAAATATGACAAGCTTTTAGCTTTTGAGTTTGCTTTCTACAAAAATAGGAAAATAAAGCTAATGGACAGTGCCCATAAAGTCTGGCACACCCAATCTCAATGTCCAAATAGAAATAACATATCCGGGCGCATAGGCGCATACAAAATAATAATCAATAATCAATGTCTCAATAGACATAACAAAATATAGATGTGGCGCCTATCAAAATTTAGTCCAAAGGTCGAATACTCGCTAAACTCCAATGCTTTCCTCCGCCACTGCTGCTATCTCTACACATCAACTGAAGCATTCACGATCGTTAGTAAAATAATACAATTAAACCGAAAAAAGTGAATACCTAGCAGTCTTCAGCTACATAAATAAATCAACTGGTTAGAAATAAATCCTAACCTTAATTTATTACGAGTGCGCACTCTAAACTCATAAACGTTTATTAATTTAATATGCATTTTGCGGAATCACCCGCTATGGAATCACCCATGTACACACTAAATTAATGAAACGCCCGAAAAGGACAGGCATCCCCATCAACTTCTCGCACAAAGAATCCTCTTTGTGTATGAGCCCCGGTCATCTAAGTTTACGGAATCCACCGTAAAACCTCACGGAATCCACCGTGGAATATGCCTCCTGGCATCATATTCTTAACTTTATAGCGGCTAGGAACGAGCAAGCTAAGGATCAGGTGACCTTTCTTCATAGAAAGCCATGGTGGGATGTTGTAGTTAACAAGGACTAAAGGCCACACATTGTCAGAAGTTGAGCGGAGGCCGAATTGGTTCACGCCATCCATAACAAGACCGAGCTGAAGATTCCTTGGCTCTCATACAAAGCTTAGAAAGGGAGAGTCAATGTGGCTCCATGCACGTGAATCCACTGATATTCGTTGGACTCCATATGTGGATCTATTCTATGCATACCACGTTGTTAAGCTCGCCAAGCCAGACGTACAAAACATATGATGTATACGGGGATAAGTGAAAAGTGTCTAAGAACTTTCTAAGGGATGGTTTGCCCTTGCAAGTCCTGTTGATACTTGTGAGCACCACACTTTGGACATGTCTACATAGTCTCGTATATTGACACATGCATGGACGATATTGTAGTCCATGCCAAGCTTTCATAAAACATGTCACGCATCATCATGAGACTCATGTATGGTATTTCCAAGTGGTAATATATGATACTTTAGCAACCTGAAAAGAAATCATAAAACACCTTGAAAAAACACAATTATGTTTTATAATGGTGCCGAAAAGAAATCAATGAAGCATACGTAGAAGGTACCTGAACAAATCGGTCACATTCGCATCGCTCCACCCGTATTGTGCTTGCACACTTAGAAATACAAGGAGAGTCTTTAGGCGAGATACTCGGCACCCATCATATAATGGTATGGATGCTTCCTCTCTAAGCGGATTAGATGTCTCAGCATCGATGGGCATCAATGCATCAATCATTGCCTCCATCTCAGGCTCCAAGATTGTAGGAAAGTCTAAAAGGTTGCATGTCTCCTCTGGTATTGACAGTATTAACTGGGTAGTGCCTTCCAAGTGGTGGATTGGCTCAAGTACTCCATCCGTCGCATGCCCATAAACTCTTCTAACAAGCCGTAATAGATACATTCCTCCTTGGGATGAGACGTCACCTCCCTGTATAAATTTTACGGCCACATCCAATGTTTTTGTATATGATATTCAATTAGTTTGCAAATATAATGCATGATTGATATACACTTTTCTTACCATTTGCTCAAAGTCTAAGATCGCATGATTAATGATCTCTGATTGAAACTCATCAAAGCGTCGTATGTGTTCTATAGACAAGCGATACTTTCGTCTAATTGCACTTGCATTGAGAGTAAGGACACGGGACATGCTGATTAAGATTTTGCCTTGTGATCTTGAACATCATGACCTTCATCATTTTCCATTTTGTCTACGTTACGACAAACAATTTGTTTTTGTTCTCATTCTCTTTTTCTTTCTTAATTTTTTTGAGAATGGATTTTTTCTCTTAATTTGTTTTGTTCTCTCCCCTTTCTCTTTCTTTCTCTCTCTCTCTTTCTTTGTTGCCCCTCTCATTGTTTCTCCACCCCCTTATATTTTCTCACTCATTCTCCTCTCTCTCTCTCTCTCTCTCTCTCTCTCTCTCTCTCTCTCTCTCTCTCTTGTTCTCTCTTCCTTTTTCGTTCTTCTTCTCCCTCTCTCATTTTCTATCTTTCTTTCTCTCTCTCTCTTTCTTTGTTGCCCTTCTCTTTGTTTCTCTCCACCCCCTTATGTTTTCTCACTCATTCTTCTCTCTCCCTCTCTCTCTCCCTCCCTCCCTCCCTCCCTCCCTCTCTTTTCCCATTTCTTTGTTATCTTTCATGTTTATTCTCTCTCTCTCTCTCTCTCTCGTTCTCTTTTCCTTTCTTCATCTACCTCTCTCATTTCCTATCTTTCTTTCTCTCTCTAATCTCTTTCTTTGTTGCCCCTCTCTTTGTTTCTCTCCACCCCCTTATGTTTTCTCACTCATTCTCCTCTCTTTCTCTCTTTCTTTCTCTCTCCCCATTTCTTTGTTATCTTTCATGTTTATTCTCTCTCTCTCTCTCTCTCTCTCTCTCTCTCTCTCTCTCTCTCTCTCTCTTCCTTTTCCTTTCTTCTTCTCCCTATCTCATTTCCTATCATCCTCCCTCAATACACCTTAGTCTCAAGAAAAACCCTCTCTTTATTTCTCTCCACCCCTTAGTATTTTCTCACTCATTCTCATCTCTCTCTCTCTCTCTCTCTCTCTCTCTCTCTCTCTTTGTTATCTTTCATGTTTATTCTCTCTCTCTTGTTATCTCTTCCTTTTCCTTTCTTCTTCTCCCTCTCTCATTTTCTCTCTTTCTTCCTCAATGCACATCATTCTTTAAAAAAAAACAAAAAAAGAAGAAATATCAAGAACAAATCCTCTCTTTGTTTTTCTCTACCCCCTCATGTTTTCTCATTCATTCTCCTCTCTCCCTCCCTCCCTCTCTCTTTCTTTCTTTTGTTATTATGTTTCATGTTTATTCTCTCTCTCTCTCTCTCTCTCTCTCTCTCTCTCTCTCTCTCTCCTTTTTCCTTTCTTCTTCTCCCTCTCTTATTTCCTCTCTTTCTCCCTCAATGCGCATCATTCTCAACAAAAACAAACAAAAGAAAAGGAGAAAGAACAAGAACAAACCAAGAGGGAGCAATGTACTCACCGCAAAGGCTCGAGGATGGATTCTTCATCTCCTCTTCACAACGGCTCCTCTTCGCCCTTCATGCACTTCCTCCTCTTCTTCACAAACGGTGGTAGTGGTGGCGGCGGTGGTGAGAAGCTCACCTTGTCTCTCTTTCTCTCCCTCTCCCTCCCAAATGCACGATCTATTTCACTCTCTCTTTCACTCTTTGCGGCAAAATTCTGCGCTCAAGCTTCGGCCGCTTTTTTTTGTCTAAGTATAGTTGCTATTTCTGTCGCTATTAGCGATGCAAATAGTGAAGTTGATGATATGCCTCACAAGTGCCCGTCACTATTCCCCTATATCCTTGTAGTGGAATGAATTCTTGCATGGTGAGTTGCAAGATGTGTACATGAAGCAACCATAGGGTTATGAGAGCATGGTTTGCCCTGATTATGTATGTGGGCTACATAAATCCATGTATGGACTAAAACATATACTAACAACATGGCATGACAAGATAGCATCGTATCTTGTCTCTTTTGGTTTCCATGTTGGAAACGCAAATCACTTGCTTTATGGCCATCAAAGTGATAGGGGCATTGTTAGGATTATCTTGTTTATGGATGATTTGATTATTGGGGGTAATAATGTGCAAAAGGTGGAGCATATGAAGAGTTTTCTTAAGTATAAATTTGACATGAAAGATTTGGGAGAGCTAAAGTACTTTCTTGGCATTGAGATGGTACAAACATCTAAGGAGATATGGCTCTCACAAAGGTAGTACATCTTTGATATGTTAACAAAGTACGACATGGATAATTTAAGTCAATATCAATGCCATTGGATCAAAATGTGAAACTAAGTGTCAACATGGGTGAGATATTAGTGGATCCCACAATGTATAGAAAGATGGTGGGAAGTTTGATCTTCACTACTATTCCTAGGCCAGATTGTAACAACACAGTTGGCTTAGAGAGTAGTTTATTTAGTGCCTCGTAAGCCTCATTTGGACAGTGTGAGACATAAATTATAGTATTTTAAGAACACACTGGATTATGGTATCTTTTATGAGGCTAACTTAGTGGTGCAATCATTTGATTATACTGATGTAGATTGGGTAAGAAATGTATTTGAAAGGAAGTCCACCAATAGCTATTTATTTTTCTCTAGGAGTGGGGCTGGGACTTGGTGGAGTAAGAAATAGACTAGTGTTGCATTATCAAGTATACTGAGGTAGAGTATAAGGGTGTTGCTATGGCAGCATGTGAGGTAGCTTGGATGTGAAAGCTACTTGATGATTTGGGGATACAAATAGAAAAGAGAGTTGTCATTTATTATGACAACATGAGTAGTATATAGTTGGCTAAGAACCCAATGTTTCATAAACACACATAACACATTGAGGTTCATTGCCATTTCACTAGAGAGTAGATCTTGGCATAGGTGACATTAATCTCATATATGTAAGCATAGAGGATTGGGTTGTGGATATTTTCACCAAGACCCTGGATATAGAAAAGCTTTGACATTTTTTAAGCTTATTTGGAGTATAGGTCATGGAGTTGAGCTTGAGAGAGTGTTGAGATGTTAAGCTCAATATTAGTTGCCCTGAGACTCATGTATCCAAATGACCATTTTGATGTTTATATCACTTACGTGCTTGGTACTCGCATCACCAGATCATTCCAGTGATATTTAATAGTTGGGCATTAGTTAGTCCACCTATCCAAGTTATAATATATCTATCTAGTCATCTTTCTATCTAGCATGCTCACACAATGGACCATTTATATATTATGTATATTGTATGCTCGGGGGGTTCACTATATATATATTCTCTCTATAACGTGTGTTCATGGCCTATTTATAAATATCCGAACCTGTGAATTTTTCTTGAATAAAACACAACCCTTTTCTATTCAATCTGTAAGTAACCCCTTTATATGACACCCTTCTGTATGTAAATATATATATATATAAATGGTGTTTTAAAAGCCCCTTATTTTGAACTCACGTTATATATACATATATTCATGAGTGACCCCCCCCCCCCCCCCCCCCCCCCCCCCCGAGATTGTATGCTCTCTTTTTCTTGGTAGACTCATACAGTGAAGAAGAGGAAGAAGAAGAAAGACTAGGGCTTCAACTTCCTATCTTATATGTATTCTCTTTGTGTGTTTTGTGTCTTACAAGAGCTCAAGCTCTCTCTCTCTCTCTCTCCCCATCTTTTAAAAATGGTTGGGAAAACTAGACAAGTTAGCTTTGAAGTTTGCTTGCAAGGCTCCCAAGGAGAAGAATAGAAGAGAACACCTCAAAAAGAAACCATGTGAGGCATGGAAGCTTTAGCCAGATTGGAAATATTCAATCCTCACAATAGCAAATGAGCTTATCTATTCTACCTTTTGCTACTCCCATTAGAGGGTAGATGTGCTCTATTTCCCTTATCCCCCACAAAGGTACGTAAGTAACTATGATGTTCAAAAACATGGCAAATATAAATTTCCCAAGTTCCCTAATGTGAATACTTTGCATGAGACTAAGATCTACCACTTTAAGTTGTAGGATCTACAACCATTTTTCAATCATTTTCTCCAATTGTTTGCAAAATTGTCTAGGTCCAACTTTCATTAGTGATATGCAATTATCTATGTCTCATTGTCAAGCTTTTATGACACCCACTGACTCCTTATGAGGATGGCATGCCACCATTGTTCTCTATGACATCAACATAGGGATTGACCACATTGCCATGGCATGACTTCATCTTTGAGGTGTACCCTTCCCATCCTACTATGTAGCCTTGTTAGAGGATATGGTGGACAACATGTTTGCTCAATGCACATATCCTTTTTACCTAGAGTCACCCATTCATCTCTGCAGCTTTCTTAAGCCATATCTCTTAAGAAAAGGACATATTTCCCTCACCTTGCAGCCCCTTTCCTAAGAATGATTCCTTGTATCATTAAAAAAAATTAAATAAAAAGAAAAAAAACAAAAAATAGGTTGGAAAAAATTTTGCTAAAGTAAAAGAAAAAGAGAGCAAAAGCTCCACAATTAGTCATGTACACTTATATTTCATTAGAAAAAGAGTGCAAGTACAATGTTTTTTCTAATGCAATGAATGTACACTTATATTTCACTACATCTAGGGGTTCTCAAGTTAGATGTGTCTAGCGGCTTTGTTTGGCTTGCTCCGTCTCTAACCCCAGCCTTTCCCCCATTACATAGTCTCAGGACACATCAAGGGTAGGAGACCCTGTCTTGCTCTGATGATCTCTCACCCTGTGTTTAGCACCACACACTAACTTTTCATAGTGTGGGACAACACTTCAAAATTGCCTAGAGTTCTTGACCCATCTCCTAGTTTTACTTACACGTGCGCACCAATCACTACACAAGTAAGTTCAACACACTAAAAAAATGGAATGGAACAAGAATAAATAGGTGTAGAAGTTGGGGTTATACTGCAACTCAGCAAATGCATAAGGTTAAATGGGTGCATAGCCAGGCCGCACAAATAAGTGGTAATATTGGTGAGCAAGCAGGAACTAGCAAAGCAACTAGTCACGTGCAATTTCTCCTCAGTAAGAATCTTGTTAAATGATGGATGGTGTTGCATTTTAGATGGCACTTATAGTTCCCAAGAGCCAAATAATGGCATGGATTGAAACATTAGGATGATATATATGATTCGCTAGAAGAGTGCTAATAGAGTGCCATGGCTCAGCAATGGTCATGAGGTGACTTCTCATTTGAGTGATTTCGAGGCAGTGGCCAAATGAGTGGTGTAAAAAAGGACTAGAAGTGGTGCATTTAATTGTAAGTTTCACAATCACATCAATAGCATTTCACTTGGTCATTGAAGCATAAAATGGGAGGGATTGGGAGGACTAGAGACACTTCTTAGAAAGAGTTCACATACTCAACCTGCACTATGAGACTTTTGAGATACTCATTCTCCTCCCACATGGGATTCCATTAGGTAGCAAGTTCAAGTGTCTCATTGTGGGCAAGGCCAAAGTCAATCATAGCAAATAGCTTGGCAAAATTGGTACACATAGAATCATTGAAGTAACCAAGTGGCTTTAGAATAATTGTCCTTTATGGCCAAGTTGATTTCCATGTTTCTGAGAGAATGATAAACAAGTAGAGGTTTAAGACCTAAAGGGGTATTGGGAGCAATCGTTTGGAGATAAGGGTGCATTGATTCCCCGCATGCATGTTGGATCTTAGCTTGTGTCACCTGATACAACTAATGGACTAGCTGAGAGGGAGCAGAAGAGGATGCCTTAGATGATTTGGAGATTTCAAGGGAGGAAAAGGGAGTAGGAGGAGAAAGTGGGGCCTGATAGTGAGAAGTAGTAAGAGATGAGGATGCAAGTCGAAAGTGGAGGACATAGTAGATACTAGAGAAAGTACTTGCTCAAGTAGAGAGGGAGAGGTGAAAAGAGTGAACTCTACTTGAGATGGTGTAGTTGGGGGTGGGGACAAGCAAGGATACTATTGATAGGAAGTTTGACATTGGTATCTACCTAGAGCAATTGTAGGGAAAGTGTGGGGTACAAGGATGAATAGGGATTTAGAGTGTTTGCAGATATAAATATAGGCAATACCCTTGTAGTAGCCTTGAGCCTCTAAAAGGGAACATGCCACCCAAGAACAAGAAAATATTAGGCTTTTGAGGGGTCTTGTGACATCAAATGGGATTTCTATGCAAGGATCTTAAGGGTTTGGGAGATGGATATCCAACTAGCAAGGTGGTCCATGTTACCCCACTAAGAAGAGTGGACTTCTTAGGTTGGGGAGTGGACGCTCAACTAAAAAGAGTGGTGTGGAAGTGGCAATTTTTGTAAGCAATTGAAAAAGCAATGAGCCATTGGAGTGAGAAGGGATGGGATGAGTAGTTTGTCTTTGCCAAATAGAAAGAACCCCTTTGTTGAAAGGAGAAACAACTTGGGAATTAGGGAATTGCAAATGAATGCATTGATCAACATACTTGATATTGCAAGGAACTTGATACTTAAAGGGGCAACCCAAGAGAAGTACCTTTCTCACATTTTCTCGATTTAGAAGAACATAAGAAAGAAGTTGTATTCTTCTAATCGCAATGTTGAGCAAGAGTTTGTGTTTGCCAAAGAGCACATAGGCTTTGCCACTGTAGGGATTGACTTTGGTGTGAGTGGGGGTCAAAGTGGATTGGCCCAACTACATCCAAACATTATAGGGAAGAGTGTTATAGTCAAAACCCTCATCAATGAGGGCATTAGTAATGACTTGCTATGAAACAATCAACTACATTTGAAGAAATACTAGAGAAATGACAGCCATCCTCAAGATCCAATAAAGAAATAAAAACATCTCGAACATTAAAGGATGAATTGGAGTTATGTGCAAGGCTCGATGGAAGTAGCTTATGAGCATCAACCTTTTGCTCAAATTGTTCATACCATGTTTGTTTAGCCACCATGATCGTGTGGACAAGAACATCAGGAGGGTGCATGGGATGTTTATGTAAGTGATGGCTAGGGGGTTAATACTTCTTAATGTGGTTGCCATTAAAGTGCCCAATGCCTTCCCCCTCCAAAGTCTCAAGTTTAACATTGCATGTCCTACTAATTTGACAAATGATATATGGTCCTAGGCCTTGGACTTTCAACTTCTACTTATAGCCCTTAAGAGAGTACATGAGCACCAAGTCAACTTTATCAAAGGATCATTGTTGCACACAACCATCAAACTAGGATTTATGTCTGACCTTTTCAGCAAAGAAGGGCATGTGTGGCCAAAAGGCACGTTTCCATGAGGCTTTCTAACTCCACAAGGTGGTTGGTCCAAACACTAGTACTAGCCTTCCCAATGCTCCTATATTTCAATGCAAAGACTAGGGATGAGAAACACATGCATCATTGAAGAAGACTGTCCTGTCCTAGTTGATAAAGTTGACAAATGACCATGTAGTAGGATCATGTTTTAATTAACAAGCAAGTAAGATGAGCCTTCACAATGGGGCATTCAGAAATGCCATTTTCCAAGATAGCAATAATATCATCTATCCAATGAGGTGTAAGATCAGCCTTGAACAATTGGGCCTCTTATTGAAGTTGAAACAAATGAGCATCAGGTAAATTCTCATTTACACCAATTGCCTTTTCTCCACTTGTTAGTCGAGATATGTGATTGGCCATGTAATGGTGCTTTCCTTTGCATGTGACCATGAAGAAATCAAGCTTAAGCAAAAGTAATAGCCATTTGGTAATTTGTCGTGCAGCACATGGCTTGTTCATAAGATAAAGTAGAGCTTGATGAGAACAACAAAAAATGTGAAGAGACTAGCAAGCAAATAATGTCAAAACTTCTTGATTGCATAAACTATCTCTAAATCCTTCCATGAGAGGTGGAATAATTCATCTTGATCTTACTGAGTTGCCTGCTTGTAATGTTCCCTAGAAAGTCTAGGTTTTGCTTATCAAGTTGGGACAAAACAGCTCCAATGGTAATTTTTGATGCATCAATATGAACATGGAATGTGATTGTCCAAATTGGGGCCTGTAAAGGTACAAAAATAAGAGCCTTCTTTAGGGCCTCATAGGCTTCCTGGCACTCAACAGTCCATGCCCACACAATCAAAAGCTTATAAAGTGGCATGATAATAGTAGCATAGTTGAGAATAAATAGTGATAATGGCCAATATGCCCATGAAAGCATTGAATGCCTTTTGGATTGGTGGGAGTTGGAAGCTCCATAATAACCTTAATCTTGGATATATTAGTGGCAATCCATTCTTGGACACAAAGTGTCCTAGAATAATGCTATGCATTACCTCAAATCAACATTTCATTGGATTTAGGGGTAGCTAATGCTATCAACATCTTTTAAAGACAAGGAAAAGCTTGGCTAGGTGCTCTTTCCAGCTAGTATGAATACACAAAGAATCTATAAACGCATCTAGTGACTTATGCAACATATATTTAAAGATGATGTACATCAATTGTTGAAAGGGTGACAAATGCATTAGTTAGCTCATATGGCATGAGAATGTAAGCAAAGACACCCCACTTCATGGCAAAGGTGGCCTTATGATGGTCATCTAGGTAAACCTGAACTTGATTATATTTAGGAAATCCCTTCAGGAGTCTGTAAACCTCCTTCTCGGCCACTCTTTGAATCATATAATCTATGTATGGCAGCGGATAATAGTGTTGTTGGTCACTAAATTGAATTTTTTTAAGTTGACATATACCCTAGGTTTGCCATTTTTTCCTTGAGTAGCACATCAATGGGTGATACCCAGTCAGTATGCTCAACCTCATAAATTAATCATGCCTTCTACAATTTGTTTGATTCCTCCTTCACAAGATAAGCATAGTGAGGATTCATGGGATAAGGCCTTTGCTTGATATGTTTAGCATCAGGCTCCAAGGGAATTGTACAAGTATATGAGGTAGCACTCCTTTGAGATATGTACAATTCCAAGCAAACACATCACGAAACTCCTCAAGTAATTAGATGAACATCTCCTTGCTTCCTTGCTTAGATCGTCATGGATAAACAAAGGTTTAAGTGATTTTCCCTCTTCAGCAAGATCAACTTCCTTCACCCTACCTAGGCCCTCAATAGACTCGCTAGGGCACCAAGCGTAGTGACAATATGATCCCCCTTCTTAAACCAAATGAAGTGTTCAAGGAGATCCTAAGGCTTGCATTGAGAGCTTGCATCAAAATCAAGGTTCTTTTGAACTTTGTTAAGATGCTTCCTTCTCAAGTGAAATAGCAAGCTCATCCTAGAGTACAGGGCTAGGGTAGGCTGAGGTATTTCATGATTCAAGTCAGTGCTAGCACCTTTTGAATTGAACTCCTCGAACATCAATGGATCATCAATGGGTAGATCATCTAAGGGTTCAATAATGAACAAAACAGAGTTGGAGGCTCAATGTGCTAGATGGGACATGTTAAGAGCTCTTCGAACATGATGATGTTGGCCTTAGCCAAACCTTTAAAGGCTAGTCTCCATAGTGAGAGGATTTTATGTTGTTCTAACCTGTCTATGGGTGTAGGAAAGCTTTTCTACTTAGATGTTCCTAATGGACCAACATGCATCATCAATAAGGGCATAGAAGGAAGATCCTCTGGGGCATCAAGAAAGTGGGCATGGGCTACCTCAAGTCCATGTTGACTTAGCCGTTCATTAGCTTCTTTGTACTCCCCCTCCTCAGTCAATGGAAGCTCCAAGGTGGCAAGAATATGAAGCCACTATTGCTCATTCTCATGGCATGAAGCATATTTGTTCAAGGGCATCTATGTTGAGGGATAGATTGTGTCACAACACAATGAGTGAGAAATAGCTTCTAGGTCGATTGGAGTACTCTACTAGCTATTTGTTCAAGGGCCTCTATGTTGAGGGATAACATCCCTATTTGTCATTGGAACCATGTTTCAATTTGCTAAGCCTATCTATCTCATCAACTCGAACATTTTTTCTTCTGCTGCATTCCATTCCAACCACCCAATTTTTTGTTATTAATTTTTTATTACGTTTTCTATCTCATTTTTACTTTTTCTTCCATGTGAACGTGTCCTATTTTTGTCGAAACTATGCTCTAACTTGACAGGCCTATACGACACATTTGCTCAAACATTTTTCCATCTTTTTGCACTCCATTCCGGTAAATGGATTTTTCATTATTACTTTTTGATTATGTTTTCATGTGTTTTAATCGTTTTTTCCACATGAATGCACATGTTTTTTTAAATCAAATCTGTATTTTGACTTGATGGCCTTGTCCATCTTCTCAACCTGGCCATTTTTTCTTTTCATTGCCTTCCATTCTGGCCCACAAATTGTCTGTTATTAATTTTCGATCCCATTTTCAAGTGCTTTTTTTGTTTTTTCCATGTGACTACATGTTTCTCCTACTAGACATCACATTCATGTCGTCCCACTTGTTCCCCCTATCACCCTGCCCCTTTTTTTTAATCTCACGTCAATCTCATGCACAAATCTTTTTGAATTAATTTTTAAATAAAATTTCAACCCATCATCCCCTCGTGTTGCGTGAGAACATGTGGCTATCCCCTCATGACACACGTTGTGGGTTTGCCGCATCGTGTCCACGCCCCATGCATACTTTCCCTCGCGCCATCAACTCCTGATAGTGCAAATTTTTTTAACCCCGCCCCATGATGGTGCACAAGATGAGGGGATAATTGTTCTTCTTGTGCTTACACATACACACACACACACATAAACATAAAAAAATCCCTCTCCTCATCCCTCTCTCGATGGTTACCACCCCCACCCCCCCCTCTCTCTCTCTCTCTCTCTCTCTCTCTCTCTCTCTCTCTCTCTCTCTCTCTCTTCTTAATTTTTCTTACTCTTCTTCTCTCTCCTCCCCCTCTCTCTCTCCCCACAATCCCTCCTCTCCCTCCCTCCTTTCTTCTCCTCCCTTTCTCCCTTCTCCTCCCTCCCCTTCCCCACCATTGACCGCCATCTCCTCCCCTCCCTCGCTCTTCTCCATGGCCACCTTCCTTGGCCCTCTTCCACACCCACCTGCACATGCCACCTCCTCCCTACCTTCGCGTTCACGCTGCCCAATCCATCCTTGTCCTCACCTGGCCTAGTCCCATCTAGCACCTCGTCACACCTACCCCTTGCCTTCGTGCAACTCCTCCCTACCAGTGCCTCGCCACGCCTACCCCTTGCCTTCATGCTGCCTCCTCCCTACATTCGCCTCTACCTTGCCTCCTCCCCAACTTCATGCCACATAACTTCACACCACATGTGCCTCCTCCTACTCCCCCCCACCGCTACCCATTACCCCTTCCAGCCCCCCCCACCATTGTTCCTATATCCCCCCCAACTACCCTTCTTCCCCCTCCCATTTGACCCTACCCGTCCCATCGCCATTTGCCCCCTGCCCGCCGACTTGCCTCCTACTACCCTCCAATCCCCATTTTTGGGCCCCCTCCCACCCATCTTATTTGACACTCCCAGCTACCCATTTTTTCACCCTCTCACCTATTGAATTTTGACCCCCCACCCCCCTTTTTCCAATAACCCCTTACCCCTTTAACCCCCATCCCCACCCTCCTTAGTCCCCCTTTCCCCCACACACCCGCACCCGCACCCTCCCCCTTAGCCCTTGTTCCCTTGCCCTACCCCTATTCTACAAAAATAATCCCCAATAGCTCAACCACCAAAATTTAAAAAGACCCTTTTAGATAACCCCCCAACCACCAAACACCCCCCTTTTTTTGGGATGTTCTCTTGTCTGCCCCCTCCCTTGGTTCGTGTGTGCCTATGCTCGCATTCATGGGGCCCTCGTTTATGCATTCATGGTTTGTAGCTACTATTTATGCACGGGCATGTAACGAATTTTCTATATGTTTCGCACTAAGCGGTTGTTCGCGTGTAGATTTTCTTGGTTCATGCATACATACCATCTACGTCCCCCTTCACACATGAGGATGTGCATGGGGTCTCGTTAGTGCCACCATGCTGTTGTTCACATGCAGCTTGCTATTCACATGTAGTGTAGCTGGTGGGTACTCGCCTTTTACCTGCTTATTTATTATTAAAAAACAAAGAAATCCCTAAAAACACATTAAAATCATTAAAAATAAAATTAAATGCAAAAAATGACTAGGAAATCAAAAATTACAAAATTTGGATAGCAATTCCAAGTGTAAATTTATATAAAAATTTGAAAAATATTTTAAAAATCTAATTACATTTGATCAAATTCATGAAAAATATGTAAAAAAGTTAACAATAAACGTTTCAAAGAAAAATTCTAAAATTTCCAAATAATCCCTTACATAATTTTTCATTTATAAAACAAAACAAACAAAATGAAAGAAAAACCACACCCTAAAAATCACAAATGAAAAAAAATATAAACACATACTTAAAAGAAAAAATGAAAAAAGATAAAAAATAACAAACAAAGCCAAACATTCCTATTGTTTTTCTGTATGCATGGGTATTAGCCATTTTTTTAAAATTATTTTTTAATTTTCTAGGAGGTCGACTTTCTATTAGTCGACTTGGTGTCCTCCTATTTTTGCGGATTATTTGGATGTGGGATTTGCACTACTTCTTTCTCCACCGTGCCATCAGACCTTGAAGGTGTCATATACACACTATCGGGTTTCTTTTTCTTTTTCCTCTTTGCATGCACCATAACATACATTTAATTTATAGATAAAGTCACAGGGGATTCACTAGTAGTAATAAGGAGACATCACCTACGTGCAAGAAATATATGAAAATATCCCTTATCTACCCCCTATTTAAGGGACCTTACCTTATAAAATGTACATTCCTTCCCTTAAATAACCCCCCTCCCTTACACTCACGTGGAACCATATGGTAAACCCTAGTGGACCCCCCGGGGATAAAGTTAACTTGATTGTGGCTCCCACAAAATTAACACAATGCACCCCATAAAATTTTCAATTATAAATAACTAATCGTTAATTTATAAAAGGAACCCCTACCATTGCACGCGCACATGCACTGCAGATACATTTAACTTGTAAATAAAAATGAAACTCTTGTTGTCACTCATGCATGTGCTTTGCACCACACATCATGCAATTTGTAACAAGAAAGTGCATTTATAGAGACCGTCCTCCAGTCAAGTCCAATCTATGAGAGATTTGGGTTGTGAACCACAACTCATTGTGCATTAAGGGCATAATTTAACAATGAACTATTGCTAATATCATCTGCTAAAAGAAATCCATGTAGTTTTCACCCATCCACATCACGCACTATAGATTGATGAACTGTGCTTATGAGGATGGGATTTATTTGTCATACGTTGGTTGTATAAATCCCTATCTATTTTAAGTATTAATCATTAGTTCTCTTATGAGTTCATTTGGATCTGTTTGTTCTAATCAGTGTGATGTCAAGGATACAACGTGATCGTGCTTATATTTTATTTCGATTTCTTGATTATGAGGGATCAAGGTGCTTGTTTGTCTGCATATCACGAAGCTTTTGGTCGTACATGTGTGTAGATCATGTTGGATTTTTCCCATAGGCTATGGTTTGCTTGGGGTTATTTGGTTTAGTCTTGTTCACTTGTTTAATATTTTATATCTCAATTCTGGTCAGTGTATTGGTTTTTTGGAGAAATTTCCTACTTTGTTTTCCTGGTTTTCTGTGTTTTTACCTAATTAGTCTGAATGGCACCTCCTGAACCTCCTATGCTTGTGATTCAACATCCTCCCCTTCCGGTCCATGATTATTCTCTCATGTTTAATTGCATTCCTAAGGCTAGTCTTCATCTTTTTGTGGCCATGAAGTTTCCTCCAATTGATGCGAAACTCTAGAAACTTACAAGAAGCATTCGAGCTTGGTTTATGACCGTTGTTTCTATTTATCCCCTACTACTATTTAATGAGGCCATATTCCTACCCTTTGCAGCTCCTTTGGTAATCATTTATTATCCATTGTAGAAATTCTTGCCCTATTTTGCAAAAGGAGATCTCCACTCCTTTGGTAGCAAATAAGGTTATCACCAGTTCAGGAGTATCAGTGGCACATATTTCCTCTCCCCTATGGAAGCAATTATGCCAATTCCTCCAGGATCTTGATCTATATCGGGCAAGCTTGCATCTAAGTGCTTGTCCAAGGAATTATTCACTACGCCTATCTAAATTCTTGAGGCGATTAAGTTTGATTGGACAACATTTCTATTAGCTAAAATGGATCAACACTTTCAGCATGTAAAGAAGGGTCAGCTCAGCATTGTTTTCTATGGGGTTTTTCTACGTAAAATAATTAGATTGGCACATGCCTAATCCTGCCCCACTTCCTAGGCAATCTCCTCCTTCTATTCCTTCCCCTCCTCCTATGCAACCCAACTCACATTCAGAAAATGTGCCCCCTATCAAGTTCATTTGTAAGAAGTGTCACACACAAGATCCTCTTGATCCTACCCCTGTTCTGTCTCTTGTGGTATAGACTCTAATGCATGAGGTGACTAGTAGCTCCCTTCTCTCATTCCTTGCATGTTCTAATTTGTTTGTGGTACAATAAGAAGGTATATTGGATTCACAATAAGAAGGTAAAATAACAAGGTTGACTTCTTATCCCCAATCTATCTACAAAGGAGTTTCTACCTCTTTGCAGGACAAGGTAGATTCCTTGACTTGTCAATTGAGCAATGCATAAGAAGATTTGGCTTCAAAAAGGTCTGGCTTAAGAAGTGACATACATAAGCAAATACAATGAGCTACTATTTTAATGGATTCTTAGAAAGCTACTATTACAGAGTTGGAAGTTAAATTTGCAATATTAGAGACAGATAAGGTATCCATTACTAAAGAGAAGGATGATGCTTTGACATATATGCTTACTTTAGCCAACACGAAGCTTAGTGTTTGTGAGGATGAATTAAAATATGCCCAAGTGACTATGGAATCTCAATAGAAGCATGTTGATGAGTTGTAGTTTAAAATAGTTACCCTCTCTATTCCCCCTCCTACTCCTGTTATTCCTTTTATTATACCTTCTAAAGGAGAAGCTAGAGAATTTACAAGAACAGGCTAGCCTGTTGTATGATGCCTTTGCTGCCAAGGTGAAAAGGCTACAACACCGTATGAATTGTGTGCATGAAGATTTTACTCATTATAGTGAATTTGTCTCCCCTCCTCTCTCTTTTTGGCTTAAATATCATCAATAGAGGTTTGCCTTATATATCTCTTTGAGCAATGTAGATTTAAGCCTCTAAAGGACGGGGTTGGCAAGATCTTTGGTTGAGTGATTTGTTCAAATCAATGTTTGACAGAACCTTGGATGACAAGCTTGATCCTCAAGTCAAATTGCTCCCTTTCATGTATATTCAAGGATATTTGCACTTTCCAGATGAGGATTTGAATATTTATGTGGGGGATATGGTTTTTGCTAGCTATATTGTATGTACATTTTGTGGAGTTAGATCTTGCAGATGGTCTGCAAAATTTTCATCAGTACACATCATGACGTAGAGGAGATGCTTGGCATCCTCCTTTGGACGATATTGTCATTGTCCACACTATCGACATTGTACCTTTTGTAAGTCTGGTATCCAATAGTTGCATACTAAAGTGTTACAACACATTGTTGATAATCCTTTGTTTATTGAGGAGTTCTTCCAAAATTGTAGATTCTATTGTTCTACTTATCCTCATGATCCTCATGATCTTATTTCCTAATCCCTTGTTACTTTTTTCCTTCCTTATTATATTCATCTTCTTATTACTACTAATCCCAATTCCATTCCTATTTTATCTTTTACCCGTGCTTTATCCCCTCATATTCCATTTTTTACTTCATTTCCTTTTATTGTCGATCCTACTACCTCTTCTCCTCCTATAGATCCTTCTCTTGTTGTTCCTTCCATTCCTTCCATCTTTTGTTCAAAATCACTTCGAGCCTTTTTAGTATTATTTCCTCCATTTCCAACATCATTATCCTTACACTTTCCCTCTTTCTATGATCTATCATATCCACCTCTTCAACGTTCTACCCTCATTCCTATTCCACCTCCTATTGAATGTATCAATCTTCCACCTCATAATATATTGGAGACTCTTGGATTTGATAACGACATTCTCCATTTGACAACAATGGACTCCGATAGGATGACTTGTATTTAATTGGCCTCTCATTCCAAGGTCTTGGAGTACTCCTTTCGCCTATTCGAATTCTGATCTTCATTTTGCTCAGTCAGAGGATACATCCATACATTTGGTAGCACATTTTGGTTGGTACTTATCTTTTATGCAACAAAAGTCACATTTGAACACAAGGAAGTCTATACCAAATTTGATAATTAATCCTAATGAAGATATCCTAGTGGCTCAAATGGATGTGCTCTATTATTTTGCGTAATCCTTCCCCACTAGATTCATTATAACGGATGTGTTGTTTTCAATTCCTTTAGAATGCACCTTTCCATTTTTGTGGATGAAAGCAAAATCCTAGAATGCCTCAAACTTAGTACACAATTGAAGAAGAAGTATCTTCATCCTAGTAGACATGTGGACTAGTTTTAAGATGTATTTTCTTCTTCTTTTTCACAATTAATGGAATCTTCTCTAGTTGTCTTTCATTGTTGAGGGTAGTTGCCATTCAGACTATTTTGTATTTGTGATTGTGAGGTTTATGTTCTATGTTCTGTGATGTGTGTGGTGTGTGTATATTATCCTTATCACATGGAGACAATGAAGTTACTATTAAGAAGATTGAAGATGAAGCTAATCAAAGTTAGTTGGAGATTGAAGTTCAAGATTGTCTGGATGACAATGTTCTCCAATGCAGAAAACTCTTATATCCTTTACTAATTTGTTTGCTTCTAGTTTGACCATGAAGGATTGATCTATACTTTAAGGTATTTTCCTTTCCTCAATCTATTTGCTAGATCCAAGTTATTTTAAAGAATGGATGGAGTCATGATTGGTTGTTGCCTACCACATGATTGTTGATGAAGATAAAGTGATGAGCTAGTATTTTGAGCTTTTATTCTCTTTTTATAAGGTTGTGAGGACGCTCCTTGATTAAGTGTGAGGATATATTGAGGGTTGAATTGATTTACTTTTTGAGATATTTTTGTTGTTTTTGTGAGATAAATGGTTGATTTTGAGGGTTATCGATTGATTTTTGTTGATTTGAAAGTTTTTTGGAATGTGTTGGGATGGGTTGAGTCTATTTGAGGAGGCCGTGATGATTTTTGGTTGAGATATAATGTTCTGAGATGTTTTGTGATGTGTTTGTTTGGTTCTGATAGGGTTTGTTTTGATCTATTTCCTTTCTGTATGTGAGGTTGAGATTGTGAATAAGTTTTTTTAGGAATGACCGAGAACATGTTGGATGGTTTGAAATGGTTTTGGTTGAAGGTGCATGGTTTTAATGCCTTCTGTTGACCATGTGTAGTGTTCTATAGAGCCTCTAGCTCTGTTCTGTAAGCTTACGCTTGCTTCTATATTTGTTTCTGATGGATGGGTGTTTAGCTTGGGTAATGTTTTGTAATCTTGAAAGATAAAGAATGCAAGCTCAAAATAGCTTGAAGAAGTAAAAGAAGTAGCTAAAGAAGACTTGATGTAAAAGAAGATTTGATGTAAAAACTACAATGATAGTGACAATAGTGAGCTCTCAAGGAACACTATAGTGACTCTGATCACTCTTCATATTAGACATATCTCTTGGGAGGGATATCCACAACCAAGAGAGGGTTAGTGAGGATTATTGATGGTATTTCTAATGTACTATTGAGTGAGGATATGTGTGAGAGAGATAGAGTATGAGAAATAGTCATTTCTATGTTGGAAAACATTATATCTATATGAGAGATTGAGAGAGGACTATGAAGACATTGAAGATGAATACTATGTGATGAAATTCCATTCAAAGTGGAGCACTCTTTTGTCTTTTTGTGGTTCTTTGATTGATTGTAAGAAGAATATGAAGAATGTGATCAATTTTTTTTAAATAAATCCATGGGAGATTCTTTTTATGATGTTGAATAAAGATTTGTTGTGCCTCGTATTCTTTTTCCTGCTGTTGTGGTTACATAAAGGATGAAAACAAGCTTGTTGATGAATACAAGTTAGATTTTCTTATAGTAAGATCCATGTTTCCTTGGTCTTCTCTCGAGAGCTCCATTTCCAAAAGAAAAAATTAACAAAAAATTGTTCTATTTTTGTAAAGGGCTTAATGCAACAAAATAGATGCATCAAGGAGAACCCTCTCATTGCATGGGGGAATATTGTACCCATTCTTGTATCATGCACTCTCTTTTCCCATGCTCTCTCAAGTTCATTGTGTTTTCATCTCAATTTGTTTTATAATAGTTAAGATATGGTGAGAGTGTTACAATTGGTATCAAGACTTGGTGTGATTGGTGAATTGGTCACTATCAACTATGCTTCCTTGCATGCTTAGAAGGGTTCAATGTCATGTACATCAAGCATTGCTACACTATCCATTGGTCTAAGGTTTGACACAAATGACATTTTTAAGAAATCTCTCAAAAACCCTCTTCTACAACTCAAATCCTGTATGAACCCCTCTTTGGAGAGTAGCCAAAAAACATCTCCTTCTTCTTCCCCATGTAGCCTACTAGAATGGGCCACTTCTCTTCATAATTAATTTTTTAGCAAACTAAACTCACTCCAGTTGGCTAATATAAATGTAAAGCTAACCATCAGAAGCTCCAAATCTACTTTAATTTTCTCCTCTTGTTGTCTATCTCTCCTCTCCAAGAACTAACAACTCTCCTTGTATAATAATTACTTCTTTTGTTTTTTGTGAAGAATAGGAGGGGGCCAAGTGAGAGAAGATTTTTGAAGCCAATTTAAAGCACAAAAAGACCCCAGGAAGTGTAAAAGAGTAAATTTTCATGGAAAATAAACAATTGTGAATCAAGGAGTTGGAGTTTTCTAGATGCATTTTGACACCAAGAATCCAATGCAAGTCTCCATTTGTCAATCTGAGATCATTTGACCCCCCATTTAATCACCGCAAGGTTTGGCATTATGAACCAACTATCGAATTCGAGAGCTAGAAAGTGTGTGATACAGGCCAAGTTGATAGATTTCAATGCCATGAGAAGCTAGCCATCTAGTTCATTTGCGATTTGAAACTTGTTTGACCCTCCATCTACCCAAACCCACTTCTAGGAAGTGTGAACATGTAAAAATTGAACTGGTTAACCTTTAAAGAGCTAAGAACTTTTTAAGAAAATATTTTTTTAGTGTGGAGGAGGGGGTGCAGTTTCATGGTGCCCCCTTTATTTGCATGATCATGGCTTTTCGAACTAGGCCGATTGGGCAAAGATGGAAGGCGTATCCCCGATCTACACTTTAAGGGCTTCAATCCATCTGTATGCATGCACAATATAATGAACCGAATGAAAACATCTTATTTCATTCTTTCTCTCTCCTCTTTGCACCTTGTTCCCATGGCTTAATCTATAAGAGAGGAGGGGTGGGCTGAAGCGATAGATTTTGGACATGGGATAATGTTGAAGCATTATGAAGCATAGATCGATGATCGAAAGATGTGTCAGTGGCCATGATGAGCGTTAGCGGCTTCACGAGCACAAGATACGTATGGATTTTTGTGTGATTTTATGTGTAAGTGGTTTTCTCATAGTTTTATGATGCATTTTGGTTTCATATGGTTGGAAATGGTTGCTACTACTTGCAAATGATTCGTTCTATCAGAAAACCATCAAGTATTAATTGTTTAATAACTTTGTGCTAAGGAGAGGTCTCTAGGAAGCTGGAACAACCAATCTGCTTGAATGATAAGACACTTGAGCCCAATGAGGTCATTCATTTAGTTGATAGTACCCAAGAACAGATAGCCCACATTGATGTCATATCAGTGGGAAGGCTTGGACTGGTGGATTTACAAGAGGCCAAGATTAAACTTTGATATTTAGGTTGTAGTGAGCTAGCTTGCATATGTGGTATAAGACTAGCCCTTGCATTGTGTGTCATTCTTTTTTGTATCTTGGTTAGTCTGATAGGATGCAATGTATATGCCCATATGCCAAGAAAACCATGTAATTGATGAATTAAAATGACACATTCTCTTTAGTCCAAGAGGGCCATTTATTTTGCAGTGCACTAAGTTGATTCCATAAGGCCAAGAGGGCCATGTAAGTATTTGTTTGGTGCAGGTGCAGCTAATGCTTTCTTGTCTTAGTGTTGCAAAAGCTTCTTGTGGCCAAGTCAAGGTGATGTTCTTCCTTTTTTAGTGCTTTCCCTTTGTGCTATATATGTATATATGTATGTGGGGGATTTTCTTCTTTTGGGGACCGGCAGTCAAGGTATGAAGTCCTAGAGTTTAGGTTATGTGTGTTTGGGGAGGTCGTCTGAGCAATTGTTCGCCTCCTATAAAGGCATTATTAGGTACTCTAAGAACTGTTTTGAGAGTAGTCCTAGTGACCCTGTTCTGCCAACCTATTAGGTAGCTATTTCTAGGAGTTTCTATTAGTTGTGAAGTAAATAGAGAAGCTTGCCAAATAAAGAAAAAGAAGAAACAATGAATATATCTTAAGTCTAGTGTACACATGTGTGAAAAAAGGGGTTCTAACCCCTGAACAAAAGAAAAAAAAAAGAAAGAAAAATCTCCAGAGCAGATGCTCATTGCCTTGCGAAGGCCTGGTAGGTTCCTAGGAACGAGTTAGAGACCCGAGGCTGATGCCTTGTCTTCCTAGGGGTGAGATTTAGTTGAAAAAAGAAATAAGGATGGTTGGAGTGAAATAAAAGTGAGAAAAAGAAACAAATTTAGTGTCGCCTTGCGAGAGTTTAGTAGGTTCTTGGGTACCAAGACAGGACCCAAGGCCAATGTCCTATTTTCCTTGGGTCATAATACACTCAACTCCCTCCTTTTTACACACCCAAGTATCAAGTCCAAAAGTATTAAAAAGTGATGAATCAAAAGTCTTTGAAAATGAAAGATCAAGCTATAGGAGTCCTCGCCTAGTAAGAGTTCTTGGTCCAATTGTCCTATGTTAGGTAGGCAGGTCAAGCCACCACTTTGGATGACTCCTTTGATAGTTCTTTTTAGCCAGTTTGTGTTGGAGCAGTTGGTTAGCAACTAGATCTGGATCTCTGTCAAATTATACTTAACCTGTTCCTTGAGGATCTTCATGTCTTAATTTGGTTAGGGTGTAGGGTGAGAACTGTGTTTACGTTTTGTTCTATATTCTTTTTTAAAGTAGCTTGATGCTCTCTATGATTTCTTCATGTGCATGTCAGTTCATGGATTCGATGGGTTGAGTCACCCTATCCCATGGTTGCCAATGAGAGCAAATTTTTATGCTGATTTAAAGTGCAAAAAGACTCCATGAGGTGTAAAAGAGTAATTTTTCATGGAAAATGAATGGTTACGGATCAAGGAGTTGGAGTTTTCCTAGATGCATTTCGACCCCTAAATCCAATGCAAGTATTCATTCATCAATCAGAGGTCGTTTGATCCCCCATTTAATCCCCACAATGTTTGGCATTATGAAGCAGCCTATCAAATCTGGGAGTTAGAAAGAGCGTAATGGAGGCTAGATTGATAGATTTTGATGCCACAAAGCTAGCCATCCAATCCATTTGCAATTCAAAGCTCATTTGGCTCTCCGTCTAGGCCAGGACCATTCGAAAAGTGTGAACATGAAAAAATCGAACCGATTAACTTCTAAAGTTATTGATTAAGGTAAGGGATTTTTTTTAAATGGTTTTTTTTAGAATTTGAGGGGGGGAGGAGGAGGGGTAGCTTTTTGGCACCCCCTCGATTTGCATGATCATGGCTTTTCGGACTACTAGGTCAATTGGGTAGAGATGGAAGGCATATTTCCTAATTTATGCGTCAAGGGCTTCAATCTGACTTTATGCACCCACAATATAATGAACCAAACGAAAATATTTGATTTCAATATTTCTCTCTCCTCTCTACACATTGTTCCCATGGCTTAATCTATGTGAGAGGGGAGTAAGCTGAAGTGATAGATTTTTGACGTGGGATGATGTTGAAGCATTATGAAGCGTAGAGCGATGGTCAAGAGGCATCAACGGCCACGGATGAGCATCAGTGGCTTCAAAGCATGAGATACATATGGATTTCTTTGCGATTTTATGCGTAAGTGGGATTTTTCATAGTTTTATGATACATTTTGGTTTCATATGATTGCAAATGGTTGCTACTACTGCTTGCAAATGATTTGTCCTATCAAAAAATCAACAAGTATTAATTGTTTAATAATTTTTTATTAAACAGCAAAACCTGCAAAATGCAATTTTATGATAAATCATGAGTTTTATATGTTTTAATGTGTCATATCATGTTCCTATGGCATGAAATGGTGAATAATGATAAATCTCCATATTCCTAATCATTTTACATTTAAAAAACTTGGAAATATCATAAATATATATATAATAAATTAAAAATTAAGCAAAATGGGATCTATATGGAGAAAATTAGATTCTATGCACCAAAAATTTACGAAAAGTTATGAATGTATGGTGTGGCTAGGATATGAGGTTTAGCCTCAGCCTATCTCTATATTTTTATTAATGTGCGCATTTATTGCTTTCCACATACGAAAAACACATAAAAATACTCTCTACACCTACCAATGAATTCAAAATCATAAGCATAGGGGGAAAGGGTTGTGGGAGTTATGAATCCACTGAAATTTGATTTTTTCATATCTTGACATATAGGATTAGTTCATTTTAAGTTTTTAAAAGAAGGGCAGTAGCACAAATTATTTCGGTTCTGCCTTAGCAATGACACATTGTGCTAGGGTGAATTCATGAAAATAATTACTTGCACACAATCTAGGTTATTTGATTTATAAGTTTACATGTGTGCGCACTTAGAGGCATTCACATTTGCATTGTATTACATATACACAGTATCAAAAAAACAATTCTAGATGCATAGCACTTGTTTTTGAGCAATTGACATACGTTGTTGAGTGTAAGGAGTCCTATGATGTAGGATAGTACGTTCGGTTCTTTTGGGGTCTGATTTGGTAATGATTGAATTATCTCCCAAAACTGACATTACAAGAGACAACTATGTTGTGTATGTGCTTTATGTTGGAACAACGCATCCTAGGGCTACTCGCTGGGGTGTATGAAAGCCTTAGAGAGGGGCCACAACAATCTGCTCTACGAGTTGTCCCCTGTGTATGTGAAACGAGGTGCTAGATACCGATATGTTTGGGAACTCCAATTCCTTAGAATCAAGAAGGGAAACATGTTGAACTACACTTTAGAAATAATATCTACAAACACATTCTTTGGTTAAATCAGTTCATAATGTCTATATGCTCCTAGTCAGGAGGCCATCGGGTTGTTTAGGTGATGCAGCTTGGCTAGAGCCCTAGAGCTAGTGTCAGGCCAATTTTTGGTCATCGAGGCTTAGCTTTAAGGCTTATAAGGCTAATTCCTTAAGGATTTTTGTTTTAAGCCTTATAAGCTTCATATGAATGATAGACATACCAAATTTATCACAATCTCTTCATGATTGTTGGAAGTGATTAGACAAAAGGGGGGGATTATTTTAAGCCACAAGGCTTACCCATGTAAAAAAGAACCTCCTAGCCATATTTTCCTTATTTTCAATCCTCTTACTAGCTATTCATATGCAAGGAATAGAAAAGCATCTGCAAGCCATATTTTGTAATGAAGATCAACATTTGTGCATTGCATATTGTATTTTACTTGAAATTTATTCCTACAAAAATTCTAGCATCCTACTCGTACAAATTTAAGCTTTTTGAGGCATTTTCAACAATCACTACAACCACCATAATTAATTTGTCATCATGGGAGATTCTGTAACCTCTCTATTGATGCATGAATCAATTTATACACCACCACCATTGGCTACCATGGGACAAATGCAAAGATCGAGTCTCAATTCAAGAACAACTATTTTGCATTAAAAGGATTGCTTGAAGTTTATCCTAACCAAGATTCCCTTAACATGATTGCTACTCTCAATGCTCAAGCATAATGAAAGGAGGTCAAATTCAATAAGCACACTTCGAAATTTTGCACTTTTGATGGTATGACAATATTAAATATGGTAGGTGTGTTTTTTCTTGGATTATTTAGTTTGATGATTATTTGCATGATGAGCAATATCTCCAATTAGAGAAGATCAAACATGCTTCATATCCACTGGTTGATAAAGCTTCTCTATGGTGGAACATTATACATACAAGTATTTATCACCCTCTTACTTAGAATGATTTCCAAGTGAAGATTCTTGAATGCTTTCTACCCTCACAGTTCAAGCTACATGCTTAGCAACACTAGAATGTTCTTGCTCAATTGAGAAGAATTTCTAATAATGTTACAATTGACCCTAACAACACTGTGTGTATAATGTTATGTACAAAGTACTTCGAACTAAATCTAAATAGAGCTTACAACGTGCTATTACAAAGGTGCTACTATGACATAAATCAATACAATTTTATATTTTTTGTAAAGCTTAAAATTTTAAAAAATACTATAAGAGTAGCTTTACTTTCTATTGTTTTCTTTCTCCTTCTATCTTACTTCCTTGCCCCTTCCCATTTTCATACACAAACAAGGGTGCACTATTGCACACTAGATCATTGCCCTTTTGCTTTCTTTTTTTTTTGGAAGGGCTTGAAAGAGAGCTTGGGGCAAGTTGATTTTTCTTACTTATTTGCTCATACTACTTGCTTGCTTGTAGAATCTTGTTGTTCATCTCTAATGCTTTTTGGTTCATATTAGAATGAATAATGTATTGTGATCTCACCAATATAGTGGAATTATTAATGTTATTTTTATTTATGTATTGATAAAATTTATGCATACATGAACAAGAAAATAGTGTTGTTGTGTTGTTGGTTGGTTTTCATTTAATATTTTAACTTTTTGCATTTGATATGTTAAGATTTCCATGATTTTTTTGGTTAGTTGTAGCATGTTGATATTGAACTCTCCACGAATGAATGTTGGTTTATATGGTGTGCATGTTCTTCTTTTTTCTTTTATGTGAATGAGAAAGTCAATTGGGTTTGTATTAGTTCTTTGATATTCAAATACTATATGCATTGTTCATTATTTGGCTAGATATGTTCACTTGTGATTGTTTCATAATCTTGTGTCATTGTGATTTGTTTGTGCAATAGCTACTCAAATCTTGCTAGTAACACTAACTTCATTATCCCACAACGTTTTTGCATCACAAATCGCCTAATAGGGAGCTAGGGGGGAGGAGGCACAACAAAGTGAACACATAGAGAATTTTCCATTAATAGAATCACTAAGATCATCTTTGCTCTTAAGGATCATCATATTTGTGGAAGTTCAGCTAGATTCGACACCTTAGTATAGGATCACTATTGCTCAAAGGCCATGTGTTCAATGGTTTATGATTCAAAGGTCAAAACTATTATAAAGCACTTGAGATCACGAAGCCCTTGAGATTGCAATGGCTCCAAGGAGATGTCCCAATACCACTACTCCATTGATGATGACAAATGGTATATGTAGAGGCAAGCTCATGCTCTATTGCCAAGACACACGGACCCCTTATTGTTTCAAGCATTTCAAGGGAGCACCTATGGCTATCTCTCACCTAGCCGATGCACCTTGAATCCTATTGGGGTGTAGTGAGCTTACCTTGATACCCAAATGAGTCACCTCCTCCCTCAAGCACTCCAGTAGCTCCACGATTCGTGATGCGAGCTCAAGCAACCTTAAGCCTCCACCTTCAAGCTCCATCCTCCATAGATGTGCACAAGACAAGAGAAGAGAAGAGAAGAAGAGAGGAGATGATGGAGAGCTTCTTCTCCTTGATCCCACACCCTCACACACTCACTCCCTCACCCTCTGTAGTATTTCCGCACGAAATATTAATAATTTTAGACCCTGCTCACGCCGCGCAGTGAGCAATTTAAAGTGACCTCCCTGCGACAAAAAGACTTTGGCTAAGTACTTACCCCACGTGCATCATCAAATCCTAGCCCGCATTTCACACAAGAGTCCGTGGCTAAAAGCCGCAAGCCCACACACGAACACCCTTCACGGGAAAGGAAAAAGGGTAATGGATAATTTAGTGCAAATTTTTTAACTATTAACCCCTCCCCTTCAACCATTGCATGGCGGGGGAGAGGGAGTGTGAGAGGAGTGAAGAGGAGTAGGAGAGCACGAGGGGAGCAGGAAGTATGCAAACTAGCCACATGTGTGGCTATCTCCCCCCCCCCCCCCCCTTACCCTATAAGACCTCCCCCCTCTCAAGCATGAGGGAAGGGAGGAGAGAGAGAAGGTTGTGGAGCCCTTGTACTGCCCGCCATCGTCACCGTGTTGCCCTCACGTCGCCGTGCTACCCGCCAGGCTACCACCTCTACCCACCATATCATCACCCTCCTCATCCCCTTCGTCGTCATCCTCTCCATCCACCCCATCATCACATCTTTTTTTTCCACGTTTTTTGTCAGAGACAGAAGCTTAGAAGCTTATTTAGAAGCTTCTAATCTTAAGCCTCCATAGGCCTGGTTCCCTCGTGCTTCCCCGGGAAATTTAAAACCAAGTCCCTAAGGCCGTGTCCTGTGCAAAAGGAGGAGATATCGGATAGAAGTAGATTCGATACGCGAAGTGACCCAAAGGACAGTTGCTGGAATGAAATTACTGCATCAAATGGCCCCCAAACAAAATATGCGAGGCACACACGCAGGAGCCGCCAACCTGAGTTCACACATGGACAACGCTGCGAGTCCTCATGCTTAGGTTCCAATTGTATTCTCACATAAGAGGGGATGCATTGAGCACAATGGTTAGGAAAATTTAAATGCATTTATCCATCATTTTACAAAGTTTAGTGCATGTCGATTTAATTGAAATTGCTTGCACTCCCGTCAACAAGGGTAGTTGCAATCTCCTTGAATGTATAATGCATAAATTAGAAGAAGGATCGTGCTAAGAAGAATAGAGCTTGTCGCATGTTGCACTTATGATTTAAATTCATGGATGTGATACGTATAGAGGATAATCTTAGATGCCATTGAATGTTGTCCAAAGAATCGCAATGCATGGAAAGGAAACTATGAACTTTTCCAGTTGCATGCGAGGAATGCTTGCATTTTAGGTCGGTTAAGTGCTAAAGGACGGGCTAAATCATTAATGGATCTCATGGCATTTCACTCATGCATGGAATTCTTTTATCGAAGTTTGTATTTAGAAAAGGATGCATTTCATATTAAAGCTTGAATTCAATGCATTAAGTGAAGGGTTATGAGCATAGTTCTTGATGAAATTCAACATAGGTTTTTATACGAGTTAGCCCTAAGTGTCAATCATTATAGTTTAGGCAAGTAAGAGAAATGGTCATTGATTGATTGTGGCAGTACGCATTCCTTCATTTCACCACTTTGTGCAAAAAGACTAGAAATAGCCACAATAGATGCACCTACCTTGCTTGTGGAATTAGCAAATGGTCGTGAGGTCACTTGTACCAGGAAAACTGCTAAGATGAAATTCCTACTGGGTGGAAAGTCGACTTCGGTTAGATTCAGGGTTATGAACCTAGGCATCCATGAGTGTTTGCTCGGAATGGATTGGCTTAAACCTAATGATGCCCACATTCACTGTGGAAAGGACCAAGTTTCCTTTCGAAATTCCAAAGGGGAATTGGTCACAACTCAAGGAGAGGCTGGGAAACCAAAAATCCAATTGACCAAAGCATCTCGAATAATAAAAGGAGTTAGAAAGGGGCTACATGTCTATTTGATTAAGCTAAATAAGCTAGATCAGAAGCCTAGGAAAGAACCTTCATGGTTAAAGGAATACGCAAACGTATTTCTTGAAGAGCTGGCAGAGCTTCCTCCTCAAAGGGGAGTCGATCACGAAATCAAGCTAGCGCCAGGAGCTGCACCAATTGCAAATAGACCATATAGAATGTCCATCCCAGAAGCAATTGAGATAAAGGAGCAACTCAAGCAACTGTTAAACCAAGGCTACATCCATCCTAGCAGTTCACCATGGGGAGCTCCACTGCTATTCCAGAAGAAGGACGGGACACTTCGGTTATGCATTGACTACAGAGGGTTGAATCAATCAACCATTAAGAACAAATATCCTATTCCAAGAATAGATTAACTTCTTGACCATCTTCAAGGTGCGAAGATCTTCTCCAAGATTGATCTCAGGTCTGGATATTATCAGATAAGGATCAAGGAAGAGGATATCCCAAAGATGGCATTCAGTACAAGGTATGGACACTTTGAGTTACTGATCATGTCATTCGGGCTGACAAATGCTCCTGCTACCTTCAACAGGCTAATGCAGGATATCTTTAGACCATATCTTGATGACTTCGTACTCATGTTCTTTGACAATACCCTAGTCTACTCCAAACAGGAAGAAGATCATGAACCCCAGCTTCGCATTGTTCTTGAAACAATGAGGGCACACAAGCTTTATGCCAAGAAGAAGAAGTGTGCATTTTTCAAGTGATAGATTGAATATATGGGATTCATTGTATCAGCGGAAGGAATTTCAGTAGATCCAACCAAGGTCAAAGACGTTCTGGAGTGGCCAACACCAACAACTGTCAAAGAAATATGCAGTTTTCTTGGATTGACAGGATGGTATAGGGTCTTTATAAAAAACTATGCTTTGATTGCAGCACCTCTGACGGATCTACTGAAGAAGCAAGCATCAATTATATGGTCACCTGCTAAACAATCCAGCTTTGACAAACTAAAGCAAAGTTTGGTGTCAGCACTTGTCCTAAAACTTCTGGACCTTAGCAAGGAGTTTGAAGTAATAACTGATGCTAGCACACTTGCCTTAGGATGTGTGCTTGAGAGCGGAATTTTGGTGCCGGAAAGTGCTTAAAAATAGCAAAAAATTATGAATATCAAGGGAAAAATATTCACTGTCAAAGGCGGCGGCTCGATCTAGGACGATTTTAAGCGCCAAAGTGCTTTAAAGGTGCCCGAGCGATACTTGTTGATTTTTCATAATTTTTCAAACAGTCGTGCGGGTTGGCAAGAGTTACTGGCCAATGCGGGATGCCAAGCCGGACGCCCAGGATTTTTCAGAGCTCAATTCGGAGTCCGGACGGGGAAATGGCCAAGGAAACGGTCAAGATATGAAAAGGTGGACACTTGGGAGGCCAAATTTGAGCATGCCTTTTGAGTTTGGACCCCCCCCCCCCCCCCCCCCCCCCCCCCCGCCCCAAAAAAATTTATGCACCTTATGAAGCAAAAAACGTGGAGAGAGAATGAAGAGGGATGAAAAAACGTGGAGGAAGATGGCGCCCGAAAAATGCGCCATGGAGGATTGAGAGGCAACTTGCCTGCTGCAAACAACCCCCCCAATGGATTATGGGGCTTCATTCCCTCCTGAATGCTGACTCTATCGCCGCCCTTCGCCCGTCAATTGATGGCCTGAATGCTAAGATAGAAATCTAGTCTTTCTCTCTCCTCCCTCTCTCTCTTCTAAAGGCAAGTTCATGTGGGAAGAAGAAGGAAGAAGAAAGAATGATGGAGGCTTGTCCGACATGGATCGGATTGCTCCACGGGCTGGAAATGGTGATTAGTGATTATGCTGGACATGAAGTGCTGCTGATTTCCAAATCTACAGCCATGGACATAAAACCCGAAACACACAAATAAGCGGTAATTCAAAATTTTCAAAGGAAATTTGAGATTCTATGGCTTTTGATTGATGAAATGTTGTTCATGTGGGATAAAAATTGTTCATGTTGCTGTTTTCTATGGGTTCTTGCTGGTCATAATCAAAAAATTAAAAAAATATGCATTTTGTGGTTCAAGATAATATGCTAAAACACGAAAAACATGAAAAATCAAGGGAAAATGATGGGTTTTGGCATAAAAAGGGGGAAGTAAATAGGAACATCAACTAAACTTTCATTTTTCTGCAAGAAGGAACTAAGGGCCACAGCCCATAACCTGTTTTGAATTTTCAGTAATTAAATAATGCAGGAAAATAAGGGAAAATACAAGAAAAGGGTGGAAAAACCCTAAAAAATAGGGGAAAAATACATTTTGGGTTTCGAAAAATAAGGATAAATAAGAGCAATGTTTGTGAATGTTTGTGGGGACCGAAGCATGAGGATTTGCCTCAGTTCAACCCCACCTTCTTGTTCTAGTGTGGTTTTTTCCGCTTTCTACACATAAAATGATGTCAAAATACCCTATAAACCTATCCAATGATGCACTATTTAAACAGGGAAGGGTAGAGGAGTTGAAATATGTCTAAATGCCGTGTGAAATGATGGAAAAGTTGCTGATTTCTATGCATAGCATTTAGGACGGAGGATAATTAAACTTAAGAGCTTAATAGCACGAGGATCACCTCGGTGCTAGGCCCATGCAACGAAGCACGAACGGCAGTTGGAAACCATTAAAAGGATGTTTTTGCACTTGTGCACGATACTGTTTTACTAAATGTTTGAGCACTAGGCATCCACCAAATGCATGGAGCATGAAAAAGAATTTAAAAGTATCAGTGATCAGCTCCTGGACATGCATTGCAATTGGTTTATTAGGATATGACCTACGATGAGAGGCAGTGAGGTACCCATGCTGTAGGCTAGTCGTGGGGTCTAGGGGAAAGAGAAGTAAGGACAATGGTACATTCCTAGACACGTTTATTTGGTACCTTGAGCGACTTTTGTGCGATGTGTCTATTTGTTGAGCGACGCACTGAGGGGCCAATCCCCAAGGTGTAGGAGAGTCGCAGAGGGTTGACGGCATTCAGCCGTAGGAGGAACCCCATGTGTATGTGATTTGAGCCTTTTGGCTATGTGAAAGGGACTCCCTGTGAGGAGTAGTGGGCTAGGATTAGTTGGACTACAACGTATTACAAAAGTAATGTTTAGGAAGGCAGAGATTTTGATAGACGCTCCTGGCTGCGAGGCCGAGGGGTTGTCTTGTGCGTAGTGACGAGGTCCGGCTAGTGCATGAGCCAGTGCCGGCCC
The DNA here is from genome assembly GCF_053477565.2 of Lygodium microphyllum. Classification (NCBI taxonomy): domain Eukaryota; kingdom Viridiplantae; phylum Streptophyta; class Polypodiopsida; order Schizaeales; family Lygodiaceae; genus Lygodium; species Lygodium microphyllum. The sequence goes on from NC_141143.1 coordinate 163,774,542, forward strand.
GTTTTTTGGTCCATCAGTGCTTATGCAAGAAGGTCATCCTGTAGCATACTCTTCGAGGAAACTGAAGAGCCATGAGAGAAATTATGCTACCTACGATCTGGAGTTGTTAGCTGTCATCCATGCTCTCAAGCTTTGGAGACACTACTTGCTGGGTAACAAGTTTACCCTAGTGACGATTCATAAAAGTCTTAAATGGATCTTTACCCAAAATGAGCTCAATATGAGGCAACGTCGATGGATTGAAGTGCTGGAGGAATATGATTTTGAAATCAAATACCGGCATGGAAAGGAAAATGTAGTTGCCGATGCACTCAGCCGTGCAAGGCATTTCTGAATTCTCTGATTTTACAAGATCCATCAATAGCTAGATCTCTAGCCACAAAGGTATCCATGCCAAACAACCCAATACTTGAGCTAGCTAGAGAAGAGGCATGCCATGATCCAATCTATCAGAAATTGCTAAGGGAGATCCCTATCAAAGATCAAGACCCGAAGCTATAGGCAAATTATCAAGAATTCTCTATCAATAATGGACTTGTCTACTATAGAACGAGATTATGTATACCGACAAGCCATTCACTCAAGCAGAAGATACTTTGGAAAGACCATGAATCCCCTTTTTCAGGACATCCTGGCTATGCCAAGACCGTCAATGCAGTGAGAAAGAGCTATTATTGGGAGAGGCTTAAAGGTGACATTCTCAAATATGTCACTAAATGTTTGTCTTATCAACACATTAAGGCCAAACATGTCAAAATGCCAGGGAAGTTGCAACCACTTGACATTCTCCAAATGAAATGGGAATTCATTAGTATGGACTTTGTTGTTGGCCTACCCCAAGTTCAGGAAGAATACAACTCCATTATGGTTGTGGTAGATATGCTTACCAAGGTTGCACATCTTATCCCTATTAAGACAAACTATAAAGCCTCAGACATTGCAAGGTTATTCATCAAGGAGGTATTCAAACTGCATGGGTTGCCCAGAAGAATCATTAGTGATCGTGACTCTCTCTTCACATCACATTTCTGGAGGGCTATCTTCGAGGCCATTGGGACTCAACTCTGTTTCAGTACAGCTTACCATCCCCAAACCGATAGTCAAACAGAGCAAGTCAACCAAGTCGTTGAGGAAATGCTAAGGGCACACTGCTACCGTGAACCCAAAAAGTGGATTCAATATTTGCCACTGGTTGAGTTTGCCTACAATGCTTCCTACCAATAGAGCATTCAGATGACCCCTTTTCAAGCATTGTATGGGCATGACTGTTATAGTCCTTTTAACTTTTCAGATCCAACCGTAAGGATTGAAGTCTCAAAGCAAATGTTGGAAGATATGGATAACCAAATCAAGTCAATAAGACAAAACATCCAAGCCGCGAAGGACAGACAAAAGGCTTACGCAGATTTGAAACGTCAAGATAGATCCTTCGTTGAAAGAGATATGGTCTTCATTCACATACGTCCAAAGAAGAGTTCCCTATCCTTGGGTGAATGCAAAAAGTTAAGTCCAAGGTATTGTGGACCCTACAAGATTCTCAAGTGCCTAGGGCCTAGTGCTTACAGACTTCAACTCCCTGAGAACCTAAAAGTTCATAATGTATTCCATATCAGTCTACTAAAAAAGTATGTACCTAACCCTAGTCACGTGCTTGATGATCAACAAGTTGTAATGCCTAGCCAAGGAGTCCTTGAGCTACGGCCTGACAAGGTCTTAGATGTTAGGGAGAGGCATTTGACATGCAGAACCTTGAGAGAATACCTCATCCAGTGGAAAGATTATCCCGAAGAGGATGCCACTTGGATGAATGAAAGCACTCTCAATCAACAATACCCCCAGTTCTTCTCAAGATGAGGACATCTCAATTCCTCTAAGGGGGAGAGGATGTAATATTTCTGCACGAAATATTAATAATTTTAGACCGCACTCACACCGCGCAGTGAGCAATTTCAAGTGACCTCCCCGCAACAAAAAGACTTTGGCTAAGTACTTACCCTGCGTGCATCATCAAATCCTAGCCCGCATTTCGCACAAGAGTTCGTGGCTAAAAGCTGCAAGCCCACGCATGAACACCCCTCATGGGAAAGGCAAAAGGGTAATGGATAATTTAGTGCAATTTTTTTTACTATTAACCCCTCCCCTTCAGCCATTGCATGGCGGGGGAGAGGAAGTGTGAGAGGAGTGAAGAGGAGTAGGAGAGCATGGGGGAGGAGGAAGCATGCAAACTAGCCACATGTGTGGCTATCTCCCCCCCTCATCCTATAAGACCTCCCCCCTCTCAAGCATGAGGGAAGGGAGGAGAGAGAGAAGGTCATGGAGCCCCTATACTGCCCGCCATCGCCGTCGTGCTGCCCTCACGCCATCGTGCTACCCGCCAGGCTGCTGCCTCTGCCCACCCCATCATCACCCTCAACACCACCCTCCTCATCCCCTTCGTCGTCATCCTCTCTAGCCACCCCATCATCACATTTTCTTTTCCACATTTTTTGTCAGAGAAAAAAGCTTAGAAGCTTCTAATCTTAAGCCTCCATAGGCCCGGTTCCCCATGCTTCCCTGGGAAATTTAAAACCAAGTCCCTAAGGCCGTGTCCTACGCAGAAGCAGGAGATATCGGACAGAAGTAGATTCGATACGCGAAGTGACCCAAAGGACAGTTGCTCGAATGAAATTACTACATCAAATGGCCCCCAAACAAAAGACACAAGGTGCACACGCGGGAGTCACCAACCCAAGTTCACGCATGGACAATGCTGCGAGTCCTAATGCCCAAGTTCCAATTGTATTCTCGCATAAGATGGGATGCGTTGAACACGATGGTTAGGAAAATTTAAATGCATTTATCCATCATTTTACAAAGTTTAGTGCATGCCGATTTAATTGAAATTGCTTGCACTCTCGTCTTTTAGGAAAAATATTAGCGTCTCTAAGAAAAGATCACCTCTTGTCGCAAGACAGTTAGATAGATTTAGGTAAATCGCTTGTAATGGCATAACCCACATGGGATTCACAAAAGCATAAATAGTTAGTACGACAAACACCTCAAAATGCTAGATAGGGTTTGGTTACGTTACAAATTCTGCCTAGTATCGCACTTGGGATGCCAAGTCAAGATTTTCGATCCCAACGGTTCTACCCACATTCACGGAATGTTAGGGTTAGCTAAAAGCCCACGCAAGAACGATCTAGGGTCCTCACCCTAATGATCGAACGACCAAATGCCAGATTTCTGCAAGGAAATTAGAAACCTTAGGGCCAAACGTTGTCGGCCTAGTATGGTTAGGGTTGGGTTGGGTCAAGAGGACTCCCAAACCCTACATCTTGACCAAAGGTATTCTAGACCAACGAGTATCATTTGATGAGAGAACTAATCCCGCAAGTCAAATGCGACTCCTATGCAACAAGTTGCAACATCGCATGGCTTTGTGTTTAAATCACAAGATAGATTTGCCACTCCTTGGAACAAGGTTGGCAGGTTCCAAGTACAAGTTTAATTTGCAAGAGGATGAGTCTGCTACATCACCCTTCCATGAGGCTGAGTTGCCAAGTTAGGGTAACTATGAATTGCCTAGCAAGCAATTCACAAATCAAGTTAGAGCGACAAGGTTGCCCAGGATTTACTGTCTTAGTTTAAGGAACCTAAGGTTTTTGTTAAATTGGGTTAACAGGGTATAAACCCTAACCCAAGGATAAAAGGGTAAAAAACAACAAAACCCTTGGGGACCTTGCCAAGTCACAATTGATTGTGGATCGAATGCTGGATGCATTCGGAGAGAAGGATTCACACCGTAGTAGTTGGCCAAACAAACGACCAGTGGATTGATTATGTTTGTACAGTTAGGAGCACTGTTTGTACTTCTTTGCTCAAGGAACTAAAGATGGAAAAATAATTAATGCTTCAGGTTGAAGGCCTGGAGGGAGAGGCAGCATCAGTTACCCCCGACTGTCTGCCTGACCCTATCCAAGGGGGTTGCTAGCCGCACCGAGTACGTGGACTGAACCCGCCGCGAGAGGCCTCTCCGTGGGTGCTACTTGGAGCAAGAGGATGCTTGGGTACCAGGTGGGCTCTGGCCGTAAATCCCTTGCCTCCAGGTCTTGCACAAGAGGCCGACATGACTCGGGATTGGATCTCGAGGCTCGCATACTAGTCTACGGGCGGAAACTTGGAATAGCGATTCCTGAGGATTATGGAATTGCCTTTGGGCAGATTATGGAATAGCCTTCGGGCTGGATTATATGATGTATTCCAAGGACTGATAAATAAGATCAAATGTTGAAAAGAAACTTGTTTGACATTGCTTTTCTTTGTTAGTGCTTAAGTTACGTAAAGGAACTGGCGATTAATTAGCTAATTAAGGAAGTTGTTTTTGTTTGTCAAACTAAATGTGGTAGGTAATTAGATAACTAAAGCAACCCTAAGGAAAGTGTGGTGGATGTGACCATGGGTCTGTCCTACGGAAGGGTGGTCCCAGTTGGCTGGGAACTTTTCTTGAAGGAAATTGATAGCAAGGAACGATGACCTAGAATCTAGAGTACTAGAGTCCCGATTTATACTGTTTTAGGGGAATGGAATGGGACTATGCCTTATGGGCAGAGAGGTCGATCTTTGCATCCCTCTCGTTTCCCATTCTCCTTGAACCAAGTGTAGCATGAATCCGCTTCGACCCTGATGTTTCTGTGTAAAGTAGTTCGTCTGGGGTTCGACGCTAGTTACTTTCTAGAAAGTTGACCATTAAAAAAAAACCCTGATTTAGGTCGGTCCTAAGTAGGAACATCCGGAATGCTTCCGCTTCGTGGTAGACTTGGGAAGACCTAGATCACAAACCCGGTGACATTCCATGGGAGTGCCAGGCAGTGCTTTCTGGATTCTCTTCCCGACGGGCTGCTAAGACATGTCCTACAAGTAGATAGGTGGACACCTTACACACTCTCTCTCAAGCACACACAAGCAAGCAAGAAGGAGAGAAGAATATGAGTCCACTTTGCCACAGACCAAAAAAAGATCTCCTCATTCACTTTTCAACTTTATATACAAAACCCTAAATCCCTTTTGGGTAGTCATTCCCTTATTCCCTTTTTTACATGGCCGGCCATGGCTTAGGCCCTTTTTCCCATTGTCCTCCTATCTTCCTAGCTTCCTTCCTACCGCACATCTACCTTTATAGTTTGCAGAGGAGGGAGCTTGATGCTCTTTTACAAAAAATTTTAGGAGCGCCTTGCATTTAAAAGTGTGCTTTTGCATTTTCCTTAACTTTTGAGGCCACCCTTGCGCTTTCAATCGTTTCCCTTTTTGCTTCTTCTGTTGTGTCCAATTTCCTTGTGTGCCACCTCTTTTAGGTCCTGACTTGTGCTTTTTCACTTTTTTCACTTTTTTCACTTTTTTCGCTTTTTCTTGTGCTAAGGTTAACATTACCCCCCTCCTAGCCTAGTACTAGTCCCATGGCACTGATGGATAGTAATTGGAAGGTGTGATGGGTGTAGCCAGATGAATTTTTGAGTTTGTATACAAGCCCTTATGGGGGATGGTGTCGGGTAGATTGGCCCTTGAAATTGAAGATGGTGTTATACATATTTTGCTTGGAGAAGGATGGATGGATGGCTCTATTTTTAAAATTGACAATGGTGTTGGACAGATGCCTCCTTGGGCCTTTCGAGGGTGCTATGACTTGAGCTTAACATGGCTTCTCCTTGTTCCCTTCAAGTTGCCTTACCCCTTCACCTATGCCCATGCAGACTTTCCCACTTGCACAAGAGAAAACTTGGCATTTCTCATAAAATGAATTACATTGTGCCTCGCACTTTTCTTGCGAGAGGCTTTAGAGGTTCTCCCTCATCCTTGAGAGAGCCTTGCTAGAATATCCAACGCTTTCTTTCGTCCTTGAGAGAGCATCCTTCATCCCTTAACAGGACTTCCCTCATCCTTGAGGGAGCATCCTTCATCCTTGACAGAACTTCCCTCATCCTTGAGAGGACCTTTTCAAAACAGTCAAATCTCCTCCATGTTGTTTTTGAGGTTGCCATCTCCTATTTGAGCAGAATGAGCTTCTTCATTTGATTTTTGACTTGGGCTTCCTTGGTCTTCCTCTGCTTCAATTTGGTTGCATGGTGACAAGTGCAACAACGGTAATGTAAGTTGATGATGATGTCGTTGTGGGGGGATTGGTCTTTGGAAGAAATTGATCAACCAGTTGAAGTGGTGGGGGCCAAGAGTGTATTGCATGGATGATGGGGTCTCCAAGGTTGGTGGGTTGCAGCATTGGTTTTTACCTGAAAAGAAAAGAAGGTGCATTACCTGGGGGTGTGTATGCCTTACCATGTGGTGATGCGTAGTGCTCATAAGAGTGTGATTGGGAGTTGGGTCGGCAAGCCTGGGTGTTATCCCACACTTGAGGACCCAGTTCATGTATCATTGTAGGTGTCGTGCACAACTTAGGGAGACATGCCAAAAATGCATGCCCTTGAGGTGCCCTAAGCATGAAGTGGGAAATCCAAATGGGCTAGGGGGTTAGAAACGGGGCCAGCTGACTGAAGCCACCAGACACGCCTAACTTGAGAACCCCTAGGTGCTAACTATGACATGTGGAGCTAACTTCTTTTTCTTCTTATTATTCTTTTTGGAAATTACATAGTCATGATGAGAGCTAATCTTCGTCATCCATGTCGGGAGAGGGTGGAGTTGGAGGCTTACTATATTTACTAAGGAATTGCTAGTTCTACATGTACCCTGTGAGATTCAAGTGCACTTGGAGAGTGGTGCTGGAAAGAAATGGATGATTGCAGCATGTGAAGTGGCTATCTTTCGTATCTTCCAGAAGAGCTAAGGAAAAAAAAGAAAGTAGAGCTACTTGCATCATCAATCTTGCCATGGCATATCTATCTATTCCATTGGGAGCAAAAAAGAGGGGTGGAAGGTGATACTTGTGGCATGGGATCCTGTCTAAGTAGTATTCTGAGTAGTTTAAGATAATTACAAGTAGTGATGAAGGCGAGATTGGGACAAGAGGAGAATTCATCGATGAAGTGGACTATAGAATCATATAGGTCCTCTACCAGAAAAATGAGGGCCTTTTTAGGTTTAGTAGCATTGTCGTTGTAGATCCATGGGAAGTTGTACTGGCCATGGAAGCTTGGGTTAAAATCCGGTCCTACCCTTCTTGGATATGTCATGAATGTTGGATTATTTTGCTCAAAGGGTAGGGTGTTACAAAAATCCATCGAGGCATCCATGTTCACATAAAAAATATGCCTCCTCCATGTGGGTTGGCACTCATAGCCCGTCACAGCCTTGGGTACTTCAAAAATTTTATCTTGCCAAAAATCTACATCCTTGGTTTCCCATAGGGTGAGATTTTGCTCTCTCTCCAGGGTCCATTTGTCTCTTAGCCAGCTTCCCACATTAATGACCTCTTTCACCACCTTGACTGGTAGTACTCTGTGCAAGTTAGCAGGGAATCAAAAATTAAGGTCGAAGGGCCTTCTAGTGGTCTCTTGTTGCTCCCAGATCACAAGTTTGGCATTGAAGCTTGTTGGGCCGTCATCCTGGCTTGGTGGGATGGGCGCAGTTGGCACCATTGTTGGCTTGGCATTCAATCTGCACCTTGCTTGCTCCACTATCCATTGCCTCTTCCTTTTAAGCTCTCTTCTTTTCTTTCAGCAAAGGTGTCTACCTGCTGATGTTGTTCTTCTGGGCATGGGGAAGGAGGTTGTGGGACAATTTCTTCTTTGTGAGGTCCCACGTCAAAGCTTGTGCTAGCCCCTTCTCCTTGCTGGTCTTCTTGTTGTAACCCCTCAACAAAACCTAGTGCATCGACTTTTTGTGGCATCAAGCGTGTTTGTAGTAGATATCTTTGTTGCTCCTCAAGGCCAAGGTTGACACCCATGGGTTGCAATGGCATCTGTAGGCCTGCTCTCAGAGCCCTGCGTGCAATCCCTAACTTCTCCTCTATGGAGTCAACGGACTCTCCTTCCTCTGTTTGAGTAACATCTAGTAGTGTGCTCAGGAGGAAGGCACGTTGCTAGGCTTTGAAACTCACTTGGGCAGCCTTTGTTGCTCTGCTCTCAACTAGCACTTTGTCCTTTTCCACCTAAGCTAGGTGATGTGCCATAGCTTTAACTTTTCTCTCATTATGGTTTGCCCAGTCCTCTACTCTCTTCTCCATTTCCTCAAGGCTTTCTCGTTGCCTTTGAGCCAATATCATCAACCTCTGCTCTTGATCTTTGATCTCTCTTTTCAACCTGTGTTGCCCCTCCTACTCTGAGAGGTTGCCTCTTGCTTCAATTTCTCAATCTCCTCTTGGTATCCACATGCCCTTTCTTCCCTCACCACCTCTAACTCTTCTATGGCTTTATGGACCTTTTCCATCTCCCCTTGCAGGTCTTCATAGAGCCTCACAAGATCGTCATTATGGCATCACAGGCTTATTAGGGCTTGAGGCTCTTCATTCAGACTTGCCTGCCACTCAACTTCTACTTCATCATTGGCTTGTAGCTGCTCCTTTAGCTTACTTATCTCCTTTTGGCACATGGCCACTTTATGATTTTTCTCTAATTGTGACGCAACCATGACCTTTTTTTTGCCTCTATTTCAGCCACTGCCATCCTCTTATCTTCCTTTTCCTTCTCCAATTGCGAGAGGAGTTCCTTGATGTATTCGTTATAATCTGTAGGCTGGCAGCTCTATCGTGCATGGAGGTTGTGGAGGTTTCCCTCTTCTACTTCTTGGGATCCTGCCTAGACTCAGCGTCTACTACCATCTATCTTTTAGTTCCTGTAATGGGGGTACCCTTCCTTGTTCCTTGGGCCATTTTCCTATCAACAAAGTAATGCACCAAGCCATGAGGTTTATAGCATCCACTTTGGCCGTGGAGCTTGGTGTGGACATGATTGTGGGAGCGGTGGGTACTATGAAGGTAGAGGTGGGATCAATAGGAGCCTTGCCCTTACCTCCCTCCACACTGCGTTTGGCATCATTTTTAGTGCTTGTGTGCTTGAGCTCAGGCTCTCATCTCTAGATGGGCTCATGGTGCCCAAATCGTCTTGCCTACCTAGCTGCTCTATAGATAGGCATATTGCCATAGTCATGTCTTCATCTTCTTTCCTTTTCAACTCCTTCTCTTCTTCTGCTGCCTTTCTTTTTCTCTTCTCCTCAAAATTTCTTGATTCTTTCAACTTCTCCAACTCCTTTTCTTTCTTCTTCCTTCCTTCTTAAACTCTCTTTTGGCTATTTGTAAGTTTGCTTTTTCTTAATTCCTGCTTTCCTCCTCAACATTCTCTTGAGAATCCTTCTTCTTTGGATTTTTGGATTTTTGTTGGTTACTTTGCGTTTCTTGTTCTCCTTCCTCATCATCACTCACTATCCTTGTAGTGGAGTGCAGCTCTTGTTTGTGGTGAGGAGGTGGCCTCTCTGGTGTTTCTCCAACTCCTTCTTCTTCAACTTGTCCTTTCCCCAATGCTTCCCTTATTATAGCTATCAAAATCTCCCCAAAGCCAATGGTTGAGGCCTTGAAGGATGACGCTTTCCTTTTTGCCTTGGAAGCTAGGGACTCTCCTCCTTGTTGCAGGTCTTTCTCTGTTTCTAGTGCTTTTGCTAAAGACTCGATGGTCTTCCGCACAAAGCCATTTAGGTTCACTTCATCAAAGGATCTTGCTGCAATGCTCTCCAGCATAGGCACATTGATTTGGCTCATTATTGAGTTATACCTGCGGCTGGAGAATAGTGCGTGCTTCATTTTGGATTGGAGCTGGATTTTGGAATCGGGGATGTCTGCCAAGCTGATGCCATCATTTGTGTGAACCATTACCTTGTCCATTCCTAACATGGCATACACATCTCTCTTCGGCCGTCTCTCTACTTTTTTTGGTAGGCCTTGTGATTTTTCCACCAACTCTGGAGTCAACTCGATCTGGACTTGGCGGGTTTCTTCTTCTTCTTCTTGCACGATGACTGTGCCATGGTTTCTACCAAAGGTCCTGAGGAACTCTGCACCCATCTCATAGTCAACAGCTTGGCCAGCTGCATCCATGTACTTTTGCAAATGGCATTGTTCAAAAATCTACTTCACTGCTTGTTCCTCCATGGTGACATCCTCCAAGTTCAAGACATGCCTAAACTTGAACTGGTTAAAGAACCTTATTTCCACAGAGAGGCCATATTTTGCATGCTCTTCTTAAAAAAACGGCAACTTGCTGGCTTTTTCTTGGCCTACCATGCTAGTCACCTATCATGGAGCCATGTTCATCATTAGTGTTTTTCAAAATAATTATTTTCAAAGGGAAAAGATCACATGCTTGTAGAATTGAAATGCTTAATTATAGAATTAAACTTCTCCCTCAAGTAATTCATACATTCCCAATTTTATGACCCTTTTTCTTAACCATGAATTGGCTTTAATTCTTTTTCCTTTGCTTTTGAGTTTTATTTGTTGAGATATCGAGCTCCATAAGTGATATGCCAGGGTGACCGTTGTGTATTTATGTCACCGACTTGTCTTGCAGATGCGGTTGGTACACCGCCCATGAATATTAGCTAGATGATAGCTATCCTTATCTACTCTAGTTTGTGGCTTAGTTAGTATGCCACCTTAGTTAGTTGAGTTTGGTTTGAGACCCATATATAGGGTTCTTCTATTTTCTATGTACTAGAGTTCTTTTTGGCTTACACAACTAAGAAGAGAAAAACTGTTTTCAGCCTCCACCTTTGTGTGTATTCCCTCATTGTGCAAGCAGGAAAGCTACAAGTGAGACTCCTTCCTTCTCTCCCACAATCTTGACATGGTATCAGAGCCTTGTTCGTGGTAAGGAGCTCAAGAAAGCAAACCAAGTTCGCGTTGGGAGCAAGTCGAATTCTCATGTTGTAGATGATACTCTCTATCACCCGGACACACTAAATTTGTCAATTTTATGTGTCAAAATCTGGTCCGATTCTGCAGTGTCCGATTTTGGGAATCGAACATCCAATTTGATAGGTGCCTAATTTTAACTATCTGATTTTGGGACTATCCGATTATGGGATGTCCAATATTAGGAATTGGACAGGGTGTGTCCAATCGGATAGGTCAGGTTGGTCTAATTTGAGTGTGTCTAACTTGAGTATGTCCGATTTCCAAAATTGGACAGGGTAGTCTTGGCTTGTGTGCCCCCCTACTTGTCATTCTGTGAAGTTCCAAAACTTCCAAAACTCTATGGAGCATTCTTGGATTGAGTGCCCTTCCCTTTTGTCTTGCCATAAAAGCTTGTTCAGAAGCTACAACATCCACCCTACTATTCTTCCTTGTTTGTTTTTCTTCTAGCAATAAGCTAATCAACTAAACAAAAGTAAGTAGCTATGTAGAAATCCATAATGTAAGATTCAATGCAATATGAAAGCCCAAATAAGAAGGTGGCAAAGAGTTCAAAGTCATAGAAATCATCGGAGCATCTGAATAATACTCATCTACATTCATCAAATTGCTCATGCAAGCCCTGAATTTTATTAAGGTGATCTTGCATAGCATCACCTTCTTCCATCTTCACATTCTCAAGCTCCTTCTTCAAAAAAAAATGTGAGTGTCATTTTTTCTAGCAAACATATGCTCAAGTGTAAGCCATGCTACTCGTGAAGTAGCAGCAAAATGAATATGTGAGATTATTGACCGTTGAACTACCAAAGCAATAAGTGACAATGCTTGGGCATCCGTAGTGTGTCAAGCCTTCTGTGCAACTATTCTTTGGGGTGGTGGGGGGCTGAAGAGGACCATGACCTCCTTCTGGAGGAGTTGCAAGAGCCATATCACTCAGACATACTTCTTTCCCACCACTAACATAATCCCAAAGATTTTTTGCAACAAGCATATTCTTCATGAAGGACCATAAAGAATAAATGTTACCATCCAATCTATCCTCTTTTGATACATAAGTAAAGACATCACTCTATCCTTGATTTTCCATTATAAATGTTGTTAAAAGACACAGGATCTGGAGCATGGCAATGGCTATGGTGGATCAAAGATGAAGATTAAGCTCATGATGACATAGACAAAGACTTGACCTGTGACTCAAGTGAATTAGATTCCAAGATGGAAGCTTGGATTCACAAACACAATCCTGAGTATGAGACTGAAAATGATCAAGACACTAACTAAAATGGCAAATCATCATGATATTTCATTCATCATATATGAAAAAGTGGTAGTCAAGTACAATGCTTTATAGTTGTTGGATGGGTAGCAGTTTCCCTCTCTATGCATATGGGATTCAGTCTGCCTGCATGTCCTAAGCCCAGAATTGCCTCATACAAAGAGGCCACAATGGGTGTGATTGTAAATCTCAACACCCATCCTCAATCACAACCAGAAAGTACAAAGTCTGTAGAGGCTTTAGTGAAAGCAACACCTGCAAAGTGTGGCCACACCATAGACATGGCAAAACACCAGAGGCTGTCACAAGAAAGGCTAAGCATAGGTACCACAAACATGGTGGTCATCTAGAGGATATAAGAGGGGCCTCACAAAGTGTATAGAGGCTATAGTACAAGGCTACATGAGGAGTTTACAAGCTTATGTTAGAAGCATTAAGGCTACGCATTACAGGGCTAAAAAATTCTAGTAAAAATTGGGTCAAGGACCAGCAAGCCCTTGCAATTTTCAGTATTTCTTTTCACATAGATCTTCAATTTATTATAGGTCTTCTTGTCAGTGTAGTCCAGCTTTCTCTTTTTGATATTGTACTTGTTCTTCACTTTACTCTTTTGATCCTCGACCGGCAAGCCCTTTCAGTTTTTAGTATTCCTTTTCACTTAGATTCTCAATCTATTATAGGTCTTCTTGTCGGTGTAGTTCAGCTTGCTCTTTTGATCCTCTTCTTCTAGGTTCTCATGGTCTTCCTCTTTATTAACTTTGCTTGCAACATTTGCATCAGTCTTTATGTCCACGTACCCCTCAAGCAAAGGTATCATCTTTGAGGAAGCGAAAATGTATTCAAAATCTTCTAATAGATTCATTGATAGCTCTTTAGAACAAGGAAATCCATCCATCCCTGCAGGTAGAACAAACAAGTCTTCCATATAGTGTTAATAAGCAACATGAGTCATGCTACTCTTCATGAAGTGTATCCACATAGAAATCTTCTTGCTTGTGATTGGCATGACTAGAAATCAATACCCACAAACTGAGAATAACCAACAATGAGTTGATCTTTGTATGTGTCAAAAGACACAAGCAATGCTATTGTAGTATCAAAAGATACTAGTTTGAAATTTGATGCTTGTTGCTTGAGTTTGATTTGATGATGTTCAAAATATCTTCACAACTTCCCTTGCTTGCCGATTTGAGTGGTGAATCTTGTTGGGTTTTTAGTGTGATAATAGATCACAATGACAGTGAGTTTCTTGAACTGAGAGGAATAAAGTAATGATAACAATTATGAGCTTTTGGTGCTTGTGGCTATGGAGGACTAGGTCTTCTAATAGACAAGCGACTAATTTTTTGTTTATAACAGCTTGAAGAGGACATAAACTCGTAAGATACTTGAGCTAGAGAAGGCTTGAATGGTGGCCTTTAGAAGCCTTATGGAGGGGAGCTATGAAGCTCTACCCCAAGACCTACGGACCACTTATTGATCAAGCATTTCAAGCCGAGTGGCCATGGCTACCTCTCACATAGCCGACGCGCAATGCCAACCTTACGGGTGTAGTGAGCTTACCTTGATGCTCGACCGAGTTACCTCCTCTCTCTTGCACTCCAGTAGTTCCACGATCCTTGAAGCAAGCTCAAACAAGCTCAAGCCCTCTCCGTTAAGCTCCATCCTCCATAGCCGCGTGAGAGAAGAGAAGAGAAGAGAAGAAGAGAAGATGAAGAGAGAATATGGGGAGCTTCTTCTCCACGATCCCTCACTCTCACACACTCCCTCAATCCCTCACTCAAGCACAAGCAAGAAGGCAAGAAATAAGAGAAGAAGAAGAAGAAGAAGCTTTGGCCACACACAAGAATAAGCTTCTCATTCACTTTTGAACTTTATATACATGCCCTACTTTTTGGGCGGTCATCCCCTCTTTTTACATGGCCGGCCATTAGCCTAGGCCCTCTTTTCCTATTTCCCACCATTCTAACTTATCCCATTCCCAACTAATGCATACAATTTGCACAGGAGTGAGCCTGGCACTCTTTTAAAAGGATTCGGGAGCACTTTTACAATTAATGGTGTGCTTTTACTCTTTTCTTTTCTCGAGGTGACATCGAGGCCTTCTGGAGAGGTCGTCATTCAAATTTTTTAGGGTCTGACCTCCATCCATGGCACCTTTTCCTTCCTTTGTCTTGTGCCTTTTCGGTTATCACCTTCTTCCATTTTCCCGTTCCTATGCTCCATTTTCCGATCCTCTGTGCTACGGTAAAAATTACCCCCCTCCTAGCTGAGTGCCATTCCCATGGCGCTGGGTGGGGAGTAGTGAGGTAGTTGGGGTTGTTGAAGAGTGGAACTGGTGGGTAGATGACCACAATCAAAAGGTGTTTTTGTGAATGAGAGATGATGGAGTTTGATTGACGATGACCGGGAGAGATTCCAGCGTGCTTTAGACTTCATGAAGATGCTCGGCATTTGTCACACAGTTGTAGCTCCCATTCTGCAACGGCTGTTAAACCTGGGGATCTCCAATCGTTTGGAGAATATGAGGTTCCAAGATCTATGCCAATGGTGGGTCCATCACTGAGTTTTCCTTCTTCTTGATTTGGTTCAGTCATGGTAGCCATCATCAGGTAGATGGTCGGCTATATCAAGCATGTTGGTCCATCCATCCAGTCTCCTGATGAGTTCCTTGTTATTGAAAGCAATTGTCAATCTTATTCACAAGTTGTGCTTCGTGCTTTCTAGTGCTCAGTTCGAAAACAAACATGCTTTTTCTTTCTTTTTTATAGTGCACCTTTGGTGATAAAATCAAAAGTGAGATGCGGATGCAAGAAATGCTCAATGCAAACTCCACTCTTCCCCTCACGTTTGTAGCCTGATATGGCTCTAAGCATGGGTTACGACTGATCTAAGGTCTTACTGAAAGTCTATGCTGCGTTCTCTATTCTGCTTCAGGGTTGGTTGGTTGGTCATCGAAAGTCAAGTCAAATTCTAAATTTGGTCTGCTCAGTGTCTAGCTGTTTGGGGTGAATCCTTGGTTATCATGTCTAGTCTCTGGCTTCTAGGGGCTAAATTGGGTTTCCAAGGGGTTCAAAGATGTGATCAGGGTGGCCAGGACTGTAGGGTAGGTTTAAAAACCCTCTATTTAAAGTTCTGGTGAAGTGGTTCGATTCTGGGAATCAGACAGGCTGGTCTGATTCTGGGAATCGGACGGGCTGGTCCGATTTTCACAATAGGAAAAGTGGTCCGATTATCGCAATTGATCCAATTTGAGACTTGGACAGGGTGGTCAGATTTTACTTTGGTCTGATTTTCCTAGTCAGCAAATAGGGGGTCCAACTACTGCACTGGGTTGAGTGGTCTGATTATGGCGCTAGGACCAATGGTCCGATTTTGGCACTGGGTCCGATTATCACAGTGGTCCAATTCTGGGAATCGGATCGGACAGGGTGGTCTAATTCTCGGAGTCAGACGGTCCTGCTCCAGAAATCTGGTGGTCCTATTCTGGGAGTCGGACGGACTGGTCCGATGGCGCAGATGACGGTCCGCGGGTTGCGTGTGATGCTTCAAGGTCAACGCTTACTCCCTGGAATCATCCCATGCCTTCCAAATAGGTGCAAAACAATACAAGGAACTACCAGGCATACCTGGAATCAATGTGGCACTCGAATCGATCGGCACTTCAAAGATCTCCCCGCAGCTCTCTCTCTCTCTCTCTCTCTCTCTCTCTCTCTCTCTCTCTCTCTCTCTCTCTCTCTCTCTCTCTCTCTCTCTCTCTCTCTCTCTCTCTCTCTCTCTCTCTCTCTCTCTCTCTCCCTCCCTGGCTCTCAACCTCACTCTCTTCTCACAAGGCAGAATGTCAAATGTGGTCTTTCCTGGTTCTCTGGGCCTCTTATTGCCCCATCCCAGCCTACTATAACCTCAAAAATTAATCCCCCACACTCTTTTAGCCAGAAATCTGAATCTATGCCCCTATTTCCCTATTTCCAACAGTAGCAGAACCCTTCTGTTTTCCTTCTTTTTCCTATCTTAATCTTAACCTACTGCAACCAAAATCAAAACCAGAGATGGAGATGGATGGTCCTACTCTAATATTCAACAACAAATCAAAATACTTACTTGCTCCAAGGATTAAAACCTCCTAAATCTCCTAACTATCTCGAGCACCGGTTCGGGTTGCAAACCCTACTTCTATGCTCGATTCGATGCGCGCGGCGCTCAAGGCTCGATTCCATCGGTCCTGACAATGGAACCAAAATGGAGGGGAGCTACAAAGCTCTACTTCTATGCTCAATTTGATGCGTTCAGCGCTCAAGGCTCGATTCCGTTAGTCCCGGCAATGGAACCAAAATGGAGGGGAGCTACAAAGCTCTACCCCGAGACCTACGGACTGCTTATTGATCAAGCGTTTCAAAGCAACCATGGCTACCTCTCACATAGCCGACACACAATGCCTACCTTACGGGTGTAGTGAGCTTACCTTGATGCTCAATCGAGTTCCCTCCTCTCTCTTGCACTCTGGTAGTTCCACGATCCTTTTAGCAAGCTCAAGCAACCTCAAGCCCTCTCCGTCAAGCTCCATCCTCCATAACTGCACGAGAGAAGAGAAGAGAAGAGAAGATGAGAAGATGAAGAGAGAAGATGGGGAGCTTCTTCTCCATGATCCCTCACTCTCACACACTCACTCCCTCACTCCCTCAATCCCTCACTCAAGCACAAGCAAGAAGGCAAGAAATAAGAGAAGAAGAAGAAGAAGCTTTGGCCGCACACAAGAATGAGCTTCTCATTCACTTTTGAACTTTATATACATGCCCTACTTTTTGGGCGGTCATCCCCTCTTTTTACATGGTCGGCCATTAGCCTAGGCTCTCTTTTCCTATTTCCCACCGTTCTAACTTATCCCATTCCCAACTAATGCATACAATTTGCACAGGAGTGAGCCTCGTACTCTTTTACAAGGATTCAGGAGTGCTTTCACAATTAATGGTGCGCTTTTACTCTTTTCTTTTCTCGAGGCGACATTGAGGCCTTCTGGAGAGGTCGTCATTCAAATTTTTCAGGGTCTGACCTCCATCCGGGGCGCCTTTTCCTTCCTTTGTCCTATGCCCTTTCGGTTATCACCTTCTTCCATTTTCCTGCTCCTCTACTCCATTTTTCAATCCTCTGTGCTGCGGTAAACACCTTAAGGTCGCAGAGAGTATTGCATTGCGTAGAGGGAGATCTAACTATACGGACAGAACAGGTGTAGTTCTGAATAGTGACCACAAATTTTGGCAACGCTGAGCTTTGGAGTGGCCAATGTCAAGCTCTTATGTGATACAGAGTAGTGCCCTGAGTCATGGAACAAATCCCTAGAAGGAAGAAAGTTGAGATATGCTCTCGTTTGAGAGATCCAGAAGCTCAAAGTCAGGTAGGTGTTGTTTTGGCTATGGCAAACTCAAGGTCAGAATGAAGATGAAGTTGAAAATGAAGGCCTAAGTTGGATGTGAGCTAGGCAGAGATTATCAGAGGTGAGAAGAGACTAGAGAGGTAGTGCCATGCTCATCTGAGCTTTGATACCATGTTAAAAGATGCGAGATCTAGAGCATGGTAGTGGCTATGGTGGATCGAAGATGAAGATTAAGCTCATGATGACATAGACAAAGACTTGACCTGTTACTCAAGTGAATTAGGTTCCAAGATGGAAGCTTGGACTCATAAACACAATCTTGAGTATGAGACATACAATGACCAATACACTAACTGAAATGGTAAATCATCATGATATTGCATTCATCATATATGGAAAAGTAGTAGTCAAGGACAATGCTTTATAGTTGCCAAATGGGTAGCAATTTCCCTCTCTATGCATATGGGATTCAATCTGCCTGCATGTCCTAAGCCCAGAACTACCGTATACAAAGAGGCCGCATTGGGTGTGATTGTAAATCTCAACAAATGTCACTCTTCCGAATGCACAAGAGCGATAACAAAAGATGGCCCAACCTAGAAATCTATAAATTTCTCGAAAGTATAGTAAATGCCAAGTTGTAATCAACTAAATCATATCACACTTGATCGCTATTGCCTCAATGTGCTAAATTTGTTAGATAAGCAACATGCTGGCCAATGCAATAAGAGTGCTTAGCAACACTAAAAACATAAAAGCCCCAAAATTTGACCATCCAAGGTGGTTTAAGACTGAAACCTCAATACATACACCAATGTCTATCAAAAATACAAAAGCTCCAATTTTGTTGACCCAAATGCTTGCAAATTTCTGCGATTTGTGCATTGAAGCACTTGCTAAAGTAGAAATTGACCTTTACTTATAAAATCCCTTTGCTTTGGCTATGATAGTATGAATAAAATAATAAAATATACATATGGTAGCTGAAGATGAGCCAGGTGATGTGGTGATGTGGTAGAGTGGAGCTGTTAAAAATAGCTAGTGGAGCTGTTGAATAGGGTGGGCAGAGCTAAGCTGAAGAAATTGCTGCTAGACTCCAAGAGGGCAAAGAACAAAGTGACATAGCTGGAGGAGCTCGTAGATAGGGTGGGTAGGCAACCCAACTGGCTAGAGTCACCAAGCAGCATAGGGCGTGGCACTAAGCTGGCAGGGCAAGTTCTGAGCTAGCAACTTGCAAAAGGCTATAGGTCATGAACAAGCTAGATTTCTTAGTTGGAAAATGGAGCTATTATAGTAGCTGAGCTAACATAGGACAGGGCTAAGGTGGCTATTGGGTGGCTATGGCTCTGATACCACTTGTTGGTGGAGATGGACAAGATAAGGAATAACAGCTCAACTTGGGAGAGTGTGTAGATAGTAGAGAGTGTGTATGTGTGGTCATAGCTCGACACTTGATTGATTGCAAAGTAAGAGTACCAAACTACAAAGTACAACCCTTAGAATTTAGATTTGTGTAAGTGGCTTAAAGTGTGTTCACACAAAAATGTGTGTATTGTGTGGTAAATGACCAAACTATGTAACATAAATACACAAATGAAGAATATTGTGACTAGGGGGGAAAACCTATTCTATGAAGAGTAAAAAGTGCCCTAGTATCCTACGTGTGGATGACCAACACCCTTGTGTGACCATAGGTGTGAGTAAGATCCAACATGGCAGCCTTAGAATCATAGAGGCTCTAGATATTCACATGCTAGTCCTACAATGATGAAAGAAGCCTCCATGGACCCTATGTATGGGCATCAAAATACTAAATTCTAGATAGATGTGAGTTTGGAAAGGATTGGATTATAAAGCTTGAGAGAGTTGGGATATCTAGTGGTTGGATATCTAACCTAGATGAGGCAAAGTTGTGCAAGCTATATAAATTTATTTTCAAGAATTATGAATTATTTAGCATCCTTTGCCATACTAAGTTAGTCATTAAATTAGTAGAGGATCTAACAATGTTAATATTTTCCTTCTTTCCCCATTTTGTTCTAATTGACAAATTTCGTGAAATTAATTTTTGTGTGATTTTTTGTGGTCGATTTTTCATATATTTCCATGTGAACCTCCCTCTTTGTTGACAAATGTGTCAGATGCATTGTCCATGCCATTCCCTCATCACCCTACCTAGTTTTTCTTTTTACGATATCTTTATCAGATGCTTGAATCTCTCCAAATTAATTTTTCCATTGAATTTTTACTTTTTGCCCCCGCATGTCACGTAAATGGTCAATTTTTGCCTCGATACATGTGCCCGACTTTTGTCATGTGTTGTTCAATCATCCAGATTCTCACATGCCTCTAGCCATTCCCGTCGGTGCAATTTTTTTTACCCCCTATCTGCGTTTGTGCACAAGAACAGGGGGCATGCTTTACATATCTTTTTTGTTTTTTAAACCACAAATACTAATAAAAATTAAAAATCATTTTAAAAATCCATCCCCCCAATCATCATCCTCTCTCTACCTCTCTCTCTCTCTCTCTCTCTCTCTCTCTCTCTCTCTCTCTCTCTCTCTCTCTCTCTCTCTCTCTCTCTCTCTCTCTCTCTCTCTCTCTCTCTCTCTCTCTCTCTCTATGTGCATATCCCCTACCTCCTCCTTCCTACCTTTTTAATTTTTTTCATGTCAGTACCTTAGATTACATGAAGGAAGTAGTGTAATGAATTAATTAAGAAAGATAATTATATATGTCCACACAATGTGTTAGGACCTAATTAGAACACTAAAGAATGCCTTGGTGGGGACATGAGTGGAAAGCAAGAGAATGCTACCCTTAATGGGTGCATTCTATGGAAGCTAAACCCAATTAGTTAGGTGACTTTCTAAAATATGTCAAGACATGATCGAAAAAACAATACTACTTAGGTAAAGAAACTAAAACACTAGCTTCTAACATTATTTTAGGGAATTGGTGTATGACTAGGCTTTTGCAATAGGGGTTGATGCTTAACTTCCAATCTTTTAAATCACTATTTAAACTAAGTACAATGTTATCTTACTCTTATCTTTGATTCGTTGTGAGGTGACCTTTCTAAGATAGATGTTAGAAAGAATATTGGAATATAGGAACCTCAAGTTGATCCTTATGAGTTATCGATGTGGTACTTTGTTGTGAGGTAGATTGGGAGGGATCTTACCTAGATAAACCCATATGTTTCATGGGATCTAGATAGTGCTACTTGGGAAAGGTGCTCGAGTGATTTACTAAGCATTGCCTCCTCTAACGTAACTAGGGTAGGTATGTCTCACTTGTAATCTCATCATTATCTTTTATTTGGGTTTTATCAAAAAGTCATAAAATCTCATTTCCTTATTGTGTACTTTGTCTTAGGCTAGTTGCCCCCTAGTTACACACTATGGGGAAGTGCAAAAAAAAAGAGTGTTACACCACCACATTAGCATAGGATTGGATCCCCATATTTTGGATGGCAAACATATTTGGGCAAAGGACTCTTGTCCGAGGTTCGTATCTACACCCAAGTCACAAAGTGACAAGGCTCACTTATAAAAATTGTAATATTTGGTAGTTATGATTTGAAGCTCTACCAATCACACTACACTCCAAGACCAAACTAGTGGGCCAACCACCCTTTTTGGTATTAGTGGCTATAGAGAGTATGAAAACTACATCTTAAAGAAGGAGAAGAAGAAGAAGAGGAAGAGGAAGAGGAAGAGGAAGAGGAAGCATTAGGGCCAAAATCTTCCAAAAATGCACTTTTGTTAATCACAGGATTAAGAAACAGGCCAAAGAGAGTTTGCCACGTGTGCAAGAATATGGTATTCTTGTCTCCTCTTTTTTAGAGATAGTGGAGTCCGTTTCATGATTCTCTCTTCTTTTTTAGCCAAAATCCCCAAATTCTAACATGTTTTGGAGTCCCAAAGACCTTATTTACTCACAAATCTGACAAAATACGTGACAAAGATATGATGAAATTAATAATGAGTTTTTTGAAAGTCAGAAGATCTATCAATATTCTTTTTGGCGCCCAATACATATTCATTTGTGTTCTTGATGCTACTTTTTAGTTCATTCACCCCTCTTTGAGCTTCTTTCTCTGTGCTTTCATTCTTTTCATGGCTTCCTCTAGGCATCCTTCTCATTTAATACACTCTTGCACAGTCTATAGCTAGGGAGCATATGAAAATTGGGAGCCCAAAACCTTTAGTGTAAACAATTGGGTTACCATGCTGCCATCTTGCAAGGGCTCTCATAAGGTGAAAAGAAGAAAACGAGATGATATAAAACATCACTAGAAGGGGCATATCATTGCCTTCAAAATTATGCCCAAACGGTGGTTTATCAAGGTGCAACATGTTTACATGGCCAAGGATATGCACTTGCCTCCAAACGAACGTGTTCCCCAACAAACAAACGTGTTCCCCAACAAACACATTGTAAGTTATTAGTTGAATAACGTATGTAATTCTTTTCCATTTAGGCAAGTACTAACAACTGATTCGTCATTGCAGATATCTTTCTGTCAACAAGTATTGAATGCAACCTGTGGAAAGCTCAAGTGGGACTTTCCATGCCATTCATAAGGTATTGGCAGACATTATTTATGCGGATCAAACTGTGTCTTTTTTTAGTGAGTGCAAGGTTTTTATATATTATGCACAGTATGTGGTTTCCTCTAGAGCGGATAGGTATGGGCATATCAAAGATTTGCCATTGCCAAGTCTTTCATCTCTAAACTGGGAGATTCCTGACAAGGCAATGGTGTAGAGTTTCAAATTCAAAATATCTCAGGATATTCAAAAGTCCATGACAGCTGGAAGGATTTCAAGAAGAATACGTTTATCATGGTTTGTATCCCTCCATATCTTCCTGGCTTGCTTCAAAACATCAAATTTACAAAGAACAAAGGTATCCTGGCTAAGTAGAAACTTTTCGAAAGAGGATTTGGACAACACTATAGGGACGCTTTGGAAATCTAGAGAGTGCGACCATAAGGGTGATATCTTGAGGTGCAGTGCATGCCCTCAATCCTTGGCTTTGGCTTACAACAATATCCCTCGCCAAACTCTTGCTTTGGGCTTTGATTACAGGAGATACAAACTAAGATTGGGTATTTGGGTTCCCTTGGATTCCGATACATATTGCACATCGTATAAACTTGCAGTGCACGTTTTGCCGCATGAAGAAGCAAAGGAGGTGAATGCTACTTCCAATTGGAGTCTAAAAGATGTGAGAGATACCTTGGAATTTCTAGACAATACATCCCCTAGATATGAGCTCAAAGTGAATGGCGTAACAATTGGTAAAAGAGCCGAGCGCTCTTTCTCTTGTACGAGTTGTTTGTCTCCCACAATTGTGAGTTTTGAGCCTTGAGAATGAAAACTTTGCAGGAATTTATCTTAATTGAGTGACTGTCCTTAAGATATTTCTTAGTGGGAACTCATAAGCTATCATGAAGCAAGTTGCCTTTCGAATGTATAGAAATAAATGTACATTACATTCGATTTATAAGTGAAAAAGAAGTTCATTACATCCTGAGGTACAAAAACGTCATATAAATGTACAAAGCCAAAATAATAAGGCTTGTGTATGCTTATGTTTGCTCTTTTGATTCTTCTTTATCTGCTACCTTCTCCTTTGTTGGCTTTGTGGCTTCTTTATCGATTTCTTCAAAAAAAAAAATTTCTCACAGGGCCTTTCTTCTTTGATTGTTGAAAGAATTTCATCTTCATAGGTACTCTCTTTTCTTGAGGCTTAAGAGGGGATGGATCAAATTTTAGAGGAGAAAGCGTTGGCATTCCTTTTCTTTTAGACTCGACAGCAGTGGTCTTTGTGGCTGACTTGCCATTACCATTGCCTTTGCCATTGACCTTGCCCTTGCCATTGCTGTTACCATTGCTTTTGCCCTTTCCCTTGCCATTGCCATTGCCATTGCCATTGCCAATGCCATTACCATTGCCTTTGCCCTCTCCCTTGCTTGTGCCCTTGTCCATTGAAGTTTTGGGAGGAAGAGGGGAATCAGGATCATATGGTGCGATTGCCTTGTCCAAAATCAACTCAATGCATCTCTCCCTTATCCACCAAACATACGAATCAAGATAGTCTCTACACTATAAGAATAAATGTTATAAGTTAGTGAAAAGACATCATGATAAGAGTCACACAAAAATCAAATGAAATTAATAACTTACATTCACTCCTATTTGTAGCAGCTTTGAATCCACTGTTCTGCAAATATTTTATATAACTCTCCATCCACAAGAATGCACATCACTTTGCAATGGTACTTCTTGTAGAAGAAACATATAAGGCTTTTGAGGATCAGCAAGATCCTCATATGTAGTATCCAAAAACGTAGAAACAAGTCTACCAGCACTACAAAAGGAAGCTTTGTTAGTTCAAAATATAATTTGTAAATATAATCAAAGTAAGTAATTTTCTTTCAATATACATTCGTGCTTGGCCATGAACACCGCTGAGAGAGTTCATAAAGATAATTTCTCTAGTAAGATAGTTGATATAGATAAGACTCCAATGCCCTCTGCAAATTCAAAATAGAGGTGAGTAGAAGGGTGAAAACAAATGAATATAAATTTTCCTCTATAGAAAAGAAAAATACCTTTCTACATAAGGAAAAAAGATGTGGTAATTTGTCACACTATCAAAAGTACGAAAGAATGGTGCAATATTAGACCCAAATCTTGCAAATAGTTCCACTGAGAGAAGTGGATCAACAACATATATGGCTCTACGGATATCAAGAGTGAGAGAGGAGATGAATGCCCTGCAGTCAATAGCAAAAGCTATTTGAATCGATCAAAATCAATACAAATTACATATAAAATATAATTGAACCTATAAGCCTTACCTTATGCAACAAAAAACAACGGAGTCAAATAGTTGGACATCCCTTTTCTCCAACATGGGCTTGTCCTCGGGAGATATACTAAGGTAATCCTCCTTCTCAGGTTCCGCAGAAACATTCACAAGTATTTTCCCATACACTTTACCCATCCTCTCGTAGTTGATGGGACCAAGTGATGCGGATTTCCTCTTGTAAACTTCCTCTTCAGTTTCCAAGACCTCCAGCCTTTTTTCTTTCAAGATAGACTCCTACTGAGTGGCACCCCTTGTAGAGTAAAGGTAAGTGACATCCTCGACCTTTGGCTTTTTCCCTTTCCTAGACAATTTTGAGGGAATGTTAAGGATGTCATAGGCTTTTTGATCGGTGGAAGGCAAGGGCCTCAACACTTTATCGAACCTATACCTGATTCTGCTGATCATGCTGAAATCTTTATTCATTAGGGTAATTCTATGAGCATGCGCAGCGGAAATGTAAGCATCGTTCATGAAATCAATGAGAAAATCTTCTGCCGTCTCTTGTAGAGCAAGAATTGCTGAGAGTTGCCACTTCTTATGAAGACCAAAGACAATTGCCACTCTAGATAATCTGTCAAAGATTTATTTTACAACTCTTATGAAAGCAGCCTTTGGAATCGCGTGCTTTGTGGCTTTCTGGGCTTTTCTAATCTCACTGAAACACCTCTACATGTAGAAGAACCGAGACTTCCTCTTTTTCTTTTGTGGCTTGGGAGGCTCACTGGCTGCAGCAGAAGTAGGCTCGGGTGCAATTGGAGGGGATGAATCCTTCATAGGGGAAGCCTCACCCATAGCTTCTTCAACTTCAGGAGAAGAAACATTCTCTGCACTGGAATGCTTTAACTCCATGGAAGATGCCTGGCCAACACCTGGTGTAGGGGGGATCTTTGTGGCAATATCCTCCGAGGCCTCTGATGGCCCAATCTCAACAATATTAGAAGGGAGTTCCTCCTCAGATTCATCAAATTGTAACTTTCTTCTACCCCCAGTGTCCTTCCTATCTACATCAACTTTTCTTGCAGTTTGCCTTGTCCTTGCCATGCAGAGGAGGAAATAAAAGAGCCAGAAAGACAAAAGAGAGATAGGAATTTTCTAGAAAATTTGACAAGATAGCATTTGCTTGGTGGGCAGCAAGCACGATACGGCACGAGGAGGAACAAACGCGAAAGATGGATCTGAGCGTTCACGCCATATCGGAGACGAGCACAACTCCAACGCCTGCGAAAAGCCAGCCCGATATGACGCGAGAGGGAAATAATGTGGACCACCGAAAGACGCCCTCGCTCCGTATCGAACAAGGAGCCACAAAACGGCACGAAATGAGGAAACCAAGAAAGACGTAGAAGCACCCTTACTCCCTATCGAACAAGGGGCTATGAAACAGCGCAAAATTTGGAAACCGAGAAAGATGTAGAAGCACACTCGCTCCGTATCGAACAAGGAGCCACAAAACGGTGCAAAATGAGAAAACTGGGAAAGACGTAGAAGCACCCTCACTCCGTATCGAGTGAGGGCAACCGATACAACGTGATAGGAGAGGAACGCAATAGGCGCAAAAGTGGGATCGCTCCGTATCGGGTAAGCACGGCGTGAGAGCTTGAGAGAATGTAAAGTGTACACGTAAGCAAAAGGGTCCCTTATATACCCTCATCAACCATGCCACGTGTCGTGACACGTGTCTCGCATTAATTGTGCCATGTGTTTTATATGCCACGTGTCAACTAATAATCGGGCCACTTGTTTGCCAGCCACGTGTTGCATCACGACAGTGCCACGTGTCGATGCCCAATGGTTAGTGCCACGTGTGGATGCCATGTGTCGGTGCCCAACAGCTAGTGCCACGTGGAATAATTGCATGCCCTATATAAGGAGGTGTTGGTCATCTGTACGACTTTTTCGGCTACCTTTTCGAACTTCTTCATTCGTCTCCCGATATGGCGCGAGGGCGAATGTTCATTTTTTTCGGGTTTGCCTTCTCGCGTTGTTTCGGGCGTAGCCTTCTTCTTGTCTCGATTCGGCGCAGCCTATTGCATTCCTAGATTCTCGTTCATTCCAAGATTCTTAACCCGATACGACACGAGGGCGATTGTTCGCTTTTTTTGGATTTGCCTTCTCACGTCGTTTTGGGCGTGGCCTTTTGCATTCCCAAATTCTCATTCGTTCTCAGATTCTTGTCCCAATACGACGCAAGTAGCAACATAGGTCTTTAGCGTTTGCGTCTCATCGTGCCGTATCGTGCAAGCCTTGGAAATATGTCTGAACCTATAGATTTTGAGGGCTCCAAGGTTCTGCCAGGGAGTAGGAAAATAAGAAGGCTTTCTACGAGCTCAAGGCCTTCAACATGTGAAGAGCCTATGCATTTTGTTTCTTCCCCATGCTCCACCACCAGTGTCAGAATGCCAAGGACATCTCCAGGGAAGGGAAAGTCTGCAATGAGAGTTGGAGTATCAGAGCTTACTGATGTCACTCCATCAAAGAGGCTTCTTGATTTTATCCTTCAGAATGGCATGGATCTCTCTTTTTATGGAGTTGTTAAGAATGTCTTTAATCCTGATTGGGATCTTGACAGTGTTTTGCAATATTGTAAAAAATATTTTTTGGAGGACTTTTTGGAGTTTGAAAATCTAGCAGGTCCTGCTATTGAAGTTGATATAAAGGAATATGTCCATGTTCCTATTGGGTCAACAGGCAATGAAAAGTCAGTGTTTACTAGGAGGTGTGGTGCCCACTCTCTAGACAAGTTTAATGCAAGAGACATATTGTGCTCCACTCATTCCAAGAACTGCAAGATTATGTCAAAGTCTGCTACTTTTATTGTTTTCACCCTTGTCAAATATCCTATGAAAGCTGATGAGCAACAGTTAGAAGGAGCAAAGTCTGCTAGCTTTTGTATGTTAGATGACCTGGCAGATGAAAAGGAAATCGAAGAGGTTGTAGATGTAGATTTTGAGGCTTCTATTGCTGAGAAGCTGGATGTTGCTCAGTTCAAAGCTGAGACCATCATTGAGGAGAGCCAAGGAAATGCAAACCCTGCAACTTATGAGAGTTCTCACTATACTGTTCCTTCTCTACCATCTATACCTTTCAAGGAGAAGGATTACATATTACTGTCATAGTTGACATAGAGAATGAATCAAAGGAAGAGATACTCAAACTTGATACCGAAACTGGAGATGATAAGTTTATTGATACTGGTGAAGCCCTCTCTCTTTGTTTTGACAAGGCAAAAGATGCTGAGAAAGAGTTAAGTATTACTGATGAGGAGTTCGATCGCATGCAAAGTCAACTTGGGATTTCCAATTTTGGAAGAGAGGAGTCTGAGTATGTTAAAGAATTGATAAACACCAACGAGACATCATCATCAATAAATTTATGGAATCCAGTTAAATTGGAGTACGATGAAAACCAAATGGTAAGGTTATTTCGAATTTTCTTTTATACATTGGTAGGTTTGAGTTCCACGCTCATTTGGTATGGGTGTTATTTGTAGTTGGAGATTGCTGATTCAAATAACTTCTTGGGACGTGGCAAAGGATTGAGAGCTAGTGGTAGTACATTGAAAGACATTGCACTTGTCCACTACTTAGCTAGGATTGAACCTAATTCCTTTTTAGTACTTCATAGTAGTTTCTCAAAGGATGCAGCATGGCCCATACTTTGTATTAAATCTCTTACAAGGCTTCTAGGTTTCTCAGGATTACAATATAATGCCCATAAAGTAATGTTTTTGGAAAATACTGCAGCAATTAGGATTTTTGGCTACGGTCCAGGTTACTCTGCTTCTAGAGCAAGACAGAGTAACACTCATTTTATACCAATTGAAAAACCTGTCAAAATAAACCCATATTAAATAATTGTTACTTTACCAGATAAAAAGTGATATCTTTTTCTCCCCATGCCTCTTTTATTGCCTGAACAAGATTTGTGATTGATCTTTTAAACTCTTCCGCATATGTATATGTTGTCTTATGTTGCCTGAGGAGTTTTAGAAAAACATCAAGGTGTATCCAAACCTCCATTCCAAGAAACGTAAGCCTCGGCGTGCTTGCAACATTTGTTGTGATCTCACATAGCTCTCTCCAACACTCCCAAGCCGCATTCACCTGCTTTCCTTATGAATGGTTTCCTAAGAATCGTCTAGCTTTTGAGCCTCCCATAGAGACATCGGCCAAGATATCTCTTGTTTTTCCTGAAAGTATTGGATCCTTTCTCAAGTGAACTTGGCCTCCATGAAATCCCATTTTCGATAGTAATGCCTCACATTTATCAATACACTCATCTGATAAAGATAATGGCTTAATGGAATATGCGTAGTCAAGATGCAACCTAAGAAGCTTATCGATTATTCTAATCTCTGCATGCAAAGTACAAATATGAACATTCTTAAGAGAGATCGAAAGAATGGGATCCCAAATTTCTTCTATGTTTTTAAATTTACTCAAATCTATAGAGTCTCTATTTGGGGCTCTTCTTACTGGTCGCAAACTACTCCAATCTTTAGATCCAAGATTTTCCATGCAATAAATGCAAGGATATTTTGCATTTGCACCATTACATATTCCAAGCATACATTTGATAGTTTTTAAATCAGCACTCATATACCATTCCACATTAAAATTACCAACCCCATCAACTACCAACATTTCGCCTTCACTTTGAGACTTAATGATATTTGGAATACCTATATGGTTGAACAACCATTTCAACGTTTGATGATTTTCAATTGGTACCTGGGCTGCACCAATCCACCAAATCTCCATCTCGAATTGGATCTTATGCAATGGATATTGACCCTCACCATTGCTATGGTCCAATTCCATGTTCATGAGGCAAATGCTAACTCTTTCCATCTTCTGTCCCTTTTGAATCTGTGCTTCATCCAACTTCAAGGCAAACTTTAGAACGCCATAACTTTCTTCTACTGTGATTTTATACATGTGAACCATTGCAATTTGCACATTTTTTAGATCAACCCATATATTGTTAAACGCATTGTAATAAAAAATTACTTTTTTTTTTGTTTTCATAGGACATAGACCCTTCGATGTGAATGTACTCTCCCAAAACATGTGGAATCTTGCGATTCATGGCAATTCTTGCAATCGAAACTGCAAGGGCTCAGGGCAATCCAAATGCAGTTACCCTATTGCGTCTAAGATTTTTAAACCATAATCCAGAGATAGCACGATAACCTTTCCGACTTATACCCACAGTATCACATGTCTCTACAATTTCCTTTGCTTTCACCGTGCCTTTTAAGTCCTTCACTAACTCTTTGAGAGTTGGACCTCTCAAATCCGCATTTTTGGGTGACTTAGGAATCCTCAAAATATCTTTCTTATTCATGGTTTCCTTCAAAAGTTCGATTCTTTCCTCATTCTCTCGCATATTGATGCCTAATATGTTAGAGACATATTTCTTTGTAAAATTTAGTCTCCTTTTCTTTACTCTCTCACACAAGTCACAAGTTGGTTATATTTTTTAATGGTCTCTTCTTCTCTCTAAATCCTACTGGAGTTTCTCTCAAGCGTGTTAGCTTATCTTGCAATGACTTGTTAACATTTTTCAAAACATCAATCTGACTTGTCAACTCTAAAATATTTGTTTGTGCAGTTTCTAGTGCTTTTCTCATTTCGTGCATTTGAGCTATATATGTGTAAGATGCAGAGTATAACCTCATACAGTAGCCAAGCATCCCATTGTAACCTTATCCAACATATCTTATATAGTCATGGACATTGAAAAAAGGAGGTGGTTTACCTGTAGAAGGATCCCTGGGATAAATATTTCCATCCACCCACAAATCTATATGCTTCATTCCTTGTGTTCGCAACCTGTTGGCTTCGATCTCATCTATCAATACTCGATGATGTATACTTCTCCAAGATGTGTAAATCGGATCTAGCTGAACAATTAGCTTGTATTTATGTGTGCTTGCGCCTGTGTTATTTGAAGAGGTATTGCTAGACATTTTAGCAAATGAACCGAGCAAGAATCTCACTGTGATAGGAAGCAAGTGCAACAAAAAGAATGGCGAAAGAGAATAGTGTGTAGAAAGAAAACGCGGGAGCAAACAAATACAATTTTCGTGCAAAAATCTCGAAAATACAAAATCTCTCAAGTTCCAAGACAAAAATGGCCGAAAAGGTGACCCCTGACCTGGATTAAAAGATGAGGGCAATTAATGGCCGACCTCTTCAATGAACCAAATATTCTCTCATTAATCACATCTGGACAACCAAATTTAGAGGTTTCATTCTTCTAAACCTCAACTAATTAGCAACTTAATCACTTTCTTACAAGTGCATTTTTTGAAGCATTTTTTGCCCTAATGAGGAAGAGGAAGAGGAAGAGGAAGAGGAAGAGGAAGAGGAAGAAGAAGAAGAAGAAGAAGACGAAGATAAAGAGGAAGAGGAAGAGGAAGAGGAAGAGGAAGAGGAAGAAGAGGAAGAGGAAGAGGAAGAGGAAGAAGAGAAAGAGGAAGAGGAAGAGGAAGAGGAAGGGGGATGAGAATGATGAAAGGAGCGAGCTTGATCATCACATGATCATGGTGGGACAAGAGCTTGCCTTACGTTAGTGCTTCCAACCCTATCAAAATTTTTGTCTATGGGAGTGTTGGTGAGCCCTATATTACATGCCTCTCAACACAAACCAACCCCAAATCCTCATATTTCCAATACAAACTAATGTGGGAGAGCAAGCATTGAAGTGTTTTGAATGCATGCGATTGGAGGCCTTCTCCCCAAACACAATCGCATTCATTTTCATTTTAAAGGCATGTGTTACTGTAGGAGTTGCGAAAAAGGGCTAAACAATACATGTAGAGGTTGAGTCATTAGAAAATCAAACTATTATTGACAATCTATGGATTGAAATGTACTCAAATGTGTTCTACTTGCAAAACCACAAGAAGTGTGTAATAGCCTTCCAAGTCAAGATATGATTATATAGAGTGCACAAATTGGAGGATGTGCTAATTGTGGCCATTGTAAGGAAGCACTTAAACATTTTGAAGAGACGAAATTTGAGGGCCTATCTTGTAATGAGTCACTTTTTCCTGCATCATGAAAACTTGTGCCAAATACATGTAGAAATAGTCAAAGAGAGGTTTTTCGAAAAAGATTTAGTGGTTGAAAATGCATTGATAGATATGTACATGAAGTGTGGTTGCTTTAGATAGCAATAGAGGTCTTTCATGAGCTTCCAATATGTATTTTCATGGACTATACTTATTGTAGGATATACATGACATGGACATGACAAGCAGACTATTTGGACAAGATGAAAAATGGAGTCTCTCCCCAAACACATCCACCTATATTGGATATTGAAAGCCTATGGTAATATAAGAGTCCAAACAGGGGCAAAGAAGTAGATGCTAAGATTGTCAGAGATGGACTACTAGAAAAAGTTGTTGTTGACACTACACTAGTAGACATATATGCCAAATCTGGCCTATTTGTGAAAGCACAAGAAGTGTTTGACAAGCTCCCTAACTTAGAGTGATCTCTCGGATTGTATTAATTATAGTATATAGATAACTTGGAAATGGTGAAAGCGCACTTATGTGTTCTAAGCAAACGCTTCTTATGGGCCTCTCTCCAAATGCAGCCACGTTTGAGAAAAATGCTTCTCATGGGCACCTCTACAAATGCATCAAAATTTGTTGCATTTTGAAAGTCATTTTGGGAGCATAGGAGCCACCAACAAAGGTGAAAAATACATACTTTGATTATTAGAGAGGGGTTGCTAGAAAAGGATATTATTTTTGGCTATGCATTGGTAGATATGTATGTCATGTGTGGCCTAATTGCAAAAGAAAAAAGAGGTGTATCACAAGCTTCTGCTACATGATGTGGTCTCATGGAGTGACATTGTAATAGGGTATGCCCAACATGAGTGTTGGGACCAAAAATGGGCCTGACATTGACTCCAAGGCTCTAGTTGAGCTCCTACACTCTCCAAATAACCCTCACTACCTTGTGGCACCCAAAGGGGCCTGACACTAGCTCCAAGGCTCTTACACTCTCCAAATAACCCTCATGGCCTCATGGCCAATAGAATCTGGATGATACAAACTGATCTATCTAAATATTGTGTTTGTCGACAT
This sequence comes from Lygodium microphyllum, assembly GCF_053477565.2. NCBI lineage: Eukaryota > Viridiplantae > Streptophyta > Polypodiopsida > Schizaeales > Lygodiaceae > Lygodium > Lygodium microphyllum. Next base: position 163,807,018 of record NC_141143.1, read on the forward strand.
GAGTATCAAACTTTAGTCCAACAATTTTCCCATCTTGACTCCAAGCACAAGGAGCTTTCCATAAATAGGTTACTACTTCACCTCAAATTACACATACATATAGGGCACCCCCCCCCCCCCCCACATGAATGATGTGGCCCCTACAACTCTTCGATATCCCAGGGAGGATTAGCCTCGAGATGCACAATCCTAACACATAAAGAACAAAACATTGTCCTCTTTTTTTATTTCTTTGATCCAGGATGTTTACTATATCCTCATATAAACTTTCCCCAAAATATCCACTCTAACCTATAGCAAAGGAACCTCTTTTGCTCAACATAGGTCAATAATTTGGCAGACAAGTGCAATGCATCCAAGAGTTCTTTTTTGATACCATGCTTCATGCATATGTAGTGTGTCATGCCCTAGTGTGCTCAAACAACTTTAATTAATAATCATCCATGTGATGTGTAAAGGCATTCTTTTTATGATTTTCCCTAGCATAGTGTGACATTGAGAAGACAGAACCAAGGCTACTATGCTTTTGATCCTTTAGATATTCACAAAAAAAACTTAAATGCTACACTTTAATGCACAATCATTCATTTTTCTTATATAAAAACTTGGCATTTCAAACTTACTGCTTATTGATTCATTATGTGGACCATTCTTCATATTATGCATCACTTTTCCATAGAAACACCCTCCAAACGGGCACTTTAACATGTAAATGGATGTAGATCGAGGCTAAATCTCATATCCCACATGCCACCATACATCCAAATGCGTTCTACTATTTTCTTTCATTCTCTTGGATTAAAAAATACTTTTTTATTTTTTATTTTTTATTTTTCTTAATTATTTATATGATTAAATGCTCATTATTTTAAAATTTTTTATCATATAGTAGCAAAGACCAGTCATGTCATCCAACATACACTATTTTATCCACATACAATTTTTATTTTCACCATTTTAATCAATGATTATCATATTTCTCAATTTTACATATTTTTCATATACTAGATAGTTAATTTTTTTAATATGACAGTCACATATTCTAAAGTTTTGGGCTTGTGGCCCTTAAACACAACACATATCAATTCCATGTCGAACTTCAGCCCATATGCATCTCAATTTCATGACAAAAATAATAATAGAATTGAATTTCTTTTAAAACCACGACTTACCGCAAGAAAATCGCTTAATTTTTCATGATTTCAAAGATGTGTAGACCACCGCTTGACACTCCACATAGCTGTTACCGACCACCTTTGCACTCACTCACTCCATTTTTTGCATCTTCTTGCAATTTGACATCCCCTTCCCCCTCATCCTCTTAGCCCACATGAACACCAATTATGACGGGAGAAAAAGAGAAGAGAGAAATACTAAATTTCCAACTTTCAATATAGTACATCATTTCTCAAACTTGTTGTAGCAATCTGAGGTGAAGAATTGCAAAATCTCATGCCTAAGGCTGCTCCTCCTAATTTGATCGGTTGCCAAATCTCATTTTTTAGGCCATGAAAGGGTGCACCGAAAAATGTGCTCCCCCCTCCTCAAGTTGAGTTTTTTGGGCCCTTGTTCTTTTAATCTCAATTAACAACTTAATTATCAACTTATCTAGTTCATTTGCATGTTTGCACTATTGGTTTGGTGACTAAAATCGGAGGCCCAAACGAACTCGGATTCAAGATCTAAAAACATAGGTGCACTCTTGGCATCGTTTTCTACTGACTTGGCCTCTGGACGTTTTTTTTGGCTTCTAGATCAAATAGCTTATTGGCAATATGAATGTTTTTCCTCTTTAAATGGGCCATCTAACGAACTATGATTGACAAATAAACACTTTCAATACATTCTAAGTCACCCGCTTTCACTTAGAAAACTCTAGCACTGCTTCATTTTACTCACAAATGCTTCATTTCCCACTTCATTTTTTGCTCATTTTACAACTCTCATTGGGATATGGCAACTCAGCCCACCGTTGAGCCCACAAATTGATTTACATACATAAAAAACATAAAATAGTATCAAGTTGCTTCAGATAAAATACACAACACAGCTCTTGCCCTACCCCCTGACAAAAATCAAGGCATGAATTCCACAAGGGATATGCCAATTATAATTTGACAAAGAATTCCAAAGCTAGTTGTTAATCCAATTGTCCAATACATACTGGCTAAAAGAGCTATCAAAGGAGTCATTCTAAGTGGTAGTCTGATCCACCTACCTAACCTAGGATAATTGGACTAGGAACACCTACTAGGTAAGTACTCCTATAGCCTAGGTCATATAAATTTTTCATCTTGTCTTATTCTCTATTTTTCCATCGTCGGCCAAAACAATTTGACATGTCAACAAGCATTGGCAGCCAAAACAAGACATATCAGCAAAAGGAGTCCCCATAGTAGCCTTGGGTTGATATCAGCAAAGACAATTGTTAAACCCCCTCAGGACAACAATTCAAAAAAATATCTTAAGCAAAGACATAATTAGGCAGGGAGTCTGCAAAGTGATTCCATTGACAGGGAATTAATTGGCAAGTCACTACCTCAAAGATCTCAAAGGTGCCCAAGGCAACACGATGATGCATCCTTAGAATGGGATCTCTCACACTATATATCCCATTCAATTAGTTGATCACTAATTGCGAGTCACCTTTCACCAATACCTGGTGAATACCATCACGTCTAGCTAGATTTAGCCCCATAAGCAAAGTCTTGTATTCTACTATGTTATTAGTCAAACTAGTGCCTAACATACACTCCCATTTTCAAAATCACTCAATGATAGGGGTCTTTATCCCCACACTCATGTGCTTAGTGGGTCCTCAAGAATCTCCATCAAAATATAATTTATAAACCAAAGCTTCATTGATGTAACCTACCATAATGATCAATCTACTCATACTTATGATAGCCAAAGTCTCCTAACCTAGAGAGGGGATGTAAGACAGGTGCAATACCTCCTTCCTTACTAAAATCACTAGGAATACTAGTAAGAACCTAATGACAATGATAGCAATAGACTCAAATGTCCCACGTGAAAGATCCCTCTTGCCATTCAATAATGGGGTAACCCTTACTCCATTAGATCACTTTGCCTTTGTGGTAACACTGCTCTAAATATGGATGCTCAAGATAAGGAATGAATTTTCCCATCTAATAGTATTTTTACCCTTTGCAAGTTTAAGTTGAATCCTGAAGGATGCAAAGGTACCAACAAGCCGACATCAGTCCCTACACATAATAGGGATTCACTTTATTGAAGTTTACTTTAGTTTTGAACTCTACCCCTTACAAATTTGCTAGAAGGGCTATAGACCCAGCCTTTCCTATATGAACAACCTTATAAGGGCTATCCCAGTTAGGTTTTAACTTGCCTGGGAATAGCTCACGACAAGCATCATAATATAGGACCAATTGACCCTTGGAAAATTCATACTTTGTAGCACGAAGGGCATGAAGCACTTTCAACCACTTCCCTACTTCCTAATATAACAAGGCTTGTAATCTAATCTCATCAAGATGTACAAGGGAAGTGAGCCTTTCTTGCAATGCTTTCTCTTCACCCAAAGAATAGTTTAGAGCAAACCTTACTATAGGTAGCTCAATCTCCAAAGGTAAAACGCACTCTTTTCCATATGCTATTTTGAAAGGGATGTGGCATGTAGCTCTTTTGAATATTGTATTATAAGCCCAAATAGCCACATATAACTTTTAACTGCAATCATGCTTACCTTTGAATATCATCTTAGATAAAATCCCCACAAGCTACTTATTGGTACTCTCTACTTGCCCATTTTCTTGGGGGTTGTAAGGTGTGGTCTTATTGCATTTAATGTTTAGAGCTTCTGTCATAGCCTCAATCATTTTATTCAAAAAATGCATCCCATGGTCAAACACAAGCTTTTTAGTTGGACCAAAATGGCAAAATAATTTGCTCCAAAATGAAACTGGCCGTCTCCATTATCCGTCATTCTAGCATGGGCTTCAGACCACTTTGTAAAATAGTCTGTCACCACAATGATAGAATGCTTTCATGTAGTAGGCAAAGGATGCACATGTCCACAACAAAGTCAATACCCCACTTCTCAAAGGGCAAGGTTAGTAGAATGGGGTTTAGTAGCCTTTTATGATTTTTTCTAGCATGTGTCTCTAACAAATATCACAATGCTTAACATATGCAAAAGCATCTTGGAAAACACTCAACCAACAATAACCAGCACATAAAGCTTTATGGGTGGTAAGCCGTCTAGCAAAATGACCCCCACAAGTTGAATCATGTCCTTCCTCTAAAATGAATGCCAATTCATCATGCATCATACTATGACAATATACTCATCCACCCTGCTTCTGTATAAGACACCACCTATTATGGAAAAGAAAAGTGGAAAAGCAAAGTGCTTGTTACTTGATCTTTCTCTTCTCAGATTTAGAAAGAGTTTTCATCTGGTTGCCTATGGATAGATAATGCATAATAGACACATACCATGATGGAATTGAGGCTGCATCAATCTTTTATAGATCCTTGTAGTCACTAATATTAGCCCACTCTTCCTTAGGCTCACCAAAATCTACTAAACATTCAATAATTCCCTGCAATTTTGGCTATTAACTATGAATCTCATAAACTCTTACAAAAAGATTAACCACTTGGCTAGGCGATCAAGGGGTTGAAGCTTGTTCAACAATAAGTGTAGACCCTCAATCTAAGTGAATAACACCACTCATAAAGAATGTAATGTCTGAATTTCTTGGTGGTGAACATTATAGCCAAATATAATTTTTTAAAATATTTATAGTGAAGCTCTAAAATGCTTAATTTTCAGCTTGCAAAAGTGATTGGATGATAAAGCTACACCTCCCAAATTTGGGATAGGTAACAACTGATACTATGTCTTGCTCCAACCGTAAAGATATAGAAAATCTCACCCCTTTTTGGAGCTTTTAATACTAGTGTTTTGGGTAATTCCATCTTAACATCCTCAAACACCACTATAAATGGTTTAGTCCATTCAAAAACATGGCTATGTGCCATGAGATTTGTCAAAGGTAATGAGTGCTCACAGCCAATGCATCAATGAATCGTCGATAAGAGCCCATAGATGAAACAAAGCTATGAACCTCCCTAGGGCTAGTGGGTGGGCTCATGGCCACAATTACTACTACTTTCTCAAGATCAGTGGCAATGCCAGTGGCACTCATAACATGACCCAAAAATAAGCTCTAAGCAACCACAGATACACACTTTCGAGGATTTAATGCTATGCAATATTCATGATAATGCTCAAAGCACTTACGTAGGATGATGAGTTGTCTATCACAAATTGTGGTAGCCACCCCTAAATCATCTATAAAAACCTTAAGTTCTTCACAGGGGAGATATCAGCAAATGTCTTGTTAGCCTCTCTTTGCCAAGACCTAAGAGCATTGCATAGACCAAAAGCCATGACATGGTAAAGCAAAGGTACTAAAGACTATAATGAACTTCATTTTCAACTTATCGTCCTCAGATATGGCCATCTCATTATAGCCCACAAAGCAATCCATGAATGAGTATATTTCTCACCATGTCAATTGATCAAAATTCTAGTCAATAAAGGATAGAGGGTAGTAGTCCTATACTATCTACTTGTTCAACTCCTTAAAATCTACACATAAATGGATTTGATTGTTTTTATTATTCCTTATAACAATGGTGAGTGCCATTCAATGTGTTCAATAGAAAAGATCGAGCATGCCTTCTTAGATGCATCAATTCTCAAAAAGAGGCTCTTTTAACTCAAAATGCATTCATCTAACCTTCTATCTTACTGGCTTACTGCCTTCTTTCAATGGGATCATGTACAGAACAATAGTAGGAGGAATCCCCTTCAATTTATCATAGCTCCATGCAAATATATCCCTAAATTCCTATGATTAATGAAGCTGAGAGGAGAGAGGAGAATGAGCAAAAGAGAGAGAAAGAGAGAAAGAGAGAAAGACATAAATAAGAAGAAGGAGAAAGACTAAAATAGGAGAGAGAAAGACAAGAAAGAGAGTAGAAAGAGGGAGGAAGCCATGGAATCTTGAGAGGAAGGTCAAGAGTTAGCTCTTGATTATGTCTAGATACCCTAAACTAGGTCTCTTACACCTTATATAACTCAATCAACATGAGTGGGTGTCTAACCCCTAGTTCCAATGTATTGCGCTCGTTACATTCCATCCCTACCCTAAGAATTTTTTCCCTCAAAAACAAAAGACAACTGGAGAGACTTGAGATACAGGTTGAGTGGGGGTGCAGAGTACCACATTGCACTAAAAAGGATGGGTGAAGACCATGGACAACATGTTGTCCACTACATGACTATTGGGGTAAATTTTCCATAACTTTTGATAGGCTACTCCAAATAGGACATGCTACATGTCAAAATAGAGCTTATGACACATACTTTTAGTCCATGTAGGAAGCACATGGTTGTAATTTAGGCACGTACAAAACTGCTCTAAAACAGTGTGCAGTCTGCAGGCAGTGTGTGGGCAAAAGGGAGCATAACTTGCAAGTCTTTAGCCCATTGAGCCTCTTGGAGGTGAGGAAATTCATTCACAATAGTGGCTAGGTGCTAGGAGGCTTCTTACACAAGTAGGCATTTCCATTTGATGAGGTATTCCTTGATGGATCAAGATCTCAAGGGTTTATCTCACTGCCCAATGATTGCCTCAAGGATATACTAAATGATACCTTCTTCGTCTATGGGGGATAGCTCTTCCACATAGTCCACTGACATACCAATGAAGCACTTCAGTTGGCTTACATGAAACACATTGTGAATCTTGGTGGCAAGGGAAAGCTCTAAGTAGTAAGCCAAGTCACCAATTCTCCTGAGGATTTAATAGGGGCCATAGAAATGGTGGGCTAGCTTGTTACTGTAGCCTTCTTTGAGAGTGGAGTAACAGAACAAGCACTTTCAAGAGGACCAGCTCTCCCTCTTGGAACTCCAAATGCCCTCTTTTCTCATCAACATAAAGCTTCGTATGGATTTGTGCCTTTTTAAGATTCACTTTACATTGCTAAAGCAAGGCCTGCATGCACTCCAACTTGGCTTTACTCTAGGGGTTGATCTTATCATTGAACAAGACCATAAGGAGGGGAACCTTATACCTATATGATGCCTCAAAATGAGAAAACCCCAATGCTAGAGTGGGTGGAGTTGTTATATGCAAATTCAGCCAAGTGGAGCCACATATCCCAACTGTGTTGTACATCATGGAAAAAGTGTTGTAGGTATGTCTCAAGCTATTTATTTACCCTTTTGGTCTATCCATTTGTTTGTGGATGGAAGTAGTGGATTGAGCAAGCTTGGTGCCCATAGACATGAAAAATTCCTACCAAAATTTGCTCATAAACTTGGCATATCGATCATGCACGATGACTTGTGGTACTCAATGCAACTACAACTTGAATACATACTCCATAAACTAAGTGGCCCCTAAGAGGTAGTGTATTGGATCTTAGTTAGGATAAAGTGGACAGCCTTGGTAAGGCAATCAACTACCACATATATATTATTCCATCTTTTCTTGGTAACAAGGAGGCCAATAATGAAGTCCATGGTGATATGTGACCATTTTACTTCAGGGTTTAGGAAAGTGCTGCAAGAGGCTAGTGGGTCTAAGTGTGTTGTCCTTGTTCTGTTAGCATGGAATACATTTTATCACAAAATCCTTAACATCCCGCCATAAGCCTGTCCAATAAAATTTCTTAGCAATCCTATTGTATGCTTTGAAAACACCAAAATGATGATAAATGGGGCAAGAATGCATCTCTTTCAATATCTTCTGTGTGAAGGGAGAAGTGTAGGGGATGACAATCTTGCCATGGGACCAAATAAGGCTATGTTTGAGCTAATATTATGAGTTTTTAGCTATTACCCCATGCTGTAATTTTTGGAATATGTGGTTGAAGTCCTCATCTAGCAAATAAGCTTCCTCAAGTTCCTCAATCCAATTACTATGCAACTCTGAAATGGAAAACACTATGTATGCCCACATCCATGAGTGAGTGAATTAGCCATGATATTGTCTTTACCCTAAGTGTGAGAGATGTCAAAATAATTGTTTTGCAAGGTTGTCACCCATCTCCTTTGCTTAGAAGTCAAATTGAATTGAGTCGGGAAATACTAGAGGACTCAATTGTTGCTCTTCACTCTAAAACAGCTACCATAGAGGTAGTGGTATCACTTCTTAATAGCATGGAGGATGACCAACATCTCTTGGTCATAAACATTCATTTTCATCTCCTTGTCATTAAGCTTATATATAGCTCTAAAAATCAATCACACCATGCTCTTGCAACAATACAACAACAATACCTTGGCCACTAGCATCACACTGAATGGTAAACTCAGTGGAGAAGTCACGGGAATATGTGGATGGGGGTTGAAGTAATTATTTCCTTCAACTGCATAAAGATGTGATCAATAGTAGTGTCCCAAAAGAATGTTTATTTCTTTAACAAATTAGTCAAATGTGCTACAATGGTGGCATAATACTTAATGAAGCGTCTATAAAATGAAGAGGTTCCAAGGAAACCACCCAATGAAGTAGTGGTAGATGGTGTGCACCAGTTCTTTACACATTGCACCTTTTTAGGGTCAGCATATATGCCATTCTTACTAACAATGTGCCCCAAGTACTCCACTGATGTTTGCATGAATATATACTTACTTTTCTTAGCAAATATTTGATGCTCTCTCAAGATATCAAATATCATTTTGACATGTGCCAAGTACTCCTCTTGTGACTTGCTATAAATGAGAATTTCACTAAAGAAAATAGGCACAAACTTGAATAAAAAGGGGTGGAGGATTTTATTCATGAGGCTTAAAATGTGGCAAGGGCATTAGACAAACCAAAAGGCATCACCAAAAAATGATAAAGCCTATGACCAATCCTAAAAGTTATTTTGATCTCATCATCCTCCCTCATGCGTATTTGATGGTAGCCAGAGCACAAATCAATCTTAGTGAAGAATCATGCCCCTTTTAACTCATCCAACAAGCTATCAATCCATGGAATTGGATATTGATTCTTAACTCAAATCCCAATAGTCAATGCACATGTGAAAAGAGCGACCTTTCTTCTTGACTAGCAAGACTAGAGATGCATAAGGGAAAGAACTCGATTCAATAAAATCCACCTCAAGTAACTCCTTAACTTCCATTTGCTACTTCTTTACATTCACACTTGGAGAGTCTATAAGGTGGTTTGTTCACTAGCGTAGAATGGGGCTCTAAATCAAGTGGGTGGTCCATCTACCTTTTAGAGGGAAGGGCTATAGGCATTTGAGATACATCACTATACTCCTCAAGTAAAGCCTGTAAGACTGAATCCTGAGATACTTTGAAGACCTAATCTAAAATTTCCTTATTCAAGTGCAAGTTAAAGATCCATGAGCATTTCTTAAACTCCCTTTTGATTTTATTTGTTGTAATTAGCCAAAAATCACTATTATCATGAACTCCCTCTAAGCGGATGAGCTATCTATGCAGCATAAACTTCATGTAGAGCTGAGAGAAGTCCATAGCAGTTTTTCCAAATATTTCAACCAATCACAACCCAAGAGAATAGCAATGGGACTCATGTATAATGCAATCAGGTCAACCAATGCCACATAATTATCAAACAAGCATAAGGGGACTTTGGGGCATACATGTGTGCCGATTCCTTCATCGCCATTTGCTACTTGAACTTTCACAAGATGCTATAATTCCATATGGGTGCATTTCAACAAATCAAGGCTGATTTATTGACAAATTGTGTATACTACCACTATTCACAAGGATAAATACATGCTTCCCATTAATATTTCCTTTAATGTGTAGAGTGTTGAGGCTCTTAGAACTAGTCCAAGCATCCATGGAGATGGAGTAAAGGGAGGTGGTAGTTGGGTGGGGTGTAGTACGGGTAGTCAAATCAAGAGCATGAGATGGGCAACCACCTGGATCAAAGGGAAATCCATCCTCCAAATCATATAACTTCTCTTGGTCCAAATCTTTAGTATATTCTTCATTTTCAACAAGTAATTCCTCCTCATCATTGTTCCAATCTTCCATCACATACATGTTATATACTTTGACCTTAGTTGTCTTATAAGGGCATTTTGAGGTATGATTGGTTGTTGTGTACTTATCACCACATTTAAAGCATAAGCCTTTTTCTTTCCAATTCCTTACAACATCTAGAAAAATGAACTTTTAATTATTTGAACCATTCAAGTTTGTGATGCAATGTGGGCTCTATTTTCAACCTATTTACTCTCACCATTATAACCAAGTGTTATCCCAAAAGTGCCTTGTATTCTTTTAATGTGGAAGGGGAGTAAGTGAGTATTTTGGGGCTGCTATTAGGCATGGAGTTGCCTCTAAAAACACCCCCATATAAGGCTAACCTCAATGGGGTGTAGGGCTATCCATAACCTTACTAAAGTTCTCATTTTTATAGTACTTTCTTACATATATTTTAGCCAATTCAATTGTATCAAATAGGGTAGTAGGCTTTTGAGCCATGACATCCCTGGATAGGCTTGGTTCCAATACATAGACATACTTGTGCAATTTTGTATCATCACTAATTCTCTCCACATAATGGTCAAATCTAATTTGTGTACTCTTGTATTGTGAGATTGCATTGGTCAAGAGTGCTAACCACTCTTTTTCCATAGGAGATATAAATACTTGAACCATGTGCATTTTAAAGCCTTCCCAATCAATAAACTAATGATTCTATTGATTGATATAGTGCTTCCATGTGTAGGCACACCTTCTAAGTGGAGAGATGCAAATATAAATTTTTAATCATTCGTATGGGGGTAGATATTGAAATAAGACTCTAATTTGAAAGTCCATTATTCCAAATCCGATAGGGATGGGGATTGTCCATTGTACTTAGTGAAAAGGATATTGTCACGAAGATCATTGAGCCTTGCTGCCCATGAAAACCTTATTTTCTATACATGCCATGTTGTGCATTTATCCCATGCTATCCATTATAGCATGCTGCCCATTATTGCCATGCTACCTATTATTGCCGTGCTGGCCATTGATACCATATTTTCCATGATGAGACTAAGCCATATAAGTGCCATTGGGGCTCCTAGGAAGAGTGGGGGAGCTTCTCAAGAGCTTCTACTAATGGTGGGAGAGGGTTTTATCAAAGGGTTGGCTACATGGATGATGGGGGAGCTCAAGAGATGCTCACCATTAACATGAGAGGGCTCATCGATCTCATAGGTGGAAGGGGGAATGCCCATGGATCCAAGAATGCCCTGTGAACCATGTAGTGGCTCCAATTATGGAGGCCATCGAAACTTGCGCTTGAACTCATTTTCCTTTTCTTGTACTAGACCGGTGGCTAATTGGACAGAGTGATGAGTTGCTGTAGGGTTTGTTGTAATGTGCCCACCCAAATCGCTTCCTCATCTACACATTCTTAGTAGTCCATCAAGAGATACCCTAGAAAACACCGTCCAAGATTCGAAGAAATACCTTGAAGTTTGATATCTAGTCTCGCTTGAGTCTAATCCGCAGTGGAAGTTCTGGCCATCCCCATGAGGATTGACTTGAGTTTTGGGTTCTTACTATGGGCCAAATCAACTACTAATAGTTGGTTAGTGTCGGCAATTTGAGTTTCCACTTCTTATAGAATTACTCAAACTGAACGGGCTTGCAATGCACTTGGTTCAAAGAGAATGGGAGACAAAGGGAAGTGTGGCACTTTGACCCTTTTTCCCTTGGGGCAAAATCCCATTCTGGGCCCTAAAACTATGCAAATCGGGTTCCTTGATCTCTAGTGGTCATACATTTACATTTTATAAATGTATTTTTTTTATTTTGAGAAAAGCTCTCGTCTTATCGAATCCACCCAACCATAGGTCTGGATCCATTGGGGATCAATCCTCCCACTTCCCTCGATAGAGTATTTTAAATTGCCTAATTACCTACCAATTTAGATTCAACATATAGAAACCGCTTCTTTGATTATCTCCTAATATAAATTCATTACACACCTTTATTTCACGCCACAAAGATAGAGTAAAGCAATTCCTTCTCAATAGTTCCTTTAAGAAAAATATCATTTTACAATGTTTTCTATTCTAGCTAGATGTGAGGTCAACTCGAAGGTATTATCCTCTCCAAGTTCAGTTCCTAGACTACTATTGGAACTTCCAGGATACTATTTGGAATTCGAAGGGTAATTGATAGCTTGTAAGAGTCTAAGGAGTTTGTGACCAAATCCCCCCAGTATCCTCTCCTCCTCCTGCCAACTAGAGTTCCCTACAATAAGACCTTTCATGCCATGATTGGTCTATACTCACTAACGTGAAAAAAAAAAACCCTTCAAATAGATTTCATCCATGCTAGCCTTGGGGAGGTCTAGCACCTTCAAAGAACACAGCCTCTCACAGTCGACATTCTGTGCTCATCGGAATATAGCCTCGGTGGGTGATCTATACCTAATCATCCAACTTTAAGCCTAATGATTTTAGGAAAGATTAGTACCTAACTTACAATCACAAACATCTTATTTTGAATGCATTATATATAAATGTTGAAAAAATTTATTTCCAAGACAAATCTTTTATTTCCTAAAATAATAATATCAAAGCAAAACTTAGCATAATTGGCAATATCTTCCAATAATCTTCTCGAATTACCCTCGCCTCGGGATT